>NC_140472.1:34138799-35338799 GCF_051167445.1 Perissodus microlepis | reverse complement strand
GGATTTTGCAGGATTCCTTTTTATTTTGCTCTCTTCAATCAGAGAGATATATTCTTTCTTATTTTTGCACGCTTTCTCATTTGTTCATTTCTCATTCCAATTATTTGTGCTAAAAAACCAACAATGATATTTCTCTAACTTTCTAATAAAGCTGAAGGCATGAATAAAAAGACACATTTCCTTCCTCCTCTCTTTCTTTCATTGTTTCAGAGGATCTCTGTTATCCAGCACATCCATAGAGTCATGATTTCAGCATCTCCATCAACTCTGTGTCTTTGTTTATCTCATTATTATTCCAGCAGCCTTCTTTATTTAAAGCTTGGAACAACATAGTTAATATTATTTATGATAAATGTGACCTCAGGTGTTAAAACAATATCAGCACGTCTCATTTCCCATTGGTCTGTTTTTACTGTCTGACTGAGGGTTAGATCACATCCTGTGAGCTCAACATAGAAACTGTGAGTCGTTGAGTTTCAGAGCATTTAACACCTGATAAAGAAAAGAGAAGAAGAAATGATCTGCATGAGAACAAGAAGGAAGTGTTTGCATGTGTGGTGTAATAAAGAGCTGCTAATCACCCTATAAACCGAAGTCTGACAGGTTTGCAGAGGAGCAGGACGCCGAGGATCAATATTGATGATATATTTCTGTTCTGTTCTATTCCTTCAAAACAAAAGTAACAAATTGCTTCACTGGACTGACCAAAACAGCCGAATTAAAAACATGTGAAAATATATAAAATGAATAATAATAATAAAAACAGAAGTTTATAATAAACTTAAACCTACACCATCCTCCCTATTGTGGTATTCTGAACAGTACTTAGCAAAATATAAAACAACCTAATTTGTAATTAGATATACCTAACGAATAGGGTTGCCCACTCCCAGCAAAAAAAGAAAATAAAAAAATAGGGAACCACTCCCCCACCCTCTGCCCCAAGATGCTTAATTGACAAAAACGATTTTAATTTAATGCACGTATAAAACAAATGCAGAGAAATCTATTATTTTTCTCCAGTAATTAAATAGAATCAACATCTTTCTCCAACAGAATTGTAGAGGAGGAATCAGGAGTCAACATGATGGAGGAGGGCAGAAAGGCCCAAGAGGAGGCAGCCCCGGAGGAGAAGGGGGTGTGGAAGAGCCGAGGAGCATGGGAGGAAGGAGGTCTGTGGAGAGGACCCAAGGGAAGACCTGTGCTGACTGCAAAACTGGCAAAACAGAAGATCACCGAAGCCTATGGGCTCGGTCATGTGGGTGTGGCCCAGATGGAGAGACATCTGTGCCATTGGTGGCACCCATTTTTGAAAGATATGATTAAGGAGAAAGCCAGGACGTGCTTGATCTGTGGGAGGCACAATCCAAAGCCAGTGATAAAGCCAGAAGCGGGTAAGTTTCCCATTCCAGAGAGACCAGGAGAAGAGATCATGATTGACTTCACTGACATGATCGACGTGGGTCCAGGAGGAGTCAGGTATTTATTGGTGTGTGTAGATGCCCTGACCGGCTGGATACAATAACTGTGTGTTATTCGCCCGATCGTGACAATTACATCCCCAGACATGGGTTTCCCAAACGAATTCGGTCAGATAATGGGACCCATTTCAAAAATAAAGATTTGGCAGAAGTAGAACAGAGGCTGGGGGTGCAACACAGGTTTGGGACAGTGAATCATCCTCAGTCCCAAGGAAAAGTAGAAAGAATGAACCTAAATTTGAAAAACAAAATAGCCTAAATTTGTGCACAAACGGGGCTAAATTGGGTTGCAGCCCTGCCCATTGCATTAATGACCATAAGGTGTTCTGTTAACCAATCCACAGGTTTCACGCCGTACGAGCTGTTGACAGGACGACAGTTTCCAGCTCCTTGGACAGCGATCCCGGCTGAAGGAAGTATAAAAAGTAACAGAACGCATGCAGAGTACTGGAAAGAATTAAAAGCTCTTGTGTCCAGTTTCACACAACAGGTTGCAGCAGGAGTGAACAGGGTGGACAGGTCCGTCCCCGACGCCAAAGCAGTGTGGCTGAAGGTCATTAAGTGAAAGTGGAAAGAGCCCAGGTGGACGGGGTCATATGAAGTGACGGCTCGGACCACAACAGCGGTCCAACTGAAGGGGAGAGGTGAGACCTGGTATCACTGGTCTCAGTGTGCAGTAGCCGATGAGAGCTTGGTGGAGGAGAGCTCATCTCCAAATAACACGGGTGGTAAAAAAGAAATAGAGGCAGAATAAACCCTCTCACCCGTGTAACGACCAACCAGTAGTCCACCTGGAAGGTCGAAGTAAGAAGAGGAGGATCGCAGAGAATCCTTCGACCCAAAGAGGGGGCGTTAAGGAGGCGTGAAGCTTAATGGGCTGGGGCTCCAGTCTAAAGTTAAAGGAGAGTATGGGAACAGAAATTATGGGGTTGTGGGGTAATTGGAAAATAATTGGGGTGTTGGCATGTGCAAGTGTTTTAATATGTTTGTTTGTTTTTTTGCAGACAGGTGAATTGCCCAGACGCAGAGCTCCACCCACTCCAGAGTCCAAAATGATTGAGTCACCAGGAAAATCTAAGCGTGAGGTCTCAGGTAAACAGGATGAGTGTCTCAACACATATGGTGGGCTAGAGTTGGACTATGTTAATGCGTCCACTACTTCATTCACATTTGATTTGTGTGATGTTTTTAACTGCAAGGGAGCAAACAGTAGCTGGAGGGGATTTAATGTGTGGGTGTGTTGGGATTATGCAGTGAATACATATTGTGAGAGGGGAAGGCGACCTTGCTAGTCCCTAAGGACCCCAAGGCGCTTTACACGTCCAGTCATCCACACACTGGTGATGGCAGCTACAACAGAGGCGAGGCTGCCGGATACTGGCGCCACCGGGCCCTCTGACCACCACCAGTAGGCAACGGGTGAAGTGTCTTGCCCAAGGACACAACGGCCGAGACTGTCCAAGCCGGGGCTCGAACCGGCAACCTTCCAATTACAAGGCGAACTCCCAACTCTTGAGCCACGATCGCCCCGGCTGGTGTCGGAACTGGAATCAGGTAAGAGGATACACTGGGGAAAACTGGGAGGTGTCAGAACAGGGCCCAGGGAATGAGATAAAGCTTCAGAGGGATTATAGTCTGACCCAGAATCCACTGACCCTGTCAATGGGGAACTGGTGGCGTCAAAACTCTATATATCTAGTTCTGGGTGTGGAAACTGCAGGGACAGACCCAAAGGGGTTAATAAAAGTTAATTTTCTTAAAAAAGCTAATCCAACAAAGCCTGTAGTAAGGGATAATGGGACATCACTGATAAAGTAACCAAAACTCAGATAGAAAGGTAGTTGTAGTCAACTACACTCGCCTGAAACCACAAGATTTAATTGAACGTGCCACAGGATTCAGTGACAGTAACCTCTGGCTGGACTGGGTGGCTCAAAATAGGGAACAGCATGTAGATGATTGTGTTGCCTGTGCCACAGCTAGGCCTCGTTTGTTCACTGAACCTGCGCCTCTGTATCCAGAGGATGAGTGGGGTTATAATTGTATGTTGAGGCTGACTAGAGAAGCTGTGTCCACAGGAGAGTGCACCACACTGTCAAGTTTATATCCACCAATTGACAAGCGCACACAGGTAGGATCATTTATACCCAAACAAAATAATTACACATGCTTTAAATTCTCAACGGACAGTGTGAAATACTCTCTGGGAGAAATTGACCCAAGCTGGTGTCACGACACTCATGGGAAGGACCACAAATAATGGAAGTGACACAAACACCATAATAGGTACATGGGCGAGAAGTGGGTTGTATTATTACTGTGGACATCACACCCTTTGGGGAGTGTGGGGACATGTGCTATGGTGCGGTTAGAGGCACCAATAATGCCTATAGGGAGTAAGGTAAAAGCTATACCACAACATGACACGCGCACATTGATGTGTATGTGCCATGTTTGGTGACATGTGTTGTACTTTCATTCCCAACAACACTGCTCCAGATGGCTCTGTAACCAGGGCTCTGGAGGGTTTGAAAACATTGTCCAAAACTATGCATGAACATTCGGGAGTCAATAATGCGCCGGAGAACTGGGTGACATCTGTGTTTGGGCAATGGAAGGGTGTGTTTATGTCTGCCATGTTTTCTCTTGTTACTTTCATGGGAATATTGGTTACAGGTTGTTGTCTCATTCCTTGTGCCAGACGAGTGCTGGAGAAACTGATAGAGAAGTCCATGAATCCTGGGTGCCACTTCCTGGCTGACCCGTTCTGCACTCCTAGGAGCCTCAGGTTGAGCTTTTTCCAGAGCTCCTTCTGGGCTGAAATGCGAAAGAGGAAGCAAAGTCACACTCGGTGTAGTTAAGCTGCCTTGTGATGTCCCAGCTACTGGCTGAGACCGGGTCACCTCTGGTGTAGCTGCCATTGATTGAGGCTGAGTCACTCCTGTGGTGGCTCCCTCTGCCTGCCGGAAGAGAAAGAGCAGACCATGCTGATGCAGTGGCCGCACTTGCGACTCTTCCTGATACTCTGTGGTCAGCAGGACCCACAGATGTGGGCCTGGCAACTTTATTTCAGCTGAAGTCAATGGACTCAATGATAAGGATAATCAATTCAAATGTAAAGAGGTCCAGTTAGAGAGAATATCCTTAAACAAAGATTCAAGATTCAAAGTGTTTCATGTCATATGTACAAGAAGAAAAAGCATTTCTCTGTGCAATGAAAGTCTTTCTTTGCTTCCACACACAAATGCCGGTTAGGTTTCAGAAGATCATAAAGTTCCACATACATTATAATTCAATACAAGATTTATATTGAAGTAGCCTAACAGTGGTATCAGTGTCTGCAGTCAACAACTGGATGTCAAATAAAGAAAGTACAGTTTAGCAATAATTATTATTAATTTTCACAATGAAGGTGCTGAGAATAAATTAGAAACATCAAACATCTGAGTTCAGATCTGAACTGCAGCCCGCCTGTTGGTGACCAAGGCTCTATGATGTGTTGCCAAAAGTGTGCTGCACAAACCACAGGTGTTAAAACAAAATCAGCCATCAGTTCACGTCTCTATTTTTGCTGACTCATGGTTGGATCACATCCTGTGAGCTCAACAGAAAATGCTCGGTGCTTTTAAGAACCTGATAAAAGAGAGATAAGAAGAAATGTTCTGCTGAGAAAAGTATTTATCTCATGTGTTGTCACAGTCTGCGCTGGCAGACCGTGGGGTTGTGGGGACAGAGGACCCAAATGCTGGACTCTTGGAAGCAGACAGTGTGTTTGTTTACAGTGTCGTTGTGGTGGAATTAAGGCACGACGGGTCCAAGGATCATAGTTTTGAGCCATTTTATTGAGCACTTCTCACCACAACACACACCAACCCCTGAGTCCCCGTGTGTTAACTCGCCCTACCTGCACGGCACCGCAGACCACGCCCCACCACAGTCGTAAATAATTGCACAACAAAGAATCCCCCTGCACCCCGATTGCCGTTCCGTGTCTTCTTCCCAGTGCTCGTGCTCCATGTCTCCGCTCCCATGATACTCCTTGCACACTGCCCCCTGAAGATGCCTGTAAACTGGTGCTCAAACACACATATGCACCGAGGGACAGCAGCACCAAAAATACACAAGTCCAGAAACTATTCCTGAGCCCTGGGTCCCTCAGACCCAGCTCCTTGACATGTGTGGAGCAACACAGTTTAATAAAAAGAGCTGATCAATGTCAACTAAACATGAGCAAGTTATGTGACTTTACCAAATTAAAAACATTTCAAAAATACATTAAAAATATTTTTAAAAAATACATAAAGCAAATAATAATAATAACAAATATGCAAACAAAAGACAAAAAAGCCCAGATTATATAAGTAGGTTTTCATTTATTTATTTTCCACATATGAGGAACTGACTGTGCTCACTCAATAATTACGCCTTATACAATAAAACAATGTGACCAATAAATAATGGAAGAAATTCCAACAAAGTACAGAGAGCTGGGGAATGGCTGCAATCACAGCATTGTACGACGGTGACAGATGGACCCTTAGGCCCCCTCCTCCATTCAGAGATGGTCTTTCCCTTTTCATGTAAATGGCCTCCTTGACTCCGCCCTCAAACCAGCGTTCCTCCCTGTCCTGGATGTGAACATCCTCATCATTGATTGATTGAATGATTGATTGAGTCCTGGCCTGACGAGGTAGCTCTGCTGTGTTGTGCCATCCTCTTTGCCAGAGGGTGTGTGGTCTCCCCGATGTATGAATCCTGGCAATCCTCCTAGTACTTCACAGCGTACACTATGTTACTCTGTTTGTGTCGGGGGACCCGATCCTTGGGGTGGACCAGTTTTTGCCACAGCATGTTTTGGGCTTTAAAAGCCACAGTGACACTGTTTAGAAAAAATGCTTCACCTCCTTTGTTTAGTGTTTGGTTATGTGAGACTATTGCATGTTTGTATATTGAAGAGGTTCGTTATCGTCTTACACTCACTTTAAGTTTGCCAAAATCTGGGGCCTTTCTCAATTATATTAATGGGGATTCGGAACTGAAGAAGCTTCTCAGATGAGAGGTGAAACATCTTCAAGCAACTTAAACAAGTCCAGACGCTTTTCTTTACAAGCTCCTTTGACTACGATGACCTGGATGACTGAGAACCTTCACAGACGTCAGTATTTTACGTGTCGGGAGTGAGAACGGGTGCGTAGTCCCAGGTGGGGCTGTGGGACTTGTAAATGACAAGGACCTGGTTTAATTTTGATTTTTCACTGGAGTACATAGATTTGGTTACATATATTGAGAAATTAATTTGCTATGACCTTGAAACAGAAACCCCAAAAAAATAACAATAATTATCTTATATCTTTTTTATTAATTAATTTTATTAATCACTTCTCGTTATCCCATGTATACTACACGATGCATGACGCACAATGAAGGCGAAACTCGGGCCGATCACCAAAACGGTCGCACGACTGAAAAATCAGCTCAAAAATCGCAGTGTATGCCCAGCATTACAGATTCTGATCCGTCGGCGCGTGCGCGCTCTGTGTTTACGTCATTGTGCAGAATCCGTGTACCTGCTCTCATTTACTGTTTCAGCTGTTTGGTGGTTGTTGAAATTTATGAGGTTCAACCTGAGATTCTGGCGTTTGGGGCAAAATAGATTTATATTTAAAAATCAATTCAGGACTTTAATGAATTGATTTTAATCGGAAAATGGATCAACAAAACCCACCCCTAACATGGAGCAACTGCATTTCTGCTTCCTCATATTATGTGGGTGTTCCACAAATGTGCAACTTGCTGCAGCTCTTCCTGTTAAACATTTACAGTTAGAAAAATCTTATATCAGTACAAAAACACATTTCTTTTGGCTCAACATGTCACCCAAGAGCACCGTATCAGTCAGAACAATAGAGTTTATCAAAAATACCCAACAACAAGAATAACAGCGGTAGATGCGTAATATTGGGGAAAATTTAAAGTAATTATTGAACGTGAATTGTTTTAGTCAGCCTGATTTTATGTTTCTGGCCAGTGAAATATGATTTTTTTTCCTATTCTGAACACAATGATAATAAGCCTGGTTTACAAGCATGATGGCTGTTAAAGCCAACTTTTTATCCTCTCTCTGTCTGTCTTTCTCTCAACCCCATAAGGATCAAGATATTTCGGTAAATATCTCACAGTACTCTGCGTGACAACATAACCTGCCTGAATGCAGTTCAGGTGGTGTAGTTTATATCCATGGACCCTGCAGTGTCCCTCCAGTTGATCAAGAAGAAATCCTGCCACCTCAGTCAGATCGGACCCATTCTTTCTCCTGTACAGTCCCATGCGTTTTAGGTTTCTTCTAAGTGTCCGCATGCTTATCACAGTACTGTCCAAGCTGCTCAATAACAGCAAGATCTCCCCATGCCTCAGTCCAAGCACAAAATAGAACTTAATGAATTCAGATAAACCAGCCATTTTCTCGCACTCTGATCTGCACTGTCATCCACTTCACTATGTTTTAAGGCAAACGAATATATCGTGTTTGAACAATAAAAGATATGCTATAACGTAAAAACTTTATCGTTCAAACAATATGATTATCACATTCTAACAATATAATATTTATATTGTGATAACGTGATATTATGTTGTTCAAACGTGAAAAATATATTGTTAGAACAAGTTTTCATGTTATAATGTGATATACCTCTATTTTTCTTTTGCTTGGGTGGCAGCTCTACACTTCCGTAACTTGATCCAACAAAACTGAAGAACAACATTTTAGCCCTTTTAGATTATTTATAAAGAAAGTCTGCCATATATCCATATATGTTCCTGACTTTCCAGTAATCAGACCACACACGATACATTAATAGAAGGACATTTTATTTTTATAAAACATTCTTACATAATGACCAACAACTTTTTTATATTCACTCTGAATTTCCATATAGGAACTATGGTACTGCATGTGTATAGTATCCACCAATAAAATCAGAGTAAAAACTGTTCATAAGTCAATAAAAGTCAATAAAACATTTCCTACCCACTTAAATAATTGTATCAAACTCTATATAAACACAGCGCTCAAATAAATGCACACAAAGACACATTAGAAAATAATGTAGTAACATCATACAATTTTTTTAAACCCTCAATATCAGTAATTATTATGTGCATGTATTTTGATATTTACCAGTTTTATATCTAAATTTATGTTATCTTATTGTTTACAAAGTAAATTTTTCACAGCTATTTTTCTTCCTATTTAAATGAATAAAACTTGCAAAGAACAGATCAGAAATTATTATTATGTTTTTAATCCTGCCATAAAATATTTGTGGCTCATATAATACAAATCATACAATTAATATTTCAAATATATCATCTGTAAACTGTTCAGTATTTCCAGGTTTGAAGTGGAAATCATTAACAGACAATAATTTGGTGAATTACTTTGAATTACTTTTACTTTCAAATGGAGAAGATAGAAAATGAATGTCCTTTTATGAGGACTATCACTCGCTCTCTGGTCTGAGGCAACTGTAGGTCCTTTGTGATGTTCCATGTGTTTTATTTTATGTTCACTTTCAAACACTGGTATGAAACTCATGTGTTCTTCTCTGTTTTACTGCCGCACTGTTTAAAGTCATCAGGCTATGATGCATTTATGTTTTTGTTTATATTTGTTAATTTTTTCTTCATGCTTTTTCTGCATCTCCTCCAATTCTTTCTTCAGTCTTTCTTCTTTGTCACTGGAGACCTTGTGCAAATGAGAATACTCATGTTTGTGTTTCTCATGCTCTTGCACTAACATCTTAAATGTTTCCTTCAGATCCCTTATCTCTTCATTATATTTCTCTATCAGAGATTCAAAGTCACTGGTGTATTTCTCTTTGAAGTCATTGAGGTCTTCAGCTTGATTCCTGGCCTCGTCTTCATATTTCTGCTTCATTTGTTTCATTTTTTTCTTGTTGTCATTCTCTAATTCTCTTCTTTTTCTTTCCTCCTGTTCTATTCTGACACAGTCATCTTTTATTCTTTTGTGATAATCTTCTTTTTCCTTTTCATATTTTTCTGTCAGCTTTTTGATTTTCTTATCTTCTGCTTCTCGTCTCTGTTTACTTTCTTTATACCTATTGTCCCACCATTCTTTCCTTTCCATCTCCCAGGCCTCTCTCTCTCTTCTCATTTCTTCTCTGTTTTGCTCCAGCTCTTTGATGAGCTCTTCTTTTGATTCAGATTCTATTTGCTTCTCCAAAGTTTCCAGTTTTTGTTTCCATAGTTGTTGTTGAGTTTCTTCCTGTTCTTTCTTCTTTCTGTTTTCATCTTCTCTGATTTTCTGTTCTCTCTCTCTCTCTTCTCGCTCCTGGTTAATGCGTTCCTCCATCTGCTTGAGTTTTTTCAAGCTCTGCTCTTTCTCAGACTCAAATTTAGAGATCTGTTCCTCCATTTCTCTTTTTATTTTTTGCATTTCTTCTTCATGTTTCCTTTTAAGCACCCCCTTCTCTCTTATCATGTCTTCATCCTTCTGTTTCAGCAGCCTCTCCATCTCCTTCTGTATCGCTGCCTCGGCCTCTTGGAACATCTCAGTGGTGTAGTATCTGCCATAATTGTCTTTCAACATGGCTTCAATTTTGATCAGCAGGTCTGTCACTTGTCTACGGTTTTTTGGATCTTTGTTGTTGAAGACGTGGTATCTGCCTCCACAGTCTTTAATCAGAGTTTTTACAAAATCAGCACATTCTTCTTCTATGTAACGTTCAATGGACATGTCTTCAAGCCCATCTCCTCCGGTGAAGGTAACAATGATGAAGTTTCCTGACTTCTTTCCAAAAATCTCTTTGATCTTTTTCACAGTTTCTTCCTCCTCCTCTGTAAATCGACCGATCTGCAGCACCAGTAAGAACACGTGAGGTCCAGGAGACAACATGCTGATACAGTTCAGAAGCTCCTGTCGAACTTCGTAACTGGACAGAGTCGTGTCAAACAAGCCGGGGGTGTCGACCACAACAACAGGACATCCATCAATCTCTCCTGCTGCTTTCTGACATTCTCTGGTCACAGATTTCCCACTGGCTTTGGATAAAAACACCTTTTTGCCCAAAATGGTGTTTGCAGTTGCACTTTTCCCACTGCCAGTTTTTCCAAGCAGCACCATCCTGATGGACTGTTCAGTTTGATTTGCATCATCAGATAAAGCCACACTGCTGCGTTTAATTTCCTGAAGTTCAGCTTTAAGTCTTGTTACCTTTTCCATTTGAGCTTTGGTGAACATTTCTTTTGTGAAGCACTTGGATCCTTTAGCTTTCATCTTTTCCACTTCATGCAGAAGCTTTGCGATCATTCGCTTTTCCTTGATGTTGAGAACAACATATCGTCCTCGATAAGTCTGACAGAGGTTCTGAATGTCTGTGTCTTGTCTAACAGAGTTAAGAACAGCTGGATCTGTAGGATCTGAGTCCACAGTGAACAGAATCATGGTGAAGTCATTGACTCGAGAGCTGAATGTGTTCTGGATGGTCTCTAACTCTTCCTTGTCTTCATCAGTGAGGGGAGCCACAGGTAGGACCAGGATGAAGGCATGGACACCCTCAGGATCACAGAGGGAGATACACCTGAGTGATTCCTCCATCACTGCCTGCTGAGGTTTTCCATACAAGGCAGGCAGCTCCACCAGGGAAACCCAACGTCCACACACCTCTCCCTGATGTTTAACACACTCTGATGAGTTGGAGACTGAATGAAGCTCAGTCTGACCTAAAATGGCCTTGGCTGCTGACGTCTTCTCTGCTGCTCTCCTCCCACACAGAACCAGGTTCAGACTGGACTTCAGATTGGGTTTAGCCTCTTCTTTTAACAGAACCAGGTTTAACGATGGTTTGATGAGTTCAGATTTTATTCTTCTGATCTCTTCAGGTGGTTTGATGTCTTCAGACTTTGGTCTGATGGTCTCTTCAGTTTGTTTGATGTATTGGGACTGAGATCTTCTGATCTTTTCAGGTGGTTTGATGTCTTCAGACTTTGGTCTGATGGTCTCTTCAGTTTGTTTGATGTATTGGGACTGAGATCTTCTGATCTTTTCAGGTGGTTTGATGTCTTCAGACTTTGGTCTGATGGTCTCTTCGGTGACTGTGAGAAATTTTCCTTTGTTCTCATGCACGATGTTCTCAATCTTCTCCATCAACTGTCTGTGATCATTTTCAAACATGTTGTACTGTCTACCTTCACAATCTCTAAGTAGAGAATTAACTGAAACTCCCATCTCCTCCTCATCTGTGATGATGACCATTGAGTGTTTAAAGGCATTTTCATTAAACACACTCAGGGTCAAATTCAGAGTTTTTCTGCTCTGCGTAGTAAAATCAGAAGGTTTCACCATCAGCAGTAGAACATTTGGTCCAGGAGGACAGAGACTCACACAGCTCTTCATCTCTTCTCTCGCTGCTTTCAGAGACGGACTTAAGAAGTCGGGAGTTTTCACTACTGTTAAAGGTTTTCCTCTCCACTCTCCATCGAAAACCTCTCTGTCTGGAGAAAATCCGTAATTTTTCTTCACAATAAAGTTACAGAATTCTGTCTTCTTTGCTGAGTTTCCTCCAAACAGCAAAATGCAGAGTCTACGTCCTGTAAAGGAGCAAAGATACAAACAGGAAATTACTCTCAGACTGTCTGACTGATCCTAAAAGCCTTTTGGTCTTTCTTCACTTTTTTCATCTTCAGTAAATACTGCTTCATGTTTTTGGTGGATCGTTCCTTCTGAGCACTTTAGAAAGTGTCTTTATGTTAAAATATCTACAGATAGAGTTTGGGGTTTTTACTTACCAACAGGCTGAGGATAATTCAAAGTAACAGGAGCTTCTTTTCTTTGTTCAGCGCTGGTGTGCTGACAGATCACATGTGTTCCATTGTTCATTTCTACAATGCGTTCCATGTTTTCTAGTAACTCCCAAATGTTGAGGTTTTCAAGCTGCAGTGACTTGTTATTACATCTTTGCATCATTTCCTGTATAGCTGCATAGTACATGAACATATACCCTAAACCTAGACGCCTGGGTGGTGATATCAGAACCAGTGAATGATCAAAGGAATGATCACTGAAGAAGTTCAGGACTCTGCAGAGTCTCGTTTTTTGATGCTCAGTGAAGTCTTCAGGCTGTAGAACCAGCAGGAACACATGAGGTCCGGGATCAGAGAGCCTCACACAGTTTTTCACGTGTTCCTTTATTTTCTCCTCTGAGATGTTTGGATGAAGCAGATCTGGAGTGTTGATGAGAAATATTTCTTTCCCTTGAATGTGTCCACTGACTCTCACACATCGGTCCAGTTCTTCCTCAGGGTTGAACTTTTTCTCTCTCAGTATAAAGTTCCCCACTGAGCTCCTCTCAGACCAGCTGTTCCCCAGCAGGACAGCTCTGAGCTCAGACACTGAAACGACAGCAAACACAAACACTGAACAAAGAATCTTTCAAAGTTAATACAAGCAGCAACAAAATTATATCATAGGTTGTAATTTATTTTTAATAAGTTCTCCCCTGTAACCGTTGAGTTTTAATTATTGAAAATTTGTTCTCTTGTTAAAATATGTGTTATTTTTTCTAGTATTTATGGACCATTACTGAACCATAGATATATATTCATATATGAGAATACTACATAAAGTTTGAGAGTTGACCTCTGTTAAAAGCTCAGTTTTACATCCACAGTGTTATAATCTGAAGACCAATTTTTTTTTTCTTGTTTGGCACAATTTTATTTCTATAATCTCTTTTGAGCATCATTGTCACAGAATGCATCAGTTTCAATAAATTGCACCAACTTCATGTCTGTGGCATAGAGCTACACAAACACTGGTATCCTGAATGTTTGATCTGTTAACATGAAGTTAAGGAGAAATTTGATATGCTGTAACCTCTCCCAGAAATGACACCCAAAAGTTTACATAAAATAGTTTTCTTCACTTTTCTATACATTATATTAGCTTTAAATGTAAAGAGAGAAAGCAGAATCCGTGCACTAAGAGGTTTTCATTATTCCAAACAGGCTTCTGTGACAGGTTGAAGGACTACTGCATATAAAACTGTTCAGTTAATACTCATTCATATCAGTTGATATAAGGATGAAAATAATGTAAATATGGTAAGAAAATGGTTAAGAGTTTATTATTTTTCATGTTATATTAATGGCTTTCATGTTATTTAAGAGAACTGCAATCTATACATCAGTGATCGGCTAGTAAGCCTTTTCTGGGATCGATTAGTAGTGTCTCTATTCTCCACTAGGGGGCTTTCGCGCGTTCTCCTCACTGCAATAAACTACTGCATGAGAGACGCAAGTCATAATCACTCTCGTGATTCTTTTCCCCCTGTTTTCAGGTAAAAGTGTTTAAAAGTTGATATATTTCCAATGTGTACACTGTTAAGATATTTAAGAGGTAATCCTTCATTGTTTTGTAAGCTTTAGAAGCATTATATTACAGTTTTGTGCACATGTATGTGGCGGTTTTGAGCCTCAGTTTTGTACTGTGTAATGGCCATTAAGATAACGGCAGGAGCTAAAAATGCTGCGATTGTCAGCCATTTTGTCAGGTAACCTGCTCAAGTATATGTATAGTAAGCACTTTAGTATTTCGGTTTATTATTTAGTGTTTTTCTTCCACCATGTGACATTTAGCAGTACAGAATGTGAAACGTTTCTGCTCATTTTCACTGCAATAAACTACTGCATGAGAGACGCAAGTCATAATCACTCTCGTGATTCTTTTCCCCCTGTTTTCAGGGGTGTAACACTTCAACTTCCTGCTATATTTTGTCTTCACCTGCTTCTGCCTAATGTCTTCCACCTTAAATTGCCCAGTTAAAGTTTGCATTAAACATATTCTTTTCTTTAAAAACTCACTGTAGGGTGGCAGAAATTCGATGCTGTTCCTGCGACGTCTGGGAAAAGTGTCTTGTGGTCCTGCAAAGATAAAGAAATAAATAACTCTTCTTTCATTATTATTAGTAGTTGTAGGAGCCATTCTTGGGTTAATACCTTATGTGGTCGCTAGAGGTCACCTTTTTCTGTTTTGATCATGTAAAGGTATTTAAGGTAGACGCACGTAATCGGCGTCAGGTGTGTCATTAATTGTAAGAAGGCAAACAGTTTGTGACCGTTGCGCTGTTATGTTAAGTTGATACGGAATAAAGACCAAAAAGGACAAGATACATACTGCTGGATTTATTGGACTGTTTACTTAATTCATGCATACCAGTGACATCGCGTCACCCCCGTTAACGACCACCTCAGTGGCTTCAAGCGTAGGCTTAGCCTCTACAATAGTAGTTTATGCACTGAGACATAATGTGTTATCCTGCAATGACTACATCAGATGGAAGAAAGCACTTTTAATGTCAACGGCTGACTGCATGAACAGATCACATTAGTTCTGGGAAAGATTATTAAACATGACTGTTAATTTTCAGAAAATACATTCTGACATTCTCACTACCTAATTTATAGCCAAAGTATTCACTCACTGTCTCTGTACTGTTTCGCTAGCTTAGCTTAGCTCGTAGCCGACTCGTTAGCACCATGGCTACTTCACCTGTCCCTCCTGCACTTTCCTGCTCATTGTGTCAGATGTTTAGCTACTCCTCGGCCTCCTTTAGCAGTAATGAGATCTGTAACAAATGTAGCATATTTGCAGCTCTGGAGGCCAGGATTACTGAATTGGAGACTCGGCTTCGCACCCTTCATTCACCCGTAGCTAGCCAGGCCCCTGTAGCTGGTGCAGCCGAAGAGAGCGTAGGCCCCGCTAGCTGTTCCCCGGCAGACCCCAAGCAGCTGGGGAAAGAGGGCGGCTGGGTGACGGTGAGGAGGAAGCATAGTCTTAAACAGAAGCCCCAGGTACACCACCAACCTGGTCCCCTCCCCAATCAGACCAGGAGTGACATGTTTAGCTGCATGTTCTCCTTAAATTGCTGGCTGTCTGAGTGGTGTCCCAGAAACGATGTGGGCTTCATAGATAATTGGCAAACCTTCTGGAGGAAACCTGGTCTTGTTAGGAGAGACGGCATCCATCCCACTTTGGATGGAGCAGCTCTCATTTTAGGAAATATGGACAAATTTATTAAACCCCCCAAAATATGACTATCCAGAGTTGGGACCAGGAAGCAGAGTTGCAGTCTTACACGCCTCTCTGCAGCTTCTCTCCTCCTGCTACCCCCCCCCAAAAAAAACCCATCTCCACAGAGACTGTGTCAGCTCCCAAAAAGACAAAAAACAAACTAAAAACCAGCAACAAACAACTTAAACAATCACAAAGAAAGAACAGTACAGTATCCACATCTGAACCAAAGAGTAAAACAGTGAAATGTGGATTATTAAATATTAGGTCTCTCTCCTCCAAGTCTCTGTTAGTACATGACTTAATAATTGATCAACAAATCGATTTACTCTGCCTTACAGAAACCTGGTTGCAGCAGGATGATTATGTTAGTTTAAATGAATCAACACCCCCGAGTCATTCTAACTACCAGAAATCTCGAAACACAGGCCGAGGGGGCGGTGTGGCAGCAATTTTTCACACCAGCCTATTAATCAACGAAAGACCCAGACAGACTTTTAATTCATTTGAAAGCCTGATGCTTAACCTCGTCCACCCCAGCTGTAAAACTCCACCTATCATCCACCTGGGCCTTACACAGAGTTTCTGTCTGATTTCTCAGACTTTTTATCTGATTTAGTTCTCAGCTCAGATAAAATAATTATTGTGGGTGATTTTAACATCCATGTAGATGCTAAAAATGACAGCCTCACTATGGCATTTAATCTGTTATTAGACTCAATTGGCTTCTCTCAAACTGTAAAAGAACCCACCCACCACTTTAATCACACTCTAGATCTTGTTTTAACATATGACATAGAAACTGAACATTTAACAGTGTTTCCTGAAAACCCTCTCCTGTCTGATCATTTCCTGATAACATTTACATTTACAATAATTGATTACACAGCAGTGGAGAGTAGACTTTATCACAGTAGATGTCTTTCTGAAAACGCTGTAACTAAGTTTAAGAAAGACATCTACTGTAATCCACCACTGTTATCATCTTCAATGCCCTGTACCAACATAGAGCAGAGCAGCTATCTGAACGCTACTCCAACAGAGGTCGATTATCTTGTTAATAATTTTACCTCCTCACTACGTACGACTCTGGATACTGTAGCTCCTGTGAAAACTAAGGTCTCTAATCAGAAGTACCTGACTCCGTGGTATAATTCTCAAGCACGTACCCTAAAGCAGATGACTCGTAAGCTGGAGAGGAAATGGCGTGTCACAAATTTAGAGGATCATCATTTAGCCTGGAGAAATGGTTTGTTGCTTTATAAGAAAGCCCTCCTCAAAGCCAGAACATCTTACTATTCATCACTGATTGAAGACAATAGGAACAACCCCAGGTTTCTCTTCAGCACTATAGCCAGGCTGACAAACAGTCAGAGCTCTGTTGAGCCAACCATCCCTTTAACGTTAACTAGCAATGACTTCATGAACTTCTTCACAAATAAAATTTTTATCATTAGAGAAAAAATTACCAATAATCATCCCACAGATAAGATAAGGCATCCTAGAACAGAGCTGGCCCTTCGGATAAGCCTGTTCAGTCTTTTCCTGTCCCCAGCAGACCACACCATAGAAGATGGCTGAGGCCACCACAGAGTCATAGAAGGACTTCAGGAGTGGGCCCTCCACTCCAAACTAATATTATCCACAGCTACTCTTAGTACCATTGATGTTAAGTTAGACTCTTTTTCTCCAATTGATCTTTCTGAGTTAATTTCAATAATTACTTCCTCCAAACCATCAACGTGTCTTTTAGGCCCCATTCCTACAAAACTGCTCAAAGAAGTCCTGCCATTAATTAATTCTTCGATCTTAAATATGATCAACCTATCTCTAATAATCAGCTATGTACCACAGGCCTTCAAGCTGGCTGTAGTTAAACCTTTACTCAAAAAGCATCTCTAGACCCAGCAGTCTTAGCTAATTATAGGCCAATCTCCAACCTTCCTTTCATATCAAACATCCTTGAAAGAGTAGTTGTCAAACAGCTAACAGATCATCTGCAGAGGAATGGCTTATTTGAAGAGTTTCAGTCAGGTTTCAGAGCTCATCACAGCACAGAAACGGCTTTAGTGAAGGTTACAAATGATCTTCTTATGGCCTCTGACAGTGGACTCATCTCTGTGCTTGTCCTGCTAGACCTCAGTGCAGCGTTCGATACTGTCGACCATAATATCCTATTAGAGCGATTAGAACATGCTGTAGGTGTTACAGGTACTGTGCTGCAGTGGTTTGTATCATATCTATCTAATAGACTCCAATTTGTGCATGTAAATGGAGAGTCCTCTTCACACACTGAGGTTAATTATGGAGTTCCACAGGGTTCAGTGCTAGGACCAATTCTGTTTACATTATACATGCTTCCCTTAGGCAGCATCATTAGAAGAGATAGCATACATTTACACTGCTATGCAGATGACACCCAGCTCTATCTGTCCATGAAGCCAGATAACACACACCAATGAGTTAAACTGCAGGAATGTCTTAAAGACATAAAGACCTGGATGGCCGCTAACTTTCTGCTTCTTAATTCAGATCAAACTGAGGTTATTGTACTCGGCCCTGAAAATCTTAGAAATATGGTATCTAACCAGATTCTTACTCTGGATGGCATTACCTTGGCCTCCAGTAACACTGTGAGGAACCTTGGAGTCATTTTTGACCAGAACATGTCCTTCAACGCACATATTAAACAAATATGTAAGACTGCTTTCTTCCATTTGTGCAACATCTCTAAAGTTAGAAATATCCTGTCTCAGAGTGACGCTGAAAAACTAGTTCGTGCATTTATTACTTCCAGGCTGGACGACTGTAATTCATTATTATCAGGAAGTCCTAAAAACTCACTGAAAAGCCTTCAGTTAATCCAAAATGCTGCAGCAAGAGTCCTGACAGGGACTAGAAAGAGAGAGCAGATTTCTCCTGTTTTGGCTTCCCTTCATTGGCTTCCTGTTAAATCCAGAATTCAAAATCCTGCTCCTCACATACAAGGTCTTAAATAATCAGGCCCCATCTTATCTTAATGACCTTGTAGTACCATATCACCCTATTAGAGCACTTCGCTCTCGCACTGCAGGCTTACTTGTTGTTCCTAGAGTATTTAAAAGTAGAATGGGAGGCAGAGCCTTCAGTTTTCAGGCCCCTCTTCTGTGGAACCAGCTTCCAGTTTGGATTCAGGAGACAGACACTATCTCTACTTTTAAGATTAGGCTTCAAACTTTCCTTTTTGCTAAAGCATATAGTTAGGGCTGGACCAGGTGACCCTGAATCCTCCCTTAGTTATGCTGCAATAGACGTAGGCTGCCGGGGGATTCCCATGATGCATTGAGTTTTTCCCTTTCCAGTCACCTTTCTCACTCACTATGTATTAATAGACCTCTCTGCATTGAATCATATCTGTTATTAACCTCTGTCTCTCTTCCACAGCATGTCTTTATCCTGTCTTCCTTCTCTCTCCCCAACCAATCACAGCAGATGGCCCCGCCCCTCCCTGAGCCTGGTTCTGCTGGAGGTTTCTTCCTGTTCAAAGGAAGTTTTTCCTTCCCACTGTCGCCAAAGTGCTGCTCATAGGGGGTCATATGATTGTTGGGTTTTTCTCTGTATCTATGAAGCGCCTTGAGGCGACTTTTGTTGTGATTTGGCGCTATATAAATAAAATTGAATTGAACTGAATTGACATATGTTATTGGTTAAACACATTGTTAAAGCATGTTACATGCAACACAGCATCCTGGTTCAGCAAAGACACTCAGATGAGACCTGCTGTACCATATTCACCTGTAGTCACATCGTTTATCCTCTAATAATCACTTTTTCTTCATTTTTTTCACATTTCTCCAAACAGGAGAAACCAAGAAACAATTAAATTATTGTCAGAAAGTGCTTGTAGAGGGAGGTAACTCACAGATACTGCATGTAAGTGTGACAAAGTAAGACTCACCAAATGCTGCTGCCATGCTGTCATTCAGCTGCAGAACTCACTGACTGTGGAGTTAAAAAGAAAAAACAACAATGACAGAGAAAACAGTTTGTTTTTCATGTTTGAACCTCTGACATCGAAGGAGTTTTGCACAGACGGTGCTGGATACAGACACTTGGATGGTTTTATGTAAATATTCACAACAAAGCGAACAAAAACTTGTCTTCAGAAGCACGACTGCCTGTAAAACATGGCAGAAAGTCCCTTTCAGACTGTTGTTCACTTTAAGGTGAATGGAAGTACTCTCAATGAATCATATTCAGTTCTTCCAAATGAACTCTCCTTATTTGAGTCAAGAATAAAGATGTAATCTGTCCATGAAGCCAGATAACACACACCAATGAGTTAAACTGCAGGAATGTCTCAAAGACATAAAGACCTGGATGGCCGCTAACTTTCTGCTTCTTAATTCAGATCAAACTGAGGTTATTGTACTCGGCCCTGAAAATCTTGGAAATATGGTATCTAAGCAGATTCTTACTCTGGATGGCATTACCTTGGCCTCCAGTAACGCTGTGAGGAACCTTGGAGTCATTTTTGACCTGTCTGTAACTGAAAATAAAATAAAATAAATAATAACAACAAAGGTCGATCAAATGGACCAATACGGCAAGGCCATGATGATCCACTTGGTAAAATAAATCCATTGGGTATCCTTGTTGGCCTTCAGACAACAATTCTGACGGCTAAAGAACCAAATGGGACAGGCAAAAAAAAAACACTGTGCAGGGGCGGGTCTAGCAAAGTTTTGCCAGGGGGGCAGGTAGGGCATTAACAGGGAAAGGGGGGCACAAAGAAATACTTTCTTATTCTCATTTAAAATGTCTCGCTTTTATTAAATAATTATCTAAATCTTTCAACCAACGTTTTTTGTTTGTTTGTTTGTTCTTCCGCTTGTCCCGTTTGGTTCTTTTGCCATCAGAATTATTGTCTAAAGGCAAAGAAATGCCCAACAGATTTACTTTACCAAATGGACCATCCCAGCCTTGCCATATTGGTCTATTTGATTCACCTTTGTTTTTATTGTTTATTTTATTTTATTTTATTTTATTTTCACTTGCTAAACATGGGACAGACATGACTGGGGGAAAGAAAGGGGAGAAAGAAAGAGAGGTAGGGAAAGAAAAACAGCGGGGAAGAGGAACGGGGATAAAGGGCAAAAAACAAAAAACCAACAAAACAAACAGACAAAAAAAATACATATATCAATCACCTGGAAAAAGAAAAAAGAGAAAGCAAGCAAAAAAAAAGAGATTAATATAATAAACAACATCATCGCGATGATCTATGTGAATATAACAGTAAATACTAAATATTAAACATTATTGTGCAGCACCTAAAATCGACAGCACACAGTGTGCTTTGTGGTAGGAGCCAAAAAGGGTGTAGTTTGTGTGTGTGATCACCCGTGTGTACACCTGTGAGCATGAGCGCGCTTGTTTTTTGTTGTTCCTTAATGTAATGATCTGCTAGAGGGTGTGGGGGGGCCACAACCCCGTCCTCCAGGGCATGAAGCAGGTATGGAGGAGATCCAGGCCCCAGACATCCAGAGGCCCTCAGATAAATCAAAGTTTTCATCTGATGTAAAATGTATAGAAATCATACATATACCAACAAGACTGTACATCACTGTCACAACAGTGTTTGTTTTCATTCAAAGGCTTTATGGCTTTAATACCTGGTGGGCCGGTCTCTAGTCAAAATGCCGATTTTTTGTCCCAGTGCAGCCCTGGGCACGACACGCAGTGAGTTAATCTGAGAAGGTGCATTAAAAAATAAATGGCCGGGCCAGCGGTGCACATCACAAATCAGCTCGCATAGACACATTAGTTGTGCCTCTTCTTAATGACGGTATCTTAGCTAACAACCCCAACTACCAGATTGGCTAAAAATAACTTAGCCTACCGGTGAGAGGGACGTTGCTAGCTGTCAGTTTTTTCAAGCGATGTTGAAATTTCCACATTCCGACACTTCAAAAGCTTCAGGAGCTGTCCGCTCAGCGCAGCATCACCACCACGGAGATACACGGATACATCCAAAGACTGTTTTCAGGACTTTCAGGTGTTTGGACCAATGTTTTCTTTTCTGATCAAACCAGAAATCTTTAATGAGCAGCTGGATTTGTCTCGCATTAACTGGCTGAGTTAATGCCTGTTAATGCGACATCGAAATGCAGGTGATTGAACTGAAAAGCTCGACTCTGTGGGGGTCAAAGTTTGCAGAACTATGAACGCAGCTGGAATCCACAGCTGTGCGTGTTCATGGAGCTGCATGTTCACCTGTTGGACATCACTACCTGACAAGTTTAACTGTCTTCAGAACATTGCAGAGGCCTTATTGACAGTATTTGGCTCTACATGTCTGTGTGAGCAGGTTTTCTCTCACATGAGTCCTCAGGTAGCCTCTGAATGCTGGACACTTGGAGACCTGTGTCTCTGAGTGGGAGCCCAGAGATCACATTAACATGTGTGTCTCTGTATTAACAAACATGCCGTATTGGCCCAGTTTATTTTTCTTATCATTGTTGTGAGGAGACCATAAATAGCATTTGTATTTTCTGTTGTACAGTTCATTTGCTGTTATGGATAAAAAGTCATTTTTTTGTTTCAAAATAGCTGATAACTATTCGCTGATAGCTGCCAACATCTGTGAACAAACATAATTCTATGAAGTTGTTCTATGTAGTGTGTAACTGTTAATAGAGAGCGTTATTAAATATATTGCTAATACAGTCATATGGCACACTGACTTCTGAGGAAATATTAGATGCACTCATCATCAGAGAGGTTGCCGACCCCTGCTTTAAAGCAACATAAGGGAACTTCTACTTGTGTCAGTGTTCTGTGATTTGGATGGCTTATCATAAAGCTATGTCCTCTAACTTTTCACCATTTTAATAGGATTTGAACACACACACACACACACACACACACACACACACACACGAATGCAGTTAGTCCTGTTCAGTGTGAGCTAACAAGTAAAAACCGGTATTTCACAAACCATTCATTGAAAATGTTCTACAGCTACATTGTCTGAAATTCAGTTGCCAAATAAGAGTACTGTAAAATAAAGCTGAAATAAACATGACTCAGAAATATCAGAAGGGCCTTAGATTAAGGTGTAAATCTTACAGTAGCTATATAATAAAGATAAAAATGGGGGAAAGATGGCATCAAAGTTAGAGGGAGAAAGCAATTAAAGGAACTCGTGAAAATCAGATAAGAGCCATAAGTTGTAACCGGCATGTAAGTGCAGAGGTCCCAGGGATGGTGCCACAAAGACAAATATGAAATCCCTGCATTACAGGTAATGTTCAGGGGCAAAGAAAATGCAGTTTACTTGGTTCGCTTCCCTGCTGTTATTCAGTAGTGGGCAGAAGTCCAGCCCAGCACCCCGGGTGCATCTGCCCTAGATATTAAAATTAAAAGCTAGCTGTTAGCAACAGCTCATCCCTTCCCTGCTGCTCCACACTGGTCACCACTGCAAAATCTTTAATTTTCCCCTACCTTTTCTCTTATTTTTTTCCTCTTGCCCGCTGAACAGGACAGGTTAAACCTGAACAGGACAGGTTAAACCAGGTTAAACCTGTCCTGTTCAGGACAGAAAAGACAAGAAAGAAAAGAAAAGATAAGAAAAAAAAACAACAGCTTGGGGTCAAAATAGCCATTCGTTTTTGCCTTAATCCTCGAATCTCTCCCAATTATTTTCTTACCACATTAATGTTACCTTCCTCACTTCTTCTTCTGATGCTAACAGTGAGGTCTGGTTACTTGTTGTTGTTGGCATACGTCTAATTTCTAGTAAGGAAATGAAATAAACTAAATGGAAAGATTAAGACCAAGGTGATCACAGTTACAGTTGAGTAATATGTGCAGTAGTAACCTTGGAAATAAAGAGCAAACAGCACTATTCTTCTACACCGTTTCCGCGTCTGATTTCAGCCAGAACTCAAACTGAACCTGAAGTTATAAAAACTTCTTGAAATCTGGAGTTCAGTGAGAAAGAGAAGCTTATTTCTGTCTTTTAGTTTAACGAAGCTGTTTGCAGCACAATCACCGTTTTATCAGCAAAAAAGGGTTGAACACAAACTCACCCGACACTCATGAGACTAACTTTCCTTCCAGGTTCGTCCTCTCGTGCTGCCAGTCATCAATTATTAAAATCAGTCCATATAGCCAACACACTGACTGACTGCATCCAGCTTTCCTCTATATATTTCTTTTTCGTTTTAAAACGTTTAGTTTGATTTGATTCGACGGAGGAATTTATTACTGCGCACCGACGCGAATGAAAGCGAAAGTATTTAACTGACCAGGTGTGCATTCCAATTTGCTTAGGAAGGTTTCCACTGTAAATGACGCAGACGCGGAAGTATCTGCGTGGCGGCCATAGTAAGAGCTGCTCCAATTCTCCAAACACTAAAGAAAGGAGCTTCAGTGCTTCCTTTATTGCCTCCTTTAGCATAGGATACACTGGACCATCCTTTATGAAAAGGGAGGAGAAAATGCCGTCCCATAATTCATTGCTGACTGCAATTCGGATCGATAATCTGACCATTCACGAAAGCCATCACATAATAAAGTTGTACAGATCATTTAAATTGTAACTGCATTTCCTGTTTCACTCATAACCTGCTGATATATTTATATGTTTTAACAACGGTCTGTTAAACTCTCAGCTGGACTCTGAACGTCACACTGCGGAATAAAAACTACTTAATGTTGAGTAGTTGCTGAAGAAGGCAGAACGACATATAAGACGGTGATCTTTATTAACCTAAAAAAAGTGTGTTAATTTTTCTGTATAATCAGTGTTCATTAGTAATGTCCTTTGCTTTAGGATTACTTTTTCCTTTAGTACACTGTAAAGACTGTGACTAGAGGTTACTTAAAAAACCTATGGCAACAAAGTGACGCTTAATTTACTTAAGTAGATTTTAATTTCAAGCAATTTATGTAAAATGTATATAAAATGTTAATTAAATTTCAACAAAAACCAAAAGTATACATGAATAAAATTCAATTGTAAATATGTTGGATTTAAGGACAAAATCTCAAATTGAAGGTTAAAATTGCCTGATTGTAACAAAAAATAAATTCATTTGAAATAAATCTCTGAAAAAAATTACTAACATTTTAAATTTACTAACAATCTGGTAAAGGTTTAGTAAAAAATTACTAAAATATCCATTACAAAGAAATTATTTTTTTTATTAACTTTATAAATAATGACTGAATGATAAGAGAAAATTAAATTAATTTAACTTCTTTTCTGAGTAAAATGAAGCAATTTCACAAAGAGAACATTCAAACTGTAATTGTTTTTATTGTGGAATATAAAACGTATAAAAAATGTATAATATAATATTTTTCTGCTTAATTTAGATTGTATGCACTGAAATTCTTCACTAGTGCTTGCCCCCAAAATAATAGGAAGAATAGGCCATAATTGAAGATACAGTTTCAGCCAACTTCTCGAGAATGTCAGTCTTTACTTTGGAGGTGGGCAGAAGATTTCCACTCTTTTTATACTCTCAGTGGCTCTTTCCAGGTACATTTCAGTTTCGTATGCAGACTGTGGGGAACAGCTTCGGCCAGGGCTCACAACGTTCTGTGAACATTGGATACAACTGAATTGGATGGTGAGTCATAGTCAGTTGACAGCGCCCGCTTTTTCTGCTGCCTTTGTGGATTCTGGAATAATGAACTCCAACTGTAAAAGTGTTGAGGACCTTTCGGACATTCTTCATTCTACCTGCACTGATATCTTGGACTCGATTGCTCCGCTCAGGACTGTGCGCGCTAAGCATTTATCAGAGCCGTGGTTGAATGAACATACACGTTCCCTCAGACGTGACTACAGACGCGCTGAAAGGAGATGGAAAAAGGACAGATTGCACGTTTCCCTACAGATTTTAAGGACTCGTCTTTCTGCTCACCAAGAAGCTGTAAAAACTGCAAAGACACAGTTTGTCTCAAACTTAGTGTCAGTAAACAGTCACAGGCCTCAGGTACTTTTTAATGTTCTTAATCGCTTTCTTAGTTCACGTGTTAATGCTGGAGTCACTTCTTCACCAAGTATGTGCGATGATTTTTTATCATTTTTTAATCACAAGGTTCTATCGATTAGGGCTCCTGTCTCGTCGTCTGCTGCTTCAGATCAGAGTCCTTCTCCTGTGTGCTCAGCTGTCTTAGAGCAGTTTGATCCCGTCTCCCTTAATGACTTGACCGCGGTAGTTAGTAACCTAAGATCATCACACTGCCCCTCTGACTGTCTCCCCCCAAGCTTGCTTAAAAGCACTTTTAATACTGTTGGGCCTTTTATCCTGAGATTAATTAATACGTCTCTTGCTACAGGCTGCGTCCCATCATGCTTTAAACAAGCTGTAGTTCAGCCTCTTCTTAAAAAACAAAACCTGGACCCAACTGTTCTGTCCAACTACAGGCCAATCTCAAAGCTTCCTTTTCTATCTAAGGTCTTGGAGAAAGTGGTCTACCTACAGTTGCAGGCCCACCTTGATTTTAATATGATCTCTGAAAAATTTCAATCTGGTTTTAAATCACTACATAGCACTGAGACGGCACTTTTAAGGGTTTTTAACAATATTCTTTTAACTCTGGACTCTGGCAGCCCTGCTGCCCTTTTATTGTTGGACTTGTCAGCAGCTTTTGACACGGTCGACCGTGACATCCTGTTATCACAGCTCGAATTTCATGCTGGCCTAAAAGGATCTGCCCTCCAGTGGTTTCGTTCCTATTTGTCAGAAAGGTTTTTCATGTCAATATGGGCCCCCACAACTCCAAAATAGCCCCTCTTAAATACGGTGTACCTCAAGGCTCTATTTTGGGTCCTGCCGTGTTCACACTCTATTTGTTGCCATTGGGCTCCATCTTCTCGCGGTACAACATTTCATTTCACTGTTTTGCTGATGATTTGCAGATTTATCTACCTTTAAAAGCAGGGTCAGACCATCCGCAGCTCTTATTACGCTGATGATGTCAAACATGCGTCATTAAATTTTTTAGAGCTAAATGAAAATAAAACTGAGGTTGTCATTTTTGGCAACTTTAATCATATCGACAGCACTCTGGGCCCCTTTTCCTCGTATTGTAAAACACGTGTAAAAAACCTCGGTGTCTACATTGATGGTTCTTTTAAATTGAATAAGCAGGTGAGTGCAGTAGTTCAGTCCTGCTTCTTTCAGTTAAGACAGCTGGCCAAGGTAAAGCCAGACCTCCCGGCTAACGTCTTTGAGCGTGTTATTCACCTTTTCCTTACTTGCACATTAGACTACTGCAATTCATTGCATTATGGTCTAGATCAGGCCTCCATCCATCGTCTTCAGATGGTCAAAATGCAGCTGCTCGCCTGCTAACTGGTACCAAACGGAGAGAGCATATAACCCCAGTTTTAGCTTCTTTACACTGGCTTCCTGTCTCCTACAGGATCCAATTTAAACTTTTACTTTTTGTTTTTAAGTCTCTTAATGCCCGAGCCCCTCCTTACCTGTCTGAGCTCCTCTCTGCCTATGCTCCAGGAAAAACCACGAGGTCTAGCTCAAAACTAATGCTGTTCATCCCACGGACTAATCTCAAATCCCGTGGTGATAGATCCTTCTCTGTGGCAGGTCCCAAACTTTGGAATAGTCTCCCCTTAAATATTAGATCTGCACAAACACTTGAGCAATTTAAATCTTTACTAAAGACACATTTCTATGCCCTGGCTTTTAACACACTATGACCCAAGCATTTTGGTCTTGTTTGAATTAGTTTAGTTATTGTTTTAATTCTTTTACTGTCCTATTATTGTTTTTTATTGTTATTATTGTTTTACATTGTTGCTTTTTAATACCATTCTTATATTGTTAAGCACTTTGTGCAGCATCGGCTGTTTGTTTCTATATAAATAAATTTGACCTTGACCTTTGACCTTGACAGGTGATCAGAGGGGCTGCCAAAAAATGGCAGGATGACCAGGGTGATGCCAACAACCTTCACAGCGTCTTTGTGTTTTATCTGGTCACTTCTGTGAATAGTGACGTCGTCCTGAAATTCTGGGTCAAAATAGTGAAGACTGAAGTTGTTTGAAATCCCAAAGGTATTCTTCACAACACTTTGCAGCTCCTCTACTGATGGTGGGACCCTGATGGAAGAACCAACTTCTCGATTTGGTCATCAGTAATTGCACAGAACTTTGCCTCCATCTCGTTCAACCTACAATAAAATGTAAATGGGCAGAGTTAAGTTAGATTAAGTAGGGTCAACTTGGTCATTTTCTGCTGCTTTCAAAACTAGTGGTTTAATTTAATACAATCATCCATCACTACCTATTTAAAATGCATAGTCTACATACTGATCAACTGAATTTAAGTTGAGGGATCTTCCAACAACTGAAAAGAACACAACATTAATAACAATCGCACTCTCCGAAGTAAAAATTTTACACACACAAATTGTTAAAGACAAATTTTAATTAATACTAACATTTTTAAAGGTGAGGCTCACATATAAAACAATGAAACTCTTTATTATATTAAAAAGGGGATAGACCCTATTTTCTGTACCAATTTGGTGACAGATCATAACATGAAATAACACTATTTATGTATTTATATACTGTATACATAGCTGGACTGGCCATCGGGCATTTGCCTGGTGGGCCGATGGTGATTTTTCGTTTTTATTGGCCGATGTTTTTTTTTTTTTTTGTACCGGCATGAACAATGAGAGGCGGTGGATTGGCCAGATGCTGGCCAATGTGTAAAAATAACTCGCCAGCAGGTGGATGAGGGAAAGGTGAGGCAGGAAGAGCAGAGACCCGAGGCGGCCGCTGGTCCAAGAGTCAGGTGAACTGAACTTCAGGTAAGAAGTTATGACCTGCAGTGTATCTGGGTCAGATATAAACCAAGTTTAGGTGGAGTTTATTCTCGTTATGCTGACTTTTTACAGTCAGTTACAATAACTCGTACTGCGTACTAGCTAGCATGACGGAGTTTCTGTACAGCTGGGTGGGTGCTATGATGTTACTGATAGTGGACTTTATTTTATTCATAAGGTTAGTTAGTAGAGTTTCCAACCGTCCCGTAAAAAATGGAATCGTCTCGTATTCAGAGAAAATATTACACGTTTCGTATTGAGCTGAGAAGAGACGCAGTTTGTCCCGGACTTTAGCTAGAATGGAAAAAGACACAAAGCTGGAGTTATTCTGTCTTTACAGCTGCCTCTTCTCCTCTCATTCTCCCCCCTCCCTCTCCTGTTTCTACTTCAATCATGAAACTGATCAGTGATCAGCTGATCGGCTTTTCTCTCTTGTTTGTTTATCGCCCACTTTGCACCAGAAAGAGGAAACCAGCGGATGTTGCGCTAAACAACAGCAGCACGTTTAAGCTTGATCAGCTGTTGTTAGAATTTATTTAATATTAATTTCTAGTATCAGCTGATGTTTGCTGGAGCCACAGCTGTAAAGCTGCTGGTCATGATGTCGGTTTGGATATGTGGTGAGAGGGAAACATGAGGATGAAACCAGGAGATGTCCTTACTGAATCATCAGAGCTGTGATGGAGAAACAGGTTTACCTTTTAGGTGACATGAATGAGTTAAAGGGAAGTTATGAACTGTTTCTGAGAGACAAATAACACCAGGATCCTTTTTTTATGTAGCTGACAGCTGGTAACTGTGCAGGGGCGGGTCTAGCAAAGTGTTGCCAGGGGGGCAGGTAGGGCATTAACAGGGAGAGGGGGGCACAAAGAAATACTTTTCTTTCTTGTTCTCGTTTAAAATGCTTTTATTAAATAATTATCTGAATCTTACAACCAAAGTTTTTATCTGATGTAAAATGTATAGAAATCGTACATATACCAACAAGACTGTACATCACTGTCACAACAGTGTTTGTTTTCATTCAAAGGCTTTATGGCTTCTCCTATAATACCTGGTGGGCCGGTCTGTAGTCAAAATGCCCGGGCCGATTTTTCGTCCCAGTCCAGCCCTGCTACACACTAACTACACAAGATTTGCGCTAAACGTCGCACATCTCTCACATCTCAAAACACCGCTGTCACTCCTGAAACTTCCCCCTTCCGAAACAACTAAATGCCGTGTTTTGATTGGTCGACATGGTACATTTTTCCACCAATAGGAAAGAGTGGGGGTGTTTTGGTTTTGCTCACAGGTGGAGAGTCCTTTAGAGCGTTTTCCTTATAAAACGCTGTTTTTACTGTTTCTTCCCGCAGTAAATACAAACAACGACAGTATTCAGGAAGAAAACCAAACATTGCAGATATTTTTATCATAACTCTGGTTTTACGTGGCCGATCAACACAATTTAAAAACTGGTATAAAGTCCACACTTTCTCCGTCAGTTGTTCCGTCTGTCCTGCTCACATCTCCAATGGTTGTACACGTTGTCATTAACGTGGCTTCACTCCACATCAGCCGCTTTGCTAGCTAAAACACCGGTGTCGGCACATAAGGACGCTGTCATAGCCTGCCAACCACGTGGATTAGCTGCCTATATACGAATGTGAATCGCATCATTGGCTGGACTATGGGATAAGGTGGCATCGTCCTAATCCCATACGGGAGCAGCCAGTCACTGACTGACTAACACTGCCAAACAGAATTGTTAAAGTATTAATTTTAATTTCAATTCAGGTTAGATTTTTTTTCTGTGCGCAGAGACCGTGCCAGCAGTGCGCAATTGCGCACGTGCGCAGCTTAGAGGGACCATTGTTTGTCTGTCTTTGTTTCAGTGTAATCTATCAGAACAGGAAAAACAGCAACTTGACTTGCAGTGTAAAATATTTATTTCATTTTATGCAGGTTAAATGTTGCATCTGTTCTGCGGAGCTTTCTTACACAAACAAAAGCACCTCCTCAGTGTTTAGATATTACAGAGCCAAACATGAAAATGAGGAGACAAACACACTGAGAATGAACACAGGTCGGCCTATATTGACACTGAACAGCTTTATCATCATTTTTTTTTTATTAATATGTGTTTTATTATTTTGAAATCAAGCATCTAGGAAGACTGTTTTTGACCAGGCAGCCCTGAATTTTATTATAAAGGACTGCCAACCCCTTAGTATTGTGGAGAGTGTTGAAGAGAAACATTCCAAGAGCAGAGGATCCTTTAACGTACTGGGGGAATAGGAAGACCTCTTATCAGAACCTTTTCCACCTGGCTTTACGGTTTGTGTACCCCAGCTTCATCTGTGCCTGTGAGTTTTCCAAAGCTGGGGAAATGGTGTCAGAAAAACACAATAGACTGAATGCAAAAACTTAAACTTATTTTTCTGAATAGAAATTTATAATAAACTCTGAGTCAATTACATTTAAATGGGTAATATTACATTCACAATACTTTCATTTTAATTTTCGCTTAATGTCATTCACAATATATTTAAAGATGTCTACAATATTTACAGTGTAAAAGATATAAAATGATTCCATGGAAAGTACAATACCTTACAGTGTATACAAGGATGACCAGGTCACTGAATCAGTGTCTGTTGAGTCTCAAGTAAGTTGCCTGCAATGATATTTAAGGTCCAGTAGGTGTCAGTATGGAGCAAAACAGCAACACTGTCGACACAGTTTGGGGAGTGTGCTGAAACGCTTCACGAGACCTCATCTACCCATCACTACCAATTACTATGCTAAACTACAACATTCACCTATGGCATAACTTAGTGCATAAACCATACTTCTTCTGCTTCTTCTTCTTCTTTGTGTTTAACGGCGGTTGGCAATCAACGTAAAGGAGCATTACCGCCTCCTACTGTTCCGGAGTATGGGTCAGACAGTGAGTTTACAATTTGTATCCAAAAAAAAAACCTACACTCTTTCATAAACACCTATATCCTTCAGAAACCCCACCAGTTCCCTCACCTGTGCCCTACTACCCTCCAACACACTCCCCCAATTCCCCGCTCCTTCAATCTATTCTGCAGAACTTTCCTCTCCACATCATAGCCCTTGCACCGCAGTATTACATGCTCTACTGTCTCCTCCTCCTTCTGGCACACTGCACAAAGCCCCGTCTCATGTTCTCCTATCATCTGTAGTGTTTTATTTAATGCACAATGTCCCAGTCTAAGCCTGGTAATGACCACCTCTTCTCTCCTATTACCCCTATACAACCTACACTCTGCCACCTCCTTCTTAAGATGATACAATTGCCTGCCCTTACTACCTGAATCCCACCGCTTCTGCCACTCCTGAACAACCTGCCTCCAAACAATACCTTTTGCTTCAGATCCGCTGCTTTTAATTTCCATCTCAGTCCTATTTTTAGTCAACGCTCTTTTTGCCAACCTATCCACCTTTTCATTTCCACTGATTCCTACATGAGCTGGCACCCAAAGAAAGTGAATGTTGCCACCACAACACTTATTCTGCTTATAGTCTCCAGAATAGCATACAGCATGCCCTGCCTTGTCTTCGAACAAAATGATTGTAGACTTGAAAGAACAGCTGCCGAGTCAGAACACACTACCACCTGGCTGATTTTTGAACACTCTACCCATTTCAATGCTACCATTTCAACCGTGTACACTGCCAGTCCATCCGAAGTGCGTCTGTTTATTTCAATATTTTTTGACGGAACTGCTCCAAACCCTGTACTTCCAGTATCTGGACTTTTAGCACCATCCGTGAACACATGAATACGCTCAGGGTATTCATTCAAGCTGTGAAAATGAAATGCTGAAACAAGATCGACTCTGCCTTTCAATGTTCTCTTCAGATCCAGCAAGTACCAGTCCACAGGAGGGTTCTCCAATAACCATGGAGGAACCACAGAGAACACCACTGCAGGACATATTTTAAGGTCATACACATGACACTCCTTAGCCCACTGATTCCCCACCTTTCCAAAATGATCCTTCTGACTTCTTCCATACTCCCAGCATTCCAAAAGTACCTCCTTTGTGGGATGTGCGTCACCATGACCACCAAGATGAACCCAGTAATTCACCGATACTTGGTTCCTCCTAAGATCTAGGGGCATTTCTCCCATCTCCACCTGTAGGGCACTGACTGGAGACGTTTTAAAAGCTCCACAGCACACTCTAAGGGCTTCCGATTGCAGAACATCCAAACGTCTCAACACAGAAGGAGCTGCTGAACCATATGCCACACACCCATAATCAAAGACCGATCTAATTAATGCCTGGTAAAGTATTTTCAAAGCAGAAGAGCTCGCTCCCCAACCCCTCCCAGCTACACACCTCATAACATTAATAACTTTTTTGCATTTGGTTTCAATCCAGTCGATATGCTCCCTCCATGTCAGTCTCGAATCAAACACAACACCTAAGTACTTAAAAGAGCTCACTTTCCCAATTACCTTGTCATACAGTTTCAATGTCAAAGTCTCACTCACTTTTCTTTTGGTAAAGAACATCATTTTTGTTTTTTCCACCGAAAACCTGAATCCCCCGTCCAATCCCCACTCAACCACCATATTTACAGCCTCCTGAACCTTGCCCACTAGGTGCTCAATATTTCTTCCTTTTTTCCATAACACACCATCATCAGCGAACAAAGACCTCCCAATTCCCTCAGGAACATCAGGAAAAACATCATTGATCATTATAACAAAAAGCAGGGGACCAATCGCGCTGCCCTGTGGCGTTCCATTCTCAACCGTGCACTGACTAGAAATTGTAGACCCAATTCGCACTTGAATCTTCCTACCAGATAAAAAGTCTTGGATCCAATTGAATGTCCTGCCACCAATACCCAACTTATGCAACTTGATTAAAAGCCCATCCCTCCACAGCATACCATATGCCTTTTCTATGTCAAAAAACACTGCCAAAACAGACTCTTTATTGGCCTGCGCTTTCCTTACAACATTCTCAAGTCTATTAGCATCAGTTGTGTTCCGAGCTGTCCTGAAACCACTTTGATAATTGGCTAAAGCCCCTTTTCTTTCCAGCTCAAAGGACAGTCTTGCCATTATCATACGTTCCATTAACTTGCACACATTTGATGTAAGAGCGATTGGTCTGTAGCTATCTGGTTTAGATGGATCCTCCCCGGGTTTTCTTATTGGCACAATAACAGCCTCCTTCCAAGTACTTGGGAGCTCACCCTTAATCCAAACTGTGTTAACCAAGCACAGCAGTTCATTAAGTGCTTTCGTACCAAGGTTCTTCAACATTAAATAACAAATTTGATCCTTTCCCGGGGCTGTGGGCTTTGTTTTTTGAAGTGCTCTCACCATTTCCTCCCGAGAAAACACCACATCCAAACTACTGCCTATGTGCGTCTTTCTTACTAGAGCCTCCGAATACCGTGTTTTAGTTTGGCACATTCTGTCTTTTCCCAACACTGATATGTTATCAGAGCTATGAATCTTAGCAAAAGTTTTCACCATGACCTCCACTTTTTCCTGAGCTGTTACAAAGTTCTGTTGGCCTGAAGATAGAACTGGGTAATCCCATTCCCGCCGGTCACCTCCCATTCTTCTGACCATGCCCCAGACCTCCCCCACTGGAGTGGTTCTTCCTATTTTAGAACAGAACAACCTCCAACTGCTCCGCTTTGCTTGTCTCACTGTTCTCCTGACCACTGCCACTGCTTTTCTGTATGCAATCAGAGCTTGTATATTAAGGGTTCTTTGGAGAAATTTAAACGCCTTGTTTCTTTCCTTTACAGCAATTCGACATTCCTCTGTCCACCATGGCACCAAAGTCCTACTTTCCTTGCCTTTACTGGTCGGGATTGAGGCCTTGGCGGCTACCATAAGTACTTCAATAAACTGATTATTCATTTGATCAACGCTACCAGACTCATCAACCTTGTCAATCGTTTCCTCACATAATTTTTGGAATTTTGTCCAGTCAGCCCTATGAAAACTCCACTTCTTATGCACCTCTCTTCGAGATACCTGTATCTTCGCTCCAACATCACAGAAAACAGGATAATGGTCACCGCCTATGGTAGTGTCTGTTCTGATGGTTCACTGACTTATTCCTGCAAGGACAGTTGAGACTAGAGTTAAATCCAAAACTGACTCTGTTCCATTAACAACATTACATCTGGTCCCCCTACCATCATTCAGGCACACCAAATTGCATGTATCCATCAATTCCTCAATTACCTTACCATTTTTATCTGTGTGTGTGCCTCCCCACACTCTGCTATGGGCATTAAAATCCCCACACCAAATAACTCTACGACAGTCACTTCCTTCAATTGAATGAAGACGCGGCAGCTCCAATCTGGCGCAAGGATTGTAGAAATTCACAATAACATTAGGTTCATTCCTGTCCCAAATCTCAATAGCAATATACTGCAAATCATTGCCTTTACCCAGGAGTCTATATGGAATGTCTCGTTTGACAAACGTTGCACACCCTCCCCCTCCACCACGGTCCCTGTCATTTCTTATTATTTTGTACCCATACAACACAAAATCCAAAGAAGATTTAAGCCAAGATTCCTGTACACAAATGACATCCGGTTTAACATCAAGTAGTTTGATGAAATGCTTCAACTCTTGGCCATTGACCAACAGACTCTTTGCATTCCATTGAAGAATAAGTACCATGATTACATAAAAGAACATCATGTTTCCTGACTTGACTGATAATTGAGGTTGTCCCTCACTTCTTCCCATGTCAGTCCTACTAACCCCAAGTGGTTAATCGCCGCCTTAACAATGAGCTGAATTTTCTCCTGCTTAGATCTCACATCAGCTGTGGTGTTTATCACTCCTGCAATGAATGTAACCAACGCCATCTTATCAATAACCATACTATTCGTGTTGATCCGGGTAACTCCTTGATCCTGAGATGCACCCTGTCCTGGGTTGACGTTGACCTGTTCACTCACTCTCATCACCCTCACTGCTTCAGCATAGGAGATCTTCTTCTCCACCCTCACTTTTTGAATATGAGTTTCTTGTTTCATTCTCTCACATCCAGCATACACAACACTGTGACTCCCACCACAACTACAACACTTTGGTTGAACTCCATCTCCACATTTCCCATATTCGTGATCTCCACCACACCGAGCACATCTCCTCTTTTCCTTACAGTTGTTTGCTAGGTGTCCAAACCCTGACAGTTAAAGCACCTCAGAGGTTTTGGAACATGGGCTCGTACTGGATAACTAATTGTGAAATGCACTTCACCCACGTACACACACGCACAGTTGTTTGTCGCCAGATGCCACGTTTATTTCTAGTTTTCATTTGTTATGACCGTCCACAGTCTGACAGCTCCGGTCTCAGCTGATTTCCAGCTTCCCCTCCGCTCCTCTGCCGTCTCACTATAAAAGGGGAAGGAAACCATCATCAGTCCAAACGCCATCAGCTGTTCTCACCTGCGTCTCCAGCACCGCCCCGTTGAGCTCACTGCACCACTCCTCCCCTGCAGCCGCGCCCGGGACACGGACTCCGCCACACTAATGAAACCCAAAAACACTTTCCTTGGCAGATTTCCTTCTTCAAAGTGTATCAGGATTCTTATGGCCCGTCTAGGTGCGGCCAGACCACAACATAAAGGGTGATCCATCCCCGTCCAACCCCAAGCAGCACTTCACACAATTAATACTTTGTGACAGTGATTTATTTACAATGAGTGCATTTAAACAAAGGAAGGGAGCAAACTGAGTGGTGTCCCAGAAACGATGTGGGCTTCATAGATAATTGGCAAACCTTCTGGAGGAAACCTGGTCTTGTTAGGAGAGACGGCATCCATCCCACTTTGGATGGAGCAGCTCTCATTTCTAGAAATATGGACAAATTTATTAAACCCCCCAAAATATGACTATCCAGAGTTGGGACCAGGAAGCAGAGTTGCAGTCTTACACGCCTCTCTGCAGCTTCTCTCCTCCTGCTACCCCCCCAAAAACCCATCTCCATAGAGACTGTGTCAGCTTCCAAAAAGACAAAAAACAAACTAAAAACCAGCAACAAACAACTTAAACATAAACAATCAAAAAGAAAGAACAATACAGTATCCACATCTGAACCAAAGAGTAAAACAGTGAAATGTGGATTATTAAATATTAGGTCTCTCTCCTCCAAGTCTCTGTTAGTACATGACTTAATGATTGATCAACAAATTGATTTACTCTGCCTTACAGAAACCTGGTTGCAGCAGGATGATTGTGTTAGTTTAAATGAATCAACACCCCCGAGTCATTCTAACTACCAGAAACCTCGAAGCACAGGCCGAGGGGGCGGTGTGGCAGCAATTTTTCACACCAGCCTATTAATTAATGAAAGACCAAGACAGACTTTTAATTCATTTGAAAGCCTGATGCTTAACATTGTCCACCCCAGCTGTGAAACTCAGAAACCAGTCTTACTTGTTATCATCTATCGTCCACCTGGGCCTTACACAGAGTTTCTGTCTGATTTCTCAGACTTTATATCTAATTTAGTTCTGAGCTCAAATAAAATAATTATTGTGGGTGATTTTAACATCCATGTAGATGCTAAAAATGACAGCCTCAACATGGCATTTAGTCTGTTATTAGACTCAATTGGCTTCTCTCAAAATGTAAAAGAACCCACCCACCACTTTAATCACACTCTAGATCTTGTTTTAACATATGGCATAGAAACTGAACATTTAACAGTGTTTCCTGAAAACCCTCTCCTGTCTGATCATTTCCTGATAACATTTACATTTACAATAATTGATTACACAGCAGTGGAGAGTAGATTTTATCAAAGTAGATGTCTTTCTGAAAGCGCTGTAACTAAGTTTAAGAATATAATCCACCCACTGTTATCATCTTCAATGCCCTGTACCAACACAGAGCAGAGCAGCTATCTGAACGCTACCCCAACAGAGGTCGATTATCTTGTTAATAATTTCACCTCCTCACTACGTACGACTCTGGATACTGTAGCTCCAGTGAAAACTAAGGTCTCTAATCAGAAGTACCTGACTCCGTGGTATAATTCTCAAACACGTACCCTAAAGCAGATGACTCGTAATCTGGAGAGGAAATGGCGTGTCACAAATTTAGAGGATCATCATTTAGCCTGGAGAAATAGTTTGCTGCTTTATAAGAAAGCCCTCCGCAAAGCCAGAACATCTTACTATTCATCACTGATTGAAGAAAATAAGAACAACCCCAGGTTTCTCTTCAGCACTGTAGCCAGGCTGACAAAGAGTCAGAGCTCTGTTGAGCCAACCATCCCTTTAACGTTAACTAGTAATGACTTCATGAACTTCTTCACAAATAAAATTTTTATCATTAGAGAAAAAATTACCAGTAATCATCCCACAGATGTAATATTATCTACAGCTACTCTTAGTACCATTGATGTTAAGTTAGACTCTTTTTCTCCAATTGATCTTTCTGAGTTAACTTCAATAATTACTTCCTCCAAACCATCAACGTGTCTTTTAGACCCCATTCCTACAAAACTGCTCAAAGAAGTCCTGCCATTGATTAATTCTTCGATCTTAAATATGATCAACCTATCTCTAATAATCGGCTATGTACCACAGGTCTTCAAGCTGGCTGTGGTTAAACCTTTACTCAAAAAGCCATCTCTAGACCCAGCAGTCTTAGCTAATTATAGGCCAATCTCCAACCTTCCTTTCATATCAAAAATCCTTGAAAGAGTAGTTGTCAAACAGCTAACAGATCATCTGCAGAGGAATGGTTTATTTGAAGAGTTTCAGTCAGGTTTCAGAGCTCATCACAGCACAGAAACAGCTTTAGTGAAGGTTACAAATGATCTTCTTATGGCCTCTGACAGTGGACTCATCTCTGTGCTTGTCCTGCTAGACCTCAGTGCAGCGTTCGATACTGTCGACCATAATATCCTATTAGAGCGATTAGAACATGCTGTAGGTATTACAGGTACTGCACTGCAGTGGTTTGTATCATATCTATCTAATAGACTCCAATTTGTGCATGTAAATGGAGAGTCCTCTTCACACACTGAGGTCAATTATGGAGTTCCACAGGGTTCAGTGCTAGGACCAATTCTGTTTACATTATACATGCTTCCCTTAGGCAGCATCATTAGAAGACATAGCATACATTTTCACTGCTATGCAGATGACACCCAGCTCTATCTGTCCATGAAGCCAGATAACACACACCAATTAGTTAAACTGCAGGAATGTCTTAAAGACATAAAGACCTGGATGGCCGCTAACTTTCTGCTTCTTAATTCAGATAAAACTGAGGTTATTGTACTCGGCCCTGAAAATCTTAGAAATATGGTATCTAACCAGATTCATACTCTGGATGGCATTACCTTGGCCTCCAGTAACGCTGTGAGGAACCTTGGAGTCATTTTTGACCAGGACATGTCCTTCAACGCACATATTAAACAAATATGTAAGACTGCTTTCTTCCATTTGCGCAACATCTCTAAAATTAGAAATATCCTGTCTCAGAGTGACGCTGAAAAACTAGTTCATGCATTTATTACTTCCAGGCTGGACTACTGTAATTCATTATTATTAGGATGTCCAAAAAACTCACTGAAAAGCCTTCAGCTAATCCAAAATGCTGCAGCAAGAGTACTGACAGGGACTAGAAGGAGAGAGCATATTTCTCCTGTTTTGGCTTCCCTTCATTGGCTTCCTGTTAAATCCAGAATTGAATTCAAAATCCTGCTCCTCACATACAAGGTCTTAAATAATCAGGCCCCATCTTATCTTAATGACCTTGTAGTACCATATCACCCTATTAGAGCACTTCGCTCTCGCTCTGCAGGCCTACTTGTTGTTCCTAGAGTATTTAAAAGTAGAATGGGAGGCAGAGCCTTCAGTTTTCAGGCCCCTCTTCTGTGGAACCAGCTTCCAGTTTGGATTCGGGAGACAGAAACTATCTCTACTTTCAAGATTAGGCTTAAAACTTTCCTTTTTGCTAAAGCATATAGTTAGGGCTGGACCAGGTGACCCTGAATCCTCCCTTAGTTATGCTGCAATAGACGTAGGCTGCCGGGGGATTCCCATGATGCATTGAGTTTTTCCTTTCCAGTCACCTTTCTCACTCACTATGTATTAATAGACCTCTCTGCATTGAATCATATCTGTTATTAACCTCTGTCTCTCTTCCACAGCATGTCTTTTATCCTGTCTTCCTTCTCTCACCCCAACCGGTCGCAGCAGATGGCCGCCCCTCCCTGAGCCTGGTTCTGCCGGAGGTTTCTTCCTGTTAAAAGGGAGTTTTTCCTTCCCACTGTCGCCAAAGTGCTTGCTCATAGGGGGTCATATGATTGTTGGGTTTTTCTCTGTATCTATGAAGCGCCTTGAGGCGACTTTTGTTGTGATTTGGCGCTATATAAATAAAATTGAATTGAATTGAATTGAATTGAAATTATAACTTCGGGGTGAACCCAAGGCCAAAACAACAAACAAAAGGTAGCCTATCTCAGGAGTAAATACAACTTACCTATTCAAAAGAACTAAACCAAACGACAATTACTTTCCTCCCTACCTAACAAAAACAGGAGAAAACTAATCAAACAAAAAGGCGGTCCACCCCTACATGCTCCTACATTAAACCAACATAGTGAAACACACGGTCTGCCGGCTGGGTTGGGCCGAGGATGAATGACCTGGCAGTCCCTGGTGGTGTCTTCTTATGCGCTGCCTCCCAGTTGTTAGCCAGTCGGTACGATCCATCCACCCTGGATGCACCAATCATGGAGGAGCACCTGCACACTCAAATTTACATATTAATAATTACAACAACAGTCATAACAGGATACTTTCACTATCCACCTTAAGTCCTTCTTTTGTTGCTTTCATTCTGACCACAGAAATCACATTTCCTCCTTTGATTTTGCTTTTCAGATCATCCATTTTCACACTAATGGGCACCCCAGAAATGACCCCCTTGCATCCACCTCCCGTCTGTGCACCCACTTGCCCAGCATTTTCTACTTTAAACTTCCCCAATTGTTTTAAGTTCAAAGCCTTGTTGAGCTGCTCTTCATTCACACATTGCACAAGAAGATTTCCATCTGAGAGTACCTTAGCAGAAACTATATCTCCCACTTTACTGTTAAGTTCAGCTGTCAACACGAACGGACTCAGTTTTTTAATATGGACTTGTGTTCTTTCATTGAATCTCAGAACAACAGACATTCTTGTTCTCTCTCTAGCTTCTAAACAATCATCCCTACCACTACTGCTCCCACCTCTTTTACGCTTTTCCCTCCTCTGCTCACCTTGCACTTGCTCCAGAGGCATTTCCTCCTCTTCGTCAAAATCAACATAGTCTTCCCAGCTGCCCACAGCTGACCCACTCACGGAACAGTCGTGCTCAACCGCTGCCACGGGTGAACTGCCAACCAGGTTTGAATTTTTGGCATTGCTCCAACCAGTTTTGCCAGCAGACGCCGCTGCCATCCGTCCTCTCTCCTCCATCCTCCTTCCCGCGCTTCTTCCTTCCGATCCAGCCCCGGGAAACTCCGGCTTTCCTTCCTGTGTGTGAGCGAAGGGGCGCGGCCCACTTTTCCTTTGCCTTCCGCGCCTCGGGGAGAGCGTCATAAACCATACGTCAAGTTACAGTCAAAAAATGCATCAAAATGATTCAAGCTGCGGTCAACAGAAGGTTTCCCCTCATGCTCACCCTACCTTTCTGCTCATCAGCATCAGATGCTGTGAACAGGTGAGTGCAACCACATTTATCACCTAACACACCCATGAGTCACACCCCACACCCGTGCACCAATACATTGAGTGCATTTAAACCAACCCACTTAACCAAAAAAGGAACAACTCATACGGCTCCTACACTTGGCTTAGTCCATCTCCTAACAATTAATTGCAAGCATTCACAACCACAGACTGGTCTGCTTCACTGTTGTTTCATCCTCTATGACCAAATGTCAGGCATAGTGTTGCAGGTCACCGCTCCAGGATTACAGACAACTTGACATTAACCACACAACTGCAAATAATCTTTTAAATCTTACTTTACTGACCCTTTTCTTTTGTAAAAATTACAGGACACATGGTTCAGCCCTTGCAGAACTTAAAGGCCAGGAACTGGATTTCATTGATATATTTTGTATGAATTTTGCTGTCTATGTTCTATGTATCATATAAATAAAAAGATATTTAGCAAAAATCTGTTTTAAACCTAGTTTTTATATGCAGAATGTTATAGTAAAAACTCGCTCTCTCTCTTTTTCTGCTCTTTCTTTGTTTCTCTCTCTCTCGCCGTCACTCCTAAAACTTCCCCCTCTTCCTCTGTTTGACCTTTTTGCTCCTCTTTCGCCTCATTTCCCTGATTTGCTCATCGTACTTTTCTATCAGAGCTTCAAAGGCCTTTGTATTTGTTTCTCATACTTTTCTTCTAGCTCTTCTCTTTCTCTTTGTTCCTGCTCTCTTCTGATTTTTTCTTCTTCTCTTGTTTTCTTTATGTATCTTTCTTTCTCCTCCTCATATTCTTCTTGGAGCTGTAGGAGCATTGCTTGTTCCTTCTCTCTTCTCTGCCTGTCTTCTTTGTATTGTTTGTTCCACCACTCTTGTCTCTCCATTTCCCAAGCATGCTGTTTCTTTCTCATCTCTTTTCTAGTTTGTTCTGTGGAGGTAAACACAGACAACACGAGAGCTCTCGATTAACATTCCTACTTTATTGCGCATCACCACACAACTGAATACTTTCCCCTCTAAAACACAGCAATAACACTTCCTGAGAACTGGGTGTGGTGGAGCCCTCCAGTGGTCCACCACAGTTTCAACTTTCTCTCAGTGATTTCTTTGGACTCTGATTCAGATTTGGTTTTTTCTCCAGAGCTTCAAGTTTTTGTTCCCATTCCTGTTGTTGACTGTCCTCCAGTTGTCTCCTCTCTCTGATCAGGATTTCTCTTTTTTCCATTTCTTTTTTTTGGTCTTCCAGCACTTTATTTAATTTTTCTTCCTTTTCTTTGAGTTCTTTTTCTCTCCTTTTTCTCTCTTCTTCAGTTTCAGCTCTCTGTTCTTCAAGTCTTCTTCGCATTTCTTTCATGTCTTCCTCATGTTTCCTTTCAAGTTTTTCTCTTCTCTCTTCATCTTATCGTCCATCTCCTTCAGGATCCTCTGCATTTCCTTCTTTATCGCAGTTTCAGCCTTTTGCAGCATCTCATTGGTGTAGCAGTTGCCTCCATTGTACTTGTACGTGTCAATCTTTGTTATCAGCTCGCTGACTTGTGTGAAGAAAAAACAATAATTTTCCATTATAGGATCATTCTTTGTGATTAACAACAGTGAATGATCTAATGTACAGTTTAATTACTATGCAAAGAACGAGAAAAATACCCCACTATTACGATGGTGCTGATTGCCAATAATGTCCTTTGAATGGACTGATATCCAAAGCAGATGATTTAGTCCAAATCAAATAATGTCCTTTTACCTTTATCACTTCCAAGAACTGTTTCTGGATTCTTCTTTTGAGACTCTACCATTACTTTTGATCTGGTTTGCTTGTGATCTGATCACAAACATGACAAAATCATAATACTTAAACACAAAATAGTGTATTTGTTTAGAGGTGTTTTGTAGTGGTTAATTAGCTTTACAACAAATGACGACGTATAACTTAGAAAACTAAATAATCCACTTCAAATAACCTCCATTAAAATGATCAAATGTTTATTTTTATGCATCTTTAGGCTTTCATGTTCTCAAGATCAATGTAGGAGACATAACTACATGTATTGATGATCGCTGGGTTTTCATTTGTTTGGTTGCTATGGTGATGCGTAACGGGAGTCACGTGGGTGCTAGCGGTGACATTAAGAGGGCGTTGTCAGTCTGTCATTCACTGGTTTGATTTTGACAGAGAGGAGGGCTGGGTAGCCGTAGTTTTTGTTGACCGCTGCACAACGAGTTTCCCCTTGTTGCATTAGAGCCTGCGATGTTTTAAGAGTCTGAATCAGGAGCAGATCACGTTACTCTGTAAACTCTCAAAGCACTTTAATAAACAAGCAAGCAATTCCACCTCTTGAATTATTGCGTAAAGTTGACAGCGCGTCAGGCAAAGAGGCGGGCTCCATCCCCGGCCTCTAGCGACTGTGGAAGTCGCTACAATCAAGGACAAACAACAGATCCAATAGCTGCTGAATGAAGTAGAAATTATAAAAGTTTCTTCACAAAGGTTGTGTCTACTGAGGTTCAGGTGGCAAAGGCTCACAAGAAACCGAGACACAGCTCTCACAGAGCTCCTGGATGTCTTCATTGTCCTTTCCAAAGTTACCAACAGCTGGATCTGTGGGATCTGAGTCCACAGTGAACAGAATCATGGTGAAGTCATTGACTCGAGAGCTGAATGTGTTCTGGATGGTCTCTAACTCTCTCGTCTTCATCAGTGAGGGGAGCCACAGGTAGGACCAGGATGAAGGCATGGACACCCTCAGGATCACAGAGGGAGATACACCTGAGTGATTCCTCCATCACTGCCTCCTGAGGTTTTCATATTTCTATTCTTTAAAAGCAAAAACCTTTATGAAAAACATGGAAAAATTCAAAACTCGCAGTAGAGAGAGAGAATGCAACAATTCCAATATTTATTTTCCACTTTTAGATTTTATTTATGCAAAATGCGTTTTAATGTAGCATTCAGGGAAACGTTTGATATTGTTGACCATTAGATTTTATTATAATGATTAGCACATTTAACAGTTTCAGCAATGAATTAATCACAAAGGAAAGAATTTACTGCAAGTACACATAAAATATCACAAATAAATTCAACATGTTAGAAATTCTTCAACAAATGGAAAATGAGAATTTGACATGATATTGTGACTGTTAATGGAAATGTTTACAGCTTCTGTCATTATATCATAACAGCAACTCTGAATTAAAATGAAATCAAACTCCACAAGAAAATACTACCTAGTCATGAAAGAGTCTACCTTTAAAATGAGAGAGTGAATAAAAAAGGTCAAAATACAGAAAAAAAACATGCAGATTAATTTTTTTTACGTCAGTTCAGCTGCTGAAAATTGTGGAATCATATTATTTGCTGTTACTTTATAAAGCTAAGAACCTTCTAACATACAATCAGACAAACTGGAGAACATGTAAAATAAAAAAGCCAAGAATGTGAACACAGCTACATGATGCACTGTGACGGAGGCCTGTAGATGCTGCTGGGGTTACAGAACGATCAGTTTGTAATATCAGTGAATAATATTTATTGTTACAGCAAAGAAGAACATCAGCTGATGGTACACTTCTTGAATTTTACCACCGTGAGGTCAAGATAATCATCCTTTTCTTTTTGTTGTTTTTCTTTCAGGGTTTTGATTTCCTCTTCTTTTTTCTTTTCTTGGTCTTCTAATGTCTTGCACTCTTTGGTGTGTTCGTCCTGTTTCTGTTGCATTTCTGTCTCATGCTGTTGCTTCAGAGCGTCCAGCTCCTCATCATGTTTTTCTTTCAGAGTTTCGAGTTCTTTATTATATTTTTCTCTGAACTCATTGAACTCTTCAGCTTGTTTTCTGGCCTCCTCTTCATAAATCGTTTTCATGTTCCCCATTTTGTTCTTGTAGTTTTCCTCTAATTCTTTTCGCTCCTTCTCTTCTTGTTCTCTTTTGAGTCGATCTTCTTCTTTTCTTTTGTTTTCATTGTTTTCTCTTTCCTGTTCGTACTCTTCTTGAAGCTTCTTCAGTTTCTCTCTCTCCTTCTGACGTCTCAGTTCATCTTCTTGATGCTGTTTTTCCCACTGCACTTTTCTTTCCTTCTCCCAAATCTCTCGTTTTTCTTCCATCTCTCTTTTAACCTCCTCCAGTTTTCTGTCAGTGATTTCCTTTTCCTCTGATTCTGACTTGATTTTTTTCTCCAGAGCTTCTCGTTCTTTCTTCCACTCCTGTTGTTGACGTTCTTCCTGCATTTTTCTTTTCTTTTCTTCCTCGTCTCTAAGTTCTTCTTCTCTCTTCTTCTGTTCTCTCTCAGATCTTTTGATGTTTTTCTCCATTTCTTGAAGCTGCTTCTCTCTCTGTTTTCTCTCTTTTTTAATTTCATCCCTCTGTTTTTCCATTCTTCTTTGCAGGCTCTTCTTTTCTTCCTGATGTTTCCTTTCAAGTTCTTCTCTTGCTCTCTGCATCTCTTCTTCTTTCTCCTTCAGGATCCTCTGCATTTCCTTCTGTATCGCTGCTTCAGCCTCTTGCAGCATCTCATTGGTGTAGCAGTTTCCACCATTGTTCTTCACCATGGTGTCAATCTTTGTTATCAGCTCGCTGACTTGTGTACGGTTTTGTTTGTCACGGTTGTTGAACACGTGGTATCTTCCTCCACAGTCAGAGATCAGCTTCTTGAAGGAATTATCACATTTTGTATCAATGTACTCATCAATGGTCAGATCATCAGCTTCCAGATCGTCTCCTTTGGTTAAAAGAATGATGGTGAAGTTTTCTGAATTCTTGCCAAAGAATTCCTTGATCAGTTTCAGTGTCTCCTTCTCCTCTGCTGTGAACCTGCCGATCTGTATCACCAGCAGGAAGACGTGGTCCTGGAGCCAGAAGACTGACACATTTCATCAACTCCTCATAAACTTCTTCATTTGACAGAGTTGTGTCAAAGAGACCAGGAGTGTCGACCACAGCAACAGGACGACCGTCCACTTTACCCTGTACTTTCTGACAGTATGTAGTTACTGACTTTTGGGCTGATTCAGCTTTAAACTCTCTCCTTCCTAGAATTGTGTTTCCTGAAGAACTCTTTCCACAGCCAGTCTTTCCTATCAGGACAATCCTGAGAGGCTCTGTGTTCATGTTCTCATCATCACCTGTAAAAGAAGTATGTATGGGGCTAAATTAGACTCAGGAGCTATTTTCTTGATAATGAAATACATAGCAGAGTATCACATTGAGAGAACAGTAAATATCAGTTACAGTTTACTTACCAGTGTCTGTGACCTTTGACCTCCTCTCATTAAGCTCCTCCTGTAGAGAAATTATTTTTGTCTGCTGTTGTGAAATTTGATCCATTTTTCCGAATCCAAATGTTGATGTTGTGTAACAGAATTGTTTGTTTTTGTCTGGTCTCATCTTTTCCACATGATTCAACAGTTCTGGGATCTGCTGTTTGTTCTTGATGTTGAGAACAACATATCGTCCTCTGTAAGTCTGACAGAGCTTCTGAATGTCTGTGTCTTGTCTTACAAAGTTAAAAACAGCTGGATCTGTAGGATCTGAGTCCACAGTGAACAGAATCATGGTGAAGTCATTGACTCGAGAGCTGAATGTGTCCTGGATGGTCTCTAACTCTCCCTTGTCTTCATCAGTGAGGGGAGCCACAGGTAGGACCAGGATGAAGGCATGGACACCCTCAGGATCACAGAGGGAGATACACCTGAGTGATTCCTCCATCACTGCCTGCTGAGGTTTTCCATACAAGGCAGGCAGCTCCACCAGGGAAACCCAACGTCCACACACCTCTCCCTGATGTTTAACACACTCTGATGAGTTGGAGGCTGAATGAAGCTCAGTCTGACCTAAAATGGCCTTGGCTGCTGACGTCTTCCCTGCTCCTCTCCTCCCACACAGAACCAGGTTTAAATGTTGTTTCTTGTGCTCAGACACTGATTTTATGGTCTCTTCAGTGACTGTGAGGAATTTTCCTTTGAGGACAATCTGCATGTTCTCAATCTTCTCCATTAACTGTTCCCGATTATTTTCAATCATGTTGTAGTGTCTACCTTCACAATCTCTGAGGACTGATGTAACAGAATAATTTGTCACCTCTTTATCTGTGATGATCGCCATGGAGTGTTTAAAGGCATCCTCACCAAGAAAACTCAGGATGAATTTAAGAATTTTTCTCTTCTCTTCAGTGAAATCAGAAGGTTTCACCATCAGCAGCAGAACATTTGGTCCAGGAGGACAGAGACTCACACAGCTCTTCATCTCTTCTCTCGCTGCTTTCAGAGACAGACTTAAGAAGTCAGGAGTTTTCACTACTGTTAATTGTTTTCCTCTCCACTCTCCATGGAAAACTTGCTTGTTTTGAATTAAACTTGAATAATAGGAAGTTTTTTTCTTCACAATAAAGTTACAGAATTCTGTCTTCTTTGCTGAGTTTCCTCCAAACAGCAAAATGCAGAGTCTACGTCCTGTAAAGGAGCAAAGATACAAACAGGAAATTACTCTCAGACTGTCTGACTGATCCTAAAAGCCTTTTGGTCTTTCTTCACTTTTTTCATCTTCAGTAAATGCTGCTTCATGTTTTTGGTGGATCGTTCCTTCTGAGCACTTTAGAAAGTGTCTTTATGTTAAAATATCTACAGATAGAGTTTGGGGTTTTTACTTACCAACAGGCTGAGGATAATTCAAAGTAACAGGAGCTTCTTTTCTTTGTTCAGCGCTGGTGTGCTGACAGATCACATGTGTTCCATTGTTCATTTCTACAATGTGTTCCATGTTTTCTAGTAACTCCCAAATGTTGAGGTTTTCAAGCTGCAGTGACTTGTGTTTACATCGTCTGATCATTTCCTGTATAGGTGCATGATACATGACAGTATGCCCTGAACCTGGATGCATCTCTCTGGGTGGTGATATCAGAACCAGTGAATGATCAAAGGAATGATCACTGAAGAAGTTCAGGACTCTGCAGAGTCTCGTTTTTTGATGCTCAGTGAAGTCTTCAGGCTGTAGAACCAGCAGGAACACATGAGGTCCGGGATCAGAGAGCCTCACACAGTTTTTCACATGTTCCTTTAATTTCTCCTCAGAGATGTTTGGATGAAGTAGATCTGGAGTGTTGATGAGAAATATTTCTTTCCCTTGAATGTGTCCACTGACTCTCACACATCGGTCCAGTTCTTCCTCAGGGTTGAACTTGTTCTCTCCCAGTATAAAGTTCCCCACTGAACTCCTCTCAGACCAGCTGTTCCCCAGCAGGACAGCTCTGAGCTCAGACACTGAAACGACAGCAAACACAAACACTGAACAAAGAATCTTTCAAAGTTAATACAAGCAGCAACAAAATTATATCATAGGTTGTAATTTATTTTTAATAAGTTCTCCCCTGTAACCGTTGAGTTTTAATTATTGAAAATTTGTTCTCTTGTTAAAATATGTGTTATTTTTTCTAGTATTTATGGACCATTACTGAACCATAGATATATATTCATATATGAGAATACTACATAAAGTTTGAGAGTTGACCTCTGTTAAAAGCTCAGTTTTACATCCACAGTGTTATAATCTGAAGACCAATTTTTTTTTTCTTGTTTGGCACAATTTTATTTCTATAATCTCTTTTGAGCATCATTGTCACAGAATGCATCAGTTTCAATAAATTGCACCAACTTCATGTCTGTGGCATAGAGCTACACAAACACTGGTATCCTGAATGTTTGATCTGTTAACATGAAGTTAAGGAGAAATTTGATATGCTGTAACCTCTCCCAGAAATGACACCCAAAAGTTTACATAAAATAGTTTTCTTCACTTTTCTATACATTATATTAGCTTTAAATGTAAAGAGAGAAAGCAGAATCCGTGCACTAAGAGGTTTTCATTATTCCAAACAGGCTTCTGTGACAGGTTGAAGGACTACTGCATATAAAACTGTTCAGTTAATACTCATTCATATCAGTTGATATAAGGATGAAAATAATGTAAATATGGTAAGAAAATGGTTAAGAGTTTATTATTTTTCATGTTATATTAATGGCTTTCATGTTATTTAAGAGAACTGCAATCTATACATCAGTGATCGGCTAGTAAGCCTTTTCTGGGATCGATTAGTAGTGTCTCTATTCTCCACTAGGGGGCTTTCGCGCGTTCTCCTCACTGCAATAAACTACTGCATGAGAGACGCAAGTCATAATCACTCTCGTGATTCTTTTCCCCCTGTTTTCAGGTAAAAGTGTTTAAAAGTTGATATATTTCCAATGTGTACACTGTTAAGATATTTAAGAGGTAATCCTTCATTGTTTTGTAAGCTTTAGAAGCATTATATTACAGTTTTGTGCACATGTATGTGGCGGTTTTGAGCCTCAGTTTTGTACTGTGTAATGGCCATTAAGATAACGGCAGGAGCTAAAAATGCTGCGATTGTCAGCCATTTTGTCAGGTAACCTGCTCAAGTATATGTATAGTAAGCACTTTAGTATTTCGGTTTATTATTTAGTGTTTTTCTTCCACCATGTGACATTTAGCAGTACAGAATGTGAAACGTTTCTGCTCATTTTCACTGCAATAAACTACTGCATGAGAGACGCAAGTCATAATCACTCTCGTGATTCTTTTCCCCCTGTTTTCAGGGGTATAACACTTCAACTTCCTGCTATATTTTGTCTTCACCTGCTTCTGCCTAATGTCTTCCACCTTAAATTGCCCAGTTAAAGTTTGCATTAAACATATTCTTTTCTTTAAAAACTCACTGTAGGGTGGCAGAAATTCGATGCTGTTCCTGCGACGTCTGGGAAAAGTGTCTTGTGGTCCTGCAAAGATAAAGAAATAAATAACTCTTCTTTCATTATTATTAGTAGTTGTAGGAGCCATTCTTGGGTTAATACCTTATGTGGTCGCTAGAGGTCACCTTTTTCTGTTTTGATCATGTAAAGGTATTTAAGGTAGACGCACGTAATCGGCGTCAGGTGTGTCATTAATTGTAAGAAGGCAAACAGTTTGTGACCGTTGCGCTGTTATGTTAAGTTGATACGGAATAAAGACCAAAAAGGACAAGATACATACTGCTGGATTTATTGGACTGTTTACTTAATTCATGCATACCAGTGACATCGCGTCACCCCCGTTAACGACCACCTCAGTGGCTTCAAGCGTAGGCTTAGCCTCTACAGTAGTAGTTTATGCACTGAGACATAATGTGTTATCCTGCAATGACTACATCAGATGGAAGAAAGCACTTTTAATGTCAATGACTGACTGTATGAACAGATCACATTAGTTCTGGGAAAGATTATTAAACATGACTGTTAATTTTCAGAAAACACATTCTGTCAAATGTTATTGGTTAAACACATTGTTAAAGTATGTTACATGCAACACAGCATCCTGGTTCAGCAAAGACACTCAGATGAGACCTGCTGTACCATATTCACCTGTAGTCACATCGTTTATCCTCTAATAATCACTTTTTCTTCATTTTTTTCACATTTCTCCAAACAGGAGAAACCAAGAAACAATTAAATTACTGTCAGAAAGTGCTTGTAGAGGGAGGTAACTCACAGGTACTGCATGTAAGTGTGACAAAGTAAGACTCACCAGATGCTGCTGCCATGCTGTCATGCTGTAAGATGGCGCCGGTGTACTTGGCTTGCCGTCCGTCTCGCCGCTTTTTACCCTCCCTTTTTCCCTTACCTTCCCTTATGGACCTCGGCACTGTGTTTTTTATCTTTATTTTTCTAGTCTTATGTTTATCTAGTGGTTGTGGACTGATTACATATGACAGGCAAACACTTTTAAATCTTCGTTCTTTTCATTCGTTTCGGGCCGACCCCTGCTGGAGTGTGGGCAGCGCTAACTTACCACAACTGGATTCGTCCTGCGGCTTCTCCTACCTACCGCTTCCTAGTCTCCACAAGAAACGCTACAGGAAGCAGGGAAGACGGAGCGGCCGTCGCGTCCGTCTCAGGGCCTTTCTCAGAGCCAGAATTACGGACCATGTACATGTTAATCTGGACACGCCATCATTTTTTCCCTCCTCCCTGGATTGCCCGGACACTAAACTGCTTACTTGTCGCTGGATTTACCCGGCTGATCACCAAGCATCTGCCCGCTCTGCGACACGCTTTCCTACTCGGATTTGGATAACATCGCGCCGATGGGGAGTTTGTCGAAGCAATCTATGCACTCTGCCTCGTGCTTCTAGAGGTGACTTAGTACCCTGGCCACGGATGGCACTGCTTAATGTCAGGTCGCTGGTAAATAAGACCTTTGTTTTAAATGACTTATTCTCTACTAGTGGCCTTGATGTTTTATTCCTTACAGAAACCTGGATTCGCCCTGGTGAGCTCATTCCTTTCTCTGAACTTCTTCCTTTGGACTGTGCCTTTTTTAGTTCACCGAGGCTTTCTGGTAAGGGAGGTGGTTTAGCCTCGGTTTTTAAAAACGTATATAATGTTCGGCAACTTTCCTCACCTAACTTTGCTAGTTTTGAAGTCCAGTTATTGGAGATGACTGCTTCCACGACCACTTTGTGTGTGTTGGTCTATCGACTGCCCAAATATAACAAGTGTTTTATCTCGGACTTTGCCGACTTCTTGGGTTCCGTTCTTTTTAAATATGATTCTGTTCTTATTCTTGGTGATTTTAACATACACATCTGTTGTAAGGATGACCTGCTTGCTAAAGACTTTCTTGCTTTAATGGACTCTTTTAACCTCCTTCAAAGGGTAAATGAACCAACCCACGTTAAAGGCCATATTTTGGACTTGGTCTTTACGTATGGCCTGGATATTTGTATTAAGGATATAAATGACGCTGGGATTTCAGATCATTTTCTAATTTCCTTTGATATTGGCTTATCTGCCGCTGGACTGCAGCCTGGAGCTCTTTCTCGTCCGCTACGCATACTCAGCTCTGAAGCTGTGTCAAAGTTTGCTGTGTCTTTTTTAGATTTGGCGCCTATAATTCCTGACTGCTGCTCAGTTCGCTCATCTGATGGTTATGCTGATACTTTGCTATCATTATTCTCATCTACCTCTGATTTGGCTGTACCTGATGACTGTTCTCTCTGTTCGGTTGATGGTTGTGCTAATATCCTGTTATCTTGTTTGTTCTTTTATTCTTGATTCTGTTGCTCCCATCAAAATGAAGCGCCCTAGAACCTACTCTCATTGCTGGCTAAATGATACTACACGTGCCTTACGACGTGTCTGTCGCCGTGATGAGAGGAGGTGGAAAAAAGATAAACTTAAGGTTTCTTATGATATGTTACGGACCAGCCGCTCACAGTTTCAAACTGCTGCTAGAATGGCTAAGGCATCTTTTCTTTCCAAAGTTATTTTGGCTAATGGTCACAACCCCCGTATGCTATTTAAAATTTTTAATTCTGTTGTTAATCCCTGTCCTGATATGCCTTTACTGTATTCACAAGCTCTTTGTGAGCGTTTTCAAATTCTTTTTTTAGATAAGGTTTCATCCCTTAAGCTTTCCTCTTCGTCTGCCTCTTATCCCGTCTTTTCCTCTGAGTGTAATTCAACTTTTCATCAATTTGAGCCCGTGTCGCTTTCGACTCTGAAGCAGCTGGTTGATCAACTGAAAAACACCAATGCTGTGTTTGATATTCTCCCATCACGCATTGTTAAGGGCTGCTTTGATGTAATTGGACCGAGCATTTTATTCTTAATGAATTTTTCTCTACTCTCTGGATCTGTCCCACTGGCCTTTAAGCATGCTGTAGTCCAGCCTATTCTGAAAAAGAAGAATCTTGATTGTTATGATCTTTTGAACTATCGACCGATCTCTAAGCTTCCGTTTCTGTCCAAGATCCTGGAGCGACTAGTTCTCTCTCAGCTTCAGGCGTACTTAGACGCGAACAACATTGCAGAGAAATTTCAGTCTGCCTTTAAGCCACGGCACAGCACTGAAACGGCCTTGCTTAGAGTTCTCAATGACCTATTTGTAAGCACTGACTCTGGACGCTGTAACGTTGGGTTGTGTTGCGTGGTTGAGAGGCGGCGGCAAAACACCTAGCAGGCTAGTCGGAAGAACACACACCCACACTGGTATCGGTAATCCACTGTGGTTCTTTAATACGCCTTCTTCAACAACCATATAAAAGCCCGGCTGAACGGCTGCGGCTCAACAACATAACGCCCAGCGTTCATACAACCCAAGCGTTGCAAACAAAACAACAAAAAGGTCTGTAGAAGAAAACATAAATCTGTCCCTCGTTAAGCACAAGCGTGCAGGCACGTGTCCTCATAATCCCAGAGAGAGAGAGAGAGCAGAGCAGTGGCACAAACTGATGAAACCATCAACCCTCGACTTGGGTGTCTTAAAGGGACACCACACCATAGTGGCTGTTACAACGCTCTGTGGTCCTGGTCTTATTGGACCTTTCCTCTGCTTTTGATATGGTCGATCATAACATTCTTCTACTAAGACTTGAGCATACTGTGGGTATAAGAGGCACTGCCCTCAACTGGTTTAAATCTTATCTTGCTGACAGGTCTTTTTCGGTTAATTTGGGCAACTTCTCATCTTCCTCGGTACCTGTACGCTGTGGTGTGCCTCAAGGATCTGTATTAGGCCCTATTCTCTTTTCGCTATATCTGCTCCCTCTTGGGGCAATTTTTGAGAAGTATAATATTGCCTTTCATTGCTATGCTGATGATATACAGATTTATTTTGAGATTACTGACGATCTTGCTATGTCTTTTCACTATTTTCGTGAATGCATGCGTGAGGTTAAAGGTTGGTTCAAGAGTAATTCTCTTGTCCTGAACGAAAAGAAAACGGAGATTGTGGTGTTTGATAGTAAAATCCCCCGCGACCAACTGTGTGCTGCTCTGATGCCTTTTGCTAGCTCTCCTTCTGATTATGCCAGTAATTTGGGCATACTACTGGATAGCTCGCTTAAATTTGACAAGCAAGTGTCTGCTGTTGTGAGGTCTAGTTTTAATCAGCTGCGCCTCATTTCTAAGGCTAAGCGCTATATTCCGCACATTGACCTGGAAAAACTCATTCACGCATTCGTGACTTCCAGGTTGGACTACTGCAACTCTCTTTACATTGGCCTTTCCTCCACCCTTCTCGTTAGATTGCAGACTGTCCAGAATGCGGCGGCACGCCTTTTGACAGGTAGCAGGAAGTTTTCTTCCATCACTCCTGTTCTTGCTGGCTTGCACTGGCTTCCAATTAAATACCGTATTCAATTTAAAATATTACTTTTCACCTACAAAACCATTAATAACTTGGCGCCGAGCTACCTCAATGAGCTTCTCAGGTTACACACTCCTGTCAGAGCACTTAGATCTGCTACCCAAATTCTTCTGGAGCAACCTCGTTCTCGGCTGAAGTTTCGCGGTGACCGTGCGTTTGCTGTAGCTGCCCCGGTCTTATGGAACAACCTTCCTGTTGCTATCCGGACGTCTGACTCTATGCCACTGTTTAAATCACGGCTGAAGACTTATTTGTTTAATCTTGCCTTTCCACCTAGTTAACACTTGGTGTGCGTTGTACATTTTTATCCGTTATGCTTGTGAACTACTTTTATATCTTATGATTGTCAAGGTTTTTATAATTGATACGTGCCAGGTCCTTTCTCTTTTCCCTCCCATCTCCCTTTTCCTATTTTATTTTTGTCAAGCACCTTGGTATACCCTTGGTTTTTTAGTGTGCTTTATAAATAAAGTTTATTATTATTATTATTATTATTATTCAGCTGCAGAACTCACTGACTGTGGAGTTGAAAAGAAAAAACAACAATGACAGAGAAAACAGTTTGTTTTTCATGTTTGAACCTCTGACATCGAAGGAGTTTTGCACAGACGGTGCTGGATACAGACACTTGGATGGTTTTATGTAAATATTCACAACAAAGCGAACAAAAACTAGTCTTCAGAAGCACGACTGCCTGTAAAACATGGCAGAAAGTCCCTTTCAGACTGTTGTTCACTTTAAGGTGAATGAAAGTACTCTCAATGAATCATATTCGGTTCTTCCAAATGAACTCTCCTTATTTGAGTCAAGAACAAAGTTGGTGGGGTTCAAACTGAAATCCAAAACTTTCCCGTTTGAGTGTCTAGTGAAGATCATCCACCCTTATTTCAGCATTTACTTAGTGGGTTATTCTCAGTTTCATTTGGCCATGTTGCTATCATTAGTTACAAAGAAACCTGATCTACATCTAATATTACAGACTATCTGCGGGTTTTGATTTTTTGATTTTATTGATTAGCATTCAAATATCTCAGTGAAGACAGAACAAAGATCTACCACAAAGCAAGAAAGCATGAGACAAGGCTAATCAAAAGGTATTGGCTGAAGCATTTGCTTATTACGCCAACCCTTTTAACAAAAGATCTTTTTGCATGCAGCTCCTGTACACAGGGCTCGAAGCAAATAAAGATATGACTGTTTTTCAGGAATAAATACTTCATTTGTCAGTGTCTCGAAAAACTCATTTAAAGGATTTGCACATGTCATCATATACCCAACACACATAAGTTCTATAGAGTCTTGCTAATGACCTACTAATGTTCTTCAGGTGTGTTGCAGCAGAGAGACATTTAAAAGTTTCAGGACACCGGCCCTCGAGGACTGGAGTTTGACATCCCTGCCATAGAGCAGAAACCCACCCCAACCCCATCCCCCCTCCTTTGTGGGGTTTTCAGTCTGAGTCTCAGGATGTTTGTGTGTATTACTTCTAGTCTATGTACCCACCTTGTTTTTCTTGTGCTACAGCTCTCTGGTCACACCACCTGTTTCACGCTCTGACTCCTGGGAAGGATTTCAGTATGGCACCTGCCTGCCCTCTTGCCACCACTTTGCACTGGATCTCTTTTAACTCGGGTCAGCCCAGCATCGCTCTCTTCAGCTCACCCGGACCTTCAGCTGCTCCTCAAAGTGTCACCAACTCTGCCTGCAACATGAGTCATATTCCTCTTTCAAATTCATTCACGCCTGGAGAAGTTTCATACCCACACTAATCACCCACTCCTCTGTCCACAGTTACAGCTTTAGATCTCCACGCTATGAGTCGTGTTCAAACATCAAGCCCTGAATCCCTCACCAAGTTTATTCCTTTGCTTAAACTTGTAAATAAAGTTTGTGAAAATTGCTCTGCTGTCTCCACAGTCGCATATTGGGCCCCTTTGACACTAAGCTTCTGATCTCTTATTTGCTGTGCAGTGTGTACAGTCAATCAATCAATCAATCAAAGCTTTATTCGCCACGTGCAGGTTGCCCTGCAGTGAAATAGGACCCCCCCCCCCCCCCCCCCCGACCTTACACACACAACACAGACATCACATGGGGATACAAGTCGGAGATCGGTAGCGTTACAGAAAAAAAAACACTGAGATATAGACTACAATGGGAAAGTACAAGAGGAAAAAAAGAGACCTCTGCTCATGCTGTGCTTCCATGGGTAGGACAGCAGGAGAACAGGAAACAAAAAAACTCCTCTGCACAGAAAAGCACATAAATGTCCACAGCACAACATTATGGAGCACGTGACCAGCAACAGGGTCGGGTGGGGGGTGAGGAGTAATCCGAAGCAAACACAGCAGCCATCCTGCACAGCGCTATCATTCCAGCGCGGGCCCAGACCTGCCGTGTTCCCAGGAGGGAACAAGCATCGAAGGCGTTTGGAAAGGGAGGGGGGATGAGTGTGTGCATATCAGTGTATATGTGTGTGTGTGTGTGTCCAGAGTTCAGCTGAGACAGTGTCCTTCGCCCTGCCAGGCTAAGTAAACAGTCTTCCAGCCAACCCAGGTGGCCTTGCATGGAATGGGAGGAACGGACTAAACACAGTCGTTATCAGGGTGTTGTTGTTCAGCTCCAGCCTTGAGACCGCAGCTGGCGCCAAAGGGGTCTCCGCATAAGTGATGGTGGTTTTTACTTTAGTGCGAACAGCTCATATGAATTTCAAAGCAGTTCTACAGTCCAACACTGGTCTCTCAATCTCCCGTTGGAGAGCCGCGAGCTTCACCATACTTGCGTTCTGTGATGTTGTCATTCTTGTGGTCAAAGAGCCGATTCTGCTCTTGCTCTTGACGAAGGCGGTCGCACTTTTCTCCTCCTCCTCTCCCTTGGCTTCCCTGCTTAGCCTCTCATGTCCTTGTCTAGTCTCGTGTTTTTTGTATTACTTTTCCCTGAACACTCTCTCACAGTCTGTTCTCTAAAACCTAAAAGAGGAATTATGGATTGGATCAACTGGTCCCTAAATGCTATTGACACCCCTTTCTCAACGAGAAGTCTGGGCTCGGGTGAGCCTGAGTGCTGAAGATATCTACCTATTCGGAACCATGATAACAGGGTTCTGGCTGATCGGAGCTGGCTTGGCCCTGACTTATCGGAGAATTAAGGAAGCGGAACCGGCTGTTCAAACCCCCACAAGGCTGCCCGCTCGGATTGGAACGACGGGAAGAGGCGTGAGTTTCTCAAAATGGGCTCATTGAGTGCAGCACGGATAAGATCTTGGAGAAGCTACGGCTGCTGTGAATACTCAGAATAACATCTCTGAGCGCAAATCGGATGACATCTCGGGGAGGCTCACTGTCGTGTCTCAGACATTTGTGTTCACCTGTCCTGATAAAACACCTGGTCGCTGTGTTATCAAATACATGCTTAACTGCATCTGCATGCACATCCAACAGCAATGTCGAGTACCCCTGACCATCACTGCTGAGGTCATAAATAAAACCTCCAGATTTGCATATACGAGAACTTTGAGAGGTCAGGTTACTCTCTAATATTTGCTCCCACCTAGCTTAGAGGCTTTACTTGATGAGTTTGCCTTGCATTACCTTGGCCTCCAGTAACGCTGTGAGGAACCTTGGAGTCATTTTTGACCAGGACATGTCCTTCAACGCACATATTAAACAAATATGTAAGACTGCTTTCTTCCATTTGCGCAACATCTCTAAAGTTAGAAATATCCTGTCTCAGAGTGACGCTGAAAAACTAGTTCATGCATTTATTACTTCCAGGCTGGACGACTGTAATTCATTATTATCAGGAAGTCCTAAAAACTCCCTGAAAAGCCTTCAGCTAATCCAAAATGCTGCAGCAAGAGTCCTGACAGGGACTAGAAGGAGAGAGCATATTTCTCCTGTTTTGGCTTCCCTTCATTGGCTTCCTGTTAAATCCAGAATTCAAAATCCTGCTCCTCACATACAAGGTCTTAAATAATCAGGCCCCATCTTATCTTAAGGACCTTGTAGTACCATATCACCCTATTAGAGCACTTCGCTCTCGCTCTGCAGGCCTACTTGTTGTTCCTAGAGTATTTAAAAGTAGAATGGGAGGCAGAGCCTTCAGTTTTCAGGCCCCTCTTCTGTGGAACCAGCTTCCAGTTTGGATTCAGGAGACAGACACTATCTCTACTTTCAAGATTAGGCTTCAAACTTTCCTTTTTGCTAAAGCATATAGTTAGGGCTGGACCAGGTGACCCTGAATCCTCCCTTAGTTATGCTGCAATAGACGTAGGCTGCCGGGGGATTCCCATGATGCATTGAGTTTTTCCTTTCCAGTCACCTTTCTCACTCACTATGTATTAACAGACCTCTCTGCATTGAATCATATGTGTTATTAACCTCTGTCTCTCTTCCACAGCATGTCTTTATCCTGTCTTCCTTCTCTCACCCCAACCAATCACAGCAGATGGCCCCGCCCCTCCCTGAGCCTGGTTCTGCCGGAGGTTTCTTCCTGTTAAAAGGGAGTTTTTCTTTCCCACTGTCGCCAAAGTGCTGCTCATAGGGGGTCATTTCTCTGTATATATTATTGTAGGGTCTACCTTATGATATAAAGCACCGTAAGCAACTGTTGTTGTGATTTGGTGCTGTGTAAATAAAACTGAATTGAAAGTGAAAGAGCAGCAACTATCCCAAAGGAAAGAATGAAACAAGATCGTCAGACAGATGACTTTGTTATTAATTCAGTGTATTTGATCACTTTGCTCAGTTATCATTGAATAATGTTTACTTGCCACTGTGGTGAAACAACCTCAGAAGCAAATTATAACTCAGACATGCGCGTGCATGTGGCGCTCAGCTCCCTGGACAAACACCACAACACCCTCTGAGTGCTTCCTGCTCCACAGCAGTGTCTTCATGTCCTTGGACGTTCATGTTGGTGCAGTGGTCCTGGATACAAGCCTACTTATTGGCTCAGGTGTTTCTATGTGCAGTTTGCCAGGTCTGCCTGTGCCTGTCCTAATGTTGCTGAGTGTTGGTCTGATGCTCTTACACTGAAGATAACAAACTCATTCACGTACAGTAAGGTGATGATAAACCGCAGTCATACTTTTGTCTTGATTTTAAACAACATTTTTCAGATATTTGCTTCAGTTTTTATTGCTAACATTGAACTGTAATCTGTGTACTTGGTTCTATTTCTTATTGGGTGTAGTTTACCATTGTGGCCACCAGATGGCGCACACTACGTGTTTAAAGTGAGTGAAAATGAAGCAGATTTTGCTCCTCACTTAAATACTTTGGACAGAGAGACTTATTCCAGTGTTTAAACACTCAGTTTAAACACTTGGTGTATTTTCTATCTTCTATTATCAATTAAATCTGAGTTTCACAAATCATTGAATTTTTTTTTTTTTTACGCTTGTGTCCTAACTTGAAAACTTCTGACAAAGCACTAAAACCTGCTTTGGGTTAAGTTGCTGCTGCAGTTTGTTTCCAGCATCATATTTTAAAATGACACACAAACTTTCAGAAGAATGAAAGAACACCAGGATCGGCACTGCAGCCTCTCCTGCTCTTACTATAAATGACCAGAATATGAAATGAATATTTTGGGGCTTAAGCTGTCACATCACTGTTATTGTGGTGTTAATAGGGGCTGATGGAAATGTCAGAGGTGGAAAAGCTGCTGGTTAAACAAAAGAAAAGCCAAAAGATAAACAAAGTTAGCAGACTTTGTGTTTCCTCTCAGGGTGGTAATCTGTTTAATACTGGCTGATAATCCAATCCAACCATTCGGTGCACCAACGACATCATCTTCTTCAAAACTCTTCATCTGTCCCTCTGGCTGCAAGCTGTGACAACAGGAGTCGTTTAATTTTCCTCTTTTCAGCCCAAACGTTCCTCTGCTGCTTTAATCATCTCCCAGTTTATTTGGTTGAGATGTTTGACTAAAAAATAATAAATAATATTTTTAAATATTAGCTTTTTAAATCTATATATGAAGATCAGCTGCTGAGAAAAGACCTGCAGCTGTGATCAGCTGTAAACATTTGCTTTGGTTGAAAATGTAAACTATGGATCAGGCATGAAGACGCCCAGAGAGTGAAAGGTCAACAGAGACTTTAATGTATAAAGTGTGTTTCCTTGTTAATCATCCAGACTGTAAACTGCCTTTTTACCCTGTGTGCAGGAGCAATTAGTGAGTTATTCATTTATTCTTATACATCACATCTTTAAGAGAAGTTTTTTACTGAAAAATGCCAAAATCAGGTTCATGCTACAGTGTTTAGACCTTTCTTCACAGACTGACAGTTAAATATCATCTTTTTAATCTCATATTGCATTTTACTTTAGATACTGGTCATATGTTTATTCTTCTCTCTCTTAAATAAACATAAATACATTGTTGGTTTCAAATGCAGCTGCAGTTAAACCAACAGTTCTTTCTTCAGTCTGCATTCACAAACCCCAGAAGGTATTTAAAAAGCACAAGGAGCAGTATGTATATTTGAATATGCAGTGTATCGTCTGTCCAGATGTCTGAGACCACATAGAAAATCATTCAGATTTAATAAAACATTGAAGTAATCAGACAGTGTTAGAAACATTCAAACCTTGTAAGATTTGAGTTTCTCTGTCAGCAGTCACGTCTCTGCTGTTAACTTCCTCAGCTGCACCCAGAGGACACTTTGATCCACTCACCAGAGACTTTATCAATCCTCAGTCTTTATTCTTCCAGCAGAAAATTGTTTTCTATGTCTCGTGTGATGATGATTCATCAGAACGCAGTGAAAAGGAGCTCAGCATCAGCATCAGGCCACAGCTTGACTGGAGGTACGAAGCTCTTTTAAAATCTTTTGATGGTGCTGGAAACAAATTTGTGCCGTCCATGCTCCCTGAGTGCTGATGTTTTGGTTTCCACTCTATAAAAATATTATTTTATCATAATAACAACAAATATCATGATGTTGAACCAGCTGACAAATGTGTCATGTGCTTTTTAGAGAAATGTAGTTCTGCCTGATACAGTTTGCATGCTTTAACTACTGATTCCTTTTCAGTGCTGCATTACAGAGACATGCAGGCATAACTATTCGCTCTTTAATTGTAAAAAAAGACTTGAAGTGAGGAAAAACAATAAAATAAGTAAACATTTTATTTTTGTAGATGTCTAATAACAGCTTTGTAATCCTCAATTGTTATTAAATATTTATTTTATCTAAATAAATAACTGCTGACAGATGTTAATTCATTGCAATAATGACAAAAAGTCTGGATTTTTCTACTTTTACTCTAAAAATGATTAAAAAAAAAAAACAGGGAATAAAATAAACAGATTAACATAAAACGTTTGAATTACATAAAAACGTATTTTTGCACAAATTTTCAGCTTCTGTGATTCAAAGTGAAGGTTTGCTGCCCTCCTGCGACTGAGGAGCACGCACACCCACGCTGCCTTCACGACACGTAGAAACTCGGACATCTCAGCTTCGTTTCACTAAAAATTCGGATGACAAACTCCCACCGATTATAGTGACCTTTAGTAAAATCACTGTTTAGATTTATCCTTCGATCTGTTGACCTCATCGTTGTTCGTTTAACGGTAAAACGTGAAATACACACAGCGTGTCCTCCGGTCGCTCCAAGTCTCCGATCTCCTATTTAACCCCAGCCCGTGAACGCAGCACCAGGACCAGCCTGCCTCACATTGTTAACGTTGATTTCTCCCGTTCAAAGCAGCATTTTGTCTTCCGTGAGCCGAACCTGGATCACAGCCTCCCACTAACCGCATGAAATCTCGGCTTCGTCAGGCAGCGGGACCCCCACCGGCACACGGTAAGACCTCCACGGAGTAATCTGGAAACCCCCCGTTTCCCGGTGAGAAATCTTTCCAGCTAAGGTTCATATCTCAGACTCCGGAGGAATAAAACGTTACCGGGGCGAGCCGTGCTGTTACTGCGGGGGGAGCTGAGGGGTCTGGTGGTTAAAGTAGTTGTTTTTTTTGGGGGGGGGGGCACTTTGCCACGCACGGTTAAACCGGGTCAGACACCTGTGCGGCTCGTTATTCTGACTTTGCTCAGCAGTCATTTTCCTCACCGGGCTGAAAGCAGCAGGAGGAGGTGGTTAGCGTGTTTCCCATGGCTACACCAAGCGTCCACACGGGGGTTATTTGCATTCCTCTCCGGCCTGTGGCGACACACACACGCACGCGTTATTATTATTATCTTAAAACTGGCAGCCAGATAACTGAGCCGGGAGTCCGGGGGCAGAGCGGCCAGGTCAGCTCCGGGGGTCGTGACGTCGCCGGAGCTGCAGGTCCACCGCTCCGTCACTTTGGGCTCCTTTTGTTGACTGCACGCCCACCTTCCCCCGCAGCTGCACGGTTTCATAATCTAATGCTCTCGTTTCTTCTGCCCTCCTGTTGATCTCCGTGTGGAAGCCCGAGCATGAGGAGGATCGGTGGCCGTTACCCTGCCCAGACCGGAGGCTGCTGGTAGGGATGGTGTGGCTGTGAAGAGCCGGTGTGACGCGCCTGTGGTCGGGGGAAGAAGTGCCTGGACAACATGACTGTTTTCAACCCGGAAAATGTGGAGGAATTTTATGACATCGGGGACGAGCTGGGGAGGTGAGTCCACACCGAGCTTATTTCTAATGCGCATCAACTTCCCCTTTCTGTGCCCGGGGCGGGGGGTGCTGGGAAAAGACCTGTTTTTCATTTCGATAATAAATGTTTCAAAGTTTATTTAGCCCATCTGTGCAGAGCTGTGGTCCACGCGTGTCTGAACCCCCCCCCAGTGTGAGTGAGTGAGTGTGATAAGCTGTGATTAATACAGTCTTTAATGCATTGTCGTCAGTGATGAAGAGTTGCTGTGTCTTCCTGGCCTTTCTTGCAGGAGGCTGATGTAGCTCTTTGCAGGGAGAAGGTGTCCATCCTGGCTGTCACTCCGTGTGTGATTGGTCAAAGGTGGATGCTGATGATCAGGGTGAAGAAGCTGACTGTGTATGAAGCACTGTGACAGAGCTGGACCTGAGTTTGGTTTGCAGGGCGGCTCGAATGTGGCAGATGATTCCAAACATAGAAGAGCGAGGACGTGCAGCAGCAGCACAGTTGATCTGGATGATGTTTTTAAGCCTTCATTGTAACCAAATCCAGGTTTTGGTTAATTGAACAGCTTCACAAATGTTGTTTTTTAATCATAAGTTAGTTTAAGTGAAAGCAGATTTTCCTGTTTTCACTGTGACTTTATTGCTGATTCAGTAAAAAAAATGTCATTACGTAATAATAAAGGCAGAAATGATGCAGCCAAGATGCATTCCAGCTCCCAGATGTGAGAGTCACAGCTGTGGAAGTGGGTCTCTGAGTTTGTGGTTATGAAACATTGGTAATAATCAGCCAGCTGTTTTCTGCTCCTCGGCCTTTGTGGCGTTGCTGATTCTGTGTCGTGTTCACCTTCCTGCTCTCTGAGGAAAGCCTGCGCTGCTGCAGCTGCTGTAGCAACAGAGACGATCGGGGAGCTGTGTGTGATGGGATTGAGTTTCTGGCCTGAGGTAAAGTAGACGGCTACGCCAGCGTGATAGTCTCGATTGGCTGTTGCTCCAACGCCGGGATCCGCTCTCTGTTGAGGAAGGATGGGGAGAACAGGGAGCTGATATCACGTCATCCACCATGATTATTAAATCATCCTAAATATTCCAACATCTGCAGTGTTGGGATAGAAAATATTTGCTCCTGTCGTCAGTCCTGTCATTCATGCATGCTGTTTGCTGGAGAGCGCTCCAGCAGCAAGGACTCAGAAATGAACGTGTCTGTGGGAAACTTATTTTGCATGGGCACAAAGAGGCATGCGCCATGTGTGCAGCTGGAACTAGACTTGTTCTTGTTTCTGCTGCGTCTTTTATGGGTGAGGTTAGTGTTACTTCTCTCATCAGTCACTCAGAATCTGACGTATCTGAGTCCGGTGACGTCCTGCAGCGTCCTCAGGCGTCTCCTTGCTGCCGCGTCACGTTTTAATGAGCAGATCTTTCCCATAGATGCTGCACACAGGTGGTCTTATGTAAGACTCGGGCGCCCTGATCACTCCCAAACTGGGCCTGACACCTCTGCATTAGCAGCCCACGTGTGTTGAAACGAGGCAAACGGAGACATTTCTGTGCAGTTAAGCGTGCTCGCTGTCTGAATTGGAGCACTTGTACTGTACAAACAGACGAGCTGCACAGGAAGAAGAAATCAGAGGTTCTGGATGAAAATGCAGAAACTACAGTGACTGTGCAGTCGTTATATATTTGTGTTAGTATTGGATGAACTTTAGCATAAACCAGAGTCTGTTAATGATGAAACCTGCTGAGTCTTTCACTGTAAAGCCCAACATGCCTGCAGACTGAGGGCTTTTGATCCGACTGTACTCCAGGCCTGCCGCTGGCTGCGCTTGGATTAAGGCCCATTCGGTTTGGCAAAATGGGAAAATGGGAATTCACCCAAGCGGTGAGTCTATCCTGTCACTGACACCGACACTGCCTGCTTATGCATGGAGGACCTGATGCCCGGTGAAGCCGAGCATCATGCATGAGCATCTATGCGCAGCGAGCACGCAGGAACAAAGCCAAAGCATACATGTTAGCAGCACGATCTTATATAATGCTGTCTATAAATGTTGCATTATTGCTGCCTCATCTTGATTTTTATCACCTCTGTGATCGGTGTGCCATTGCTCGCCCAGTTTTCCGAGCCTTCCAGAACACAACCTGGAAAACTGGAAATATTAGACGCGCCTAATAAAGTGTCAGTCAGAGAAACGATTGTGAAACTGCAGGTCAGCCGTTGAAGATCCGGGCAAAGCATCAAGTTGTTGCTTGCAGAGCTGCACACTGTGCATCAAATTCATCCCTTTGCGTTTTCCCCAAAAACAAAAGTGCAGCGTGGAGCCCGGCTGGGTTTAGTTTAAAGGCCTCCTGACAGAAGTGACCACATCTGTGCTCAGCTGATCTCTGGAACTGCTTCACAGAAAAGTCTCACTTCACGCCTCAGATCAGTGAGATTGTTGAAGACGTCGTAGTTTGCCAGCATCTCAAAGGGTCTGTTGTTTGACGCCTCCTCAGAGTGATGCTCAAGTGTCGGGTGAAGCACCGCTGCAGTGTTTTAATGGTGGTGTGTGTGGATGTTAGACTGCAGAGACACAAGCATCCAGGCTCAGAGCTTCTGTCGCTGCAGGGCTTTTTTTACCCCATCAAACCTTTTAGTTCCTCCAGTTAGATCAGCAGAAATAGAAAAAGCTGTAATTGCTTCCATTATCAGTGCCTCTGCAGTGCATTATGGGTTGTGCGTGACAGCCCGCGCGTGTGTTTTCTTAATTAAATGATTAAGCAACGGTGTTTATGTGGTGCTCCTCTGCAGAGGCCTCAGTTAGCAGGTGCTTTATGACACATAATACAATCAGCTGTCCATGCAGGGAGTTCCTCGCCTCGTCGATGGACTTGCTGCACCTCCTTGGACTGGTCCTCAGTGAGCCCAGTGCAGCAGGACTTTAACCAGTTATCCACCTGCTGCAGGTGGTTGTTAGAAATCTCCAAACTAGAAGGCTCCGACTGCAGGGTGAGACCCTCTGGAGAGGCAGCTGAATGAAATGCAGCTCTGACCTACGCAGGGAGAAAGCTGGAGATGATGCATGACTCCAGACAGGACGTCAGACAGATGGGAAATCACCGTCAGTGCTGGCCGGCTGATATCTGATCTCTGAGTTGATGCCAGTACTGCTCTAGAATAACAGTAAACCTCTGTGCAGGTCTGAGCAGAGCATGCGGTCATGCTGCATGCAGCAGGCCTGCATGAAGAAACGGGCACAGCTTGCACTCCGGTCATGTGAGTCAAGTTCTGCTTTCCTTATTTTTTGGATTCATTTATTTCTTTTGCAGTGGGAGATTCAGGGCTGTCACGTGTTCAGAGATACGCTGACTCAGCCTTTCTTTCCTGATTGAGGGAGAAAAATGACACGAGCCCACTCCCACTGTGGAATCCATTTGCTGTGTGCTTTTCATCGGGTCCACGTGGCAGTTTTACACTTTGCATATTTTTGCAGGGCTCTGCTGTGGCTCCATCGTTAGTCTGCATCAATGTGACCGCTGTGTGGCTCTCTACCAGTTAGCCCTCCTAGTGTGTGTGTGTGTGTGTGTGTGTGTGTGTGTGTGTGTGTGTGTGTGTGTGTGTGTGTGTGTGTGTGTGTGTGTGTGTGTGTGTGTGTGTGTGTGTGTGGAGGAGGAGGGGAGGCTGTAGCTCTAAAAAGATTCTGCAATGCAAATGAAGGTAAAAGCATTAAGCTGAGGCTGCGTTTGGGCTTCATCAGGACAAACTCCCCAAAGACGAATCGCTGTGAATACAAAACAGGATTATTTGAAGAATCCACCCAGGATCCTGTGTCCTGGAGTCAAAGCTGATAGCATTTCAAAATATTTTTCCCTGAACAAATCTTTTCTTCATTTATTGATTTATTGTTTCTGGAGGACACTGACAGTAAATCTGCTCCAGACAGTCAGCAGCAGGAATCAGCCCCAACCAGCTACTGACCTACATTTACCCCCCACCACCACCCTTGGTTATTCTGTTGGGTGGAGGGGCAGTCTGGGAAGCAGGAGTGGCCTTGATGAAGCCTGTCACTCACCCACCCTCCCCCCGTCCTCCCCCTGGATCCCAGGGAGCGGCAGTGCGGTCCTATCAGGACTGCTGCGCCGCTGTGCTGCAGCACCACATTAGCTCCAGTGTGGTCGTTGCATGCTTTGGTGTGACTGTCCAACACAATAGGTTTATAAAAACCTTAAAGTGGAGGACTTTTGAAAATGACCGCTCGTCTGCTGACGGCTGCTCTGCATCAAATCCATCAGTGACTGTGGGTGTGAACAAAGACGAGAGCACCACCTGTCAAAGCTCCATCACAGACAGCCGCTGCATGAAGGCAGAGAGAGGCAGCACTGATCACTGATGCCGTTGTAACGTCTGCACTTTGTTTTTTTATTGCTGTGCGATCTCATCATTTGCATTTTGGAAGCCTCGCTGGAAGCTGCGTGTCTGTGTCGTCTCTCTGAACTGTGGTCGCTGCCTGGATGCATCTCGCTGTCACATCCATGTATCTGACCTTTCACCTGACCGCCACACCAAAGTCAGAGGACTCAGCATCCTCCACGTCGTTGATTCGTCATAAAGATGCACGCGCTCAGTGAAGCCAGATAGAAAACTAAAGTTTTTCGACCCACACTGAGCTGCTCTGTTTGCAGTTTGTCCAAACTGGCCACAGACGAGATATCAGGATAACAACACGACGAACGTGTTCTCTTAGTCCTCGCTGAATATTCAGAGGCTCTGTGTGAGAAATGATTTACAGCCGATCTCATGCTGACAGAGTTCAGCCTCAGTCTGAGTGAGAAATCCTTTCAGCGTTTCTTCGTTGCCCACATTTAGCATCATCTGTCCAACTGCACATTTCTCTGATCGTGATATTAGTAGGTGTCACAGAGCACTGAGAGGAGGCTGCTGTGCGATACAGCGATTAATCCTCCGAGATTTCAGGGGTTTTTCTGATCAGGCGTCTTTTATTATTGACGTATCCCTGGATGATTAAATGAGTCAATAAAATATAGAAATATTAATTGAATTAATGCAATTTTAAAATTTGTTGTTATATTAGTTCATTGTGTAATAAAACAAATCTTTAGAGTAACTGATATTTAAAAGGACTCTTTTAAAACCATTTCAGGACCGTGTGCGCTGCTTTTATCCCCGTGCTCGGTGCTCGGCGTCGGGCAGGTTGGACGAGCTGTTAGTCGATCTATTGAGGAAGCTTTGCGCTGCAGTAGAGGCCGAGCAATCAGCCCCCTCTGATCCTGCAATGTGAGGAGGCAAAATAACTACGTTTCAGTCCATATGTTCCAGCTTATCAGAAGATTGGTGGTAACTGGAAACCAAGCCTCAATAACCAGGTCAAAGGGCCAAACTGGGAGTCATGTAGATGCTGGTCATAAATCCTGATCAGAGGAAAACATCCCGACTCTTGTTTGTGTATCTGCTGCTTCGCTGTATGTATTTACATTCAGTCATTGAGTGCACGCACACCGAGCTTCAGCCTGCCAACATTAGCAGGAGTAATAAGTAGTACGTGAGTCAGAGGAGCATCTAATGTTCCTGCGGCCTCGAGATTATCATTAAAGACAGACGAGGTGGGAAAAACGTAAACAAGACGAGTCAGCTGTGAGAAGAGTTGATCAGGACTCGTGAGTTTGTGTCTCCGAGCTCTCAGGCTGACTTTAGTCTGGTTATTGCTGCACTTAGACTCACATTGAACTCCGACTCACTTGGATTATCCTCGCCGAGCGTAATGAGTTATTTTCAATTAATCTCTGCAGTCAGGGGGGATGATTGGATTCCTGCCTGCTGTGGTAGCGGGTGAATGGCAGGGAGTGGCGCTGTGCGTGAAGCTGAGTGTGTGTTGGAGCGCACGTGGGACGAGCTACAACCCTTTGCGGTCAATTAGGAGAGAGGTGCAGGCGGTGGAGCGTGGAAACCGAGGGGTGGCAAACGGTGGAGGAAGACAACTTCTCCCGTTTCTGTCTCTCGTCTTCTGCAACGTTCCAAGCTTAAACTCTCACGCAGGGTTTCCTCCTGCTGTGAACGGGAACGAATGTGATGACTGCACTTAGACAAACTGCACGCAGCCTTCTTCTCTCGGTGCATAAACGACTCCAAACTAATGAAAACGTGCACTTGGAAGCTTTTGTTTCACGTTCACTTGAACTGATATCGCTGCGTAACTCCTCGTCTCGTTCCTTGGAATATCCGTCTTCTTTTCACACATGCTCGCCCACTCGTGACAGTGAGGGCCAATCAAAGGCTGCGATGAAAGCAGCACCAGACCACGGAGGGCCCCAGATGCATCTTTCAGTATTGGGTCAGAGAGCAGACAAACCCAAGTGGGTACGTTGAAGACAAACAATCACACCAACGTTGGGTTGATGCAAAGAAACATTCACGGACGGCTGAACCTGTGAGCCGAGAAAGATGCTCATTTGGACACAACTACACGTCCAGCGCAGCTGAACTCGTCTCTGCGTCCTGTGTGGGTTTACATGAAGGATCGTTTGAAACACTACGAGTAAAATCTCATTAATCCTTGAGCGGATTAAGTGTCACTGTTGGAAAAATATTCTGAGGGCTTAAAGTATAACTATTGTAAACAGTATTTTAGGTAAAGCCTCGTTTGGGCTGCGGTCACCGCAGATGCGGCGCTGATGTGATGTCACATGACTACATTTCCAATCTCAGTGTTGATCAGGGAGCAGACATGCAGTCTCACTCTCTCTGTCAGTTATTTGGTCCGAGTTGCATTCTTGTTCCTCACATTAACAGGATTCTTCTGTTGACCTTCACAGAGCCTCCTGACAGACGTTTTCAGCTGCGTGTTTTTAGTTGGACTCGTGAGATAAGGAGAGGAAAACGAGCAGGAGCTTTCAAAAAGAACTTTTAATTAATGCTGACAAAGTCAGAGGTGAGGTCACATCAGCTCAGAGGGTCTCTGCTCAACCTACAAAACCAGTCTGCGCCTGCTGATTTCCCCTGAGTCACGGCGGAGTTAACCGGCTCGAAACTTGCTGAATGTCAGTTTCGTCAGACATATGGGGCCCTGTTGGAAAAAGCAGGCGGAGAGAAAGCCCTCCTCCTGCTGCCGTCTCCTCGGTGGACTGTGCAGGAGTCCAGCACTTCCCTTAATTTACACACAGTGCTAAATAAAGTTTGTCGTGTTTTTCTTTAACAAATGCAGGCATTAGTACCCACAGCAGACAGGTAACTCATCGCCTCTGTAAACACACGTCTCTAATACGCTGAATAAATTAGCATTTTTGATTCTTAGTAGCAGAAGCTTTCGCTCATATTCAGCCTATAAACGCACCAGCAGCCCCACAGACTCGTCGTGATTGTCAGACCATCGGACGTGACGATCGATCGAGCCGGGCGGACGGGTCTGTCCCAGCGACTCATCAGTGTTTACAGCCTGCAGATGAAGTCACGTGTCGATTGTACAATATGGGCTTAAACGTTCATATTTCTGTAAACATTAAACATGTTTGATTAGTTATGAATTCAATTTATTTACACAGCACCAAATCACAACGGCCTCAAGGTGCTTTATATTGTAAGGTCGACCCTACAATAATAAGTACAGAGAAAAACGTGACCTCCTGTGAGCAGCACTTTGGTGACAGTGGGAAGGAAAAACTCCCTTTAACAGGAAGAACCAGGCTCAGGAAGGGGCGGGGCCATCTGCTGTGATTGGTTGGGATGAGAGAAGGAAGACAGGCTAAAGACATGCTGTGGAAGAGAGACAGAGGTTAATAACAGGACTGATGCTGGTGACCAGTTTGGCAGAACCAGTCGGTGTGCGCCTGTTTGACCATTAACGTTGGTGCTTTGGGGGAAAGAAACCTTCATTTCTTCATGATTGATTCACGATGATTTATTGTTTTGAGAACTTCACAGTTCATCAGCTCTTTCCACTGTTTCACCTGTTTTTTTTCATTGTTTTTCTACTTATCTCTGGGTGTTTGTACACATCAGTGTGACTGCGAGGATTCTTCCAGGATGATCATCTCTGCTTGCTGGCATTCAGTCGTCCTCTCAGAGTTACAGCAGGACAGCTGGGATCAGAGCAGGAGTCTGTTATTTTGTCTCTGCAGCGTCTGAAATCTTTGAAGGTCCTGGAGGCTGTTGGTCGTAACAAGTGTGAAGATGGCAAAGGAAACCTTTCACCTCTCCTCTTTACCTTTAAGCACAATGTCTCCATTGTTTGTGCCGTGGAAAGCTTGGGCCTGGGGGAGGTGACTGACATTCCTGCGACACTTGAATGTCTTTTCACTCCGGCTGTAGACGAGGGCAAACACTGCCTGCCTCTCATTTAGCTTTCTGTCAGTTATCTCTCCATCAGAGGAGACATTATTAGTTCCTTGAACCTTCAGTTGTGTCTGAATGAGACTCCTCCCCCCTGAGTCACACCTGGCTGCCAGGCTGGGAAACAGCTGAGCGGAGGAAACAAGGCTGTTCAGCAGAAAGTTGGCAGTCGTAATGTGAACGCTGCCCTTCATGCAGGCCTCACAGGGATTTGAGTCTGCTCCTGGTCTCGAACCACCAATCTTTTATCTGTTAGGCAAAAGTGCTCACCACCAGGCTACTGTAGTCACTTTAAAAACCCTCATTGATCTTCTGTGTGTGTATTCATATCTTTGTGAAGTACAAAATTGGAAGTTTAAAGGCGTTTATGAGACTCAGAATGTGATTTTTGATGGTTAGGGGCCAGGGAAAGCCTTATGTCAATGAGATGTCCTCACTGAGTTTGAAAACGAGTTTGTGTGTGTTGATGGAGAGGTGGCGTGGCCCGTACACACACACATACAGGTGTGCGACACCTGCTACAAAATACCGTTTTGTGCTCTCCTGCAAATATTTAAGTCCCCGAGTATGTTGTGACATATAAATGATGAAGTACTGCAATCAGCTGCGTCTCCACTGAGTCTCTGCTGCAGCCGGTCGTCTCGCCCCGGTGACGCAGCCACGAGCGGGTGCACTTTCAGAATAAGAGCGATTTAACTCTCTGCTTTCATACTGACCGCAGACAAATAACATTTTGTTTTAGAAATGCTAAAGTGGGTCATGTTACATCCAGGTGTGTTGCTCAAACATCAGACCGATCGTTTCATCACTGATACAGCTGAACAGCTTCTGGATGCTTCGCTGAGACTCAGCGGGCACCTTTGCATAACAGATTAACCACGCGGGGAGATAACCACAGTAAGGTTGGGTCATGTCCACGTCAACAGTATCAACGCTCCTTTTTACAGTCTTATTATAAGATCGTTGAAACTGCTTTTTAATGTATGCAGAGCCTTTAAAGCCGAGGGGAGCGATGCTGCGCCCTGTCGGAGGTGCAGTGACGCTCTCAGGGCGTTAATGACGTTTAATAACTTTCACCGGTGTCAGAAAAACTGCTGATAAAATCCTTATCTGAACACAAACACTCGCACACGCGCTGTTTACACCCACCCGGGATTATACCGCACTCTTCCTTCCTCCAACCAGCGCCGGTTCCTCAGTCTCTCGGCCCTGTTGCCGTGGTTACCCTTCCGCCGTACACAATGGCGCGGCGGTTGCGTAATGTTTTTTCTGCCGGTGCAGTTTGTGGCCCACACTACCGCAGAGTGGGCCGGGAGCACTCCACGCCGGCCTCCCACACTTGGCTCCGTGCTAATGAAAAGCCTGGCCTCACCGGGAGTTTTCACGCGGACACCTCGGAGCCTGCGGCCGCTGCCCCGCTGCAGACGCTTTGTCCTTTGACTCCTCTGGTATTGAGCTGCAGAGGTGCTGCAGTTACAGTTGGATCTCTTGTGTTTCTGCTGAGACTCAGCCGCCCGTGGAAACAGAACCGGAGTGAAAAAGAGCGACCGGCCTCTGATTGTTTTTACCCTCGTGTCTATAAGGAGGATAACCTGCGGCTCCTGCATTGTGTTGGTTTGATGAATATGCCACGACACACCCGTGACCTTTGCAAGCAGAGCCAATCAGATACATTCAGGAGTGTATGTTTCATTGTATGTGGAAATGTGTAGTCTTCCACTCACAGGCCTGATATTCCCTCGTACTAACAGCAGTTTTAAAAACCACGCAGCATCAGATCTCAGATGATCAGCGCTGAAGCTGCACAGCCCACAGAAATAATGTGAAGCTGCGAACTCACCAACAACAGTGTAAAACTGTGCTGATTATTCAGAAACGTAGCATCTGCATCAAGGCTGGCTTATTAAATTAAATTAAGTACAAACTATAACGATGCCACTTACACACTGTTTATGCAAAACTTGTAGTTTTTATATTTGTTTGTTGCTGCTCTCTGGACGCCTGTTTTGATTTAAAGATGAGTTCAGTATAAAGGAGAACCAGCAGCCATGTGTCGGTGAGAAAAACCCTTTGACGGCTGTGACTGTCAGTAAGGTTTCAGCTGGTCTTACTGTAAAATCAGCTGACGATGAGAGCGGCACTCGAGGTTCAGCTTGGGAGGGGCAGTAACTGATTATCATCTGTCAGCAGTCTGTGGTTTCACTTCACTGTTTCTGTGCGTTGTCGTCTCTACTTATTATTTCCTTCAGCATGTTTGCAGCCGACGAGCGTCGGATGCAGAGGAAGTGTGGAGAGCTGAGCAGGAACAGGCTGATGTTGTGACTGTGGACGCAGGCTGGCCTGCAGAGCGCTGGGACTGTATCCATCCCCCGTGAGCCAAAGACAATTTAATTAAGTAGAGAAGCTTTAATTGAAGTGAGCAGGCACGTTTAAAGGGATGCATCACCCAAAACGAAGGCAGTTAGTTCCCTTCTCTTTATATGATAAAATAAAAATGACACAGAGTCTTTCAGGGGTTTGTTGTTGGAGAAAATGTTCTTGTCGTCGTGTTTGAAGGAGTTCAAACCTTTGTGGAGACCTTCCTGGGGAATCTGATTAAATCTGAGCTGGTCTCCACTGATGCGCTGCTGTTTCTCTCTCACTGTGCAGCAGTTTGGCACCGATGCAGCGATTTGTATCCCCATCAAATATTCATCTCTCATTTTAAAAGCAAAATGCAGCGTTGCTCAGCACCCCGAGGGTCCGTCAGTGTGAAGCTTTGACAGCGAGCAGCGAACCACTCAGTGCGTCGAGGTCGTTACCTGGAAGGTGAGCCAGAAACCTGCTGAACATCTGATGGAGCTGCTGGCCGCGGTGTCTTAGTGCTAATTAAAGGATGACACAGTCATATATTTCACATTACATGAACAAACATTACTTTTACACAGCAGTGTTTTTATAGCCGTACTGTACGATGAGTATTCGCACAGACGGGGTCCTCGCTTGGAAACTGCACACAGACAGAAGGTGAAGATGACGCATTAGTGTACCAAGGAAAAAATACCAATTTTTATGTCATCTAAGACCAAAGCTGTCAACATCAGGAAACACTGCGGGCTACTAACCCTCCGCAGTTTCAGGTATTCACGTCACGTCTTTGCAGAAACCCTCCTGCAGCAGAACAAGGCTTCTTCTGCTGTCAGCTCGTTTCAGTCGTATACACACGCAGTTGTCACACTGGATGCATTCACAGCTAACCGCCACTGTCCACGGAGACGGCATAGAACTGCTGATGCTCGTAACTGGTCAACCTGACGTTTAAAGATGGCTGCACTCGTTTACATCATAAATACTGGCAGCTAAACACATGATTTCATTTTTAAATGTCGGTTCTGCTGCAGCTCTGACTGACAGCAGCACCTGTCTGAAAACCTGCGAGGTGAGAAGTAAACGAAGCGGCCTCCGTGAAGCGGCGTGCTCCTGCAGCACTTTGAGGCAGGAAACGAGCACGTGGACGTGAACTGGCATAAACTGTCATGTAGCCACATTCAGTGCAGGCGTGTGGGTGCTACCTGCAGGAAGCCGAGGCTGCCGGTGCGGCAGATCGAGCTGACGGTTTGTGCATGGCCTGCGTTTAAGATGTGTTTTGTTATCAAATCGTGTGATTAACAGTTTCACACGAATCTTAAACCTGCACGAGCGTCTGGTAAAGACGTGCTTAGACGTGTCCACTGCACTGAACTCAAGTTTCACTATTTTCTCTGTTTTTTCTTTTTACTTTCAGATTTTCTTTACCTTTGTTGTGCATGTACAGTGACAATAAAGGGCTATTCTGTTCTACTCTTTACTATTCTATTCTATACTAATCTAGTCTGTTCTATTCTGAATTAGAGGGCATGAACGTCTATGAAAGCACGTCTCCCAGAGCGGTCGAACTAACTCCTCGCAGCACAGTTTCTGATGTCGTGTCATGACTGTTCATGTGACCACAGCCTTCATGCAGGGTGATGACAGGACGACGCTGGTGTCCTACATTAGGAGGAGGGGGAAGCCGTGCCTGTCTGAACGGGGCAGACACATCAACTATAAAACTGTGTTTATTGCGCTCACCGTAGATGCTGGACTGAACGTGACCTGCAGAGGAACACTTGAGTTTTAACTGCTGCCGGGCGCTGTAATGGATCAGGTTAAATGTAAAGTGTGCAGGTCACACACCTATCCAGGGTTTGACGAGCACGCCTCTCTTTATCTCTCCCTGGCAGGCCTCGCTGATGAACGATCCCATCAGCCAATGATCGGGCAGCATAAAAGCCGCTTTGTCACAGAGCTGACGGGCAGCGAGCCTCGTGCCAGATTACAGCGGCTCCCTTTTATTAGACGCCTCCATTATCGAACCTGAAACGTAGACCTGTGTTTAATGGCCTCGGATCTCTTTCAGTAAACCGTCTCCATCAGTGGATGATGACGTTTGTTAGGCGGATGTGAGACGAGCACAATCACCCAAAACAGCTTTGGGAGGTTCATTTAAATAAGCTCATACATGATGATCATGAAGACGTTTGTCCTTATTTATCACATTATATCCTACAGTAGTTTATTACTAATGCAGGAGAAACACACACACATGGAATAGTGTGATTTTCACTCATTCTGTGACTGTTTTCTTTGTAAAGGCTGACAGACGTCCATTTTCACAGCGTCTTTACAGGAGAGACGTTTGATCTCAGGTGTTTGCAGCGATCGATGTGAAGCGCACCGCCTCACTGATGTGTTTGGAGTTTTTTGCAGTTACATTAAAACACAATAAAAGCTCCTCATCAAACCATCTCTGTTCACAGTTTAAAGAAAAGCAGCGTTTTCAGCTGTTAGTCTGTTCAACGCACCAACAAATCAGCTCGAAATCCAGAAGACGTTAAACTGAAAGATGCTGCATTTTTAAATGATGCAAGCCGAGAGCTGCTGGTAACAGAGACACCTGCACGTCTAAAGACGTTTATTTGAAGTCTGAGTTACTGTTTCATGAAGGACGACGATGATGATGATGGCTTCAGGCTGTGTGACTTGCTCGTAACAGAGCAGTCTGCACAAAAATGAACAACATGGAGAAAAAAGCAAGAAAGCAAAGCTTGCTGTGGGGTTTGCGGCGAAGGACGGCGAGCGGGAGGTGAGATCGCACTCGTTGTTTCCCACTTACTGAATGTGTCGTCCTCCGTCGGTCCGAGTGCGCCCGCGTCACATGTGACAGAGAAGCCTCGTGTGCGCCTTCCCGAAGCTCTTCCAGCCTGCCCGCCATTGTACTTAACACTTTTCAGCTTTTCAGCACCCTCTCCGATTTCACAGTAGTGCACAGAGCCAATCAATAGCTGGCTCGCAGTAGTGACAGAGAGGTGCACAGTGTAGTGTTGGACAGCACGCTGGTCTTTGTCCTTCTGTGTTTAAAGTCTCAGAGAAACCTCATCGTTGTGTTTGTGTTACGAAGACGTGATCTTTGAAGCTTGAGGGTTTATTTATGTGCACTTATTTTGAGCTTGTGTCGTTTAATGCTGTTGTTAGTGATTAAATAACACCAGTCTGTGCATTAAAAGCTGCTTATAATTATCATTTATTTGGCAAATGAAGCGAGACTCTCAGTGTTTATCAGAGCAGTGTTGGTGGGGGAGGAGGCAGAGCAGCCTTTTGGTTTCTTATCCTGTGGACCGAGTCCAACTCCACCATCCTAAACCAGCAGCAGCCCTTTGGTGTTCTTCAGTCCCAGCATCGAGGACCAGTTCCCATCTCCTGCAGGTTCTGGGTAGGAGGCTTCTCCAACTATCAGCAGCTTTTCAGAGCATTGCCACCAAACAGCAGAGCTGGGATCTGTTCAGTGTGGGGGGAGAGCAGCTGAGTAATGCGACCTGGTCAGCCTGCTGGTGGAGATGCATGAGGTGGTGGGTTGGGATGATTGCCTGTTAGCAGCTGTGCTGTTGTGCTGTAACAGCAGGGGAAAGGATGCGTTAACACGTTGCACAGTGCAGATGGTCTGCTGCAGGAAGGGCTTTTATTTTACCCTGTATGTTTATACTGAGGGCTTAAAATGTCTTTATACGTTGAATTCTGCTCCCACAAGCCTGGGCTGTGATGTATGGCTGGATTATGGCTGGATTGGGGCCAAAGATTAGGAGGCTGAGCATCTTACTTTCCTTTTCAAGCCCGGACAGCCATGGAATCGCTTACACATCGGGTTATTCTGCAGAACCTAATGGCGTCCACACAAAAGTGTCTGCTTGGACAAAGCCTGATAATGTGAAGTGTGGAGTAAAGATGCAGATGTATGAAGACAACACCGAGATTTGTTCTCATCTCTGAGAACAGAAAGCCAGCAGGATCGTGTTACAGTCAGCTGTCCAGCAGAGAACGCAGACTTTTCCTGGTGTGTGTGTGTGTGTGTGTGTGTGTGTGTGTGTGTGTGTCATCAGCTGCTGTCAGCCCGAGCTGTGCCAGACACCCTGCGTTGACGACATGAACTTCCGTGAGCTTGTTATCACTTCGTTCTCACTGAGGAAGCTCCTTTCCAACACAACCCTGTGCTGCTAAAATAATCCTGTCGTTCATATGAGGCCTGCGTAGTTTTAATATTCATGTGATTTTAAGGTTCGATGTCAATCAGAAAACTGTGCGGATGCAGATCTGCCTCCCTGCTCAGCTGCTGTGACATCAGTGTGTTTCTGACCTGCTGATCACATCGTCACAGATCAGTTTCCACACCTGAACATTAACCTGTGGAGATGCAAATACATGTTAGGGACCTCATAATTAGAGACTTAGAGCTTTTTATTGTCATCGTGCAGCTTCTTGCACAGCGATGTTGGGATAATATCATGTTGTCACTCAGACTGAAGCCTGCATCTGGACTCAGCAGACAGACGCCATCTCTGCTTTTAAGACCTTATATTTTAAACGCTTATAGTTAGGCCTGGATCAGGTGACGCTGAAGTGCTCCAGGCTCCGGCTGCTGGGGGACTTCCCAGGATTTATTCCTTCTTCACTTCCCTCTTTTCACTCCTGATGCATTTACATCTTATTCCTGCATGTCCTTAACTCTCCCTGCACTGACCTGACAGTAGCTGCTGGTAAAAGGTTCACATATTCACAGCTAGCGAGTTGTTGCCCCGTGTGGCAGCTGCTTCACCAACAGGAGGAGGATTGCATCTGGAGTAGAGGTGATCTCCTTCAGATTCAACTGCGGACAAAATCCCGACGTGATTCTCGGACTCTGTGAAAACAGCAGTCGTATAAAGAGAGAAACTCCTGAACCTCAGGAATAACCCAGAAGCTTTCATCGTGTACTTCCTCTGCTGCTGGTGCTTTAACCTGAGCAGCTGTGACTTCAATCCTGTGATGAAATGAGCAGAAACACTTTCTTAAACCTTGTTTTTCCTTCACAGCGAGTAAAGTGTTTATATTTGATTAACTGGTAAAAGAGAACTTTACTGATTAGCGTCAGAGCTGAACTTCCTCAGAGTCAGAGACATGAAAGTAACTGAACTGCCCACAAAGAAAAGCACAGTGAGTCTGTGGAGTATCGATGTGGTGTGGAAGCAGCTCGCTGTCACTGCTCAGCTTTGGCTCCATTAAACCGTCGCTGAGTGCCTCCTCTGGTTTGATGCAGACGTCTCGACGTTGGCGTTAAATTAATAAACTGTTTTCATCAGGCTCTACTTAAACATTACTGTCCTGAGTAGTTTCTCCTTTTCCTCGAGCAGCTGAAAGCTGATGATGACACCTTATGTTATCAAAGCTTCCCAGCAGCTGCTTCGCTGAACGTCCTGCAGCTCCGACCGTCTCTGTGACTCTCGCTGCTTCAGCTTTGCAAACGTGCAAAGACGAGCTGTTTGTGGAGCAGCAGTGCTGCAGCTGTACAGCTGCATCGGCACCTGCAGGTTTGGTTTGGTCACCGACACCCAAACCTGCTTTATGACCTCATGTTGGACCATGTGGGTCCAACATGAGGTCGGTGGATCTGCGCTGAGAGCTTTTAAGCTTCTCCCTTCTTTCATGCTGCGTTTGCACATCGTGCTGTAAAGAGCGGCAGCTGCTTCTGCTCCCGGGCGTGGCCGTTGTTCCCGTGGGAGTTCACGCTGTAACAACAATTACAGATAAGAACAGAAGGAGACGAAACACAGCAACGTAGCAAACATGTGCGGCCGCGTGTTTTCACCCAGATGCACCGGCCGCCCTTCCTCTCTGCTGCGTTGTGCTGCGTTGTTATCATGAAGCGCGTTCCCTGCCCACTCCCACTTCACTGCCTTGTGTGTACGAGGCCTTCCTGCTGCTCATTACCACTGAACATTGTTCATTCCGGCGCTGCCTCACCATGACAAGGCCGAATTCCCGACAAGAGCAGCGACCTCTAACTAAGCATTGAGGTCGCGCCGATCCAACATCTCGCCGGCGGCGGGTGTGCGCTCAGGACTCGAGCCCCCACGGCTCAGGGCTGCTTGTTTGTGCACTCTTCAGCTTCCTCATACATCTTTCTATAACATGGCAAAGCTGTAATAAGAGCTGCTGATCCACGGGTTTGGCTGTAATTATTAACGCCACTGGGAAAAATTATTATAGGAAAGCTGGAAAAATGATGTGTCACAGCAGCCAAAACACTCGATACAAGCTCTGAGAAAATAGCTGAAGGAAATAAGGACAGCATGACAAAACAACGATAGTTCAGTGAAGCGAGCTCTACAGCAACAACAGAGCAAGCAAAGAGCTTAATGAGTAAAACTAGATAAATGGCGGTGCTGTAGCATGAGGCAGGAGAGACTTCCTGTATGTGACACGGCGCTCGGTAAATGAGCACGTTATTGGATGTCTGCAGCTTCTCTGCAGGAGCTGAGAGGCCGCAGACACAAAATGAAATTGTCTTTGTTCCCTCGGCTGGACCGATGCTCTTCACAGACTGAGCTCTGTTTAAGACGCAGGTTCGGTTACTTGTTCATCGTCCACGTGTGTACATTCCACAGGCGTGACTGCGTATAGTGAACCTGGGTGGGATAGTCCTGTCACTCTGACCTGCTGTATCAACCTAAAGCTACGCTGCGTATCTAAGCACAGATAAACTGCCTGCAGTGTTGAGTAATGCAAAGAGCTCCCGGGCAGCTCCGACAGGCACAAACAAACTTGTTGTCGACTTTCCCAACCAGCTCCTCTCCGTCATCCCCTCCCTTCCAGCTGCTTTGGTGAAACAAGTAGGCCAAAAGTGGGAAGCCCTGTCTGTGCTTCAAGCACAACAAAGGGAGCTCAGCAATCTGATCCTGCAGACTATCAGAGAGCCGAGGGGGGAGAGGTGCTCTTGAAAACCTGCCTCCCTGCCTCTGTTTGTCAGCGATTCCCAGGAAGGGTTTTTCCTCTGCGCCTGCTCGTTACTTCTGCCCCGTCTCTGTGCTCAGCAACATTCGTGCAAGTCGGCGCTCTCCCTGCACGTCTCTGGAGGATGAGAAGGATTTCCTCACTCTGCCAGGCTCTGCTAGCAACGTAAACACGAGGGCTCTGTCATCATGCAGCAGGGAGTCGCCACTTTAACCTCCGTTAAAGTAGCTCCGGGTTAAAAACAAAGTCTAGCAGGGAAAGCCTGTTTGCGTTTGGTTTTCCTCACCAAGGGAAGACAGTTCAGTTGAACTGCTGCCATTTTCCCCTCGTTTGTGTGTGTGTGCAGCTGGTGTTGTTAACAAAGGGTGGGCTCGCTTTCCCCTCGCTTCATTGCATACACGGGGAGAGCTGCGGAAAAACACACAAGTTAGAGTTTGGGTTTAATTCCCACAGGCGACCTGTGGGTGTTTACCTCGTGCTCCTTTTTAGCCATGCTGTCATTTCCACTTAGCTTAGCAGACAGATGTGATGCAAACTTTCACGTGTCCACAGGAGAGTTTTAACAAGGCTCTTACATAATTTTGTCACTTTAGGAAAAGAGGAAACATCAGAGGAAGTGCACAGAAACACGAGAGCGTGAACACTTTCATTAGTTAGGATTTAATTTAGGAAGTAAATTGCTGCAGTCGTAGTACTTTCTAACTCCAGGTTATAAGTACAGCCGTTGCCCTGTGACTGTGCACATGTTCAGTTTCTCCTATGATGGCAGCATAGATCAGTTTATTCTGTGTGCTAAAAGAGCACGCTCATGCTTCCTTAAATTAATTATGAAGTAATAATTCATTCATGTATTCAAATGAAATCCCCCCTCGTAGAAAGTTTAATTGCCAGGTGCAACAATTTATTCATCTGTGGAGTGCAGACACGCTGATGCTAATGAGTTTACGTTGCTGTTGCTGTTGTTGTTGTTGTGTTACTTTGTGAGGAGCGAGTGGAAGAAAACTTCAAGCCTGAGGATAGTTTGTGGTTGTTGTGGAGGAAACTACTCGTGCATACCTGAGTTTGGTGCCTGCTCGTGCTCTTTGTTCTTTAAGGACTGTCACATGATTATTGTTGCTACATTTATAATTACAGTGCTTTCCTGAGTCTGCCCCGTGTGTTACCCAACCTGGGAGGAGATACGCCTGCAGCTCAGCTCCCTCCCATCATGAAGCAATCCTCCAGAGCTGCTGTTAGATCACACCGCAGGTCTTTGTTGGTGCGCAACCTGACACCCTGCAAATAGCTTTTATGCTTAAGGTGCTACTTTGTGTGTGAGTATTAATAAATATCCGTTTCTTGCTGATGCAGTATCACGAAGCTCAGAAAATATTCATATTCGCTCAGATGGCAACCACTGAGGGAAACTGCAGTTCCTCTAGTGGCCTCTAGAGGCGCACTGTAAAGGAGCGTTAGTCCCCACTGAGCCTCGAGGGCCGGTGTCCTGCAGGTTTGAGATGTGTCCTCGATCAACACAGCCGATTTAAATGTTAAATGACCTCCTCTTGTAGTTCTTCAGAGGACTGGGAATGAACAATTCATGTGATTCAGGTGTGTTGACCCAGGGTGAGCTCTAAAACCTGCAGGACACCGGCCCTCGAGGCCTGGAGTTCCCCACCCCTGCTTTAAGGGTCATGGCTGCTTTTCCTGACAGGCGTCCCGACGTGGGCGCCTGGAGCTGATCTGGAGCCTTTGACGTGTTTGTGTTGCTGAAATCTTTGGCTTGCTGTGTGGATAATCCCATCTGACGGGACATTCCCGTAAGAACCAATCAGATGCCGCGTACTCAGGCGAACTGAGAGCTAGAATCAAGTTAGATTTCTCCAAGCTCTCTTCTTCTTCTTCTTCTTCTTTCTGTCTCCGTATCAAACTGAGTTTAACCATCCAGCTGCCTTCCACGTTGATTGTTGGTGATGTCGGGATCAAATCTGCCGTCTGTGGGGAATCCCAGGTTTGTGTGATGCACCATGAAGCAAGTTTATCGTAGGAGGCAAAACCATTTTAACCCGAGTGAATGCAGATGCGCCTCTGCTCGTGTCTCCTGGCAGGAAATCGCAGCAGGTCGTCTCGAAGCGTGGACTTTATTCTCGCTGTGCGGCCACTTTGTGTTTTTGTAAATGTAGCATTTAAAAGTTTGTGCTTCAGGTTTACTGAGAGAAACGTGAACATTTTATTCATGTATGACGTAGAAATGAGTTGATGTGTGTCTGCGTGTTGGATCTGTACAGTTCTTGGGTGAAGCTTCTCGCCTTAGCGGCTCATTTAGTCCTAAATATGGTCGCAGCGTCCGTCTTTTGTGTACAGTCTGTGTGTTTGATGACGGGTGTATTCTTTTGCATCGACCATATTAGCTGCGGCGCCTCGTCAGTAACACTCAGCAGTGCACCTCGTGCGCTGTTTGAATGCGAGGCCTTCAGGCAGGATAAGAGCACTTCCAAAATGTCACACAGAATATTTTCAAGTGTTTTCTATTGTGTGGAGAAGTTTCCAGTGTGCTGCTGGTTTGTGTGTGGAGTTGTTTCCCTTTGTGCTTCTCTTAAACAGCACTAAATGATGGTCCTCATGCAGACGCACCGCGGTCGCTGCGTTTCCTGTCGCTGCGTTCAGCAGAGAAGTGAAAATGAATAATTAATATTCATTTCTGAGGAGTCACAGAAAGTCTCGAGAACAGCACAGATGGTGTATAATCAGGAACAGGAAGTCAGCCGTGTTTTCCTTCTCATCCCCGACGAGATTTTCGCAGCAGGTCCCGCGACTTCACAGATTCCACGTTTCCGCTGCACGAGCCGGCGGCGGCGGGACGTCTGAGGAAGATGTTCCGGCGGCTGCTGCTGCTGTTCCAGCCGTGCACGTAACAGGTGACCGGAGCTGTGTGTGCATGGACGCTTATTACAGTGTAAAACACTTGACTTCCATATGAACGTGATCACATCCTGATGTCTTTCTTTCTGCTCCGAGGCCTCAGTCACAGAGGTGGAAGCAACAATAGGGTGAGGTCAGGCTGAGTGGGAGTGGAAGTGGTATTAGCATGAGAAAGCCTTCGTCCTCGGCTCTCTCTTCCTCTTCAGTCACAGGACGGTTCGCTCTTCTTAAACATGCAGTTCAGTTTCTGAGGAAATCTTTGTCCACTGGTCAGAAGCTGTGGTTTGTTTCACTGTGGTAAACAGAAGAGACGTGAATCTGTCACACATACGACAACACTGAGATGAATTTTGCCTCAGATGATTCATATTTATTAGAAATAATCATTCACTAATGACTGATCCAAACATGGATCCGTGCATGCTGCTCAGATTATTATTGTAAGTTTTGAACTCGGTCATATCTGATGTTTCTTTTGATACAAAGAAGCAACTTGTTGCTGCAACATTTCTGGATGATGGAGATACGAATGCTTCTGCTCGATGTCTTGGAGCGGTTGATACCTTCTGCCCTGACTGACCACTGTGAGTTACACCATCAGGTGGGACGGCTCGCGTTGGCCAATCAGAGGAACTCTCATTTATACAGTTTTATATATAAGGCAGTGCTGGGATTGCTGCCCTCCTGCACGTGTTCCCTGCTCGCAGTGAAACGTGCTGCTCGTGTTTCTCTTGCTTTCTGTTTATTTGCACAAACTGAACTTGGTAAAAGAGTTTTTGTCTGTTTGGCTGCAGAACGACTGGGAAACGAGTTCATTTCATTATAAATGCTTTTAAATCCAAACTAAGAATCCTTGAGGCCATTTCCATAACACACAACTGTTTCAGTTAGATTGCTGTCATTTTAATTTAGTTGAATTTTGTGTGTGTGTTGTTGTTGCCTGTGTTTAATTGTCTAATTTTTGTAACTATGAAATATGCTGCTGCCTGTTTTGAGCAGGCCTCCTTTGGTTTGTGGGATCTTCCTGTTCTTCCTCGGGGCGACAGCATCGAGCTCGCCTTTGATTAAAAACACGTTTACTGCACAGAATCACCAGGATTGATTGAATTCACTGATAGACGTGAAGAATATTTGTTCAGTGCTTTTCTTTGAAGGATATAAACTTTGATGAAGTCTTCCTGAGCGAGAAGCTCCACCAAACGAGCCGATCGATGCCAAACGCTGTATGAGCCGCATGCAGCCGGCGCAGCAGTAATCTGGCAGCACGAGGAGCAGCTCCGCTCTGCTGCTGCTCGTGTTTGTGAAACAGAGACAGGGAGGGGGTATGGAGTCTTCTGAACAATGTCTTTTGTTGGCAGCAAACTTCCAAAATCAAATGCGTTTTGTTGTTTTTCCAATTATTCTCCCACTTGGCTTCAGGCCCCGCCAATTGGCCCTTTAGAGCCGCGGCTGTTACGGGTCACATCGGGGTCACGGATCCTGCCTTCAAGCTCGTCTGCAGCTGGCGGTCTCACACTCTGATCCACACGAACTGGGTCAGTCACACTGTGGAGTGAGGATGTGCAGGAGACGCAGAGAGCTGAATTACTGCACTGATTCCTGACGACTCGGTGCTGGCAGGGCTCAGGGAGTCGGATGACTCTCACTTTATTGTCCATTTTTTTGGCCGGAGCAGAGGAGACGTTTGCCAGATATCGTCTCTGTTGGAAGTCTGTGTGAAAATCTTGCTGTGGAAATAAAAAAAAGAGGCAGAATGTGGCGCTCTCTCATTTTCGCTCACTCTTCTTTCTCTCACCCCCTACTCCCTTGTACTCTTCCTCCCTCCGTGGGTGTTCGGTACACTAAGTGCTTCGTGATTGCCGGGGCCGTGAGGAGGCGTGAACAGCCCTCAGCCAAGTGTCCCTGCTTCCCCGAGTGGTTTTTCTGGCGCTGCTTTGGTCGAGTGGCAGAGGAGTCAGCAGTCTGATCAACCACAGCGCTGCGTGGCAACGCGATGGTGCAATTTCCATAACAGCCTCTGTGTTGTTGATACATGGAATAATCGTCACAGCGAAATGTCACGCAGGCTCGCCACATCTGGGCGAAGCGCTCACGTGTGCCCTTCAGGAACGTGTGCGGGGAACAGCAGCATTGTTTTTGCTGCAGCCTGTCAACAGCAAATGATAAAGATGGGCTTGAAGGGGGGAAACATCTGGGCAGATGTGGTGACGGAGTTTATCGCCTCTCCCAGAGGATAAAATCTGCTTATTATCTGTTACGTGGCGACTACACGATGTCAGGAGACAAAGTTACACACCAACGGTCGGTGAGGTCGTTGTGATGTCACTCACTTTGTAAAGCATCATCAGTGTTTCGATAACAAGCCGACTGTGAAGCCTCAGCGTCACTGAGCATGCTCCGATCAGCCTCCTCGTTCAGGGCCCAGGTTAGCGTGACCGTCCACGGATTTATCATCGAAATCTTTTATTCCTTTTAAAAATAAAACATTTCTGGGCGGATTTATAGTCGGTTTATGGGCTTTTTTTCTACATAAGAGCAGTTACAACGTTCCCAAATGATCCGTGGGTTCTTCAGCAGCCTGTGTGTTTATCACATAACATAATAGAACAACAACCACACGCCTCTAATGTGTGATGGGTAAAAAAAACGTAGAGATCTTTTCATTTTCATCGGCCCAGTTTGGATACACTGCATAGAGTATTTGTGCCGGACGTGCCAACGAGGACACACAGTTCATTATTGTTGAGGTGCACGTCTGGTTTCAGGGATCTTTGCGAGAGTAAGAGTTTAAAGTCTGGATGTTTGTCAGCTCTGTGGACGAGGTGCTGACGCTGAGAGCTGCGCTGCTTTTTGCACACTGTTCCTGAACTGATTACGAGGGGCTGCTGAAGGTGGAGGAAGGTGTGCCTTTGCACTCTGTGCACAAGTCTTTTATTAAAGATATGGGAGCGTTCTGCGTCAGAGACCAAGGCCATGAGAAATAATAATAATAATAATAATAAACTTTATTTATAAAGCACACTAAAAAACCAAGGGTATACCAAGGTGCTTGACAAAAATAAAATAGGAAAAGGGAGATGGGAGGGAAAAGAGAAAGGACCTGGCATGTATCAATTATAAAAACCTTGACAATCATAAGATATAAAAGTAGTTCACAAGCATAACGGATAAAAATGTACCAACGCACACCAAGTGTTAACTAGGTGGAAAGGCAAGATTAAACAAATAAGTCTTCAGCCGTGATTTAAACAGTGGCATAGAGTCAGACGTCCGGATAGCAACAGGAAGGTTGTTCCATAAGACCAGGGCAGCTACAGCAAACGCGCGGTCACCACGAGACTTCAGCCGAGAACGAGGTTGCTCCAGAAGAATTTGGGTAGCAGATCTAAGTGCTCTGACAGGAGTGTGTAACCTGAGAAGCTCATTGAGGTAGCTCGGCGCCAAGTTATTAATGGTTTTGTAGATGAAAAGTAATATTTTAAATTGAATACAGTATTTAATTGGAAGCCAGTGCAAGCCAGCAAGAACAGGAGTGATGGAAGAAAACTTCCTGCTACCTGTCAAAAGGCGTGCCGCCGCATTCGGGACAGTCTGCAATCTAACGAGAAGGGTGGAGGAAAGGCCAATGTAAAGAGAGTTGCAGTAGTCCAACCTGGAAGTCACGAATGCGTGAATGAGTTTTTCCAGGTCAATGTGCGGAATATAGCGCTTAGCCTTAGAAATGAGGCGCAGCTGATTAAAACTAGACCTCACAACAGCAGACACTTGCTTGTCAAATTTAAGCGAGCTATCCAGTAGTATGCCCAAATTACTGGCATAATCAGAAGGAGAGCTAGCAAAAGGCATCAGAGCAGCACAGAGTTGGTCGCGGGGGATTTTACTATCAAACACCACGATCTCCGTTTTCTTTTCGTTCAGGACAAGAGAATTACTCTTGAACCAACCTTTAACCTCACGCATGCATTCACGAAAATAGTGAAAAGACATAGCAAGATCGTCAGTAATCTCAAAATAAATCTGTATATCATCAGCATAGCAATGAAAGGCAATATTATACTTCTCAAAAATTGCTCCAAGAGGGAGCAGATATAGCGAAAAGAGAATAGGGCCTAATACAGATCCTTGAGGCACACCACAGCGTACAGGTACCGAGGAAGATGAGAAGTTGCCCAAATTAACCGAAAAAGACCTGTCAGCAAGATAAGATTTAAACCAGTTGAGGGCAGTGCCTCTTATACCCACAGTATGCTCAAGTCTTAGTAGAAGAATGTTATGATCGACCATATCAAAAGCAGAGGAAAGGTCCAATAAGACCAGGACCACAGAGCGTCCAGAGTCAGTGCTTACAAATAGGTCATTGAGAACTCTAAGCAAGGCTGTTTCAGTGCTGTGCCGTGGCTTAAAGGCAGACTGAAATTTCTCTGCAATGTTGTTCGCGTCTAAGTACGCCTGAAGCTGAGAGAGAACTAGTCGCTCCAGGATCTTGGACAGAAACGGAAGCTTAGAGATTGGTCGATAGTTCAAAAGATCATAACAATCAAGATTCTTCTTTTTCAGAATAGGCTGGACTACAGCATGCTTAAAGGCCAGTGGGACAGATCCAGAGAGTAGAGAAAAATTCATTAAGAATAAAATGCTCGGTCCAATTACATCAAAGCAGCCCTTAACAATGCGTGATGGGAGAATATCAAACACAGCATTGGTGTTTTTCAGTTGATCAACCAGCTGCTTCAGAGTCGAAAGCGACACGGGCTCAAATTGATGAAAAGTTGAATTACACTCAGAGGAAAAGACGGGATAAGAGGCAGACGAAGAGGAAAGCTTAAGGGATGAAACCTTATCTAAAAAAAGAATTTGAAAACGCTCACAAAGAGCTTGTGAATACAGTAAAGGCATATCAGGACAGGGATTAACAACAGAATTAAAAATTTTAAATAGCATACGGGGGTTATGACCATTAGCCAAAATAACTTTGGAAAGAAAAGATGCCTTAGGCGCCAAATCTAAAAAAGACACAGCAAACTTTGACACAGCTTCAGAGCTGAGTATGCGTAGCGGACGAGAAAGAGCTCCAGGCTGCAGTCCAGCGGCAGATAAGCCAATATCAAAGGAAATTAGAAAATGATCTGAAATCCCAGCGTCATTTATATCCTTAATACAAATATCCAGGCCATACGTAAAGACCAAGTCCAAAATATGGCCTTTAACGTGGGTTGGTTCATTTACCCATTGAAGGAGGTTAAAAGAGTCCATTAAAGCAAGAAAGTCTTTAGCAAGCAGGTCATCCTTACAACAGATGTGTATGTTAAAATAACCCGACTGCACCCGTGCAGGTTGTCGCCGTGTTGCACTGACGTGAGTGTGAGCGTGCACGCTGCTGTCTTTATTCCTGCGTTGCTATTTCAGCTTCAGCCGTGATTCATCCAGCACTTATTAATTAAAGCTGTTCCTGATCACCAGTTTGCTTCTCATAATCCCTCCCACTCCCTTTGGCTCAGATGTCTGTGTTTACCATATTGACAGTGATGCATATATGCAGCCTAAAGTCTGTTTTTAAGGTCGCTGAGCAGCCGAGGTTCCTTTCAGCTCGCTGCTACACATCTTTGTGTATTTTTCATTTTCTCAGGTTTGTCCTGAATGATTTCTCTGCCCTTTCAGCTACAGTCATCATATCGCTCCATATGTTCTATCTTAGGTCTCTGCTACAGTAGCTTTGTATTCACACTTCAGAATAATCCTTCTGTCTATCACCTGTCTCAGACTGGGCCTCTGTGAAGCCCTGACTTCATCCTCTGTCTGAAATAAGCTGTTATAGTGTTTGCTGAGCGCTCTCTGTGTTCCCTCCCGTCTGCAGCGGTCAGTTTGCTGTGGTCAGAAGATGCAGACACAGGACTACAGGTGTGGAGTTCGCCGCCAAATTCATCAAGAAACGGCGCAGCAAGTCGAGCCGACGAGGGGTGACGCGGGAGGACATCGAGCGCGAGGTGAACATCCTTAAAGAGATCCAGCACCCGAACGTCATCGCGCTGCACGAAGTCTTTGAAAACAAGGCCGAGGTCATCCTGATCCTGGAGCTGTGAGTGGCTGTTTGTCTTCTTTTTGTCAAAAAAAATGTGTAAAATACATTTAAAACCACAAAAAGTCCAAAAACATCAATAAAGTAAAAAAATAAAGAAGATTCGGCGTCAGAAAGATTCAAATCAGTCCAAGTGAAACACGTGAAGAGCAGATCGAAGGGATTCATTCATCAGATGTTTAAAGCATTTAAAAAAAGCCAAACGCCCGACCAGACCTGGTCTTCCTCTCCTCTGATAAACGTCCTGCAGGACGGCCGGTTTGTCTTCAAACAGACGGCAGATAAAAACCGTGACAGTAACTGTTTCCCACCAGTTAAACCAGTTTTACACGCTTACTTCAAACATCAGCAGTGTTTGTATTCCAACTATGCACCATTATTCAGCCTAAACTCTGCACCTCAACAATAAGGTCACCGCGCTGCAGATAGTCGCCCGACGGCATTCCCGTCCGCTGATCGCATCTGAAATAATGGCACCGTGTTTGTTGTGGTTCGCCACGACCTCGTCTCCACGTCGATAGTGAGCGGGCAGACCGCGTAACTATGGCAACAAATAATCTCTTTTCCATGTCGTGTATCTCTATTGTTTATATTCTTTAGGCTGTTAAAGATTTTGAACATGTTAATAACAGCAGAATGAGATTAGCTGTTGTTTTAGTTTTCCAGCTTTCATGTTTCCTCGTTCTCAAAACAGGAAACATGAAGCCTCTCTGCTCCTGATTGGACTCTGTTCATGGGCTGTGAAATTACAGGTTCAGCAGTAAAATCAGGGAAAAACTCTCATTAGCATATAATCAGTTTACTGAGAACATTCATGGATTTAAAAATAGTGACGCCTCGGTTCATGTTCAAATTCTCCACCCTAAGTAGTCGTTTATCTCCTCTCTGAGGCCTTTTTAAATCTAAGCTCAAAAGTTTATAAGAAGTTTATAAGAAGTTTATAAGAAGTTTATAAGAAGTCGCGTCTTTAAACCTGTAAGATTGTCGGAGGCACTTTGTAAGTGGACGGTCTGTGAGCCGCCGTCTCCCTCCTGAGACACCTGAGGTTCTCACCTGTCAGGGACGTGTGTCAGCTGAGCCACCTTTGCCCTCGGGTCATTCTAAAGACCTCCACCTCTGCTCCATCCATCTATCCTCTACCTCCATCACACACAGTATCTCACATGTTCACTGCTCACTTCCACAGCATCGTTTATTTTCACTACATAATGAAGCGTTGTTAACCTCATAAAGGACAAATATGGAAAATTCATGCTTTTTTCTTTGTGTTGTTGAAGTGCAGATGTTGTGAGTCTTTCAGAGGAAGTGGAGGCCGGTTATCTGTGGGTGTTATTAACGAGTGAGTGAAGCAGGAGACGTTTCTGTCCTCGAGCTTCCTCTGTTGGGTGTCGCAGCTCGAACTTCGAGTTCAGAGGAGACCCTGGAGAAACACACCAGGCTCCCACAGAAGCCACACCAGTGCCTCCATAAGTGATGGATGGACTGATGGTTGTGAGAGTATAGAGTTTACATACAAGCCAAATATTTCAGCAGAAGACACTTAAGTTTCCCTGAAGTCTTCGATCCGTCTCGTTTTCGTGACGCACTTTGATCCGCTGATGGTGACGAGACGTCTGTCGGTGTTCAGCTGCTGCTGATAGAGGATCAAATATGAACCAGGAAGTTTGTTTTAAAGACTTTAAATGCTTAAATGTTACACAAGAGCTTGAAGCTCCTGGATTGGCTGGTTTGATGTCTGAGGTAAACGCTGCTGACAGGTGTGGCTGCTTTCTGGATCTGGTAACGTGTGATTTCGATGTTCTTTTCTGTACTTGGAATGAACCTCTGATCTGTTATGGGTCAGAACCAGCCCCCGGTGCAAACCACAGGCGATATAAAAGACTGATGAAGCCACGATGACACCACCCACTTTCTGGATGGTTAGCACCACACAGTCGTAACGTCAGGCACAGAACCCGTTAAACACCCAGCAGGAGCCCCAGTTTAATGACGTGGGAGATAAGCTGTCCGTAGAGACCCAGCACCTCCTTTGTCCCCGGCGTGATTTTTAATGCAGGCAGATTTTAAAGGCGTTCGCTTCATTTTTCAGCTTCAAAAATGGGTTTTAACACAACTCGATGATTATTAGAAGGTTTTAAAGTCGCGACACGTTTCGCCTCACGTCATTTGCATACCCACCGTTTTTAAAGCGTTTCAGCAGCCCGCGGATATTCACCTTCCTCCTGATGTACATCACAGTCAGTAAAGCGACACTTTCAGACGAAGCGCTGAGATTGTGCGGACGACAGACGCGGCGCACAAATCGTGTTCAGTGATGGTGAAATATTGTCGTCATGTGTTGAAGTGTATTGATTTCCGTTCATGAGTCCCGGTGCCAGTTTTTATTTCACAGGACTCGTCTGTTTGTGCAGACGCTGCATGTGAAATGGAAACAGCTGATGTCGGTACAGTTTGGTGTTTATAGTCAAAGTCGGCTCGTGCAGCGAAATCGAAGTGACAAGATGTCGTGTTTTGTTGATTTTGGGTCTCTTTTGTGTCTTTGCGTTGCCGTCGTGCTGCCGTCGTGGTAAATACAGCCACGATAATGACGCACAACTACGAGCTGCAGAGAGGCGACAGAGCTGCTGTGTGTGAATGTGTGTGTGCGTGTGTGTGTGTGTGTGTGTCTGTATTTGTGTATTTGTGGGTTTCTATTTCAGGATAAATATGGGGAAACATTAACTGTGGTCATTTTATTTTTCCACTGCAAAGTAAACACAACTTATCAAAGTAAATGGATTTCTAACAATCAATAGAAAAGAATAGAAAGTAGAATCTTTATTGTCACTGTTACAAGAACAATGAGGGAGGAATGCAGTTGCTACTATAATAAATAATAAATACAGTTTAAAGTGGGAGGAATGTTGGTTCCATTAAAGTATAAATAAAAATACAGTTTTTAAATGAAGTGTGATGTCCATGAGTGTTGGCAGTGCAGTTATCCTCCAATCAGGGTGGAGGTAGGACATGTTTGACAGCCTGTGGGTAAAAACCTCTGTTGAGTCTGTTTGTCTTCGACCTGATGGAGCTGTAACGTTTACCAGAGGGAAGGAAAAGTGAGTGTCCAGGGTGTGAGGGGTCTTTGATGATGAAGTCTGCCAGTATAAATGTCTCTGAGGGGGGTTAGTGAGGTGCCTCTGCTGCCCTCACCACCCGCTGCAGTTTCCTCTTGTCCTCCACAGTGCAGCAGTCGAACCTGAGTGTGCAGCAGTAGGTCAGAAGGCTCTCGATGGTGGAGCGGTAGAAGTTCACGAGCAGTCTCTGTGGTCGTTGGGCCTGACGCAGCTTCCTGAGAAAGTACAGCTTTGTTGTGGTTTTCCTACCTTGCAGTGAATAAATGTGAGGAACTGGAATTAGACTTGCCCGCACCCCCACTCGTTTTCATATCTTAATGAGGACATGTCATTGACGTTTCCCCTAGCTGCTTACTATAACCACCAAAAATGAGTGTTAACCCTAACCATAACCTAATTGTAACCATGAGACTAAAACCACATTTTGAATCTAAAAACTACTGTCAGACTCGTGAGGCTGTGACTGTTGGCCCTCACAAGTATAGTAGCATTATGTGGGCCCCACAGAGATGTCTAAACAGGTACACACACACACACTCTTTACTGCTGCTAGTTTTATCTCACCGTGACGGAGACGAATCTCTGTCCTCTCTCCGTTCCCCGTCTCCCTGTTCAGAGCTTTCCTCTGTTTTATCCTCACATCTCTCTTTGCTCTTCCTCACTGTGAAGAATAAAATATGTAAGAAGTTTTGAATCTCAACATCATTGTGTTCAATGAGCTTATATGAAGTAAAGTCAGTCGGGTTTTTAGGAGGTTGGTGAGGTAAGCTGCAGAGTCTTATTTTATTTATTTAAAGACTGTAATTGCAGCACTGGCCGGTGTTATTTCTTCCTTCAAGTTCGTGTTTGAACTTGAACATTTGAAGCTGTTTATTGAAATGCAGACAGGAAATAGTGCGCCATTGTTAAATAACCCAACAGGTCGTTTTTATTGAAGGGTTTCATTGACTTAAAGCGGTTTTGTGCAGACAGCGCTCCTCTGGATGTGTAAATTGGTCGGCTGCTAAAGCATCAGGATGATTAGATTACATCAGCTGAGCTGTGTTAATCTGGGATTTGTTGCTGGCTTTGATCTCAGAGATTTCACTTTCTCCCCCTCCCCCTCCCCGTCCTTCTTTCACCTCGCCCAGGGTGGCCGGAGGCGAGCTCTTCGACTTCCTGGCAGAGAAGGAGTCCCTGAGCGAGGAGGAGGCCACGCAGTTCCTCAAGCAGATCCTGGATGGAGTCCACTACCTGCACTCCAAGCGGATCGCTCACTTCGACCTCAAGGTACATCTGCAGCTAAACCAGTCCGGCGTGCGTGCGTGTGTGCGCGTGTGTTTACATATCTTTGTGGGGACCAAAAATCAGAAGTATACTTGTGGGGTCCAACAGCCCTTTTGGGGACAAGTGCCGTCCTCACGAGTTCGAAGAGAGTCAAAATGTGGTTTTAGTGTCAGGGTTACAGTTGGGCTATGGTCTGGGTAAGCAGCTCGGGAAAGCATGATGTCAATGAGGTGTCCCCACAAAGATATGAAAACAAAGTGTGTGTGTGTGTGTGTGTGTGTGTGTGTGTGTGCTGTACCCACTGATAAAAAAGATAAAATAAAAGCTGTGTGATAGTTCAGTGGCTCACATTAATAACACGCAGGGCTGAGGATGTTGTGCACTCACAATGAAAAAGATCTAAAAACAACGAATCGATTAATCGAGTCATTCGTGACTCTGAGTCTGTCCGTGTCTCCTACAGCTTGTCCAGGTTTTTCCAGATCTTGGCTCATTGCTGTGTCGGAAAATATATGTATGCTTTAAGATGATTTCCACTTCCTGCCTCTACACTGTGATGCTGTCCAGTGAAACAGAAGGAGATTCGCCAAATGTTCAAACATAAAGAGAAAATTGACGATGAAAACGGATCCGTTCATGTTTAGTTGGGATAAAAACGACTGAAACCATCATTAACATTTAGTGTCTGCCATCGATAAATAAAACTGTGTACATATAAAAACCAAAATGGAGCCCTGATGAACTTTGCTATGTGAAATATAATGATGTTTAAAATACCTGACCTGTGTGAGTTCAGATGATCTCAGAGGACACAAACGTGTCTGGGTGAGCCATTCAAATGCACTTTTTTACATGCTAACTAACTGGCTGTGTGATGTTTAATAGTTTGATTGTCTCGGTTTTCCAGGGATTCGTCTCATTAACGTCCTTAAACATGAGAACCAAACGTTTGTCACGGTTTTATAAGAACACTTTGGGAGATGACGCTCGTGTGTTTGTGTCGCAGTGAAACCCTCGGAGTGTCCTGCTCCTAACCGTCAGCTGACTGGAGCGCTGATATATCGATACGGTGGCATCTTTTTGACCACTCTGGTTTCTCTCTGTGTCTCTGGGCTCATAGTCATGACTAATCTGTTGTTTAAGGTCTCTGTTGTTAGTGTGGACAGTTTTCCAGAGGGAAGAGCAGAGGTCAGGAAGCACTCGGCACAGTGCAGCACATTATGTTTCCTCCTTGCTGGACGAGCTCTGTCCAGTGTTTCTGGTTGTGAGTGTTCTTTGTTTGTGTCTCGGTCATTATCATTGATCAGTTTTCCACTTACGTGGCGTCCTGGTGTCCTCATACATCACAGTTTGGGACACGCTGGCCTCAGGCCTGCAGATAATGATAACCTCTGAGCTCAGCCGCTCGTGATCAATGCTGGAGCTTTTACCGAGCACGCAGCCTCCGCTCCGCGCATTAGCCGCCGTTATTCACTGCTCAGCTTCAGACTTCATTTAATATACTTTACTTACTGATCCCACTAAAAACTACACGTCAGGTGTCTTTTATATTTCCACCCGTATTCTGGTCATATGACGCTTTATAAGATGTTTTGTGAGTTTTAGTTGGAGGCTGTTTACGCTGCTTTTATAAGGAAATGCAAAAGTTTTCTTTTCCAATCAGCTGTTAGAGACAGTAACGTGACCTGTGAGTGTACTCAGTGCATCTGCTCACAGCCACATATGCTGTGCTGCGTGCACTTGTGTGATTTGCATAATCATTCAGGCCATAATCATTTAGAGTCACCTGCTCTTTTACTGGAAAGTATATGAAATGAAAACTCGGCTCCGACGCGTCGGCTCTGTCTCTGTTTACCGATCGTGTATCTGTGTTTGCGTTCGCCGCCTTGTCGCAGTTTCCACTTTGCTCCTGGTTTAAGGTGTCCACATGATGCAGACGGAGACCTGGAACAGCTTGTAACCCACATTGGATCATCTTCCTTCACTCCAGCATAAACATGAGCATAAACATGGCTGTTTGTGGAGCAGAGAACAGAGCGGGCGAGCTGTTGTCAGCGCTGCCCACAGCCGATCTGTTCCTCCCCGGACTGAATCCCAGGCTCGTAATCGTGCTGAAAGGACGAGACCTGAAGGGAACGCGGACTCATCTAAAGCTCGTCTTTGGCTTTCTATCCTTTCTCCCACTTCCTCGAGAGGTTTCCACTCACGATTTGCATGGGATTTCCATCCCTGATGAGCCTGCTTCCTGCCAGACTCTTCCTGTGTGCTCCTGCCTCCTCCTCTATTTGCACACACAGGACACGCTGTGTATCCTGCACACGTCTGCTCTGTTTCTGGACGTCTGAGCTGTTTTTCATTGAAATCATGGAAATGTCACTCCCTCCTCTGTCTAATCTCTTCAGTTTACAGCCGATTCATAACAGTTCCCTTAAAGGTCGATATTAGAGAGATGATCAGGTGTCAGCAGCACTGTCTGGACAACCAACCTGCTGCAGAGGAACCGCAGAGAGAAAACCTAAACTGCGTGCGAGATAAAAGTTGATGACATGCAGCTGTTGAATGTAAACACATGTGGAGTGAAAGGAGGAGGAGAAGTGTTGTGTGCATCATGGAAAATCAGGGGAAGTCCAGAGCTGCACATGTCTGCTCAACAAAGATAGTTTGAAGCCTGATCTTAAAGTAGAGCTGAGTCCATAAGAGAGCCCCTGAAAGCTCCGCCTCCCATTTACTGTTAAATACTCATAGTGTCTGTTTGGATAACAGGTACTCTTTAAGATGAGACAGGCCTGATTATTCAGGAATTATTATATTATAAATAATAATAATTATAAGTCCAGCCTGTGAGTAAGTCTAGTTCCCGTCTGGTTCGGCTGATGAATCCTGTTTTCTTTGCTCCTCTGTAGCCGGAGAACATCATGCTGCTGAGCCGCTCAGTGCCTCACCCGCGCATCAAGATCATCGACTTCGGACTCGCCCACAAGATCGACTTTGGCAACGATTTTAAAAACATCTTTGGAACTCCAGAGTTTGTAGGTCAGTGTCCCACAGCTGTGCACACGGGACTTTGTGTTTCTGACACTGTTCTGTTTTCCCACCATGAACACACACACACACACACACACACACACACACACTGCACCACCCTGTTCTCCTGGCTTCATCCCAGAGGTTGCATATTGTGAGAATGGACGCCAAATGTACCGGAGGGACCGAGAGAGAGACCTGATAATAGGCCGGAGATTATCAGAACTGGCCCCTGCTGCCTGCACACACACACACACACACACACATTCTTGTTTTGATATTTTAGTGAGGACATCTCATTGATATAATGCTTTCTCTTGCCACTTACCCTAACCATCAAAAATGAATGCCTCAGCCTAACTAACCTAATTGTAACCCTGACACTAAAACCACATTTTGAGTCTCACACTCGTGGGGGCGGGCACTTTGTCCTCATAAGTGACTGTTGGTCCCCACGAGTATAGAAACGTTCCACTTTTTGATCCCCACAAAGATGTCTAAACCAGTACACACACTTGCAGAGACACCAGTGCCATCTGCCCTCATCTCTGGGGCAGCAGCCAACCCTCCGCCTGGTGCCAGTGCCCACTACCAGCATGATCCAGGCCAAGACCAGAGCACGTTCCCGCTGCAGCGGGGTGTCAGCGGGCAAACGGTGTAAATAAAGATCAGGTGGAAGAAAGCCAAAATGATGTGTGGGATAGACGATGCTGGAGAATCGAGTCAGCTGCAAAACATAAACATTTATGCTTTCCATAAAATAACATGTTCTTTATTTGTTCTCAGCGCTGAAAACCTAAAGTGTTGAAGCAGTAAATAAGAATAAAAGCTCAATATAGTAAAATAAGATTCAAAATAAATTAAGTCCTTCTGCAAGTCTTGTCTGCAACTCGTCTCAGTTGTTATTTTAAGCCATTTTAAAATTTCAGTAAAGTCAAAGTAACGTTTAAAAGCTTTTCCCTCCACGGCTGCTCTCGCTGCTCCTGCAGGCTGTTTGTTTAAAATCCAGGATTCTTGAATCCTGCTCGTCTCGTCTCCGCTATGAAGCGAGCAGATTAAATGGCAGATGGCTGTAAATGTAAATGCCAAGAATAATAATGGATTGCATTTATATAGCGCTTTTCAAGGCACCCAAAGCGCTTTACAATTCCATTATTCATTCACTCTCACATTCATACACTGGTGGAGGCAGCTACAGTTGTAGTTGCCCCGGGGCAGACTGACAGAAGTGAGGCTGCCATATCGCGCCATCGGCCCCTCTGGCCATCACCAGTAGGTGAAGTGTCTCGCCCAAGGACACAACGACCAGGACAGAGAGAGCAGGGGGATCGAACCAGCGACCTTCCAGTTACAGATGCGCTTCCCAACCCCCTGACCCACGGTCGCCCAAGAATGAGTCTTGCTTTTGCATTTTGCATTCTGGAGTTTCAGTTTTTGCTCCGCTGCGGGAACGCAGCGCTCGGCCGCTGCAGGGCGAGCTGGAAAAGGTGAGTGTGTGATACTGACGGCGGCGTGCTGGGGTTGTAAAAGCAACAGGAAGTTAGTTGTTGTAGTTCGCCCTGCTGTTCTGGCTCGTTTACCAACACAGTCGGCTGTTAGAGGCGAGGCCCTGATGGAGGAAATTAAGGTAGTTTAGATCCTTTAACACATGATTGCTGCAATTTGCATCGAGTTGTTCTCAGTCACAGCTCCACACAGAGACATAATGACACGTACTTTAACGCAGCGCTGCACCCAAATATAAAAACCACACCGATATAAAGACACTTCTGCAGGTGGGAAACACTGTTACCTGATTTATTGTCAAAATAAACTAATAAAGGCTGAAAAGGCATTGTTTACAGTCTGGAAGCATTTGATTGGCCCATAAATGGAGTTGCAGAAAAAACGATGACATCATCCCGTTGATTTTTGTGGGTTCTTCTTTCAGGTGAAGGATGTTTTGTTTCAGCACGATTAGAAATGAATTTAGTGATTTGTCTTTGATTATTCACACATTTACAGACAAGTGGAGAGAAAAGAAATCACAGCTTTAGCAGGCGCCATAAAAAAACAGTGGCTTAGAAAATCACACCTCTGAAGGAACAAACAAATCAGCGAACCTAGCTGAAAGCGATCATGCGCTCCAGTAAAGCTCAGCAAACTCTGAAGGCCCTGCCATGTGAAAACACAGAATAATTAGTGTGGAGAAGAAGTAACGTCTGTGTGCCGACCTGAATGCTAACAATCTTCTGTTTCCTCGCAGCTCCTGAAGTCGTCAACTACGAACCTCTGGGCCTGGAGGCAGACATGTGGTGAGTAAACACACGCAGAGCTTCATCCCAGCTGTGTTCAAAGAGCGTCTGCTGTAAAATACATCGAGGATTTTCATGGTGTTTAATGTTCGAGATGTTGAAAAGCTGAACTCTGTTTCTCTCTCCTGCCTCCGCCCAGGAGCGTCGGTGTGATTACCTACATCCTGTGAGTATCTCACACCCAGCAGCAAACGTGCTCTTGCATAAACTGTATATAAGCGATGGACAGTGATGGAGCTTTTTGAACCTGCTCTGCTTGTCTGACTGTAATTGGAATAATTACAGGATTAATTGAGCAGTCCGCTCGTTTTTCTATTGCAACCAGAGGAGTCGCCCCCTTTGGGCCATTAGAAAGAATGCAGGCTGAAGGCTTTTGCACCTGATGGGAAGGGACCAGTTTTTATGTTTCACTTTGCTGTGTTTTCACTCGCTGAGCGTGAGCAGCAGCGTGTGCCAAGACGCGGCGATCTCAGCGGCGTCTCTCTGACCTCGGTGGGCGAATCTACGGTGGCCCTGAGAGCTCAAATGCACTGAAACATCAGAAATTAGCAGCAAAAAAATAATAATTCAAAAGCTCATAAAACGTGACGGCCCAGCTGTGAAAATCACAAGCTAACAGGAAACGGCTGCGAGCAAACACGTGTGTCCACGATTATGAATCATGTGATTAAAACACGCATTTCCTTCCGTCTTTGATCTTTTTGACTCTTCTTTTGTCTTTTGTGCGGAGCCTTTTTTTTTTCTTGATGGCGCTTCGTAAGTCGTGCATTTGACCTCTCAGGGCCACCGTACCAGTCAGCTGTCACACCCAAACCAGCAAAAACCCACAGAGCACTTTAAAGATGGCGTCAGAGAGCTACTGTTGTGATTGTGTTTGTATTAAATATCAAGCTGCTGTATTTCCATGATCAGCGGCTGGTTTTCACCTGAAGAACGTTTTGTTCCAACGTCATCATCAGTTTCTTTGATTTCTTTGTTCTTCGTGGTTTAATTTGAGGAAGAGTTGAGCTCAGTCACCAAACAAAGCCGTCACAGGGTCACCGACACATTTCCTGTGGGCTCGCTGACTGTCACGCTGTGATGGGACCCGCTCTCATCGCACGTCCAATTATCCACTGACGGAAAAGGTTGTTTAATATAAAACTGATTTATACTAATAAATTCCAGCAGTGTTTGATTATTTTTAAAGAAGTGGCCTTTTTAGAAGGATGTTTACACCCCGACACACTGAACAGCCCTGTTATTAAAAGCTTGTTTTTCCTGATGCGCGCACACTGGAACGTAAATGAGCCAAAGCTCGTCACAATATTTAAAACACTTTAAACAGATCGGATCTTTGCCTCTGAGCCACAAATGGGATTTTCCCAATCCTGATAATCTCTGCATGTAACTCGCACGTTAAGCTGTTTTTAATATTTGAAAACTTTTCTTTTATTTGCTCTGATTCTTAAATATTAGCGCTAACGTGCACTGTTGTGCCTGTTTGAAGCTAGTCTGCTTAAGCTAATTGACTCTGGACTTTATCCTGCTCTGCCGAGTCTGCTTTGATCTTATCAGCATGTCGTTGGGTTGATAAAGGAGCTCAGCTCAGAGGATAGCTGTAGTCTGATTAGATCCAGCAAATTCTCCTGAATTCATTTAGTTTGGTCTTTAAAGCAGCCGTTCTGCAGACAGCTGTTTGTGTGCTCTGTGTTAGTGAAGCAGTCGCCTGCAGACGTGTCAGCACAGTTTAATTCACCAGCAAAAGTAAAGTTCACGTCCTCGACGACCCGCCGGTCGACTGCTGTCGGCTCTCGATGATCCCGTCGCCTCTCTGTGTACTCAGCTGAAGGCTTCCTGAGCTCCTGCGCACCTTTATCCTTCAAAGTGACACCTACACCAATTTTTCCAAAAAGCAAATCGCACATTAGTTGCGTTTGCCTACACAAACATGCCGAGCGTGCCAAACAAAACAAGGCAAAAGAGAGAGAGAGAGAGAGAGAGAAGGGGTAAATGCCAAACGCCAACCTAAAGGTGTCATCAGAATATTAAATAATAAGCAGCTGCAAACAATACAAGCTTTTTAGTTTGCATGATACACAATCTTAAACAAATGTGTCAGTGCTCACACACACACGTTTGGTATTGATATCTTGTGGGGACATCTACCCAGTCCCCACAAAGACATGAATACAAACGCGCGCACACACTCACACATGCATCCCTGTTCGTGGCGTCCGCCCACACAGCTGTCACAGCTCAGGCTGGCAAGGTAGAAAATAGATTGTTCTCAGCTTCTTATCACAGCAGAGCAACAGAGAGGTGCGCTGACTCTTCATCTCTCACTGGCAAATGTAATGTATAGTGTGTGTGTGTGTGTGTGTGGTGTGGGAGCGTTCGATGAGCGTGACACGATGACCACAGAATCATAAACAGTGCTCTGGGTAATGAAACGCGCTGTTATTTCCTCTTTATTTCGGCCTGGTGCTCAGTGCACGAGTATTTTGGAGAACCAGGAGGTAAAATGTCACCAGGAGTCCTGACGTCACGCTTTCCTGCCGATTGTATCGCCTGGCCTCGTAACGAGCCGCCGCAATGACTTGTTTGTTGTGAGCAGCTGCACCTTTATACAGTCGATAAAGTCATACATTTCCCCTCAGCCTGAGCTCGACCTGCACCAGCTCCACGCCTCCCCCAGATCACATGTTAATTAGCAGCCGGTGACGGGATGCAGGAGTCGGAGCAGAAGGGGAGGCCGGGTTTGTCGGGAACTGCTGTTCGGTTTAACGGGCTAAAGTCCGGGAGGCTGAGCCCTCGTTAACGTGCACGACTGCTCAGCCCTGCGTGTGCTGCGCCGTGGTTTGTCCATTAAAACGTGCGTCCCTCAGTGCATCTGCTTTGTGTGTGCGTTCAGTGGAGAGGTGTGAAGGTGCATTAAAATTCCTGCACTCAAACCGAGAGCGGTCCAGCTGGTTTCCCTGTGAGAGTGTTTGATAGCGACGCTTCACTAACGAGTCACCATTATTTGCAGCTCTTTAATCACATTCACTCAGCAAAGCGTTGTAAGGTTGTAGTTTCGATTTCAGGGGCTGAAGCTCATCAGCGTTTGGACTAAAATCAAAATTCCTCTTCCTTTGATTACAAGACAGCTGAGCTGTAGTCAGAGAAGATTACACCTGATTATGATGCAGAGCTGGTTTGTTAAAACAGAAGTCCTCACACAAAGATAAAAACCCGCCAGCCTGCACGTTTCTGACCTCTCCGTTAACCTTTCTCGTCCTGCAGCCTGAGCGGAGCCTCTCCTTTCCTGGGCGACAACAAGCAGGAGACTCTGGCCAACGTGTCGGCGGTGGACTACACCTTCGATGAGGAGTTCTTCAGCAACACCAGCATGCTGGCCAAAGACTTCATAGCAAGGCTGCTCGTCAAAGATCCAAAGTATGTTCTGTTTCCATTGTATTTGAGATCAAAGCGGCCTTAGAGTCACATCAGAGCAGGAGCTGCTTTAATCACGAGAAATGTTTCCATGCATAGCTGCGATACTGCAGGCTGACTCCTTCAGACACAAGTTTCTGCTTTGAGGCCTTCCTGCGTATCCTGACTCGAGGTAGTTTGGTTGACGATGTGATTTCCTCCAGTCAGCTGAACAACAAACGAACACATTTAATCTTCAGCTCTGAATCTTGGCTGTAACAGCAGCGTTTAAATGACGCGTTGACTTCTAAATGATCGCTCTTTGATTGGTCTCGTTTAATCGCTTTTAAAAAGCTGACAGGAAAATTGAATAGGTGCTTTCTGCAGATATTCCAGCTACGCCTGCCTCCTCGCTCGGCGCCGTGCCTTTTGGCGCTGGCTCCTAAAATTGTTTGGACTGTTCCCTCGTTACAGAGTTGCTCTAGCAACAGCTGAATGGCTGCAGCTGTGCTCGAGGACAGTTACCGCCATCGAAGCTCTTTTCTGCTCGTAATTACGCCAGCTCCTTTCAAAACAACGGCGTGAGAACGAGGGGGCTAACAGAGGTGATTAATTGTAGGTGTGAGGATAATTTCATTTGGGTAACCTTAAGTCAGAGAGGAGACGGTGAAGGGTGGGCATGCGCTGCTGTAAACAGAGGGAGAGACTCTCTTTACCAGCTTCGCCTAATGGGGCTTTCAGAGATGACGGGCCGAGAGCTTCGTAATGGAACGGCTTTTAATTGATCTGCGTCGAGGTTTGCATTCACTCGGGCGGCAGGAAGATAATGAAGAGATGCTGTTATGAAGTTTGCTGGGTTAAAGCTGCACCAGCACAGGCCTGGAAGTCTGGGAACCTGTGTGGTTTGTGTGAATGCAGTCGCCTCGGCTGGAAACGGGGATGTGGTGGTGATCGGGCCGAGCCGAGAGGAAGCGACGCCTTCGCCAGGTTCCCCAAAATCGATGTAGGACGTACGGAAACCTTTCCTGAACAATGGGCTGTTGTTTGACTGAGGCTGTCGCACCCTGAAGCACAGCAGCCTCACTCACATCGAGCTTTACTAAATATTAATCATTAATGTTTGTGCATTACTCTGTTTGTCAGGTTAACTTCTGCTTTGTTTGGATGAAATGTGAGCGTTTTAAAATCTGTCCTCCAAACTGTTGTCTGTCTCGGGAAGTAGCACCGAAGTGCATCACGTAGATTTGTTCCCTTTACTCAGACGACCACGCCGAGGTTTCTCGGTACCGCCTTTCATGAGACGCCGTGTAGAGAAGCATCGAAAGAGGAAACTGAATATTCCAGGTTAACAAAGAGCAGCTGTCACCCTGATTCATAGAACAGTTATATTTTTATTTTTATTGCTCATTAGATGCAGAGCGACAAAGGTCAGCTGTGTAATATCAGCAAACGATTATTAAAAGACACACAGAGACGTGGCCGAGGCTGTCGCTGACACAGACGCACAGCTCGCACACCTACAGCCAGTTTACACTCACCCGGTGTGGGTGTCTGTGGACTGTGGGAGGAAGTAAACCCACACAGGAAGCCTGGCAGGTTCAAACAGAGGGAAGCAGATTCAAAGCACACAAAACATTTTACAAATAAAACCAAAAATACATCTATAACCTGTAGGGCTGCCCCGATTAGTCGACTAGTCACGATTACGTCGACTATCAAAATCGTCGACGACTGATTTAATAGTCGACGCGTCGTTTGAAGCTTTGTAAGATCACAAAAGACGCAGGAATAAGTAGTAGGATTTAAGAGTGTAATACCGGACTGAAACAGAAGATGGCAGCACTGCATGTACAAGGATGCCAGCTGCCGTTAAACCCCGAAGAAGAAGAAGAAGCTGTGTCCCAGAATTCATAGCGCAGCCCAGCTCAGTTTACAACAATGGCGGCAGCTAGTTAGTTTTAATATTACTCTTATTATTCTTTCTGGGTCACAAAATAAACGTTTAACATATTTCAGGCGAGAATGTAGCTGTGTAAACCTCAAATATCTGCTTAGTTTATCAAGACACCACATATTTTCAAAAGCGCTCCGGCGTTTTCGGAGACGTCTGTTACCCACTAGCTCGATAGCTAGCCGGGGGCAAGGCTCGCTAGAGCCCGTGAGAACACCGGACTCCCGGCAAATCGTTTTCAAACCCACCGCTGTCTTTCGCTACTCAGGTTAAACATATATAAGTCACTTAGATAACTTAAAAATGTTATTGTTTGGCTTTTTTTCAGTATTTTATTTGTTCCTGAGTAAATCGGTTTGGCTGAGATTAAAGTTATAGTTTTTACACAGCTGTCAAGCAGACAGCTGATTATCAGAAGTGTGAGATGCTCGAGAATTTACTCCGGTGTCCTGTTATATTTTAGATAGCAAGGAGTTTATTAAACTTCACCGAAACAATCTGCAAATTTCATTAAAATTTAATAAACTATCATCTTGTCTTTATTTTTAGTTAGCACAGACCTTAAACAATTAAAGCTGTAAGCTAATGATAGTTATATAAGAGCAGATGCTGCTGGTGCAATAAGCTGTACGCTGTAAGTCCAATGGATGATGATCTGATTAGTCGACTAATCGCAAAAATAATCGGTGACTAGTTGACTATCAAAATAATCGTTTGTGGCAGCCCTAATAACCTGTAACTCCCTCAGATTAAAGCAACTAAAATGAAAACAATTAGGAAATAAATGAAAGTCCTGCTGCTGTCAGGCTTCGTGTCTCCATCCCAATACAAGAACCCATCATCATAACAGTAATAATGATACACTGGACATCGTGGGCTGTATGTGATCATGGACAGATCGTTTCCAGAGCATAAACTCCGCCATGTCGTTAAAGTGATCCGTGATCTCAGCGCTGACGTTCGGCACAGGTTGGATGTTTTCTTCGGACTCTTGCACATCTGTAACAAACAGTTGATGATTCTCGACTCTTTCTGGGTTTAAGTCGGACTAAAATGATTCTGCTGTCATTTCTTGCAGTTTCATCGATCTGCACGTACGTTTGTGCGCCGCCCGCGTTCAGTAATCCAACATTAAACTTTTCCAAAACTCTCAGTGTGAACAGGAGGTTTGTACACAGAGTTCTGCTCTTGTTTGTGAAACCTACAAATCTGCAGCGTGTGAGACGCGTCGTTAAAAATAAACTTCCTGTAACGTGATTCGCTGGGTGTCGGGGCGACTCGAGGAAAGGACGGTGCGGCAATGTTTCATTGAATTTACACCGCGAGCTCCTGGATGTTTGTTTCCTTTGTAAAACAGAAAATAATCAGCATTAATGCACAAAGAACATCCAAAGACTGTGACGCTGAACCGCAGCAGCTGGAACATCTGATGGTGAATCATCGAGTTTCCTTTTCTGTCCACAGAAAGCGAATGACCATCCAGGACAGCCTGCAGCACCCCTGGATCAAGGTGGGACTGATTTCAGCGTTTGGATTTTGTTGTCTGAGCTTTTCTAACTTTAACATTTATCTCGTTTTGTTTCCTATAATCAGCCAAAGGACACTCAGCAGGCTCTGAGCAGGAAGGAGTCGGCCGTCAACATGGAGAAGTTCAAAAAGTTTGCAGCCAGAAGAAAGTGGAAGGTGAGAGTTTTCCATCTTACTGGTTTCTACGCTCACGCTGAAGCTTCAGGAGCAATAAAATACATTTCCCATGATGCACTCTGAAAGCTTCTTGCTACAAAGTCTCCTCATTGGTGCTTCGCTGTCACTGCTGATCGCCGCAGCCATCAGATTCACCGCCGGCACTTCTTTACTGCGTGTCGGCTTCGGTTCGTCACAGCTGACCCGGCGGTGTTTGAACCTGCGGCGGTGCTGTCGCCATGTTTCTGTCTTCTGTTTGGGGATGTGACTCACAGCAGCTCCTGGCTTTGCAGCAACCTTCATCTGACTTTGAGGATTTATTTATGTTTGATACAAAAAAACCTCCAAAACACACAAACATTAAACGCAGCTCAGGCTCATCTCGAAATTCAGAGGGAAGAATAAAAAACTGCAGCGACACAAAGAAAACCTGCTTTTAATAAATGAATTCTTATTAATTGGACAAAATCTTTGTGTGTTTATTGATCTTTATACTGAGCAAATGCTCAGAGATCATTTGAGGTCATCAGTTCGCTCTCTGGTGATGATGATTGATATGTGTCAATAAATACAAATATAATCTGTAACATCGACGTGAAGCTCGAACATTTGCAGACGTGTGAGGTCACGTCGATCCACGTGCAGGTCAGCGGGTTACGAGGGATGAATCGGAGCAAAGAACTCAACCAGAGCAGAAAATCGCTCTCCTGCCTGTCGGCGGGGATCCTTAACGTGACGTGACGTGAGCTTGTTCTGCTTCTGCACATTCACCGACCCCGTGTCTTCTCTGTTTGTCTCTTGCAGCAATCGGTCCGACTCATCTCCTTATGTAACCGCCTGTCCCGCTCCTTCCTGTCCAGGAGCAACATCAGCGTGGCCCGCAGCGACGACACGCTGGTAAGACGCGGAGCCTCACACCAGCAGAGCAGCACATAAATGCATTCAGCTTCATGCACCTGACTGGATTTGCAGCTTGTTCCAGGTCTGAAGTCAGTCCCGTATCTCCAGCCAAGAATTAGAGTAACTGAGCAGAGACGTGCAGCGCGACCGCTTTCAGTTTGACTGAAATGTTCAGTTACGGCTCAGGTATTTCTGGCCTGACAGACGGCAGAAAACCATCTTTTCCTCATTCCTGCTGCATGTTTATAGAAGTGTGTGTGTGTGTGTGTGTGTGTGTGTGTTTATATCTTTGTTGGGAGGTTTACTGTACTTGTGGGACCGTCAGCCCTTATGGAGACCAAAATCCTGGTCCCCACAAGTTTGAAGCCATTTTTGAGATTCAAAGTGTGGTTTCAGTGTCAGAGTTACAGTTTGGTTATGGTAAGGTTCAGGCTGAGGTTTAGGAATTCATTTTTCATGGTTAGGGTCCAGGGAAAGCATTATGTCAGTGAGATGTCCCCACAAGTCATGAATACCCAACGTGTGTGTGTGGTGTCCAGGCTCCCGGCGTGCTCCGGCGTGCGTCTGACTGTCTGCGGTAAATGATGAGTCAGCTTGTTCGGACACACGGAGGCTTTTACGTTGTTAGCGTGTCCGTTTCCAGTCGACACCGATAAGCTGGACAGATGTAAACACTGCAGCTTCTGTGAGGAGCTTAATCATTCACAAAGCAGCCGAGGCCGGCCCTGTTATGTCATCAAAGGATTACACAGCAGCTTCCTCCCGTCACAGGTGACCTGACAGGTAGGACTGGGCACGGTGAGGTCACAGCGCCCCCTGTGGTTCAGGGTAACAAACACAAGCTCTCTGATGGAGACTTCCAGGCAGTTCCACGGTTTAGTGACTTACCTGAAAAGCACGTACAGGTGGGTGTTCGTGCGGGCCTCTGAGAACAGCCCGGCCTGCTGGGACGGCTTTGTGAATAATTAAGTTTCTCACAGAAGCTGCAGTGTTTACATGTGTTCAGCTCATGTTACCGAGTTCAGCTCCGGTAGTTCAGATAGCTCATTATTCCTGCATGCTCCTGCAGGACTGTTTTGGTTTCTTCCTTAAATGAACCTTTTGATTGTTGTCTTTCTTGTTTTTTTTTAATCACACATTCAGGTATTTGTTCTGCAGTTTAGATAAAAACATTTGAACTTGTGAAGACTTCATGTGATTAGGCCTCGTTCTTGCTGAGCGTCTGCTTGCATCACCGCTCGATGAATAAATGGATGAGTGTGGGTTACCATCGCAGTCGGAAGGCCGCTTCTTTGTACTGCAGTTATTAAATCATTTCTTTGTATTTTGGAGGTCACAACGAGACCCGGAGGTCTGCAGTGTTTTTTCACGTGTGTGCGAACGAGGTCGGCACGGAGCTCCCAGCAGGCGCCTCGCTGCTCGTACATGTTTGTGTTGTTTGCGGCTCTCCGAGGTGCTTTAGTCACGGCTCGCCCAGCAGGGAGGTTATGTTGAGGAATGCGGCCAAAGAGTCGAGCTTGGCTGAGCAAACGCCACATCAGCCTCGCTCTCTCGCTGCCTCCTCGCCTCCCCGCCTCGCTCATCGTCGTCTCTTTGTGCAGCGAGGCGGCACGGCCGGTTGCTGCGCTGCACGGCTGACTCTGGCTGAAGGTGACCGGGTCACGTGTCGCTGACAGAGTCGTAATCACTGGATTCTCGGTTTAGATCGTCCAGTGAGCAGCAGAGGATTAAATGTCTTTAACCGTGTTTCTCGCCTGTTTAGGACGAGGAAGACTCCTTTGTGATGAAGGCCATCATCCACGCCATAAATGACGACAACGTGCCGGGTCTGCAGCATCTCCTCGGCTCGCTGAACAACTACGATGTGAACCAGCCCAACAAGGTGACGCACAGACACGCTCAGCTCGTTCCTGCTGAACCCAACGAATCTGAAGCAGTGACACAGAAGCACCTCTGTCAGTGTCTCTATTCAAAACTAAATACATCAAAGTGAAGCAGGCGCCACCCTGAGTCATCCACACAGAGACTCGTGTGTGTGTGGAGCTGTGGATGTGCTGCCTCCATCTTTCTCTGAGAAGTCACGCTTTGAGTTTTAGACGCTGAGCTGGGACCAGGTTAAGACTCGGTAACGAGTTGGCTTTGTGCTAAGGTTGGGAAACTCGAGCAGGTCAGCCTCACACGAGCGTGAGCAGCGTTTCTTTAAACGTTCACATTTAACAAAGTAACCATTCAAACAGATAAAACCGTCACATATACAATTTTTATAACTAAATAACTTGTTTATTCTTCATGATCCAAAGAAATTGTGAAAATTAGGGAATAATTTTCCCTTTTCGGGCATTTTTCACACCTGTGTAGGAACGCTGGCTCCGCAGGAGCAGCGTTTTATTAAAAACTGAAGATCTGAGTTATTCCACTGCAGGTACGTCTCACAGGTATCCAGTGGGCTGGATTGCACCGCTGTGCTCCAGATTCAGACGAATCATGCAAATAATTTGAGAAATTATTCAGTTGTTGTGCAGCTTCGTGTTGCATAATGATGTTTGTGATGATGTTTGATCCGGCTTTTTCCAGCTCTGCTCCGACGCAGAGAGCTGATTGGCTGTCAGAGTTACATGTCTGAGCTGTGCTCCACACTGTGTGGACGGGAATCCTGCTTTCACATCCAAGGCAAAACGTAGCAAAGTGAAATATACATCCAGGAATATAAAGACCCTGACACAACCATCCCTCGATTTTATTAACCGCTTATCCAACAAATCCCCAACGGCTACGAAATCATGAGCGATTAAAAGTTGATTAAAGAATAAATTGAAAGCTTGAATCGTCTCAAAGATCTCCGTAAAAATCTTTGTGTCTTTTCCATGTTTATTTAAAGCTGCCAGCATCCCAGAAACTAGGTCGTCCCGTCCTCCAGCCAAAACACAACAGAAGAAAAACAGCCTGACGTTTTAAATACTGACGTTCCACAGAGCATGTTTCCACAGAGCATGTTTCCACAGAGCATGTTTCCACAGAGCATGTTTCCACAGTTGGTCCCACAGTCGCTTCCAGGCTCATCTGTCACCTGCAGACTTTTGCAGTGTGTGTAAACAGGTGAAATCTGCAGATTTGAAGTGTTATTGTGAAGCATCACCACGTCTTCATTAAAGAACATCAGTGGATGTGGGTGGAGGATGTGCTCGTGGTGCAGCGTGTTAGGGAGGAGTGTTCACGTCCGGTTTGTGGCACCGATGGAGCGTTTTATGGTTTTTTATAAATCCAAGCACACAGCACAGCCTGGGCATGATTACACAGTTAGAAACAAGCGTGTTTTAGTTTCTACACCGCGCAGCCTGATGGTCGGGTACGTGTCAGGACTTAACTACGGTCTCATCTCCATTCGGCTTCGATGGGGAAGGAGACGCTGTTTGCTGACAGCTGACGGGCGATGGGAGGACGAGAAGCCATTAAACTCAGTGAAGTGTAAGAAAATAGAAAGGAAGAGGAAAGAAATGAGGAGGGGAAGGATGAACAACCAGAGGTAGAGGCGGTAACTGACAGACTCGTCGGCTCAGTCTGTGTCTCTGCTCGGGGACTCGTTCAGAAAAGGTCATCGCGCCATTTTCATTCATCATTCCTACCTCAGTCTCGTTTACTTCCTCGCCACGTTTTTCTGTGTAACTACGGGCTGTCAGATTGAGCTTTACCGCACAAATTAAAGACGCAGCGTTCACACATAAACAGGAAGCGTAACACGCGTGTGTGTGTGTTTTGCAGCACGGGACTCCTCCCCTGCTGATCGCAGCCGGCTGTGGAAACATTCAGATCATCGAGGTCCTGATGAGGAAAGGAGCGGAGATCCGAGCCCACGACAAGGTAAGAGCCGGATCTGCTGTGACGAAGACTGCATGAAGGAGCTGTAAGACGCATAACAGCTGACCTTTGACCCCGCTGTGAACCAGGACAGCTTCAGATGCTAACAGCAAACTTTTTTGTAAAATCAAATATCACAAAATCAATATTTCAGGGAACAAACCTGCTTCGACGTTGCATAATGAAGGTTCTCGTGATTGTGAATATTTGGGCCTGTGTAATGACAGAAATGGTAAAAACAAATATCAAACACAGTCGAGTGATCAGAGCCGCTCCTCGTTGCTGATTGGCTGTTTCATGCGCAGTGCGTAATGCTGGGATGGACTTTGAGCTCTGATCGTCGGTTCGGCTTCGTCCTTGCTCTGCGTGCACTGATGCTGTTGTGGTGCCTCGGAGGTTTTCTATCATATCTTATAAACACATTTTAATTTGAAATAAGAAAAAGTGTGAGATATCTTCTTCTTCTTCTTCTTCTTCTTCTTAAGAAAAATCAGAAGCTAATGTAGATGTGAGGGTTGAGTTTAGCCCTGCGGGCTCTGCCTGCAGCACCGTCAGAGCCCACATGTGACAGCTGACGTCGACTTATTTCTTTGAAACTTATGAAGTTGCTTAAGATTGTTCAGAACCAACAAAGTGCATCAAACACAAAACTTGTGCCACTGCTAAAACTCTTTGTCACAGCTGCATCTTCATCAGTGAAGCGTCAGAGACGGGAGGAAGACTTTAGCAGAGCCTGAAATCGTTTCCCTTCCGATAGCCGACAGTTCCTGGAAGTTCTCTGTGAGCAGCTGAACATCCGCAGCAGCTTCTCCCTGACAAACTTCCTTCATCGTGCGGTGCAGTCACTCTGTGCTTACACCGAGCTGCAGGTCCGTCCTTGTTTTCCAAGATGTTACAAAATAAGAGACGTCTGGAGCTGCCAACCCACACCAGGGTCGACGTTACGTCTCTGAACTCTGGACGCAGCGATCTCGTTGTCTTTGATTTGATTTCAGTGCCACACATGAAATCAGGTTAATGCTGCACAGACTGACTTACAGCATCAGGCTGCCATTAAACAAACGTTTCATTCTGTCATCATCAGTGCAGCGAGTTCAGGAGATTTATATAGAGACGTTCTGAATTTATAAAGAAACGATTGAAGAACGTGTTTTGATCTCGTTCCTCCGGTTAGAAACCACAGCTTCAACTTTGTGTCTGAGCCCAACATCCAAGCACATCCTCAGAACGATCCCGTGTTAAAGAGCACGGCACAGTATTTTCCAAAGATGCGTTCCTATCGTGTGGCTGCAGACTCTTTACTAAAGGTCAGGGATAAATCCTGCAACGCTGTTCTCTCTCCAACCCTCAGAGCGGAGCCAACGCCATCTACTACGCGGCGAGACACGGCCACGTGGAGACCCTGAGATTCCTCCATGACAAGAAATGCCCCCTGGATGTGCAAGATAAGGTAGAAAAGCAGGTCCTTCCTCTCTGCACGTCTCACACTCACATGGAAAAACACACACTTACTACTACTCATCATGCTCTGTTATCTGTCAGCAATTACTCACTGCCTCCTACCACCAAACCCCTCGAGAAGCATTACTTTGAAATGCCCAGAAACACACACACACACACACACACACAGCTTTACACATTCACACTCTCACATTTCCACACCTGTGGAGAAAACCAGTTACTCTGGCATTTTATCAGCTTATTTGCTGTTGCTATGGAAACAGGCATTGCAGGGAGAGATGGGATTGGTGTGTGTGTGTGTGTGTGTGTGTGTGTGTGTGTGTGTGTGTGTGTGTGTGCGCGTCTGTGTGTGTGTGTGTGCTTTCAATGCTAGTGTGGCCTCCATCACAGAGCTTGCCTGGGCATCCAAAATCCCAGAAGCGTTTTCCAGTCTCTCCGATCTTCACGAGGTGTCCTTTCCTGTCTGCGAACGCTGAGGCGGAGCCTAATCTGCGCTGCACGCGCTCTGCTGATTACTATCCAGCTCCCGTACGGGCGTCGTTAAAGTTTCATCTTTCTTTATTACACAATAAACCCCAAATCACAAGCCGAGGCGTTTGTGTGGAACTAGATAATTGCCTTGTGAGAACAGAGAAGCCAAAGGACCTTTCAGGTTTATCATAACAAGGTGAATCTGCGGCGGGTTTTTATGTAATTCGCCAAATTAAACCTCTCTTTGAGGGTTTTTCCCTTTTTTTCAGAGTGACACAGTCTCTAAGTAACAAGTAAACACGTCGTCTCGCTAACGAGCGTTTACGCTGACGGCCAGCCCCAAGTCTGAAACTCGTGGGTCAGTTTTTAACAAAAACAGAAGAGGAGAATCTGAAGTCAGAGTTATAGTTAGAGTCAACATCCACAGCGTCCACGCTTGGTGTGCATGGTCTGTGCATGGTCTGTGCATGGTCTGTGCATGCAGTGCAAACATTTGGCTCTGTGTTGTGTTTCAAGAAGCAGGGAGGTGAGTCCGCTGCTCCCTGTTAACATCTACTGGAGGTTTTGGCTACTATACGGAAAATCTGGGATGTCTGACCAAACTACAAAATCTAAACTGGAGACAGCATTCCCACTTATGGAGTCAGGATCACAGAGGCCCCCTGCTACCTCCCCCTGCTCCTCTGGGGGACACTGATGTGGAGCTCTCACCCGTCTCTAAGGGTGATGGAGGACCGCCCTCTGAGGAAGCTCTTTCCCGCTGCTTGTATCCTCGGCCCTGTTCTTTCGGTCGCTGCTCTCAGGTGAAGACGGAAACAGAGGCTGTGCCGCGTGTCGTCTCCTCCAGTCTTTCACACATTGTTTTTGTCATGCAAGAGAAAATTTGCACGCGTGTCAATCATCTCTCATCACCGTTTAGCAGCTCGTGCAATCAACCAGCGCCTGGAATAATAAACATTTCACTTCCCGAAGCTGAAAGGAAGGTTCTCCAAGGTTTCTTGGAGATTTTTCCAGGGAATCCTCCGGACACCAGCAAAGCTTCGGCTCAGTCAGCCTCTGTCACTGCGTTTATACTTTTACTCTGAGATTTCATAGGAACCGTTTTTATCTGAACTGTCCGACGTGTCACAGACGTGTTAGACGTCACGTGTGTCAGTCAGGTGGGTGTGAGCGACACACACACAGTCGCTTCTTTTGTTCTTTTGTTTGACTTTTATGACACAATTTGATCATTTATAGCTTACTGCTAGTTTAATCTGCTGCTTTGTTATTAATATATTGGCTGTTGATCACCTCCAGTCCGGCGAGACGGCGCTACACGTGGCTGCTCGCTATGGCAACGTGGATGTGGTGAGCTACCTGTGCAGCATCCGAGCCAACCCGGACCTGACGGACAGGGTGAGCGAGTGCAGCGACAGCATCGGAATAATAACCGAGGGGTTGTTCGAGGGCCGCGGGTTTTATCTTTGCGTTCCACGTTTCTGTCTGCAGGAGCAGGAGACGCCGCTGCACTGCGCCGCCTGGCACGGCTACTCTCCGGTAGCCCGAGCTCTGTGCCAGGCGGGCTGCCACGTGGACGCCAAGAACCGCGAGGGGGAGAGCCCGCTGCTGACGGCCTCTGCCCGCGGCTTCGTGGACATCGTGGAGTGCCTGGTGGAGCACGGAGCCGAGCTGGAAACCACCGACAAGGTGATCAGAGCTCAGCCTGATTTATTTTGGCACATTTTACTTTTAAGTGTTTTTGTGCGAGGGTTGACTAACAGGTCTCACAGCACACAGGTCTCACCACCTGTGCAGGTCACAGACACTGACCAGTCTGTGTTTGTGTCTCCAGGAAGGACACACAGCTCTCCACCTGGCTGTGCGTCGCTGTCAGGTGGAGGTGGTCCGCTGCCTCCTCAGACACCGCTGCCAAGTGGATCAGCAGGACCGCCACGGAAACACGCCGCTCCACATCGCCTGCAAGGATGGAAACCTGCCCGTCGTCATGGCAATCTGCAATGCTAAGGCCAGCCTCGACCTCCCCAACAAGGTGAGTGCAAGCATTTCCCCCCAGACGGCCCGGACACGCTCCCTGAGGCGTTCCCAGACGGCGCTGAGAGGCCTGGTGGTATCACATCAAGTTTTTAGACACCGCTGTCCTTCTGAGAGCGAAGGTGGAGGTGAAGGACCTCCTCCTAACTCTGCGCTCCGCCCCCTCCCTCATATTCAGACACTGATGTTAATGTGTGGGGTTTTTATTTTTCAGTCCTCGCATGCGGGAGCCGTCCCGATGCCGTTAACATGAATACGCTTTCTGTTTTACTCTCCTCTTACATAATCTTCAAGCACATGTACTTCAGCGCCAGCTCAGCGATGCCGGTGTTATGTGATGTGTTATACCACCTTGATGAGTCAGGCCAAACGTGTCTCTGTCTTATAAAACACGCTCTGCGTGACCAACAGCACCTGATGATTGAGCTAGCAGCCTCGGCGCTGTAGCCTTTCACCCTGCGCTCCACCCACCTGCTGTTCGGTTTGTGAGGAACGGCCAATGAGAGGAAACTATCTCATGGGTAAAGGAGTTAGAATAGTTTGAACTGAGAGCTGCTGCAGAGCAAATGTAGCTCAAGAAAAATAAGATGAGTTTAAATGAGTGTTTTAGATCGTTGTTTTGCAGCTGAGCTAAATGAGGCCTAATCGCAGGTGGAGCAAAGGGATAAAAACACAGGAAGTAGAATATAACGCAGTGTAGGGTTTACAGAGGTACGGGCTGTTTTCTGCTGACATATTTTAAAATCGTCTTTCTTCTCATATCTCCTGTCCTCCTCACACACCTCTGAAGCTCCCGTCCTCTCGTCTCCCGCATGTTTCTGTCTGCGCTGATTCTACTTTCTATTTTGACACCATACATTTAAATAGATTCTGCGACGGGGAAGCTTTTCTCGGCTTTTTCTGCACAAACGTGTTTTCAGCGTCGCACAGGGAGGCGATGTGCATCCGGAGCAGACGGCGCTGCCAGAGACATCGTGGTTTATGCATTATTCTCAGCTGGAGCTCGTTTCTTTTAAGCTGGTGTGAAGCAGCGAATCACAGGCTGCTGACTCTGGGCCTGGATGCTCTTTGCTGTCAGCTGCAGACACCGAGCAGAGAAATAAGAGGGTGGGATTGAAACCGTCTCCAGCTCAGTTTGCAGCATAACAAAACAGGGTGGATGTTCTTTGTTCTTTCAAACTGCTGCAAAGGAGAATGGATTGAAACGCCTCCTTCACTGAGCTCTGATTAAATTCCAAAGCTTTTGCTGTAAGACATCAACATCGAACTGTTCTGATTTACCAGATATTGTGGTATGAAATTGATGGCAATTATATGGTGTTTACAGTAATTAGCGTTGTTTTCAGGGCGCTGTGTTCCTGCTCTAATCAGCAGTTTTATTCTTCAGGCCGAGCGACCGCAGCGGGAACAGCGAGCAGCCGATCAGCCCGCCGAAGCACGACCGCGCGCTTAATTAGGCCGAGTTAGCGCGAGGCAAGAGGGGAAACGCCGTTCAGTGTTTGTTTAGAAAATGTGATAAATGTTGATTTCAGTGTTTGTGTCACTCTTTTTCCTCCACATTTGTGTTACAGTGACGGCAGGTTAAAGAGGGCCACGTTTTATTTTTGCCAGCTTTCTTCTGATTGGCTGCTCCTCATTAACAGAAAGTGGGTGGGGCTTCTCATAGAGAGATATGTACCTGAGAAAACCATAAGATATCTGCTCTGTATGACATCACGCAGAGGTTGGCAGTGTTTGCTACGTTTTATTGAAAAAAAACTGAATGTGAGCTTCTTAAAAACGCTTCTGCCTCAACATTTAAACTGAGCACGCTCAGAAGGTTTTGGTGTTTTCAGGAATCCTTATTCGAGCATTTCTGCTCAGCAACCTCAGTTATTAAGAATAACCTGTAAGTGTCAAAGCGAACATGAAGCCTGTAATGATTGTGTGCGTGACTTTCACCGTGTCCGGCGCTGACGTTTGCTGAAAGCTGCTTTCTCTCTCCTCTGTGCGTCACAGTCCGGCAGAACTCCGCTCCACCTGGCGGCGAACAACGGGAGCCTCGAGGTCGTCCGCCATCTCTGCCTGGCCGGAGCGAACATCGACGCCGTCACCAACGTAAGGCACCTCTCTGTTTTACCGCTCGGGCGGGTGTCAGCGTTGCCAACTCCTCAGTAAGGAAAATCGCTATTGGTTGTCCTAAAAGTCGCTAAATGACGTCATCGCCTAATTTGCATAATTGGTCATGCTAATCTAATTGTAACCTATGTTGTTGGAGAGAGAAATAACATCGTGGAAGAGACATAAAGTGAGTAAAAAACGTCCTAAATGCATTTAGAGTTTATTTAGAACTACAAATTAAATTTCTTTTAGCAATTATTGTTTTTTTTAATGTCACAATTCCAACCCTGCTCCTCTAAAAAAAGTCGTTAAGGGGTCTGAAAACTCGCTAAATATAGCGACAAAGTCGCTAAGTTGGCAACACTGGCGGGTGTAGCAGCACCTCGTCATCATCGTGATGAGACTCTGACAAACCCAGTGCAGCCCTTTGGTCACACGCTGTAGGATGTGTTCACACGTGAAGCTGCTGCGATCTGTGACTCGAGTATGGTGGGGGCGTGGTCCACGCCGACACGCCTCATATAGTATGTAAATTGATGTAAATCGTTTGCATGGAGATTGTTCATTTTCTGCTTGGGCTGCAGACGAAGTCGCTGCTCATGAATTCTCAGTAAAACTGGGAAATTCTTCTGGCATCGTTCCCTTACCTCCGCCCTCATCTCCGCCCGGCTCAGCTGCACCACCTGTTTGTTTTTTAATAATCTCATCCTCTCAGAGGTTTTCAAGGCGAAATCTTCTCCATGTTTCTTCTTTCTTCATGTTACTGAAGTTCTGTCGACCTCTTGAACCCTGATTAGTTTCCTTGCAGTGTCCCATCCACTTACCTCACAGTCTGTCTCAGCTTTGAGCTCTTAAACTCTTATTAGAATATTTAAATCCCAGCTGGCAGTTTAAGAGCTGCACCATTAAATCAAATGAAAAGTCTGCTGAGGATTTTAAACATTAGTTATTAACATGTTTGGGGGCTTTAACATTTCTCTTTGAAAGTCCAAGAAGTAAAAAACTGTGAGCATAACTTCAAGAATGTTTAATTTCTAAAGACGTTTCCTGTAGTTTACGTCTGTGGGTCATTACGAGCGGTTAGCTTTATTCAGGAGATTGTGCAGCAAGACTCCTGTTTTTCACTGTGTTTGCTGTACAAGGCAGAAGAAAGCGAGCAGGAGCAACGGCTTCATTGTTGTGCAGATGAGATATTTAAGACGAGTGAATTCAAGCGTGGATTTGGTGACTGCACAGAGACGTTTGTGCCGAGTCTGCGCGGCAGGTGAGGCGTTAAAGGCTTCAGCAGCCGCGGGCTGAGAGCTTTTATCCAAGTGCTCGGGATCAAATGGAGCAGGTTCCACATTCAGCCCTGAGTGGGTTTGACTTCACGGATAAGTGGGAGTTCATGTCCAATCATTTTAGATCCAAAAGGATTTTTATTTCCCGTTCAAAGCTCAGCGCGCTGAGCTGATGCTTCTCCACGCCGAAGGCCAGGAGACGACTTCATCTGAGCCGCGTCCAGGATCCAAGTTGTTTTATGTTTTTATGAACAACTGTTATCGTGATTTTATAAATCAAACGTAATTGAAAGAGTTATGTCACGAGCTGAAATTTCATTCATGTAAATGTTAATTTTGATCGTTTGAAGTGTCTTAACAAACAAAAACACTCCTGTCAAATGTTCGGTACAAGAACTGGACTCACAATGAGCGAAGAAGCAGCCAAAGACCGAAAGAGACCTTCAGCAAACCTGGAGCGCACTTCAGGGTCGGCGCGTCAGCCTCCATCAGGGCGCCTCCCTGCTTCTCCTGCCAGAGCTCACAACATGACCTCAGTTGTTATTGTGCAGATGTTTTCAGCCTGTTCAGATATGATTTCCAGATGTTTCCAGCGTTCTCCGCCGGCCTTCCTCTCGATATCAGAAGTAACGTGTTTTTGTCCATCTGTCATTGAAACTCCTCTCAGAGCCTCAAATCTAATTCTGCTCGAGTCCTGATGCATTATGAATTAATACGCTCTGTTCGTTTTTTCATGAATTTCATTAAATTGATCTGGTTCCAGCAGCAGACGATCCGCGCTGAGGTTTTTCCCTCTCTGCGTTCCTGGGATGTTAATATTGTATGGCAGCTGATGTGCTGTGCATGTTTCATCTGGAAAGCGCACACTGGGATGTATAATTCAGTGTCAGGGAGGACAACCTTCCACGGTGCCTCTGTGATCTTTGCCTGGTTTTTCTGTGGAGGCTGAAATATTCTTCCAAATCATTCCAGCCTCTGCCGATTTCACCGTTACTCGTCGTTCCCAAGCTTCCGTTTCAGCAGATATTTAGTCTGGGCTGGAAATACTGTGGATGATCTAATATTCCTCACATAACGCCAGCCGTTCATCTGTCACTGCCAAGCATCAGTAGTAATAATCGTGACACCCAGCCATCTGTGTGAGCCGAGCACCGCGAGAGCGTCCACGCGTCTAAATGCTCAGACTTCATTTACCCAATCCAGTCGGCTCGGGAGGTCGACGATGTCGAAGTCCGATCGTCACACGAGTCGTGCTGGAAGAGTGAAAATGAAAGAAGGAGAAATGATTTTATTAAAGCTTTCCATTCGAACAGTGAGCACGCCGTATCGAGCTTCCTCTTCATCACAGACGAGCTGTTTGGGAGGAGGCGGCGGCGCTCTGTGGGCGTTTCAGGCCGTCTGTGCAGGTTTTCCCAGCGGAGCGTCAGCCGAGCCGGACAGTGACAGATGGCTCCGGTAGTGCCAGATACAGGAACGCTGTCAGGAATGTGGCGTTTGTGTCGGAGCGCTGGAGCGGAGAGGGAAAGTAACACATCTGTGTGTGTGTGTGTGTGTGTGTGTGTGTGTGCGCAGCTGTAATTAATCCACTGACATCAGCTGAGAGACGACGCTGCGTGATGAGGAATAACTGTCATAACAAATAAAGGTCACTTCAGGCGCATCGATCTGATTTACGTGAATGTCGACGTTTTTGGAGAACATTGAATGTAGAAAACAGCTGACTAATAAAACACTAACAGCAGACGTCAGCGTCAATCAAAAAAAGAACAAAATATCTGCTGAATTTCCTGTTATGGATGAACAAGTAAATAAATATACAAATATAAATCATTTGTGTATCTAATCTGCTGGTTCTGATCTAAACTGGTTGAACACATGATGGTACGTTTTGGGGGAAACACTCAGTTAAAGTAAAAGCAGCGTCTGCTGAACTGGTTTAACAGGAAGTTATTTACAGACGTGTCTTTCTTGTGCTCGAGCTCCTTTTTCATTATAAAAACTCCAGAAAACGAATTTCCTCAGTGGAGCTGAGGAGATGTGATGTTTACTAAAGAAGTGACTTTTTTTGTTTTTCTCCTGCAGGATGGAAAGACGGCGGAGGATTTGGCTTCGGCCGAACATCACGAGCACGTCGTGTCACTGCTGGGAAAACTTAAAAAGGTAAAGAGGAAGAAAAAGGCTCAAAAGCCTCGTGTTGGACTGATGTGTTAAACCAAGTTGTGTCAGCTGAGTTTGTTTGAAGAATGAGGCTATAAAAATAAATGATGTGATGCTGTGAACGCGGTTTAGGAAGTGCAGATGATGATGATGGTGGGGGTGATGAGGCACAGTCGGGCTTCACAGTCGTCACACTTGGTCTATTTCGGTGCAGAGGTGTGGAGAGAGACGTCTCGGGAAGACGGGAGGTGTTAGATTTTAGCGATCCGCCGTTTTTAGACTTTAGGGCCGCAGTTTGCTCGACACGTGCAGGTGAGAGGAATTCTAATACCGCACGGAAAGGACGAACACTCGGTGAAAGCCAAACCTTTCATCTCCATGACGATCAGCTTCACCCAGCGTGTGTGCGTCCGGTGTTCCCGGTCACAGCTACCAGGGCACGCTCAGACTCCTCGTCTAAAGCTACGTGATGCCGACGTCTCTTTTTTTCTAGAAAACCTGCTGAGAATCGGTGAAAACATGAAGCAGCAACTGTGAAAACAGTCGCCTCCTGCATATGCTGGGCTAATTTCAGACACTTTGGCACGTTTGAAAAGGCCGACTTGTCGACAACCAAGAGGGGGAGAAACCCAGCGGCTTGAAACGAGAACTCGTTCGTTTTAAAGCCGGATTCTGTGAATCACACGTTTTGAAATTGGAAATGAATTATTTTTTGACACGTTAGCATAACCCAGGTGGGATTAGGAGCGCGTGCACATCCCACGTATCCGCTCGCAGCGTTTGGGGCCACTTCTGATGCGTGACTCATTGGATGGTTAGAGAAACGTCTTAAACGGCTCCATCGAGCTGTCAGATCTACGGCGGCGTGAGGAAGCAGCTGGCTTTTGTTGTAAATGCTTCCTGCGGCTGAGTCACTGTTTCATTTTTACAAAAACATTAAGAGCAATTTTAAAAACCGTCCTCGTAGCCCGAAGAATCGATGATGTTTTGAAGAAAGCATCTCCTGTAACGCCGCTCACAGCCACGGCGTTTTAATGCTGTCACATTTAAATGTTTTATAACTGAAGTATTTATAGACACATAAGATATGGAACATTTTGTTTGAGACACAGGAACTCTCCTGTTCATCCACCAAAATAAAAGCATTTACACTTCCTGCGTTGTTTTTAACCACTCTGTCCAATGAATGGTAAACACTCGTACCTGGACGCCTGCAGGCGGAGCTCACATCCTCAGTTTATGGTTCACCTGCTCAGCTGTGAGATAGCTAACCTGTGCTTGAAACATTTCTCTGTCACCACCAGGGGGCAGAGTTTCACCTGCAGCTGCGACGTCACCGCGGAGCTAAGTGGTGACATTTAGCTCGATTTAGTGATTTTGATTCTCTCTCCCCAACCAATCGCAGCAGATGGCCCCGCCCCTCCCTGAGCCTGGTTCTGCCGGAGGTTTCTTCCTGTTAAAAGGGAGTTTTTCCTTCCCACTGTCGCCAAAGTGCTGCTCATAGGGGGTCATATGATTGTTGGGTTTTTCTCTGTATTATTGTAGGGTCGGCCTTACAATTTAAAGCACCTTGAGGCGACTCTTGTTGTGATTTGGCGCTGTGTAAATAACACTGAATGAACTGAATTTGATGGATGGAGCTGACACTGCTGCCTGTGGCGTTGAGCTAAAGTACAGCCCAGCTCTGGTTCCACATCAGCTGATATCTCTTCAACACAATACGCTGATTTGTATTTTTAAATAAGCTTTTCTGCAGTTTGAAGCTGATATAAAATAATGTGCAGCAGCACAAAATCTGATTAGTTGAAATGTGTCATGTGATTTTTGGGGCCTTGTGGGAGTCGTGTACAGATGTCTGTGACCTGAGCTGTCGATGTCGTTCTTAATAAACGCTCGTCTTCTTCTGTGGTGTGTTTTTGGGTCAGGACAACCACAAGCTGAGCTACATCCAGCAGCTGCGGCCCACTCAGACGGTCCAGCCCCGGATCAAACTCAAGCTCTTCGGACACTCGGGAGCCGGGAAGAGCACGCTGCTGGAGTCTCTGAAGTGCGGCATCCTGCGCAGCTTCTTCAGGAGGAGGAGGACGCGCATGACCAACGCGGCCCGGCACCCCAACTCGCCCGTCAACTCCAAACCTCCCGGTAGGTGACAGACGGGTGGAGTCGCGTCGTCACCAGCTCAGCATTAATGCTTTCACTGCCGCATTTCGTGCTCAGCGGTGCAAAGGTTAGCACCGCCCCCTCACAGCACGAAGATCCTGAGTTTGTGCAGGTACAGACAGGTGTGTGTCACCTGGTGACAGCTCTGGAAGGCTCCACCCCCTCCAATCACCCTTCGGCTACACATGCGAATGTTGGTTGGGGAAAGCAAAGAAAGACACACAGAGACTCCTTCATTTATTTGTGAGGAGTGCAGTTAATCAGAGGAGGCGTCTCCCTCGCACATTTCTGTCTCAGAAAACTTCAGCATGAGTCATTTTATTAAATGTCAGGTTTTATCCACGTTGCAGACGCAGCTGTTGTTGCTGCTCTGATGTGAGCATGAACATGAGCCCTCACAGTCTCGTACTGTGATGCAGTTTGAATCTCACAGGGTGACGTTGATAAAAGCTGATCAGTTCTCCTCGTTATGTCCTCTGGATTAAGTGATAGATGTAGATGAGCACAAATGGAACAACTGTCTGCTGAGGGAAACAGTTCAGGTGCTGCTCTGAGGCTCGGATATCTTGAGGTCTGTGAGGCGTTCGTGGTTTTCAGGAAAGTGCGGTGACGACGTGTTCAGTGTCTGCCTGTCTGCCCTCCTCCCCACCCCCTCTCCACTTTAGCTGCTCTGTTATGCGCCGCTTGCAGCCATTACGTGACGCCCGGGCTGATAACGGTCAGGTGCGTTAGCCGACTCCTCCTTCTGTGAGGCTGCCGGCGTCTCAAAGAGTCAGCACTGGTCCGTATTGACCGTTTGTTGTTTCTGCAGCGATACGTGACGTGAATCCAGCCAAAGACAAAGAAACACAAGTGTCGATATTTTAGCGTCGCCTCCCGAGACCGCTGAACGCTGCATATTGATTTTGTGGCTTTCAGCCTCGGCGTGCGCTGATATATTCTTTTATTTCCTTATTTGTAGCGAACTTTGAAATGTCACGGAGCTCCATTAACGAGAGGCCTCGTCGTGAAAGGTGCTCCTCGGTAAAAGGAGCGCTCTTTTTAGGCCTGTTAGCGAGAGAAGATATGAGCAGCTTCGCTTCACTGAACTCTGAACCGCCTGACGTTAAACGGTATGAAAACAGCTTTTTCTCTCCACGTCGAGAAAATGAGCAGAAACCTGTTGGCTTTAAGGATTTCACTCATTTTACACCGATCACAAAAACCAGGACGTGAGAACATTTTCTTCACATTTAGGATGAGAGAAGACGAGATGGGTTCATTGTTTTCTGCAGTTGCCAGTTGGTGCAAAGTCTTCATCATTATCGTCTGCAGTGCTGAGCAGACGCTTGCATGTTCAAACTGAAGCCGTGACAGCCGACTGTGAAACGGCGGAGGCAGCTTTTATGTTAGTGCAGAGAGGAAAACGTCACACACACACACACACACACACACACACACACGGGTTTTTCACAAAATGCACATCTAACAAAGGTTTTGGTCTCCCAACGACTGGAATTAAGATTTGCAGCCACTAATACTTTACAATCTCTTTATTGAAGTATAAAATCCAATCAGAAATGAAAACATTCGGATGAAACAAACATCTGTTTTGTGGATGTGTGTCCAGATGTGCCTGAGTTTCTGACTTGTCCTTCGCTGTGCTGTGAAAAACCATCGTGTGTCTGGCGTTTTCCCCGATTTATCCGCGCAGACGCTCACTCGTCCGTCTCAAACATCTTCTCTCCTCCAGCTCTTTACACCAGCGATGATGTCACACTGATGTCTGTGATCACCCAAAGACCAGGATGTCATTTTACTGTGATTAAGACCTCAAAAACAAGCTGTAGGTGTGGTCCCGAAAATCCAAACTGTCCCTGCAGAGTGGATTCATGAGCAGTGAAATGGCGCCCCCATGTGTTTGCAAGCGGCGGTTATTTGGTAAAGATGATGCAGATGTGTTTGCTGCAGCAGAGAGAGACATCTGCACTTAATCTGAAATACTTTGAGCGTTAGTCACAGTCGATCACGCGCTGAAGTACAGCAGAGATCAGAACAACAACCTCTGAGAGCAGAAACCAGCCGCTGTTAAAGCGGGGCGGCTGTAACCGTCCTAAACACCATCACCGGCTCAAACTGTGGAGCCAAAATTCAGGATTTATTCACTGATCTAAAAGCAACATAGTGCTGCAGGTTCTCTGCTTCTCGTGTGTTTCCCTGCTAAATAAAAATCAGTAAAAATTCTGAGTTAACTGAAAGTAGTCCCGGTGGTTGTCATGGTTTCTCCTCCATGTCTGTGTTCAGTGTCGGTGAGCATTTCCAACCTGTACCCCGGCTGTGAGAACGTGAGCGTGAGGAGTCGCAGCATGATGTTTGAGCCCAGCCTGACCAAAGGCGTGCTGGAGGTCTTCTCCCCCGTGCACAGCGCTCTGTCTGCGGCTGACGAACAGGCCACGAAGGCCATCGACATCCAGCACGCCAACATCCACGGTGAGAGCCGCGAGGATCCCCGCGGAGGACGTTCACGGTTAAACCTGTGTGTAAAATTCAAGCAAAGCTCACTCGGCTCCCTCTCTGTAGGCGTGGGAGACTTCAGCGTGTGGGAGTTTTCTGGAAACCCGGTCTACTACTGCACCTACGATTATTTTGCGGCCAACGATGTCACAGCGATCCACGTGGTCCTGTTCAGCCTGGAGGAGCCGTACGAGACCCAGCTGGGCCACATCACCTACTGGCTGAACCTGCTGAAGGCCCTCACCCTGCCGCAGGAAAGCATCTGTAAGCAGAGACCAACCATCTACTGCCTTCGTGCGGTCGGTGGATGGTCGACTTTAATCTTTTTCTTAAAAACATCGATATGTTTGAGGTTAGGAGCAGATCTGCAGACAGGAAGTAGAAGCTGCAACAATAGAGAGTCGGCAGGTTTGAAAGTCTTTGTTTCCTGAGTAATTTTGGCCTTTTTGAAGCTTCATTTAAACTGTTTCGTGCGAGGCTGTGGGAACTACATTTGCTGTTGCAGCAGCCAGAAAGTTACACAACCTCAACACAACCTGACCATGATAAGTTGTCTACTGTGACGGTTCACAATCGTAACTTTTCTTCAGCTTTCAGTGGTCGGATCCAGCAGCCTCTCGCGGTCGTCCTGGTGGCGACGCACGCCGACCTCGCCGACGTTCCCAGAGCGTTCTCCGGAGAGTTCAGCTACGACAAAGAGAGGGCGCTGCTCAAGGAAGTCAGGAACAGGTGAAGAGCACCTCCTCTCCATACTGCACCGAGTGGTGCCAGCTTAAATCACGTCAGTCACATGATCCGGTCACAGCGAGCGTACGTCTCAGCCTTACTGATCAGACAACAGATAGCAAATTCAGCAGTTTCACAGCTAACACAGCAGAGCTAATATTTTGTAAAACCAGATCTAGAGTGAGGAGAGCTTGAGAATCTTTTCATTTGTTGGAGGAGAATCCAAAGTTAGCAGATCCTTAAAGCCGTCCTGAGTGTGTCAGGAACGAGTCCCTCCTTCATTTAGTGGCCTTCAGCAGGTTAAGTCTGAGGTTAACGTGTTCTACTGTCAGTAACTGTCCCATGAACGAATGTTGGACAGCACAGCCGTTTGCAAACAGGTGATTGAACCATTTGGTTTGATCGTGTCAAACACAGGAGCTCATTCGTGGTGATGTTATCAGTCATGTGTCTGTGGTTTAGTTCATTGATAACCTAGAACGTATCAAAACATCATCGTTTTAATGTTGCTTTGATGTTTATGCTTGAAAAAGTTAAAAAGTGCCGTCAGTCAGTGGAGATTATGTTGATGAGTAAAAAACCGAGCGGCTTTTTGTCAAGACAGTCGATGCGACCTCAAAGAATCCCTGCAGAGAATAAATGAGACTTATTAATCACACAGATTTCAGTGATTTGTTACAAAGTTTGGTGTTTTTGGTTTTCGGTCCAGGTTTGGGAACGACCTGCAGATCAGTGACAAACTGTTTGTGATGGACGCTGGAGCCTCAAACTCTAAAGACATGAAGCTGCTGAGGAGTCACCTGCAGGAGCTTCGAGCCAGCGTCGTCTCTGTGAGCTCTGCAGACTCTCACTCGCCGTGTCCTCTTTATTCTAAATGTCCTCATACCTGAACAAACGCAGCGTGGTCGTTTATTCTCGCCTCTTCCTTCTCCGTCTCTGCAGAGGTGCAGTCCGATGACGCTGCTGTCGGAGCGTCTGTTGGCCGTTCTGCCGACCTGGAGGAAGCTCAGCGGACCCAACCAGCTGATGTCGTGGCAGCAGTTTGTCAGTGACGTGCAGGAGCACATCAACCCGCTGGTGAGCCAGGATCACCTGCGCACGCTGGCCCTGCAGCTCCACAGCATGGGGGAGGTGAGTGTTTGACCGGGAGCAGGCAAAAGGAGTCGGTGTTTTACTCCTGAGTGCCAGCAGGGGGCACTGCAGGCTCCTGAATAAACCAAACCAGATGGTTTTCATCTGTGAGAAGAGCAGCAGGAACACTGTGTTCTGCTTGTGTGCCAGAGCAGCTCTGCTCAGGAAGCTGAATGAGGAACCAAAACTTTATTTATTTATTTATTTGCATGTTTTTTTCACAGATAACGCAAAAGTTCCATTTAATGTTGTTCCTTAAATATTTATTAGCTTCTTTCTGTATTCTGTCTTTGTCTCATGACATTAATTTTTCTGATAAACGTCCACGCGCTCACATTTCTCCCTCGTCTCCTCCACAGATCAACATCATGCAGAGTGAGACGGTGCAGGACGTCGTCCTGCTGGAGCCTCGATGGCTCTGCAGCAGCATCCTCGGCAAGCTGCTCTCCGCGGAGACGCCCAAAGCCATCCACCACTACAGGGGGCGCTACAGGCTGGAGGAGGTGCAGGCCCTGGCGCCTGAGAGCGACGTGGACGAGCTGCTGCAGATCCTGGATGCCATGGACGTCTGCGCCCGGGACGTCACCAACCCCACCATGGTGGATGTTCCCGCACTCATCAAGACAAACGGCCTCCACCGGTCCTGGACCGAAGAGGAGGAGGAGGATTCGCTGCTCTACGGAGGCGTCCGAATCGTCCCGGCCGAGCACCTCACTCCCTTCCCTTGCGGCCTCTTCCACAAGCTGCAGGTGAACCTGTGTCGCTGGAGCCACCAGCAGAAGCCCGAGGAGGACGGCGCCGACGACAACGATGGAGATATTCACCTGTGGACCAACGGCGCCAAAGTGAGCCAGGCAGGAGTGGAGGCCATGATCCTCCTGGTCAACCACGGGCAGGGTGTGGAGATTCAGGTCCGTGGACATGATTCTGAGCGGGCCAAGTGCTACACCCTGCTGGACACCCTCTGCAGTATAACAGAGAACCTGCTGGCCTCCACGCTGCCCGGACAGCTCACCGCCAAATACTACCTGAGCCCTCAGCAGCTGCGGGAACACCACGCCCCCATCATGGTCTACCAACCCAAAGACTTCTTCCGGGCTCAAGTCCAGCGAGAGACCTCGCTCACCAACACCATGGGCGGCTATCGGGAGAGCTTCAGCAGCATCCTGGCGTTCGGCTGCGCTGAAATTTACCAGCAGGGGATTCTGGGAACGGACGTCCACATATCGGACGTGCCGCTGCTGGCTCGCCGGAAGCTGTGCCGCATGCTGGACCCTCCAGACGCCATGGGGAAAGACTGGTGCCTGCTGGCCATGAACCTGGGCCTCACTGAATTGGTGGCCAAATACAGCAACGGGACTCCAAACGGCACCTCTGAGCTGGACTTGGACTCGGACTCCCAGCAGGCCGCGCTGCAGCCCAGCCCGACGGCGGCTCTGCTGCAGGAGTGGAGCGGGCGAGCGGGCAGCAGGGTCGGCGTACTGATGGCGAAGCTGAGGGAGCTCGGCCGGCGCGACGCCGCGGACTTCCTGCTCAAAGCGTCGCCCGTGTTTAAGGTTAACACGGAGGCGCTGGGAGGAGCCGCCAACGGCTACCCGCCAACCTGCAACGGCGGCACATCGTACAACTCCATCAGCTCCGTCATTTCCCGCTGAGGGCTCGCTGTCCCCGCCAGACGTCAGGAGGTCGCTCTGACACGACGGACTCGTGCAATCTTTCCGGTCCAGCTGCTCACACTTTAATCGCTCCGTTTTGTTGCCGTGCAAACCAGATGTTGTGTTTGTGCTCTCCACACCTGTACAGCCGAGCTTTCCTCCCGCTTCGAATGTCGTGAAAGAACCGAACGCTCCGAGCTCCAAAGAGGAATTCTGTGTTTTTCTTCTCTTTATATCTTGTTGTTTGCTGCTTCTTAACGTCCCTCCTGCTGTCACGCACACTCCAGTCTCGCTCCAAGGAACAGCGCCGTTTTCGAACCTCCACGTGCGGTGAGAAAGATGGCAGCTGCACGTGTGGACCTCACGCTCGAACCCGAGGGCTGAGTGTGTGTCGTGTTGCTCGCTCCATCCATCGCTTACATCTAATATCAGCTCCCTCCTCGCTTCTGGTTTACTGATGTGAAATTTGGTCGTTCAGCTTAGCGTTTAATACATTTACAGCATTTCTTTCAGAGTGCCTTGGTGGCCTTCTACCTCCCTGAAGAGCACAGCCAGTCTCATTGGTACAAAGCAGAAGTCTTTTCCAGATGTTTGAAGAACTGTGCCTTGTTGATATAAAAGTGAAATGAATTTCTAACACGTCTATTTATCTGGCGGCTGTCACTAACACGAAGAAGACCATGTTGTATAAAAATAAAGGAGACCTGGTCTCGTGCTGTTTCACTTTTCACAAAAGCAAACGCACACAGATGTGTTTGTGGAGACGACACGTGCCAGCAGTGGGTGGAACCATTTCCTTCATGTTTGATTGGTGTGTTTGTTGATGTTCCTGCTAATCCTCAGTTCAGATTTCTGTATTCTTCCATCCAACAGCTGAAACTTTTACAGGTCCCAGAATTTCCCGTGAATGTCTTTGAATAAACTCTCTGTCGTACAAATTACAGTTTAGGTCTCCAGTTGGACTTTAAAGTCTCCTGGACTCAGACAGTCTAAGTCAAACCTCACCTTCACCATCACAGCTGCTGTTTTCAGATCGCTGTTCAGACCTCTCGCAGTGTGCAGCTGTGATTTCCCCGGAGCTTCAGAATTGTGCTCAAGTTAAACATCAACTTGTATCAGATAAACAGATTTTTACGAGTGCGCATCATATCAAACCATGTCAATGTAAATGTCATTTGCATATTCAAGAGAACTTTTCACTTTTTTTTGCCAATCCAGAGCAGCTTACTTGGTAACAGCAGTCTGGTGTATTAGAGCAGCTTTGCATGATCCACAGTGCAAACTAATGCGCATTTATCTGTTGCTGGGCCTTAGTGCAGCCGCTCGGCCTGAAACAAGCTGGTTTTGTCCCCGTTCTCTTTAAGCTAGCCTTCCTCGGATTGGCTGCCCCTCGCTAAAAGTAGGTCAGAATAGCAGGTGGGCGGGGCTTCAGTGCCTAAGATATTAGGTATATCCCGTCTCTGTGGTGTCATGGAGATCACAGAGATTTAAACACTGTTCGTGTTTTTGACTCTGCTCAGACCAAAACCTTAGAAACAGAACGTTCTGCTTTGTACTCGCATTTTCACATCTGCGATTCCTTTTCTTCCTTTTCCTGAAAACTCCAGGGAAACTTTGGGACCTGTAAACATCAGTGTTTCTGTAAACATCATCTTTCATTCACACAAAGGGAAGCGTAGCCATTTTTACAGAAAAAGGAGGGTTTTCTAAAGGACTGTGTCGTATTGGATGATGTTGACCTTTCTAAAGTGTAACAAGCTGCAAAGCAAATGTTTAACCCATCACAGGGTGGGCTGAGGACGCCCTCACGCTGAGTACTTTGAATAGAAAGTTTCACTAAAACGCTAAATTCTAATCAGAAAGGTGATTTTTTTTTATAATTGGGTTGGTTTCTGTACTTTTGTACTTCTCTTAAACAAGCAGCCTGTTACAGTAGACGCTGACGCCGCGCCTCTTCGATGCCTCCTCATCAGGTTTTTAAAGCGTTATCGCCGGCGCAGGGGCATCATTAATCAAGCTGCCGTCTGCGGTCAGAGTTTTGCACAGTGGCATCCACGCCACCTCTGTCAAGCTAAATTTGAGCTTCGTTGTCGGCGGGCCGCGCGTGGCTTCATGCCTTCTTTCAGTTTGTCTTTGTGAAGCATGAAGCCGCAGCCCGGCTGCGGTCAGCACAAGCACAGGGAAGCGGCGGCGTGATGTTAGTATTGTTAGCTGAAAAAGGCCAAAGGCTGCTGATGACAGAAATGTCAGAGAAAAGCATTTTCACTTTGTGCGAGCTGGTGTTTTGTAACGTTTGTGCCCCTCACTCTGAACCTGAAGAAGAAAAAAGCTTGTTTTTCAGCGCACGTGTGCGTCGGACGGTTTCATTCCTGAAGTTACATTTGACGGATGTAACGGACCTTTTCAGGACGCGCTGTGTAAAGACGAGCTCCGTGCCAGAGTGCAGTATTTGCTGTCAGCTTCTCTTCCTCCAGTGTTACCATCTGTTCACAGATTTAAACTTTCTTCTCGCCAATCAACACAGCAAACTGTTAGCTGTGATGTAAATACTCAAAGCTTTTTGTTAAGCTGTTTGTTTTTTGCTGAGGCAAAAATGAATGTACTGCACATCCTTCCTAAACATATAGTGACAATAAAAATGAATCAAAGACGCCAACATGTGCGCAGGAACACGAGGAAAGGAAATGTCCCAAACTGATCTGAAACGCGATTTGAGTTTTCTGTTTTTTATTGAAGCTGTTGTCGGAGTTGTGTATAATCATTGCCAATGTTGTGTGCCTAAAACACACTCGTTCATTCCTCTCTTTCTGCCTTGTACAGTACACGAGCTGAGAGGTAGCGTTTGGAAAGGGAAGAGACTCTTCTGTGTTTCAGAGGATCGTTTTGTAAAAACTGAGAATCACTATGATGAGTTTGTCTCTGTTCGGTTTCTTCTCCCTGGAAGCTTCTGATGAGGTTGAGATGTTTCTGTCGACGAGGAGGGACCGACTCGGTTTTACTGCCGGGTGACTTTTCCTCCGTGGAGAATAATCGCCGCATTGCACAAATCTTTCTGTTGCTATTTATGTTACATCCTTAGCATGTCCTGGAATGCCATGTTCTTAGTACTGCTGACACTTTATAGTGTAATACATTTTATAATAAATTCTTTACCTAATGCCAGTGTGGTTGCATCATTTAAGTGTCCGTAGTAGACTGTACAGGTGCAGCGTGCCAGCACAGGTGGGCTGATTCATGCTAGTTCAGTGACTCTAATGTGCAGTTCGGTTGCTCATATTAGCAGGAGCCTGTCTGTCTGTGTCTGCACACCTATCAAAGCACTGACACACCTGACTTTACTTTAAAGATGAGCTCTAAAAACATCTTTGCAGTTTGCACTGACCGAACACTCAAAGTTTACACACTGCAGTCTGTAAGAAGCTTTAGTAAGATCCAACTAAAGGTTCAATTTTACATTATTCTCTTTTTTTCTAAGTAAGCAAACCTACATACTGTATTTTTTTTGGACCATAAGGCGCTAAGCGAAACAAAACAGATAAGTCAACTGAACTGAACTCGTTCTTCTTGCTTCCTCCACTTCTGTAACATTGATTCATTAATGCTGAATTCTCTGGCAGCTGCTCTCTTCCAGTGTTGTTGCAGTATATTAATGACTAACCTCGTATTGTGGATGGATGATCTCAGTTGTTCTCCTGACTGAAGTTTGGTCCGTTTACAGCATCCTGCCATGCGACTGTATTTGTCTCTAACCATCAGGAACCTTCACGTTAACTTTTATCGAGTGGAACAAAGTTAGCTTCATCCTCCAGCTTCACTGTTTATGCTAACATAGCTGTGTCGCTAGCGGTCACGTAGCACATCATTATATACCAGCTAGCCCAACTTCAGTAACCCTACAAACGTCACTGCTGTTTATTTTTCTCTCTTCATTTATGTTGGAAGTGATAGCAGAGCTGTACGTTTTAATTTTTTCAAAAATCTCTCAGTCAAACATGCTATATCACGCTTAGGTGGAAACTAGCGCGCTAACTTCCTGCTAACTTCTAACTCTGTTAAATGTAATAAATCCTGTTTTCATTGCCTGGATGTTAAACTTAATTGTTACACCTGGTAAAGCAGCAACACTGATCATTTTATTAAAGATGAAAGAATTTAGACAGTTTGTAACTCTCAGTGATGTCGCAGTGTTTGTTTGACTTTGCGATACGAAGTAACGGAGTTTTAGACCCAGATTACTCCGTAATGCTCCAACAAGCCATCAAGCCGTGCGGCTTCGGAGCTTACCAAAGTCATACTAAAGCATGTTTTGACAGATTTTTGAGCGCCGTATACCACATAAAATCGGCTCAAAGTAAGTAAGCACAACAAGAATTCATACATAATGCACACCGGATTATAAGGCACACTGTAAATGTTTGAGAAAATTCAAGGATTTTAAGTGCGCCTTATAGTGTGGAAAATACAATATATGTTTGTATATCCTGGTAAAAAGTCTCCAAGATCCATCACGGTCTTCATATACATATACTGGTGCCTGCTGGCCATATACTTATATACAAAAAGGGTCTTTGTATATATTTCTGTAGTTTATTTGTTTTATTTATGTCATCTGCTTCTGGTTTTAATATCATTGCCTAAATGTAGCATGTATACTGTAAAAAATACTCGTCCTAGCACAGAACCCTGTGGAACTCCATGACAACCTTTTATGTATGAAGAAGACTCCCTGTTTGTAATGTGTAAGATACGATTCAAACCACTGCAGTACAGAGTGCCCTGTTTATCTAACAGGATAAACACAAAGGTGAGTCCATCACCAGAGGCCATAAGAAGATGGTTTGTAACTTAGCGCTACACTACGATACACTCTAAATCCTCAATGAAAATCTTCAAATAAACCGTGCTTCTACATGTGCTCAGCTACTGTTGAGGTTAAAAATCGTCCCGTAATTAGGTAAGACGGCTGCTACATAGTCTTTTAATAATAAAGATAAAATGATGTATGTAAATTTTAGGATTAATTAATAGCGAAACAACTGAGCAGTCTTTAAGGAATGGGGCTTTAGAAAAGTGAAAGATTATAAATATCAGCAGTTATTAAAGCTCCTGTAGGATGTGGATGGTTGTGAATATTTTTTTTTCTCTAATTAAAAATGTTTTTATTTCTAAAGAAATGAGTGAAGTCATTGCAAGTTGAAGGAATTCTTCTGACTCTTTGTGGCTGAAGAGAAACCTGCGGTTGTTCCTGTTTTCGTTGATCAGGGTTACAGTGAACGCTAAGATGTCCTAGTTTTACAGAGTGCTTCTGCTTTACAGAAAAAGAAACGGGCAAAAACCGAGAAAATGTTGACGACTGCAGCAGGATTACTTGACAAACTTGATGTAGATCACATCGTGATGGTGATCATGTAGCTCCAGAAAGTTCATCCTGTATCACTCTGAGTGGGAGAAACGTTTTGTCACTCAGTAGTGACTTTTTCAGTCTCACGGCTCGCCCATATGGAAAAGATATTTATAAATCTTATAAAGTTTGTATCTGTCTTGTGTGAAACTTGTATGAAAAGCATACAAGAGTGAAAACAGATATAAGATCCCTTGAAAAATTATATAATGAAACTTGTATGTTTTGGATACTTACTAAAACAATATATGAAAGTAATGAGAAAGTGGCCACCTTCATGAGTAAATCATAGAAGTTTTTACTATTTCTTTTCCATATGGGCGTTGTTAGTCACTGGTGATAGTTTTGGTCATTAAGCAAACATACAGTTTATAGGTTTAGGAAACCTGCAGTCAGTCGTCTGATTGAATGATGAAATATTTCTGCACTGAAACAATATGTCCAGATGAACTGAATCAACCTTCTGGGATTAATGTGGATCAGAAAGATTTGGATATTGCTGTGAAATAAGGGCTGCAGACACAGGCCTGCTCTTCTCCAAATTCCACACCGAGTTGTTTCCACTCCTCTGGGTTCATTGTGGAGCTTCAGCAGCAGGGATGTCACATTAGTTCACCCACAGAGACTCACACGATTGGAAACTGTCCCAACTTTCTGTGTTGTTAAGAAATATTTGTTGTAGAGAAGAAGTCGAGCTGTTGAACATGTTTCTGAACCTGTCACCTGATTCTGAGCAACAGCAGGATTGTTTGATTTGATTTGGGAAAGTGTCCCGAGGGTTCTGTTTACAGAGTCTGTGCTGGTTGGTACAGGCAGCACCTGCAAAATGCTTCTTTAGCACATTTAATATCAATACTGTGATTCTTATTAATCTGGCTTCTGGTAACATATTAGGCAAATGCTCAAAGAATACATTAACACATATACAAAGTTAATTCAGTGAACATAAACACTGCCTGTTGTTACTCTAACTGCACTTCATGTACAGTTAGGCCCACACGTTTTTGGACTCTAGTTTTACTTTGTACAACAGCACACTGGGTTTGAAATCAAACAAAGATAATTTAACTTTAATTCAAAGGTTTTTTACAAAACGTTGCATTAAAAATGGAGAAATTAGGGTCATTTTAAAACATAATCTCACATTTTCAAGGCCTAAAAGGTGGTTGAACTGTCTGATGAACAGTTCTTTGACATAATGAGCAGATAAAAGATCTTCAGCTGATTCCAGGTTTTAATCTCGTATTTGGTTTCTTTTCAAAAAGAGGTCCAAACGGACGTTGATGCAACTGAGTGAGACTGAAAATCCAAACTAAACCTGTGAGAGAGACGGAGAAACCTTTAGGAACGACCAAATCAACAATCTGAGTCTTTAAAACGATACATGAAAAACCCTGACAGAGCACAGAGGACGACAGAATTATTTCTATGGTTAACAAAAAACAACTTCAAAACATCTAAATCACTGTTGAGGAGGCAGGTGGTGTAAGAAGACGCTTCCTGAGTGAAAATACGGAGCGTTTACGACAAACATCCATAAGGGCCGCGAGGGTCACGAGGAAAAAGGAGATTCATTGAATCCATGACCTGATTACAGCTTTATCTGTCAAACATGGTGCAGGAATGTTATGATATGGCCATGCGTGGCTGCCGAAGGTCACAGGTCACCGGTGTTTATCGATGACGTGTTGATAGAGGGGTACAGAGCTGCGCTCTCTGCTCAGATTCAGCCAAGTGTTGCAAAACTGATTTGCTGTGAAGAACTCTAATCAATAATGACCCAAAGCGCACTGCAAACAGCAAACCAACAGTTTCTCCAGGTAAACAAATGGGACAGTGCAATGGCCAAGTCAGTCACATGACAAAGAAACCATCCAAACGTGTTTGTAAAACTCTGAGTCACAACCGAAAGTCTGCACTCTGATCACTTCTTCAGGCCCAAAAACCTCTGATCCTCTCTGTATCTGCTGTGTTTCCACTTCCTCCGGTCTTGCCCGTCTCCATGATTTGTCTTTTGTCTTATAGTCCTGTAGCGTCTTTTCTCATTTGTTGCTTTGTGTCTGACGTCCTTTATAAAAAGAGAACAGGAGCTGCTCCGCTGTGGAGTCTGACTGTACAAGTCAGCTTAACATGGTCACTGTTGTTTACCTCCACGCAGTCAGGAGCAGATGAAAAGCAGCGTGACATGTGACTGTGCTGAAACGTGTCGTCATCCGAGGATGTGATGGTAAAGACTTCATGTATAGACAAACTGGTTTCATTCCTGTCAGCAAAGCCAAAGGGAAGTTTGTTGGAAACAAGAGAAGCATCAGCTGACTCCATACGCTTCATTACATACATGCAGTGCACTTCCTTAATCCACTAAATATTCACCGTCCTGTTCTGGTCAAAATCAGACGATAAATCTCGTTTTAAGGGGTTTTCAAAACAGAAGATAAAGACATGATGACCACATAACATTGATGTAGAGGCATAATCTGTGCTTTCTGCTTACAGACCTGATCAATCGACACAGCGACGCATCGCTAACTAAGAACCTCTGACCGTCTTTTATGTTTGCATAAACAAAAAGCTCAAATCAAGATTATCATCAGGAAGTAAATATGAAAGAAAACACTGGAAACAAACTACAAAAATGCAAAACTTCAGTGACTCTGATGATCCCAATCCAGAAATGTGAAGGTGGTCCAAACGGGCCTGTGTGACACACCGATGCATCGCTAGTTAGCTTCTTCAAACGTATTTAATATGGAAGTTTATTCAATAAATCCACTTCCTGGCACCGTACAACCACAAGTTGATGCATTTCAAGATTTTTGCTTCACGTGAACAAAATAAAACATTTTAAGATGAGCAGTGAAAATAAAGTCTGTGTGAACTGTTTAACAGAAACCTGTTTTTGTGATGTGGAAGAAACTACGTTTGAGTAAAAGTCACCTAAACGAAGAAATGTGGTTAAAAATCATCATAATTCTGTATCACGTTCTTATTGGCACAAATATGAAACAATGTAAACACAAAGAACAAAACCAAACAAAAAAGAAAATATTTTTAAGAAATATTAATTATGACTGAAATTAAAAAGTGAAGCAACATAAACACGAATAATTAAATAAATAAAAATCATTTTTTGTTATGAAAGCAAATATTTATGACTCTATGCAAACACTCATGTGACCTCTGCTCTTCGTGGCTGATTGTAACCGTGCACGCTTCACGTAACGCCGTGGACACACTTTCATCTGACTGCTGCTTTTTCACGTTAATGAGTTGCTCTTTTTTTTTTTTACTTTATCAAATTTAATCACCAGTTTTGTTATTTTATTTTTATTTTATTATTTTGCATTATTTTATTTTAATAAATGATAGCAAATGAATTTCTCTCATTCTAATAGTTTAAAGGTTTGGAATATTTAAATTTGCATTATTTTTATTTCCTATTTCTACATTCGGCTCTTTGCTGCTTTGACTTCACTCTTGTTTGGTGAAATATTTCTGTGAGTACTTCAGTGTTTCTGTGAGTAATGAGGCTGTTTGCACCTCCAGCGATTCCTGGACGACTGCAGACGTTTGAATGACTCTGTGAACAGAAACAATCACTGACAATCATCAGTATCACTGAGTGATGGGCCTGTTGTGTTGATCACTGGCCGTGTGTTAACCTTTGTTTCAGGGTAGGGAGACGCGAGCAGCAGCTGATAACCCGCCGGAGTGTTTGTGCTGATTAAACATCCTAATCAGAGGAATGTGTCGCCTCGATGACAGAAACATTTACAGTTCACAAAGTGCCGCACGTCTTCATCTGCAGCATTAAAACATTTACACAATGATAAAACCGTCATGAGCCAGGAATAAAATGATTCTGCATGAGTTTTTTTTAGTTTTAGGAACTAAACATAGTTTCATTTTTGCACATTACAAAAACACTGTGAGGCTCTCGTGCTCAGAGCGGCACATCCAAACTCTACACTGTAATTCTGATCTTATTTCTCATTGGTCCTCGCTGCCTCATTCTTTCAAAGATCAAATCTTTCTTACGTTGCAGTTAGCAACGTTCAAAGTGTAAAAGCTGTTTCACTTCCATGCATTGACTTTGCTACTGTGCTCATCTGTGTTTGTGGATATGAGAAAATATGTAGAAATCTAAATTTGCTTCATCCAAACTGGCAAAATTGGGAAACATCTTTGATGGTTCATGGTTTTGTAAGAAGGTGACGCATGAATCTGAAATATTCTTATGACACAGAAACATTTGGAGTTGTGTTGATTCTTTTTTAGCTTCTTTGCTGGTCCGGCCCACATGATGGCTCAGACTGTGCTGTTTGTGACCCATGAAGGAAAATCCATTCATAAGCCAGCATTGTGTGTGCTCCCCTGCAGCATGCTTGATTGATTTAAATCACATTTCTTTGATAAACTTGTTGGAAACAGCTGCTGATAAAGTTCAGACAGAAGCACACTGGCAGTTATTGCGTCTGACAGAGTCCTCTGAGAGAAGCTTTTGGTGGATGACCGCACAGAAAACGCTCGGCCAGTCGCTGTCATGTGTGCCTCTGCTTGAGCAACACATTCAGTCATATGCCTGCTGTGCTCAGCAGCAGAGACACATGCAAGGAAGGACACAGTGTTTTTTTAGACTGCTGTACAGTAAAGAACGATGCTGCGCTAATTTAACCGCTTCCTATATGTGACCACACAGATGCACGACACGCACAGAGGGGCAGATGTGGATGAATCACTGCTGATGTGTCTGCTGCTGGCACTCTATACTCTGTGTTTGATGTGCATTGCTGGTATTTAACTGTGTGGTTTAGACTCAGTGTGCTGAAACCAGTTTGGGGAAATGCAGTTCAGAAGCATCCCGCTGCAGTAATGTAGGTAACATGAAACTAAAGCCGTATCGCAGCATAAGGATGAAACCAGCAGGAGAAATGAAACCTGGCTCTGCTCAAAGGCAGCAAAACACTCCGACCAGCGTTCACCCGTTTACTGGGTTCAAAGTAAAGAAAGAGAAACAACTGTTATCAAACTACATGCAACTTCTGCTTTGGCGTCACTTTTCAGGCCCAAACATCCATCTTCGTGTTGATGGGCCACACGAAAGATCTCGGAGGTCCTAAATTATAAAGTTGTTGAGTTTCTGTGTAGCAGCTTGTCCATGGCAGCGTTTTTTGCCACGTCAAGTGAGGATGGATTCTGGACACGGGAAAATAAATTGAACTCATCTGAGCTACCACAGACACACCAGCAAAACCTCCAGAATCCAGAGTGAACTTGAGATGTTTGTGCAGCAGTTTTGTTATGATGAAGTGCAGCATTTCAGCCTGCAAAATCAAATGAAAGCATCCCAAAACTTCTCATTTCTGTGTTATATTATTACCGTGTCATTACTGGACTGCTGTTGCTGATGCATTATCATGTGAAGAAGCTGCTTTTAGTTGCTCCCTTATTCACACGGACCTGCCACAGTGGGCACATATGTAAACTTCCATACATTGTGTTTTAAAGTTGTAACATATTAGTGCATCACAGTTTACGTGTTATTCTGCATTTTAAATCTGAACCTGCAGAGTAATAAAAATCTAAATGTCATGATGTAATTCCTGAAGTCAGACTATCACAGCTCTGCCTGTTCAGAGTCCCTCGGTCTTATCAATCACATGAACACTGATTGACTCAGGGTCAGTGTTCATGTATATTCATGTAGGCCCGTCTCTGCTGTTCTGTATGTTAATGCGGTCGTTGTCAGGCTGTTACAGTCTAACACCTGAAGGATCACACAAAGTATACTTTGGAAACGATGGTAGAGTGCACCGTCTTCATTTTACAGAGTAAATGATATGATCATATATCATCTACTCTTCTCCATCTGTCATCATCAGCTCTTATTTTTATTAAATAATAACCTAAAAAGGGATTAATTTAACCTGTTTTTACTTCGGCAAAATTATTGAAGTGAACCTTAAATTTGGTGCTGGCGGGGTGCACTGAAGGAAAATACAAAAGCATACACAAACACTGTCTACAACTAAAGATTCAGCACTTCCCCCCTTACAAATCTCCTTTATGACCCAGTAACAAACATTCAGCTGTTAGTGTTTACCCTCCATCTCAGGCTCCTGTTGTTGTGCAACTTTTAAACTCACTGAGAGGCCTTCTGTGGGTGTTTGTTGTCCATACCTATTTTTGCAGTCGCAGTTTCACACAAAGAAAATGACATGTCTGCAGATGAATCTGGAAGCCTTTCTCTAATTTTCTCCTCTGGTTAAACAACAAATTGCAGCAGAAAACCTGCAGGCCTGGTTCTCTTCAGTCTCTCCACACACTTTCAGTAACAGTATATTTATTTACCAGTTTAACTTTTTTTAAAAGTCCCCCACACACCACAGAAATATGAAAGTACAAAAGCAGACGTGTTTTCAGTAACACACAGAATAAATCGTTATTACTAATCATTGTTACTAATAGTTTGCTGGATGTACTTTTGAGTGTTTTCCTGAATACTTCTGTCTTGTGATCAGCGGTATTGAGCAGCATTGGGATAAATCAGAGGCTCTGTGACTGAAAACACGTTCAAACAAAAACACGCTGATTAAATCAATTCTTTTTCAAATCGCGCTTATCTAAAAAACTATCGACAACAACAACAGCTACCCGCAGGACTGGTGAGGGGACAATCACGTGCTGCCATGATGACGTCAGACCCCGTGTGGGCGGAGCCTGGGAGCAAACAAGAGCGGACCAATCACAGGGCAGCCTCGGAGCAGCTGCGGTGTCCGTCCAGCCTTTATAAAGTTTAGCGCAGCGTTACGGCAGCAGGTTATTTTCCTTCACTTTCAGCGTCGAGAATTTTTAGAGTAAGTGAAGTTTTTAATCTCGTTTTCAGGTCTGACGATTACGTTTTAGAAACAGGAAGTTTAATCAGAATTATTTGTGGGATTTTTTTTTTTCGCCTTTTAAACCTAGCATAAACATCGTGCCAGTGTCCGTTTTAAAAATCTCTAATTTAGCACGTTTTTAATTTAATGTTTTTTTAGCGATGATAATCAACATTTTGCTGTTGTTTCCATCACACCCATCGCTTTGTATTTCGTTCGGCTGTGTGTGCTGTGATCTGCGGTTTGTGCTTCGGTAGCAGCCATCGTTGCTTTTTCGCCTCTTCGCGTTAAATAGATTAAGAAAAGCCGGGACCCCGTCCCGCTGTGGATCAGGTGGTGTTTCTGGCCGGATGCTGGTCAAGTTTTGGTTTTCTTTTCGGTTTCCTGGTAGTAGTTTCGGTGACGGCCCGGTTTCTTGGCTCTGCGCCGGGACTGCCGATCCCGTGACTCTGCACAAACACAAACAGGCTCTGCTCATTGTCGGGATCTGGCCTCGTTTCCGCTCGGGAATGTGCAGGAAAATGGCGATGAGGAAATCAGCAGCATCTATTTTCTTGGATACACTTTGATGATTATTATTATTTTAATCCCGGGATCCAGCGGGCTCCTTTTGTGTGTTTGGCCTAACTGTTGCCCCACATTTGGCCCGGGGGGAGAAAGGATATGACTGCGCTGTCGGGAATGTGTTTTACTACTTAGTCATTGTGATAAATAAGAAGAGAAGTATTGTGTTGGGTAACCGCGTTTCTGTGAAGACCTCCAGGGCTGAGTTCTTCAGAAACGCGCCTCTGAAATCTGATCCTGACGCTGTTTTCTTGTTTTGCAGTAGGAGCCATGATGAAGCTGCTGCTGGCTGTACTGGCCGTTGGCCTGAGCTCGGTCCTCTCAGCCCCCCATCTGGACCCACAGCTGGATGAGCACTGGAACCTGTGGAAGAGCTGGCACGCTAAAAAATACCACGAGGTGATGCATTGTTGTTGTTCTTTCTGTAAAACCTGGTGCTCTTCTGTCCAGCCGAGGAGGCCTGACTGAGTTCTGTCTCTGCAGAAGGAGGAGGGCTGGAGGAGGATGGTGTGGGAGAAGAACTTGAAGAAGGTCGAGCTGCACAACCTGGAGCACTCCATGGGCAAACACACCTACCGCCTGGGCATGAACCACTTTGGAGACATGGTGAGCCAGCGGTACACACACACACACTTACTTACTTACTTACTTACTTTTGTATGGTGAAACTTGTCAAGGCTCTTTTAAACCTTTGGAAAGATGAATGAGGCAGATATCACTGGAAAACATGACTCATGCAATAATAAAGGTGATATAGAAGTTTGAAGGTGTAAAGTGCAGCATCATGTCGCTTTATTTACATTCCTGACATTGTTCCCACAGACCAACGAGGAGTTCAGGCAGCTCATGAACGGCTACAAGCACAAAGCAGAGAGAAAGGTGAAGGGGTCCCTGTTCTTGGAGCCCAACTTCCTGGAGGCCCCTCGTTCTCTGGACTGGAGGGATAAGGGCTACGTGACTCCCGTTAAGGACCAGGTAACAGCTGTTTTGTTTTGTTTTTTTTGTTCTCACCCTGGTTGCTCGAGGCCCTGTGGCAGCACATGCGTAATTAAGGTGGAGCTTCCTTGGTTTTGTGGTTGTAACAAACCAGACTGGTGCATCATCAGGTGTACTGTGGCTGTCTGATAAATGCCTTTAGATGATTTTTGAGTCATCCTGCACAACCTGCAGGTTTCATGACCACAGTGTGGTCTGTTTTCCTTCAGTAAAATTCCACACTGGCTCTTCAGGATTTGCATTGCTGGAGATGCAGACGCACCTCTTTACATCAGCTGTTTGCATTAAGCCTGATGTCATGTGCATTGTTCCAAATGTGTTGAAGGGCATTGCTGTAAATGTTTTGAAAGAAGATAATAAATACCCTGCAAACAGTCATCTTATCTATTTACTGCACTCACACCAATGCCCCTCCTCCCCCTCCCATGAGTGCACAGCCTGTTCCCTCCGCCCCTCGGCATACATTTTTCCCTCGGTGCTGTCAAACAGGTGGAGCCAGCAGTTCACTGTAAACAAGGCCAAGGTGCAGCAAGCGGGTGTATCCGTTTATTTTCTGTCGTTCGATTAGCCCCCTCTGCCTTTGCTCTTAGGTTTATGCAGAAGTTTACAGCCACAAAACTGTCACATTGTATGCTTTCATTTCTTCACCATCATTGTGTCCTGTCTGCTCTCCTCAGGGTCAGTGTGGCTCCTGCTGGGCTTTCAGTGCCACCGGAGCTCTGGAGGGTCAGCAGTTCAGGAAGACCGGCAAGATGGTGTCGCTGAGCGAGCAGAACTTGGTGGAATGCTCCAGACCCGAGGGTAACGAGGGCTGCAACGGAGGTCTGATGGACCAGGCCTTCCAGTACGTCAAGGACAACCAGGGCCTGGACTCTGAGGAGTCCTACCCTTACCTGGGAACCGTACGTATCTCTCACGTGTCCTCAGCGCAAATGAAAAGAAGTAATTTGTCTTTTACTGACCTGTCAGCAGTTTACTTATCAGTTGTTGGCATAATTGAGTCACTGATCATTTAATTCATCTCTATTAGTCTTTTAAAGAAAAGAGCTAACCACAGAATACTGATTCAGAGCTCAGTGTTATCCTCACTCACCACCACCTTCCCTCTTACAGGATGACCAGAAGTGCCATTATGACCCCCAGTACAACTCTGTCAATGACACCGGGTTCATGGACATTAAGAGCGGCAGCGAGCATGCTCTGATGAAGGCCGTTGCTGCTGTTGGACCCATTTCAGTCGCCATTGATGCTGGCCACGAGTCTTTCCAGTTTTACCAGTCAGGTCGGTGTTTGCCAGTTATAAAACACATTTTAACTTAAAGCTTATAAAATGCACGGACAGGAGAGGAGTAGTTGACTTGACGATATCTTCCTGCGTCAGGTTGACTGTTTCATGCTCATACTGAGCTGCAGGTTTGACTCGTGGCTTTAAATTTCAGGAATCTACTATGAGCCAGAGTGCAGCAGCGAGGAGCTGGACCACGGCGTGCTGTTGGTGGGCTACGGCTTTGAGGGGGAAGATGTGGACGGCAAGAAGTACTGGATCGTCAAGAACAGGTCAGTCAGGCTTTCACAGCTGCAGCGTACTCGGCCTTGAAGTGTGTAAAATCCACTCAACAAGAGTAGTTTCACTTCTTCCTTTCAATGCTGATGAATTTCACTTCCAGTTGGTGTTAAAGCTCCTAAATGTCACAGACTTCTCAGCCTGATGGAAAACGCTCTACTGATATGTATGAGAGTCGTTCTAATGTAAATAGGACTGTAGGCCAGTTTCAGGCCCTTTGTATCGTCGTCTCTGCATCACAAAGGAACCAAAACCAGTCACCTCCTGACTTTTGTTTTCTTATCTCTCTGCAGCTGGAGTGAGAACTGGGGAGACAAAGGCTACGTCTACATGGCTAAAGACCGACAGAACCACTGTGGTATTGCGACAGCAGCCAGCTACCCTCTGGTGTGAGGCCGGCTCCACCTCGTAGCATCGTAGTGTTTTTATTCTAATACTCTGGACAGGAGGGACGACGCTGCAGTCGACGTGAGACACGCAGGAGATTCTGAGGTTTCACCATCAATAACACTGATTTTAGGGAAATTGCCCTTTTTTGTTTTCTGCTACTTCATGTTGTCAGGAAAAAAAAATTAGCTCATCGTTTTATTCTCTGTAAATATGTACTACTTGGTAAGTGATCATTACCACTTGCTATGGTCATTGTAAATGATTTCTTTTCTACTTTTACTGTGATCAATTAAAGTTTTAAAACACTAGTCTGGTCTCAGGACTGTTTTTAAAGACTCGTTTCACCCCGAGCGCTTCCCTCATCTGATTATAATCAAACTGACGTCAACATTAAACTCTGTCCCTGCAGAAGTCACAATATTGCTCTAGAAAGCTAATGAAGTTAGCTAACATTAAGTTAGCTAATGTTAGCAATGCAACAAAGCTTCAGCTCTGCTTCTGCTGGTTTTAAAATGTAAAGCAATGAGGCTAATGAGCTCACTCCACAGCCGTGCTCGCTGACGCCTGGTGCTGGGATCTCATGGATTTCTGATCAACAAAGGTGCCAAGTGAGAAGGAAACTGGGGAAACGTGACCCAGTAAATACTGCTTACATAATGCTTTTCTCATAAATCTGAGCACTTCTTAACGTATCTCACCCAAAGACGCCTCTAACATACGAGCAGGGGGAGCCAGCGATCAAACCGACAGCCTTCGGGTCAATAGATGAGGCTCTTTACTTCAAACCACCAAATATTTCAAGTGTAAAAAGCACCTAAAAACTACACCTCGGGACTGATGATGATTGACTTCTACTGGTTGATTACCAGATGTTAACAAGGATAAAACCTCATTTAACATTCATGCTAGCAACATTATGGTGATGGGTTTTTGTTTTGTAATCTAAAGCTAACTGATTACTGTCGTACTGGTTCGTGGTATTTTAAGGCCAACTGTTAAAGATATTTGAATTCTCACTTTTCTATTTAATTTATTTAGCACTAAATAACCACAGTGGCCTCTGCAGCTGGAGGATGCTGGAAGCTAAAGGCCCTGCATCATGCAGAGGAAACCCTAAAATCGCAAGTCCCTCTGAGCACACGGCAACAGTCAGAAGATTTTTGCTAAAAAAAAAAGAGTCAAAAACACAGAGTGATACCTGGATTCTTTCTGGTGTCATATTTCTTTCTGTTTTTATGCAGCATATATGACCCAACACAGGCACTTTCATAAATCATGATGTCACAGTTAATAAATCTAATTATTTATTTAAGGTTAAGCTGAATATTTAGCTGTTACCGTTGAAGCAGAAAACAACACCAGGTCACGACTGTGAGAAAACCACATTTTAAGAATCTTCAGCCAATCGAAGATCCCGCAGCTTTATGAGAACTTCTTGACAAAGGACAGGTACTCGTTGACGTCATCAGGTGAGCCGACGACAAAGGGCACCCGCTGGTGGAGCGATTCAGGCTGAACGTCCAGTATCCTCTGAGTGCCCGTGGTGGCGAGGCCACCGGCCTGCTCGATGATGAAGGCGATGGGGTTGCACTCGTAAAGCAGCCGCAGCTTCAAGGAGAAGTTAAAAAAAAAAGGACACCTTAATATTGAAAAGATCAGCAGCTCAGCTGTTCACAGCTAAAGGTCACACGGTCACAGCTGGAATCTGAACCGCTGAATCATTTCTAAAGATGGTCAATATTCACTCTGAGACTGATAACCACCCCACAGTGGGCTGCCGAGGCTCACAACAGCACGTTTCCAGTTTTGTGTAGCTACAGTTTACAGATGACCACAAACATGTCGCAGGCGATCATCAGATCAGACTCGTGTTCATGTTTAGTTTTTAATTATGCATAAAACTGAATGAGTGCTGGACTCTGGACACCCAACAAACGGAATACGAACCCCAGACTAATAATCAGAGGCACTAATAATCTCACTTAATAAGCACACACAGGTCCCAGCGGCGATCTGTTGTCATCTAAGTGATGACGTATGAACCCTGCTTCCGGGTCCAAATGTTTATTAAGGCTGTTGTGTTTTTAACATGTTTTAATGCTTTGTATCTGTTTCTGTTTAACCTGAACAAGCTCCTGTTAACTTTTACCGAGTGGAAAAAAGTTAGCGTTCATCCTCCAGCTTCACTGTGTTTATGCTAAGCTGCTGTTATTGTTCTATATTTCTTCATACATTCTTATATATTTCTATATTGTGTATGTGTGTATTGTGTATTTTGTTGTACAGTTATTTCATTTTTAACTTTAATTTATATATTTTATCTTATTCCTTCCCAGTTAAATTTACCCTTTTTAATTTCCATATTTATTTCCTATCCTATTCATAGTCTTTTTTTCTTTAGGTCACAGCAGTTGTCTAAGCATTTCACTGCATATCTTACTGTGTATGACTGTGTATGTGACAAATAACATTTGAATTTAACATAGCTGTGTCGCTAGCGGTCACGTAGCACATCATTATATACCAGCTAGCCCAACCTCAGTAACCCTACAAACGTCACTGCTGCTTAGTTTTCTGTCTTCATTCATGTTGGAAGTGACAGCAGAGCTGTACGTCTGAATTCTTTCATTAATCTCTCAGTCAGAACATGTTATATCATGTTTAGGTGGAAGCTAGCGAGCTAACTTCCTGCTAACTTCTAACTCCGTTAAATGTAATAAATCCTGTTTTCATGGATGTTAAACTTTGTTACACCCGGTAAAGCAGCAACGCTGATCGTTTTATTAAAGATGAAAGAATTTAGACAGTTTTTAACTCTCAGTGATGTCACAGTGTTTGTGTGACTTTGGGACCTGAAGTGGCGATTGGACCCGGAAATAATGACGTCAGACTTAAAGCCCGGATACTCATCTGTTTCTGAGACACGCTTCTTTCTTTGACTCTCACATGTAGTGGGCTGATTCCTGGCAATATTAGAGAATGACAACAAGAAAAAAGGAAGAAAATTCTCTCAGAATTGGGAAGTGGAGTAGTTTCTAAGTTTTTATTGTGGCTGCATTTCCTTTTCTTGTGTCCATCAAATCCACATAAACCGTTTCTGATTCGTGACCTTTCAACCGCCACTCGACCTTTAAGAAAGCCTTCTCCTCTTTCTTCACGGCTGAGCTTTGGAAAGGCGTCCGTCCCACAGCGCTGACTTATGAAAAACCAGAACGCAGTGCATTTGCTCGATTTGTGGGGCAATAAAACTGCTGTGCAGATTCACACATCTGGTGATTGTCCAGCACGCAGAACTTCACCTCCAAAGGTCATATAGAGTGTCTTTATTGGAGCGCTATGGCACGCTGACGGCATGTGTTTTATCCCCACTAAAAGCTCTCCACTGGAGCATTTGATCTAGTGTTATATATATTTGTATTTGTTACATTCAGCTATATACATCAGTCAGATCAGAATTCAGACACCTGCTTGTGAAAGACTTTAATTTTTTGATGGGGGACATGTTTGGGAGTTTACGTGGTGCTTTTGTTAAGCATTAAAAAAACACCCTAAATTTGGCCAAAATGTGAAAGTTTTTTTGTTTCCAGGTTACTTTTAAATGCTCTTCGTCAGTATTTCAATAATAACACCCGCAGTGAACGAGCAGGTCGTGGCTATGTGCTGAAACTAGACAGTCTGAGTTTCATATTCCCGTCTTCACTGCAGTGCACAGGTTTGTTCACAGCTGCCTGGTGCCTGTGATTTCCCCTGTATTCAGTTTACATCTTATAATATATTAATCATATGTTAAGAGTTATTATTTGCTGTTGCTTTTGAAACTGTCGCTCAGCAGCTGTAGCTCGTGTTTGCCCAGGAAATAATGGTGGAAATATGACAGATGTTGTGTTTGAAGCGCTCACAGAGGGAAGCTGCCTGGATGCACACTGACGCATGAGGTTTGTGGGTTTTCTTTACCACCAGTCTCTGCTGCCTCTGAGCTTTATTTATCTCAGGACAACCTTGGATTAGTCCACGGACACATCCACGGCAGTGTTTGGTCACACGTCACAGTCAGGGTCATTTCATTTTGGAGCAAAAACTTAAATCAAACTTTTGGAGTTAAAACAAATTTAAAACGCTTCATGACTGAAACATGTTTGTTTCTTTTTTGTGGAGTGAACCCATTAAAGGGGACCTGCTTTGCTCTTCACACTGTTACACTGATGTGCGCTGATACTAAACACAGCCAAAGGTTCAGATAATGAGTTCAGTGTATAAGCAAGAAATCCCCGTGAGCCAAACCTCAGACCTCAGACCGCTCTGAAAACTTTTTTTTCCTCTTCTGGGCTCTGCGTGATGTCAGTGAGAGTCGATATCACTTTCATGTCAGGCACACCTGCTACACCAAGGCCCAGTGTAAGATAAATAAGCATTATTCTGATTGGTAAATCATGCAAAGCCACTCAAAAGCACAACGAGTCCCCATTGAACAGCTGCAGCCTTCTCAGTGGTTACCTTTCCCTTTGGGCTCTTCTCATTGGCCGGATACATGAAGATCCCTCCGTAAGCGATAGTGCGGTGAATGTCTGAGACCATCGAGCCCACGTATCGCGCTCCGTAGGGCGAACTGCCATCCTGCAGGAGAGAAATTCATTTTAAATGTCACTAAACTAAATGTGACTTTTCCTGTCACATTTTCTATGCTCCACATCACATTTTGGTTTATTTTGAGAAATAAATTTAAACACACAGATTCCATTAGCATTCCCAGTTTTTGACTGGTATTTTATGTCGGCTAATTCTTGGATGTAAAGCGTTAGTTTATCTACTTCCTGTGGTCACTGTCAGGTAAAAACAGCCCCAACAAAAAAACTGTATATTACAGATATTACAACCATTTAAAAACAAAGAGCTGTAGAGCAACAGCATCATGTGACCAGCGTCTCACCGTGGCCCAGTGTGGCAAACCAGAGTTCAACACTCCAGCTTTATCACTACGAGTGCATTTTAAAAACTGACCTGTAAGTAACGTCTGATATGAAATGACTTTGGACAAAAACATTTGCATCACATTTCATATTTTGTAAAACTGAAACAGCTTCTGAATGTCTGGTTTTTACACAAGAACACATTAAATTGGATTTTTTCTGAATGAAACTGGTCTGCACACAAAGACACGAGTGAACCAGAGTGAATGACGCACAGCAGGCAGGTCAAAGTCCACCTGCAGCAGCTGCAGCACTCACCCGCACAGACAGGCAGATGCTCCACAGCGTCAAAGTCTGCTTTTACATTTGTGATTAAATATTCTTCTCAGTGAACTTCCTTCTCAGAATTTGTTGTTTAACAGGTTAAAATGTGACAACGACATCATGTGACGCGTGCAGTCGAAGGTGTGTGGAGTTCCCACCAAGCAAGGTTCGTGTTCTGACCGGTACGACATGATGTAGAGTCATGTGCCTGCTGAGTCACATCCCGTAAGAGTGTGTGTGTGTGTGTGTGTGTGTGTGTGTGTGTGTGTGCGTGCAAAGTAAAGCAGGGCTTCCCAAACATGACACACGATCAAAAAGAAAAGAAAAGAAAAAAAATCCACCTAGAGCGAAACTACCTAAAATAAAATAACTGGAAGTCAAAAGAAAGAGCAGCGAGCAGAGCGTGAGGGGACGTTATCGAGGGTGTGACGTGTGAACGTATGATTTATGATCTGAAGCATATTAATGCTGAGAGAGACGTCCTGAGCAGGAGGGGTGCTGATCTGGAAGCAGTGATCAGGGCCTGTTGAACCGAGTTTTGTTTAGTGTTGAAATCTGGTCACCTGACTCTGTACGGCTGCTCCTCTGTAACCAAATAAAGCTTTTTCAAATGCAGACGTTACATTTGTAAACGATCCTTCATGCAGGTGAAAAACTGACGGGTTTAAAAAAGGAGCAGAGACTAAAAACTTCCCTGCGCGGCATTCAGAAAGTGTTGCGTTTCACTTTAACCTCGTGACTGAAGATCTGCTGTTTCATAAAGAAACAGAGTGTGTGAGTAACTCTGTGGTCACTGACGGATTGTGCTGGCTCATGATGCGCTGTGTGAAGTGTAATGTGAATGACAGTGAGCGTTCATGGAAGAGATATTAGCAGAAAATCTGCTGTGACGCAAACTCGGCCTGATGGGAACTGCAGCGTGTGCAGAATGGACTTTTGCAAAAATACAAAACCACCCTCGAATATACCCAACCTTAGTGTGTGTGTGTGATTTATGCTGTGTGGACATGTAAGAGTGCTAGTTTGTTATGGTAGCGTTACATTTAATACACATAATCCCACAGAGGTTGTTTTCCTATAGATTCGTGTGACGAGACGTTCGGGACATCCTGTAGCTGCTGTGTGAAGTTTCTTGGTCTTTGTGTTTGAAACCAAACCCACGAAGCGTCGACAGAGTCATGTCACACACGTGACACAATGCGCCACTTTTAATTTGAGTTTTCAGTTATTCTAAAAGTACATAGGAGGGTTTTGTTTTGCTTTTTTGCTTTTTGGGAAAAATCAAAGGCAAAGGAAACTGAAATGAGAAAACGAGAGCATCAGCGAATCCCGGGCTGATGAAGAGGACGCTCATGACAAGCGCAGGCTTCACAAAGTGCTGAGTGTGCGTGTGCAGACAGAGTTTCCAGTTGAGAAGCTGCTGCAGTTTCCTGAGGAACAGGATGTGCACTCACATTAGCTGTTTCACCATCCTGCAGCTCAGCTGACCGAGCCGCCACTCCTTCCTACAGCCTGACCGACCAGTCACGCTCCGCTGACTGCCCGTCACATGTTTCAGGGCATAGGTAACCTCTACCTGCTCTCGCTACACAAATGCATTGAGAGTCTTTTACTGTAAATCACCCAGAATGCACTGCATGTGCATGTAGGGTTGAAGTAATTTCTCCCACAAGCAAATGAAATGGTTTTATTGAGCAAGTCCAACAGTGAAGTATACACGTACCATAATACTAGACTGACCGACAAACATGTTCTCTGTGCCTGTGAGCCTGTAAATGTGTTCTAGCCCTGCAGATGCTTCGTCAGGACTCACGTGATGAGTGCGAGGAGCTGCTTGTGTGTGAACTGTGGCTGCAGGACTGAGTGTTAGATTCAGCTTTGAGCCCGCAGACCTGAACAGATGCGCTGTGGGTCGATAGCTCGCATTTCTACTGCAGCTTCAGTTAAAGGTATCACATTTAAAACCATAAACGCGCTCTGAGTAAGTGGGACGCCGTGCGCGCTCTTACCTCGGGGTACTTCTTGTGTTTGAGGTATTCATTGATGGAGGGGTGGAAGTACTTGGCGTAGCCCTCGTTCAGACTGTAGATCTTCCCCTTGGGCTTGATCCTCACGTTCCTTTCAGTCAGGATGAACTCGCCGACGGCCTGATAAGAAAACAGTTAGACGTTTAGTGGAAACAATAGAAATGATCAGGATAGAAAAACATCAGCAGAAGTGAACCAGCGCCAAAGGATCAAATCCAGATGTTAGCCAGTGCCTTCAGAGCAAAATTCTCAGGTCCAAGAGTTCAGGTGTTTAAATTACAAAGTCAAGGTGCCGCATTATACACGACTGTAAACACTGATGATACCTGATAAAGGATAACAATCCTCCTCAGCAGGACAACATTACTCTCTCCAGCTGTCGAGACCTCCGGAGGTTTCTGGACTAAATTCTTGAAAACAGCGTTCCGGGTTTTTCCTACATTTCTGTTTCAACGATATCATAACTAAACCTGCTTTTTAAAAAGGCTGATCAAAATGTTTTTAAAGACCAAAAAACTCAATATCAAAGAAAAAGTGAAGTTTATTGAAAAGCTGATTAATCAAAGTTGTTCACTAAACAACAAAAGACAAAAACACAAAGCAGGACGTGATGAAGGACGCAGGCTGAAACAGGAAAACTCACAGGAAGGAAAAGAGAGAGAGGGAGACGGGACTCGTGCGCTCACTGAAGAACGAGAAACAGGAGGGCATCAGGTGAGAGGAATAAAAACACTCAGACAGACAGGAAGTAAAACAGGAAGCATCAGGAAATTTGCATATTTGAGACAAGAATGATGAGAAGATGTGAACATGATCTTTGTTTAGACTCTTTTTACCTTTGAAACCCAGAATGTGACACGAGTAAGATGATATAAACTGATTTAATCAGAGATGAGGTGCCAGAAACATTGTGGCAAATCTAAAAGGATTGACGTGTGTTTACAGTCCTGTGATTCCACATGTGCCTCACGAGGGATGACTGACAGCATCGTGTCTGCTTTCTTTGGCAGAAACAATAAACCAGAGAAACGGGAAAAGCACGACTGTGAGGGATTAACCGTGAGTTTATGAGATTATCACTGACACAAGGAGCCATGAGAGAAAAGGGCCCTTCAGGTAACGTCACGTGGCGCTCTGTGGAGGTGTGGAAACCTGTGACCGCAGTACTCACAGGATCGAGCGTGAAGAAGTTGACCCCGGCGCCCGTGCTGAGGGCCACCAGGGTGGCGCTGCCATAGAGGGCGTAGCCGGCGCACACGATGTTGTTGCCCTGCTGCAGGGCGTCTTTCTCGGTGGGCTCCCCCTCTGAGATCTGAACATCACAGCAGGGAAAAACGACAGCAGCATCCTGAGAGATTATCTGCAAACTGTTCACAGACTGAGTGCCTCAGTGGACAAAGACTGTAGCATCAGACCAAAAACTCACAAACTGACATCAGATTAACGTTTTACTCATTCCAGAATAAAACATGTGGATGAATCACATCAGGTTTCATGGTATAAACCTCACGCAGGCCTGTCTGGGTCATGGGTGTTGTGCAATGTTGAAAAAACTCAGCAGGCTGCAGCTGTAAATAATCAGAAGCGCTCAGAAGCCAGGTTTAGCTGGGCAGCAGCGCCCTCTTGTGTCTGCAGGATGTTACTGCACCTCGACCCTGCAGAAATCTGAAGTTTCTTAAAATCCCAGAAGCCTTTAAAGACTCGAGGTGTGTTTGAGTAAGATAGATGGTTCTGTTACAGACGGCAGCTTCACAGTATGAGAACATTTCCTGGATTTTTAAAAACGTGGTAGTGGAGCGATCGATAAAAAGGCGTGTGGTGGGAGACGCAGGAAATCTTAATATTTAAATAGAAATAAAATCAGTGTGGACACTGGCTGTGTCCTGTTATTACTGCACAGCATCATTAATGTGCGACTGTTTACCCAAGTAACTAATAAGTAACTTAATAGCACAAAAGCTGTATAATCAAAATATATTTAAAGTACTCACAGTAAATGTACTCAGATATTTTACTGTTGATGGTTTGAAATACTTGTGACTTCATTCAGTACCAGGATTTGGCTGTTTTCCTTGACTCGGGAGCAAAATGTAAAGTTTGTGATGCAGATGATTCGGCGAGACTCTGAGCTCAGACTCACACGTTTGTAGATGGCGAATATGGTGCCGATGGACGCCAAGCAGTCGATGTTACTGGAGCCGTCCAGAGGGTCGAAGCAGACCACATACTTCCCCTGTGAAGAAACACACTAAATAATGAAATATGATGATAATAATAAATTATATTCCAAATAAAAGTGAATGAGTCATGCAGCCATCTAAAACCAGTGCTGGGGGGTCCACCTGCATCTAAAGGTCAAAGGTCACTCTTGAGGACGCCAATGTTCACATTTTGGACAGAGAAGACAGATGTTTGAAAGAGGAGTGAAAGAAGCCATTTGCGTCCACTGTGAACGCCATCTGTGAACAGAGGGCGGGGCTTATGACACCAACCGTCTGCCATCTATAATCCAGTTTTGAGATCCTTCCCAGACGCCTTAACGCCCACTCACTCCTGGGCCTGGGCTTCACCTGCAACCTTGGCTGATTGTGACCTACACCCGTTTTCACACCGTGGCTCGTACAGTTAGGTAGAGGATCAATAGGGGGTCCATGACCCTCTTGGGGACACGCCCACAGGGCTTTTGTCTCCGAGCTCCTTAGACAGAACATGCATGACGTCATTCAAACATCCAGATCCAACAGCTGTTGTTCAGGAGTTTCACTCGTCCACCTGCGATGTTGTGGGTGATTAATACAGTTAGAGCCATAAATATATGGACAAAGGAACATTTCTTTTTTCTCTGTAATTCCGGACTGTGGACATCCGCCTGTACAACTACTCATCAAGGATAAAGGACACTCTTTCGAGGATGCCAATGTTCACATTTTGGACAGAGAGGACAGATGGTTTGAAAGAGGAGTGAAAGAAGCCATTTATGTCCACTGTGAGCGACCATCTTTGAACAGAGGCGGGGTTTACGACACCAACTCTCTGCCATCTATAATCCAGTTTTGAGATCCCTTCCCAGACGCCTTAACGCCCACTCACATCCTGGGCCATCTGACCTCAGGAAATCACATGATAAGGTGGGGCCAGGTTTCACAATGAACACACCCGAAACTCTGGCTGATTGGGACCCACACCCAGTTTCACACCTTGGCTCAGGCGATTAGAGGATCATCAGGGGGTCCTTTTGTCCCTCTGTGGGGGGATACTCCCACTAGGTTTATATCTGGGACTCTCCACCATTTGACCTTAGAACTGAAGAAGCTTCTCGGATGAGAGGTGAAACGTCTTCAAGTAACTTAAAGAAGTCCAGACGCTTTTCTTTGCAAGATCCTTAGACTACGATGACCTGGATGACTGAGAACCTTCACAGACATACTCATCAACCTTAAATTTCATACTCTAACTGAATTCTTCTGCCATAATAAATCAATTCAAGTGTGAGAAATCTGACTGAATTTTAAGCTAACAGCACAAACCTGTATTGTGCTGACTGAATTTAATCTGAGTGCTGTGATTATGAGACACGGACCGACTGTCTGGTTTAAAATGGTGACAAATTAAAAGAAAACCTTGAAGCTTTGAAAATAGCTGGATGCTCCACAGCTCGGCCCCTCAGCTGAGGGACGGGGCATCGTTGTGCAAAATCTTCTCTTCATACTGAGCTGGATCTCCCCGGCTTAGATGTGGTGAGGTGTCACACCAGTCCTGACTGACTGGAAGAGGTCACGCCCATCACCACAGATGTGATTCATCACAGGATAAAGATGGACTCACCTGTGATGGTGGAACAGAGACACCTGGCTGTGAGGTGGCTGCTTACCCTCTTCTCCTGGGGGGTGACGATGAGCTCCTTGTTCTCCTCAGACACCATGCAGCAGGTGCTGTAGGAGGCCTGCAGCATGTTGATGACCAGGTCGTTCGACAGCACGTCCAGCTTCTTCACGTCGTCCCCCGTCACGTTCACAGCGCCCGCCAGACCGTGCCTGCACGGACCAATCAGCAGCCACACGTTAGCCACGCCCACACACAGGACACCTGACTGAGAGCAAACCTGCTCACATCCGGCTGAGCAGAGAAATTCAGTTAGTCACAGAAAAATTCTTCATTATTGGTTTTCCCCCCACAGTGGTTTCTTCAACTGGAGATCACGTGTGAAGCGAACTCCATTTACTGCCAACAAAGCTGAACTGTGATTGGTTATGTAAGCTCTCTGGATAATGATGCTTTCTTCACGGGCTGGCACGATGTCAGCAGGCGGTGCTTTGGGATCCTCACGAGCTCCGTCTGCAGCTTTAAACAAACCGGACACACTAAACTGTAAAGCGGGCTGTCAGGGTCACGCCTGCGACCCCACGTTGATCTGAGGCGGGCTGCACCACTGACACTCCTGCACAATATGACATACATGGACACTTTGGCATTTAATAAGATATCCAATGAAAAATGATGATGATATGTCTTCAGAAAAACGAGCTTTGTTTAATTAAATGTGGTAAATGTTTCCAGTCGGTCGGACCAGCAGATCTGTGACTTCACACTAAATCACTTTATGCTTTTATGATTTGAGCCATTTGTCCAGATCTTAATATCGCTGCTCTATTCACACTTCAGTCGTGAAGCGGACCAACTTGGACCCTCAGATGGGCTTGTTTTGGCCCCGGAGCCGCGTGTTTGACACCCCTGCCCTTAAACAAAGAATTTTAACAATCCGCACAGCTCAGTCCTTTCACTGCACGATCTTTTATTAAAGTCACGATTAGAGTGTTGAAATCATACAAAGCTGTGTGTGCTGCTTTCACTGCAGCGGTGCGACCTTTATCCAGCACAAAGCCTCTGTTCATTCTTATTGTGCAGTGTTGAAATCAGAGGTGATTTATCTGTGATTCTACACTGAACACAAACAGCCAGTCGCTCCACCGGCTCTGTGATGGAGGTCGACCTCCAACAGCAAAGTTCACGCACAGCTTTGTCCCCGCATGCTGAACTGTCTCTGTACGTAGGTGATACTCACAGGTGGGCCAAGCCTGCCTTACGCACAGCAGATGAAATTGCTTTGATGGCCGTCAGCATGGCGTTGATGAGCTGGGTCAGCTCACCCGTCGCCCCTTTAGCCTGGCGCCCCGTCTCGATGACAAACCGGGTCAGGGTCCATACGTCCGTCTCAAACGCCGACTGGTCCGACATGCCGGATCCTGGTTCTTCTGTCCTTCCTGCTGGGCAGCAAGCTACGACTGAGCCTCCTCATTATGAGCCTCGTCCTTTACGTGCCCAGAACTGTGAAGCTGAGCCAGGGGATCTATTTGTGAGCGCAGCCGAGTGGAAGAGCGGGTGTGTACGTGGAGATGGTGTCGGGTGTCAGCTGCAGACTGGCACGCTTTAATCCTGCACAACACTTTTATCAGCTCTTTAATTCATTTAGGCAACAGGTTTACAGGCTGTTTGACAACAGGCGCTCGAGGCTGGGGTGACGTGGCAGCTCTTTGGGACGTTTAACCTCACATGAACCTGACAGCAGGTCTGCAGCAGATTCTAAACATGCATCCAGGTTTACAGTCAAAAATAATCACGGCTGACTTCAAGGTTAAGGTTTAATACACTTCAGCTGCTACAAAAAAAAGCTGAAGTATTTGTTTCAGTTTGATGTTGTGTGTCTTTGTGTTACAGGCTCGGGGACACAGATTCAATTCTGCAGCCGTGTTTTAGCACAACAGCAGCTCAAGTGAGCTTTAAATGTCAGTCGGGCTCTCTGAGCTTCAGCTGACCCCGGCTTAAAGGTCGACTCCACTGAAATAAGTATCTTTGAACTTTACCCTCCTACTTGAAGATTTCAAGATATTATCGAGGGACACAAACTGAATAACTGTGAGATGATGACACACGTCTGAAATGATCAAACACTCACTCGTTCTTATCATTTATTGAGAGACTTCATTGTTCCAAACAGCAGTTATTTCACATAATAAAAGAATCACGTTTGGTTGCAAAGAGGCTGTTTTTGGTCTTTTGCACATCTGGAATGTCTCTTTGATTTAAGGCACAACTGGAGGTAAACTGAGGAGCAAAGGTCTCAGACTGAAGTGCGTTTGTGTGTTTTTGGCACATTTTTGGTCTTTGGTAGCTTTTGTTTAGCAGTATGTGAACTTATGAAGCACCTCTTAAAAATGGGAGGGCTAACGTGGCATGAAAACACTGTGCCTCCAAATCGCTTCACATTTTTGGTCTTTAAAACCCATTTTTACATAAAAACCATCATTACAGAGGCGGTAACGTGCATCCCAACAGGAGGACAGCTGTGTGAGTCCCGTGCGGTCTCACTTCTTGGCGTGTTTCTGGCAGATGGCGATGTACTCCAGCACGTCCTCGGTGGAGCCCATAGCCACAGGAGCTCTTTGGTGGATGCTCTCAGGCTGGATGTCCAGGATGTTCTCGAAGCCCGTGGAGGCCATGCCGCCCGCCTGCTCCATGATGAAGGCCATGGGGTTGCATTCGTACAGCAGACGCAGCTTTGAGCGAGAGGGGAGGGAAGGTGTAAGTGCTCATGAGAAAGTCTGGAAAACTCACAGGCTCGTTCAGCATTTTAGTGCTTGAAGGAAAAAATCAGATAGATGGTTTTTTCCAAGTCTGTTTGAAAAGTCACAAATGAACACTGGACCAGGATTTTCTAGAAGAGATCATTCCTCCTGTTCATGTAAAGATCTTCTTTTTGTGCTTTAAATGTAATCGACAGTCTGCTACAATAGTTCATAAACAGGCCTTTTAGTGTAATTTCATTTTTTTTTTGCACATTTAAACTGTCAGATGTGTTTTTTGGTTTTAGGAACCGTTACAGAGGAGCTGCTTAATCCTCCTGAATGACCAAAGTTTACTAAATGGTTTTTCTTCAGTATGAGTCAAACTAACGGCCAGCTCAGGTCAGGGGGGCATTTTCCTGCAGACCTCTGGCTGTACCGGCTTCACTTTTCAGAACCAGGAACCAGAATGTCAAAGTGAGCAAGCTGATTTCATCAGCCATAAATAATATCTGCCAGTTAGTGCAAAGTCACAGACTGAAATGCTCATTTAAACCAACGTAACCGAAGCACAAACTACTGGAAATCAATTCTATTCAGTTTTATTTATACAGCGCCAAATTCAACAGTCGCCTCAAGGCGCTTTATATTGTAAAGTAGACCCTACAATAATACACACAGAGAGAAACCCAACAATCATATGACCCCCTATGAGCAGCACTTTGGCGACAGTGGGAAGGAAAAACTCCCTTTTAACAGGAAGAAACCTCCAGCAGAACCAGGCTCAGGGAGGGGCGGGGCCATCTGCTGTGATTGGTTGGGGTGAGAGAAGGAAGACAGGATAAAGACATGCTGTGGAATGATCTGTAACTCACAGCAGGTCAAAGTTTCTGTCAGATAATTCAAATAGAAATGCTCCAAAAAGCACCGACAGCACCAACACTTCAAATCTGTGAAGGCTCGCCCGGGCGGACAGCAAACCCGTCGCTCAGCTAACTGGACTTTAAACTTTACCAGAGTGGGTGAGTTTTAAAAACCTATATTCTACCTGCTGCTGAGTGACTATCGACCCCAAACCATCTATGTACCTGCACAAAAACACTGTAGACATTAGTTCTGCTTGTCTGGGATTTGTAATCATCTGTGGGAACTGAGCTGATTTTGATCCCAGGCTTGAGGGGCCAATCGAGGAACTCAAGTTTTGACACGTTTTCCAAGTTTTTTTTAAGGTGTTACAGCATTGATGTCACGGACGCCTACACTGCATCCATCTTTTACATACAGCTGCAGGACCTTACCTTTCCCTTGGGGCTTTTCATATTTCCTGGGTATAAAAAGATTCCTCCATACATCAGCGTTCTGTGCACATCTGCCACCATAGAGCCAATGTAGCGGGAGCCATAGGGCTCACTGCCGTCCTACAGGGGCGTAAAAAACAACATGTGTTTAGTGACGAGGTCTACGGTAAAAATACATCAGTGTGCATTATTAGTGTTTATTGTATATCCAGCATGTTTGTGGATACTGCTGGAATGTATAAATTTCCCCCTGGAGACAAACAAAGTATCAATGTTCAAACAAAAATATATATTAACACCCATGTTTAGTATAAACATCAGAACAAACTGATAGAAATATCAGGCAGAGCTGCACACGCACGCACACACACACACACACACACACGCACACACACACGTCTGGACACCTGCGTTACCTGAGGGAACTTCTTGTTCTGCAGGTACTCTGTGACAGCAGGGTCAAAGTACTTTGCATAACCTTCATTCAAGCTGTAAATCTTCCCTCGTTTCTTGATCTTCACATCCCGCTCGACCAGTATGAACTCCCCGATCGCCTAAAGAGCAAAAAGCAGTAAAAAAAACATGTTTGTAGATAAAATCAGTTTGCAGCACATCTACGTGGAACCTAGAAAACCTTCAAAAGAGCGCTAACCGGGTCGAGCATGAAGCAGTTGACTCCCTGGCCGGTGGAGAGCACTACCATGGTGGCGCTGCCGTAGAGGGCGTAGCCCGCTGCCACGAGGTTCCTGCCGGGCTGCAGAGCGTCCTTCTCGCAGGGCTCATCATCTATGGTCTGAGGGAAACGGCATCAGTCGTGTCATTATTGATTCTGTTAGCTGATTCAACATCAGTGGAGCATTTGCAGGAAAGTAAAATCAGTTAGCTTCCAGTCCCTGCTTTAAACATCTACAAGTGATGCAGCTGTAAAATCCAATACAAACAGTTTGCCAACACTTTGAGTTTTTAAATCAAGAACAAACCAGTTTCATCATAAGCTCTTAACCCTGTGCTAGTACCTTTTTGTAAATGGCAAAGATGGTGCCAATGGAGACGAGACAGTCGATGTTGGAGGAGCCGTCCAAAGGATCAAAGCACACGATGTATTTCCCCTGAAGAAGTAGAAAAACATGCAGTGAATATGTGACGTGTTATATACAAGAGAGAGTTACTTCTACAAAGAGGCGTCTCAACAGCTGCCTTGAAACGCCTCTGGGCAGCGAATCTGAGGCCTTATCTAAATTCACTGATCACCGAATCTGACTGTATCTATGCAACTGTCAAATGTCATAGAAAATAGTTTGTTTCTGAGTTTGCTCCAAAGGTTTTACAAAGCAGATTTCACCTGGACGTTACACTCCGGATGATGTGGAATTCACTGTTAAAGGAACTTTTAAAAAAGTCAACTTAGAAACATCTGAATGATCCGTCTCAGTTTTCAAATAACGTCCCACACAAATAAGATCAGGTTTTTCAGGCGCGGTGGGTTCTTAGAGGAACCTGGAGCGTTAAACCCGGTTAGGCTTAAAGTCTCAAATATCTCATCTGGTCTCACACTTACCCTCCTGTCTGGCTCCACTATGATGGCTTTGTCATTCTCTTCAGACACCAGCACGCAGGAGGTGAACGATGACTTGAGCATGTTGATGATCAGATCGTTGGACAGGATGTCCAGCTTCTTCACCTGATCGCCCGTCACATTGGTGCTGCCGGCGATGCCGTAACTGAAAAAAGCAAAAACAAGTGAGCGTGAAAAGTTCACACACACACACGCGTGTGTATTTATATCCTTGTGGGGACATCTCATTGACATAATGCTTTCCCTAGCTGCTGACCATAACCATAACCTAATTGTAACCCTGACAGTAAAACCACACTTTGAGTCTCAAAAATGCCTTCAAACTCGCGGGGACCAGGCTGTTTGTCCCCACAAGTATAGTAAACTACCAATGTTTGGTCCCCATGAAGATGTTAATACCCGTCCACACACACACACACACACACACACACACACACACACACACACACACACACACACACACACACCAGGTAGTAACAAAGCAGTAAGCCTGCCTGAGTAAAACTGCTGGGACTACTTGTTGTGGCTGCTCTGGATACTGAACAAAGACGTCTTTGGGTGGAATTAAATGACAGAGACTTCCTCGTTCAGTCAGACTGAATAAATAAGAGTAACAGAAGCGTGACGCTGCACTTCTGAAACACTCGTTACTCCTCCGAGACGCAGTTCTGCACGAACAACATGCAACATGTTCTCTTATTTCACATAAACCAGCGGAGATGGTAAAATAAAGACAAATGTAGACGTGAGCCGTGAGCAGGAGCTGGCCCGTTCCCCGACAAGTACCGTAGTAATAACCACCTGTGGACCGAAGCATGTCTCATAAAATGGGCGTGTCTGTTCCAGGTATGCGCTTTCTGATTGGCGCAGAGACCCTGGACCCTGCGTGCCGCTGAGGGCTTTAGACAGCGCTGCATTCAAGTACGGAACAGTGCTGGCAGGGCCGTAAGAGCTACTTCCAAACCTAACGGCGTGTGTAACGTGGCTCACTCACAGGTGGGCGATCCCAGCTTTGCGCACAGCGCTGGAGATGGCCTTCACCGCCGTGCACAGCGAGTTGAGCAGCGTGGTCAGCTCCCCCGTGCCTTTGGCCTTCCTGCCCTGCTCCATGACGAAGCGGGTCACGGTGACCACGTTGGTGTCGAAGGTGCTGCTGTCGGACATGGTGCCGGGTGAGTCGCTGGAACTGCGGGTTTGAGGAAACTCTGCAGGATTTAAATGCGGCAGCAACGCGGAACTGCGCGTGGACAGCCGTGGGGGGAGTGTATGCAGAGGAGAGGTGTGGCCCCGCTGTGCACACTGAGCGCTGCAGCGATGACACGATAGTGTTACAAACACAAGGATGTGAGCAGAACAAAGAGAGCTGCACAAGCCCGAGTTCAGACTTTTGTTCCCTGAGAGCGACAGCCCGACACAGATACGAGGAGTGCGGACACGCATTGTTTCTGCGCACGATAGTCAGCGTTTACATTCCTCTTGCGCACATGAACTTTTCAGCGCGTTGCCCTGGATTTTCTCTTTGGAAAGATTAGTGGCTCCAGACTGATGGAGACGCTCGCATGCTCATTTCATACCTCTGACGAGTTTTGCACAGGGAGCTACGGAAGTGCCTCAGTCAGGGTCTGAGTGGCGAAACTTGTGCAAATCAGCTGAAGTCATAAAACCATCAGGTCGAACAGAAGCGTGGGAATGATGAGGAGCTGAACTCCTGAAACTCCAGCATGCAGAAAACACCGAGTCAAATGAAAATGCTTCATGCAAACATGAAACTGTACAACATGCTGTGAGTCAGGGCGAAGAGGCGAAAACAAGCCAGTACAGACACAGTAGTGCTCATGTCCAGTATGTGGTGGTACAATGAGCTTCCAGTTAGAACAGTTTTAATGACGTCTGCAGTGTTTTAACGCTGAGGTTGAAAGATTTTTCTAAAAGTCACTCCAATGCTCTCATGTCCTACTTATTGTAAGAAAGTCTCACCTTCCTCTTGAACACTTCAGTGCGATTGTGACACTTGAAGATGCTGCAGTGGAGCTGAAAACCGTTTTACCACATACTGCTGAAGACACACAAGCAAGCTGTCCATCATGTGTTTCAATAAAACCGATGAAGAAAGGCAAAATGTGACGAAGCTGCACATTCAATAGAATCCAACATGTACGCCCGTTTGCACGCACACACGGAAACACAATGATGTCTGTGTAGTTTAGAAGAGACCGAATCAAAACCATGAAGGAAATCTGATCTTCCACAAAACACAGAGTACTAACATGTATTTGGGGTCACGCTGTCAGAAGATAAAGATATGGGAACAGCTCAAACATACCTGTATGTTCTATATGCAGTTGAATCGTTGCTTCACCGAGAAACACTGGTGACATTTCAGACCCGTAAATCTGCTTTTCAGTTCAGTGCAGTGGAATAAACTCACCGAATCTCAACACAAATATAACTCATAATAATTGATTTTCACTCAGTGCAGACTGTGTATGTTTTACCTGACTGTTAAGTGTAATGAAAAGAGTCAGATGAAGCATTCTGTCTTATAACCTTTCAGCCTTTAATCTCACGGGGCTCTGTAACATAAAGTAAACTTCACTGCTGACGAGCTCTGTGACTTCAAGGTACTTCAAGCAAAAATGATATCTGTAAGCTTAAAACTGGAAACAAACACTAGGAGCTCATCACCATCTCCAGGCTTTATCTAACTGAGCTGTTTACTTGGTGATGAGACAAAACACTGACAGTTCAGCAACAGCAAACACACTTTTATAAAAATCTACTAAAACTTTATCTCTGAATCTCAAGTGATAAAGATGACTGACTGTTTAATAGTCTTTAAGCTCTCAGAGCCAGTCGGCTGTTATCAAAGATGACCGGGATTATATCTATATCCCACATATTCAATAGATTAGTGAGCATGAACTCACTTCAGAGATGTTCTCCTGCCTGCAGCTGCGTCCAGCATCCAACCTGTAGCATCAGCAGCACATTAAACCATATGTTAACTTTCTTGGGCTTCCATATGAAGGCTGTGATTGACAGATATAGGTTTTGTAGTCGAAGGATGAGAAAAAAAGAAAGAAAAGGAGAGTCCCATGAAGGCCAGATGTCCCAGTTCTGCACTAGCACTTAAACGCAGTGTACATTTGTGGGTCGGGTAGCGTGAAAAGTGCCCCCCCCCACACACACGCACGCACTTGCACATGTGACGTCATATGTGCAGGTTTTTTTTAAACAATCTGTGATAGTGTTAGACGTTTGTCCTGCAGCACAGGAAGCGTTTAAAGGTGAAAACGATCCGATTTCTATACATTAAATTAACATTTGACGCGTAATTATCAGCATTTATTCAAATTTTGATACTTACCATTTGAGAAATAGTTTTAGGTGAGACCAAATTGCTCTGTGTGTAGACACACGTCCGTGTACTCACTCATTTGTAAACTGTGGTTTATGCTATTAAGCTGTAGGGACTGTTTTGCGCACAAAGATGTGCCAACAGTAGCCGTTCAAATAGTAGATCTATATCAGGTCTAATTACATTTGTTTTCTCTAATGAAAACAAAATAAAGACGTTGGCTTTAAATGTGCAATGAAGGTAGACAGTCAGCTGTCAGTGCTGCGTGTTTATTCCACAGACCACATTAGATTCAGGGAGTTTGGCTTCTCTTTGCCTCGCGCTGTTAACGCCACTGGTCACCAGATGGCGCTGTCGGACAAACGCAGCCTCCGGCGGGACGCTGACTCTGTCCAAAGCAGTGAGGATGCGTTTCTGTAACTTGTTATCACCATTTATCTTTTAAATAATGATGATTTTTTTTTATGTACATGCAGGTATTCGTGTGTCTGCGTTAAATATTTAGGTTCATTTAAAAGTGTAAGTATTTTAAAGACCGTAAAAAATGAGCCCCGATAAGATTATCTGACACAGAACAATTAAGAACACTTGATATTAATGCGCCAACTGAAACCGCTTCCATCTATCGTCCCGAGCTCTATATTGTATCGCGGAAGAGAAACATCTTCGTTAGTTATAGTAAGTTAAAACTATAAAACTTTAACTTTGTAACGTACATGTCTTTTTCTCCCCGGTGTGGTCACTGGTTAGCAAACGACGTGCTAACTGCATTAACCTACACGTTTACCTGAGTTTTAAAGCAGAAGGTGAGTCCGGAGCGCGCTGTTTGCTCTTCGTGACTCAGCAAGTGTAAGTAGGCCGAGCCCTGTGCTCAGGTAAAGCAACACCTGTGCCTCTAACTGACCTTCACATCAGCTCAGACTGGGCTCCTGGGAGGGCACCGACTGCGCATGACCGCGGGTTAACTTGGAGCCCAGGCACGCGCGGACAAGTACAAAGAGGCTGCTGGCGCAGAGGGGACGTACCGTGTGCGGCGGGCACAGACTGGAGCTTTGCACACTTTTGCGCAAAGTTAACGCATTACCCAGCTTTTACCCTCCGAGACTCCGACCCCGAGCACAGAAAGGAGTCCGAGGAAAGGAGCTGCACCTCCAAAGGAGCCCGGGAAGCGTTAGCGTGGGGTAAGTTAAAGTCACTTTTGCTAATACAAAGTATGTTTTAAAGTGTTTCAGTTGTCCCAGGTGTCTCTGTGTGCGCGTGTAAGCGTGCACGAGCCCTCTGCTTAATTAATTACGTAAGTTGAGCGTGTCTTCGGTGCGTGTTGTCGGCCAGGTGGTCCTGCAGCGAGCAGACGAGACAATCCCATGAAGCGCTGCTGGTTAAGCTGGATTATATTTAAAGTCAGCTGGTGTTTGGGAGTCCTTCAGGTAATCTGGCGCTGTTTTTTCCACTTCCGTCTGCGCTGCGCAGGTGTTATGAGGCTGAACTTTGAGCTCCAAGAGCGGGGAACCGGAGGCGAGGGACGGCGGAGGTTTTCAGGGGGATTCGCCCCTCGAGACCAGTTTCATTAAACTCGCGATTAAATCCACAGTGAGCCGCCTTCGCTCGGATTCAGTGTAAGTCAGGTGTCACCACAGGCTCGCGGACACCTTTAGCTCAAGCGCGAGAACGCAGAAATGTCTTTCGTGGCACTGTTTCCACAGCCGCGTCCTCGTAGCGCAGTGCGTGATGAGCTCTTAACAAAAGAGTCTCAGTGGAGCTCTAAAGGTCACTCATCAACCCCGAAATGCTGCTAAATGAAACTAGTGTAGGACACGTTTCCTTCTTAGCTACCTGTTTTCATGCGGGGGGGCTCAGACCTGGATGGTAGTCCCCATTGTGCTGGTGAAGAGCTGGGGTCAAACAGAGGGCTCCTCATCCTCTCCTGGCTCACAGGCCTTCCCACTCTTCAGTACAGATGAAGCACTGGGGAATTGATATGTGAAGAGGAAGAATATGAGCGTTGTGAAGGTGTTTTTAATGAAATTTTAAGCTTCCACTGTGGGGTTGTTGCATATCTCAAGATCCATTTTTCTACACTTGGATAATAAGTGCAGATTTCATCCAGGAGGCCACACAAAGCGTTCCTTCAGGGCCCCGAATGCCTCGCATTTTGTGGCTTTGCAGAAAGCGTCTCACTTTTTGCAAAGTCGTTTCTCAAAGCTGCTGCTTTGCTGTTTGTAGCACTGATTAACAGCTTTAATGGGGTTTGAGGGTTAGCGAGTCATTCCCTAACCGTAAGGTGGTTAAAGGGCCATCTCAGTGTCTCTAACAGCTCAGGTGTTCTTTACTTCACTGCAGGGAGCTTGTTATAGTTTCATATTACTGAAGATGAGATAAAAATGATATTTCTGGAAGCTTATTGATTTCTAATGCTCTCCTCCTTGTGAAGGAAACACTGCGGTTGCACTGCCAGTGAGAATTTGGCAGAGCGAGAGCCCGTCTGCTGACCAGCTGACCCAGAGGCTGCTAATATCTCAGTAGGTTGTGATTGGCTCGCTCTCTTACAAACACATTAAAGCAGATCTGGCGGCGGTGCAGCCCGGCGTCAGTTGGTACCTCAGGCTTAGCCGCGCTCCGGGTCCACATCATCAGGCGGGTCACTCGGTATCGTGGACATACGGTGGAGGTCTGTGAAATGACGCCTGACTGAGACGACCCTCACATCCGCAGGATCAAAGCCGGGTCTCATCTGCTCAGACGTGTCGCCTCCCCCGCCTGTGATTACCACTCCCACCCCTCCTGTTTGTTTAGAGGAAATGACTTCCACTCCACAGCTCTGTGCGAGCAGCTTGCACGTCACGACTGGCCTCGCTTCTCTTGTGGGTGTTCAGTTTTTTTGTGGAGTCCTTGCCGTGGTGTTTTCTCTGTAATTTTATCTCGAGGGGGTTGCTGAGTTATAATTTTAGTTTTGGTTGAACATCTGTGCATACTTGTCTTGTTTGTGCTTCTCTTGCATGTTTTTGGTTCTAAAAATAAAGCTGCTCTGCCTGGGTTCACTTGGAAATGTTAGTTTTTGCGTGCGTGCACATCTGTGCTCAATGCTTTCTGCGTGAAGCTTCACTGCTGGGTAACCCCGAAGAAACCACTCTTACTGGCTGGACTGGAGGTGAAGGGAGTCGTTACAGCTGCTCGGCTTTAACGTGTGGGATGAGGACCTACATGAGCCTCGGGGTCTGCCCTGTTATTACAAGATCAAATGTACTTTAGTTTGAGTGGAAGATCCACTTAAACTAAAACCATAAGAGCCCCCTCCTGCAAAAACAAGAACAGCCCAGGATGCATTTGAGAGGATATAAATGTGTTCATGGAGATCTTAGATAAGACATTTCACAAAGGACAGAACGGCTGAGACTGTCGGAGCCGGGGCTCGAACCGGCAACCTTCCAGTTACAAGACGCACTACCAACTGTTGCCACAAACTGCCAACACATAAGTGGCTACTTATGTGTGAAATGGGGGCGATCGTGGCTCAACAGTTGGTAGTGCGTCTTGTAACTGGAAGGTTGCCGGTTTGAGCCCCGGCTCCGACAGTCGCGGTCGTTGTGTCCTTGGGCGAGACACTTCACCCGCTGCCTACTGGTGGTGGTCAGAGGGCCCGGTGGCGCCAGTGTCGGGCAGCCTCGCCTCTGTCAGTGCGCCCCAGGGTGGCTGTGGCTACAATGTAGCTGCCATCACCAGTTTGTGAATGGGTGGGTGACTGGTTGTGTAAAGCGCTGTACAAATACAGGCCATTTACTAAGCATGAACCTGGACAGTCTGAGGTGGTGTCCATACTGATCTTTAAATTGTAATTTAATTACATCTCTGTCCAGATGAGCTTGTTGTCCCTCTAAAACATGGGCTGGGAACTTTTTTTGTATCAAAAAAGTTTGAGTAATCCTGAACAAGAGACCCTGAACGCACCATGAAGCCTCTATAATGACTCACAGCTTTATTTAAGGACATAATGACGGTGACTCTGCTTACTCTGTAAATTAGCTTCTCTGAATCTCAACCATTCTGCAGTGAGCTATTTGTGATCTTGGCTTTTTAATTTCTAAACAATGAAATTGTCTGGTTTCTAACCACCTTTACCAATAAACTGGGATCCTTACTGGCTCAGAATTGAGTTTCTGGTTGGTGACTGACGCTGAAGCCCAGCTGGTCTGCATAGTGTTAAGGCAAAGAGTTATTATTGCCTTTAGTAAGAATAAGTCAGAGTCGGGGAACACTGGAGATGAGCAAAAGAGCTTCAAGTTGCTGTGAAGCTGCCGTCCTGCAGTTCTCTGGGCAGTTGTTGCAGTTATTCTGAAGCATCGGCTGGTGTGAAACTGGTGCTGCACCTCCACTCACAGTGCATGAGTTTTGGATGTAAATAAAACATTTTAAAAACACCAGTGGACAGGCTGAAATGAAAAGGCTTGCATAGCTGATTCTAAGTAAAGGCGATCTTCAGGGAGTCCTAACAGATTTCCAGCAGCTCGGAGCAGCTGCCAAGTCGGCACCACGTTGTTTGCAAATTTGCAAGGAAGTTATTACCGCGGTGATCAAAGCTCTGGCAGGACTGCACGAAATTCTTTTTAAATCAGTTCTTGTGGATTTAGCAGCTTAATGGAGTCAGAGTGGCAGTGGGAGACATTTGTGTGTGTTGGCACAGATTGTAGACGAGGCTGTGAGGTGTGTTAGACTGATACTTAAAGCAGAGGTGAGATTATTTTGTTTCTTCTACAGATGTTTGGTGTCTGGGGATTAACGCATTAGATGCTTAATTGTTTGGTTGTAGTTTTGCATGGATGACTTGCAGCTGGAGTTATTCTGCACAGCCAACATTTTGGGTGATTCAGCAGCCCGACGAGGCCGACGGTAAACATGATCCCGGTCGCTTCTACCTGCAGAGATTATGAAACAAACCAGGTGAAGTTGTTGTGACTTTGAATTTCACTGACAAGTTACATAAGAACAAGCGGACACGTGAACTATCACGATGAATGTCAGCGGCCCGCCAAAGAGCCCGGATAGTGTTTTATCCCTGTTGTTCCGCCTGCCGATGATTCATTTCTGCATGCTTCAACTTGTGAGATTCTCGTTGGGTAGAAGATTGCTGCGGCGAACATGAAGGAGTGAAGCTTTTTGCTCTCTGTGGCTGGGATTAACCCCGCCTAAACCTCGGAGTGCGTTTCACAAAGATGTTTTGTTTCCTGGTATGTTAATCCCGTTCTTTCTTTCATGCTCCCTCACAGTCGTCACATGCTCGTCGTATCACAGACGATCAATAAGGGATCGTTGACCTGTGACATTATGAAATTAAGAGTTTAGATGAGACGTTTTTGTTTCTCTGGAGCAGCTCCTCACAGACTTTGTTTCTTTAAACCACCCGAGCTGTTGGGACAGCAGCAGATTTGTGACGGGGTCTTCTACTTAAATATTTGTGTTGGTGTCGGCCTCGCTCGTGTCGGCTGTGGAAAACTCGATCTTTGCAGTGCTGATGGGACCTTTTGAATCAATGTGCCGGGACGACGCCCTCGTGGAAACGCACTCTGCCTGACAAGACTTGCAATAAATGATTGTTTTTAATTTTCACTTTGATGGGAGGAGTGATGGTGCGTAGAACTTGAGGCTAAAGCGGGAACACCATCACACACCAACCCTTACAGGGGAAGGAAGTTATTCTTCCAGTGTGGAGCCGACGCCTCACACACTGATCCAGTGTGGCATTCTGGGAAATCAGTTTTCAGCTTGCTCGTTTTTAGTAAACAAGTTTTTGTTCTCGAGTCACACAAATATTTCAGGGCATGTATAAATGTTTATTACTCCAGGCACCTGTTTGTGGATGTTTCAGATCACAGTGCTCGTGTCGTGTAAGAATCTGTTAACCTTCTTGGATAGAAATAAATGTGACTTTGATTTCATTTGGACCTGTCGGTATTAAAACAATTGAATAAATGTATAAGGAAATCTTTGGATTATAAAATAACTGGAGGTTTTTTGTGTGTTTTAAGAAAAATGACTAAAAACCTTTATTTTATATTAAAATAAGTATAAATAATTGGGTGGCATTTATTAATTTGTGCAGTTTTTCTCTTATCAAGGTGAAAATTTGAATATTATTGATATGATTTATATTTATTGGAGCAGAACAAAGAATTGCAAATAAAAATCTCGGTAAATGGTCATAAAATCAAAATCCGAATGATGAAACCAAGAGAATCATTAACATCTCTAAGACTTTAATATAGAGTCGTTCACATGTGGTGACTTATTTAAGCCTTTTGTCTTAAATACCATCATCTGTCCACGAAGCCATGCCGTCAGTTTTCCGAGCAGATAATTCCCAGAAAAGCTCTGAAAGTTCAGCTGTTCCTAACCTTAGCAAACTGCTCGCTGACCTGCACCGTCGTGGCTTACAGGTGTAGCACCTGCAGCAGGTGGAGAACTGGTTCATGTGCTGGTGAAGGACTGTTGCTAACTTCTCTCCTCGTATTCACAGAAGCCGTTTTCTACAGAATATTTCATAATTCTTTGAGGAAACTTTCTTAAAACTGAAAGTAAGAACTATTGTATGGTGCATCAGGCGCTGGCAGTTGACTCCCTTTTGTGGTGCATGTAGATCAGAAACGATGGCGTCCAACACACGAGACGAGCTATTAACCCGTCTTCTTGTTCCAACCACAAAACTCTGGAGCTGCAGACGGGGAGCAGCGGCACATTCGACTCCTCTGAACCAAACATCCTTTGCTCTGCACGTCAGGGGGAAGTGTCGCTTCTTAAAAACGTCTCACCCGCAGCCTGTCATTATCCTTTCAGAGCTGCTGATGAATGAAAGGTGAGCAGTCTCAGAGAGGAGGGAGCGAGACATCCCACACGTTTCTTGTGCATTAAGCAGGACAAGGCAGGTGCAAAGGGGATTCAGGGCTCAGTTGATACTGTGATAATCCCTCAGCTATGCAGGCATGCACAGACTCTGCTTGTCAAGTCGAAGCATTCCACAGTACGGGGGTCTGACGAGGCTTCACGTTAGCCAGAACCTGACCTGCTGATTAGAGATGCAGCCAGCTGTGCGCGGGACACATTCAAGCCTCGTTTCTTTACATACAAATCTTAGCATGAATTTAATACAAATGTCTTCATTCTTGGTTCACTGTTTGTTTTTTGAGGTAAATGGATGATGCTCATTTTTGTGAGAAGAGTAGTATACAGTAAAGCACTTTAAAAATACACCTTAGCGCTCATTATATGAGAGTTTTGCCTTGTGCAGCTTTTTTTGCTTGGCAGCTCTCGGTCTGAATCTCCCATCATCCTCTGCAGCTCAGAAAGGGCTGCTGAGTTTGTTCCCTGTCAGGGATGCCGCTCTTTACGGCCGAGAGCCTCGGCCCAGTGGTCACCGTGCTGCTCATATTACAGCCTCCCTCGCTGGCTGCTATTGTCAGGTTACTCTGTGTGTGTGTTCAGCGTTTGCGTGGCCGGGCTGCGATTGGCTGTGCCGTGTGAGACGGCGCCGGGTGACGTCTCTGCTGTAATCCCTCGTTTCTCTCTGGTAGTGCTGGCTGCTCTGTGCCAGCTGCAGCCCTGTGAAATGCTTTTACAGGAAAACTCTGAGGTTTCTAACTGAGGAAGGTGAGTGAGTAAAAAAAGGTGCAGCAGTTACCAATACAGCTGTTGTAGTATTATTATTATTATTATTATTATTATTATTATTGTTTTGGTTTTTTAAGTTGCGTTTAGTTTCTAAAACTTGCTGGTGCAGTATGTCTGTGAAGGTTCTCAGTCATCCAGGTCATCGTAGTCAAAGGAGCTTGCAAAGAAAAGCGTCTGGACTTCTTTAAGTTACTTGAAGACGTTTCACCTCTCATCCGAGAAGCTTCTTCAGTTCTAAGGTCAAATGGTGGAGAGTCCCAGATATAAACCTAGTGGGAGTTTCCCCCCACAGAGGGACAAAAGGACCCCCTGATGATCCTCTAATCGCCTGAGCCAAGGTGTGAAACTGGGTGTGGGTCCCAATCAGCCAGAGTTTCGGGTGTGTTCATTGTGAAACCTGGCCCCACCTTATCATGCGAATTCCTGAGGTCAGATGTCCCAGGATGTGAGTGGGCGTTAAGGCGTCTGGGGAGGGATCTCAAAACTGGATTATAGATGGCAGAGAGTTGGTGTCGTAAACCCCCGCCTCTGTTCAAAGATGGTCGCTCACAGTGGACACAGATGCTTCTTTCACTCCTCTTTCAAACCATCTGTCCTCTCTGTCCAAAATGTGAACATTGGCATCCTCGAAAGAGTGACCTTTATCCTTAAGATGCAGATGGACAGCTGAGTCTTGTCCTGTGTAGGTGGCTCTTCTGTGTTGTGCCATGCGCTTGTGAAGTGGCTGTTTGGTCTCTCCGATGTAGAGGTCTGGGCATTCCTCGCTGCACTGTACAGCATACACCACATTGTTAAGTCTGTGTTTTGGCGTTTTGTCTTTCGGGTGAACCAGTTTTTGTCTGAGCGTGTTGCTGGGTCTGAAATGCACCGGGATGTCATGCTTGGAGAAAACTCTCCTAAGTTTTCACCCGAAAGACAAAACGAAACTCTGGCTGATTGGGACCCACACCCAGTTTCACACCTTGGCTCAGGCGATTAGAGGATCATCAGGGGGTCCTTTTGTCCCTCTGTGGGGGGAAACTCCCACTAGGTTTATATCTGGGACTCTCCACCATTTGACCTTAGAACTGAAGAAGCTTCTCGGATGAGAGGTGAAACGTCTTCAAGTAACTTAAAGAAGTCCAGACGCTTTTCTTTGCAAGCTCCTTTGACCTTGCTGGTGCAGGTTTTAACGTTTGCATGGTGGTTGGGACCAGTGAATGTTTTATCAGAAGGAGATGTGGGGGAACAGGAAGCTTGAGTCATGGTCGTAGTCACAGTTCGGGTGTTGGGTGTGTTGTTCATGTAAGCATCTGATCCCTGGTTTGGAAAGCCAGGTGAGCTTGTAACCTGGGTTTGAGTTCAGATTTACACTCGGATGTTGGTGCACATAAACTGCTCAGATGAACCTGGATCGTGTTCTTACACATTTCTCGTGTCACATGCCATTACCATTATCTGACCAGAACTTGGATGCTGATGTGCGCGTAAACAAACTGTTTGTTCTTTCGAGCAATTATCCAGGAGGAACGCAGTGAAGTCTGAGTGTGGAGATGCCGCCGCCGTGTGACGGTGTTACTGCAGCTGCTCGGGAGATGAACCTGCGTTAAACGCTGCTGTCTGATGGCAGAGAGCACGTAATGTTAAATGCTGCAAAGTACAAGTCATTCACTTTATCTGCTTGTTAGTGTGAACCGGTTCAAGGGTACAGCCGGGGTTTGCTGGGCGAGGGGGGCGGTGGTTTGTCTGTTGTGTCTGCAGCTGCCACTCTGCACATTCCGACTCTCGGGGCTCTGCAGCTGTCTGAAAAGTTTTGGCATCTTTAATGAGACGCAGGCTGATGTGACTTGTTTTTCTAGGGTGCTTTCAAAACCAACCACCTCCTGATCGCTTGCAGAGTGATGCTGTGTTCAGTCATGTGACCTTGTGGTTTTTAGCATGTTCTTGAACTGAGAGATGCACAACACAGTTGCATTGTGGCCTCACCACAAGAAGTAGTTGTAGACGAGCGATGAGATGAATGGATGAAGGCGGTTAAAGAAGAGCCACGAGCACTTTATTTCCTACCGCGTGGTGATTCAGGATGACCAGAGTCACTGAAATTGTGTGATAAGAGTTACAGCTGAGTCCACATTAAAGCCTGAACAGTGCTCGAGTTGTTTTTAGGGTCAGTACAGAAGTAATAAATCTGATTACATCAGTAAATGAAGGCTAATTGACTTCACACATGCTTACCTGAAGGCACTGTGTGACTTCGCACCACCATCTGCTCAGCTGTGAGGTGTAGTCAGCTGCATGTGCTGCAGACTGGGCTGTATGGCTGTAGCGTGCAGTGGCAAGGTTTCCCTACTAGCCCATTATGTTTAGTTTAATAATTAAAAACGACTGTACACCAGCACTGAGCTGATGGTGATTAACCAGTGCGTCTGTTTATCTGTAGGCCAAAATCCTCAACGTTTAATCCTCCTGGTTTCTCTGGAAAAATCCTTCATGAGGAGAGAGCTGGTTGCCTCTCTGCCACGTCTCCGTCTTGCCTAAACTTGGCAACGAGTACCTGAGGACCAAATGCAGAAAAGCATTAAAAGGAGTACAGGTGAGAACGTGAACGACGCAGCCTGTACCTGCTGATGCTGTGTATGGAGGGAAACTGTAGCATTCATTTGTCTCATTTAAATGTGATGTGTAGAGCACGGCCGACAGTCTGTGGAGCTCCATGTAGTTTAAGAACAGGCAAAGATGTGGGTTACGATTCCCCCACACAGACCCTGCACAGCAGCTGTCCTCTTGGCCTGTATCAGGTCACTTTATCAGATCTACTGTAATTGCAAGCTGCAGGAAAGGCAGGAAACTCTTTGTATGCTTTGCATCCTTGTGGAAGTAATCAGCCGGACATTTGGGAATTTTTTAGCAGGGTCACAAATTGTGGCAGTTTGTAACACAGATGGCAGCCATTTGTGCAAACCTGCAAATCGACAGCGAAGCGCGTAAGTGCGAGGAGCACCTTCGGTCCGGTACAGTGAACTCTTTCAAGCTGTGGTAACAAGTTGTCGTAGAGGTCGTTGCATCAGTTTCAGGAACTTTCCACAGGCAGGTGACGAAGCTCCGTGGATATAGAAACACCTCTCCAGCCAGACGGCTTTCATGAAAGCCGTCTGTGGTTACATGCCTCTGATTTGGTGTATAAACACCGTCCTGAAGGAGGTCAGGCGTTTGTCTGTTAAACTTCAGCAGTAAACCATTTCCTGTTGCGGTCAGCTGGGCTTTGTTTACAGTGGAGATCGACTCCCTGCTGGCACCGTTGATCTTATCTGGGCTGGTTAAAGTTCCTGTCAGCACACCACATGGGCATGTTTTCATACGAGGCTGCGCTTCCACACCTAATCTTTGAAGTGGGGACGAGTATCGATGATAAATTTGATAGTGATGAACTTTGAAATGGTGTTACTATAGCGACCGGTTTACAGCGTTTGGCTGTGTGTGTCCTCATCGCTGTGGTGGGGTGACGTAGGCTTGCTAATGGCCTGGCATCCTCTCAGGTTTCAGCCTCCACAAAGTGACGGGCACATCACCATGGCGATACCAGTCCTCGTTCCCCTGTGAGTGGAGAGCATTAAAGGTCCTGCATACTTCAAATCCACACTGCAGCAGCCTTGCTGGGCTTAAGGATGTATGACGTGCGAAGATGGGAGTGGATGCAGGTCCATCAGAAACCTCCTACTTGATCATCTGAGATTCGACTGACAAAAACTCCAAAGATTCAGTTCTTATTAGGAATGATGTAAAATTTCAGCTCCTTTTAATTCTTTGGTTTTATAAACCATTTTGAGAAAATTAATCGTCTGTTAGGCAGGAACAGACATGCACAAGCTTTACTCATCAATCTACAGACTGCTGCACACCTGCATCCTCAGGCTCGTGTGTGTGTGTGTGTGTGTGTGGCCACAGATCGTTTAGATGGAACAAACTCACAGATGTGAATAATGTTCTTCATTAAGGACATGTTTGAAATCCATTGATGGGCTTGTTGTCTGAGTAAACAGAAGTAATTCTCACTGACGTTGGATGCTGCGCGTTGTGTAATTAGTTTTATTTGTTCTAATCACACGGCTCAGACGGTAACGCTGTGGGAAAGGAAAATTACCCATCAGGACGCGGCTTTGTTGATTTAAGGTTTTAGCAAAGCAGTAATTGGGTTACGTTGTGCATAAATCTCTGATCTTGTCATTGTTTAAAATGGTCTCGCTCGATTAACATCGTCTTTGTTGGGAGAAGTAACCGTAAGCTCGTATTCAAAAGCTGTGTGACTGCAGTCGTGAACATCTGTCTTATCGTACTGTAAATATTGTATTTTGGTAGTCATGCACAGTAACCATTAGTCCCGTATGGGGGGGCTCGTAAGATGTCACGTGCCAGTGACCCACGCCCACAGTCAAGTGGAGCTGCTTTGCTTATTCAAAGCAGAGAGCATGTTGTTGTTTCAGCGCGCTGGCTGATGGCAGCGCTGCTGTTGTGATGAAGGAAACGGAGAACAGTTTTCTGTTGCTGCTCTGAAATCACTTTGTTTGTTCTTATTGTACTTTTTAATTGTTATGGACAGTTTGTCTTTACTGCCCTTTTTAAGCAGTTAGCTGGTGCGTGTTAGCAGCAGGAGCTCGAGGTTAGCACGTGAAGATTGGGAAGATCTGACTTTGTTTTGTTTTCTCCCACGTTCTGTACGATTACCTTGGTTTTGTTGTTCTTTAAACACATCCAGACCCCAGTGCAGTGCTGAGGGTCACACACACAGGCCTGCTGCCCGACCCACAATACTCCTGACCATAATGGCTGTTCCTGGGAGCGGTCAGCCCTCGGGGTAGAGGATCCTCGTTGTTCTGGCTATGCATGGCCAAGCCCAGTGAATTCAAGCCTGAGCACCAGACACATGCCTGCAGGCTCCCCTCCCTGCACTGGCTCTACAGGCCCTGGTTTTTACTTCCGTACAAGTTATCCAGTTTCCATATCATGTCCCACGTTGTAGTTTGTAAATACATGCTTTTAGTCTGGTCCCTCCATTAGGAGACCCTGCCAGGAGCCTCTGTCCATGCCAACACATCCCCCCATCTTGTGTTGGGTGGTTCGGTCCAGCGTTGGAGCTCGGGTGAAGAGCGCAGATGACTGAAGCGGCTGCTGCTCTAATATGTCCAAAGGAGTCAGCTGAGGTGGTTCTTGGATGCTTCTCTTGGAGGTTTTTGTGGGAATACTCAACAGAGATGACACCCAGAACCCACTGGAGTTCTCGGGGTTGTGTAGAGGGTCATCTGGCTTGGGAACATCATGGGATGCTTCAGATGCAGCCTGCTGCCACAGGAATCGGATAGATGAATGGAGTAGACTTTAGCTAACACCAAGTAGTTAATGTTAACCCTCCAAATTGATCAATTTGTTTGTCCAGTTTTATTTTTGCAGGTCTGTTTGCTTCGAGTTTGATTCTTGAAGCGGTAGAGTCGCAGAGTGTGTTTGTGGCGTCTCAGCTTAATGGTCTGATAATGACAACTCTGCTTAATGGATTTATTTGATAGAGCCACTTCAGAGTTGCAGCGTGGCGATCACTTTTCCACTGAGCTCATTTTAAACAGAAACGGGCCGAGTTTTGTTTCCTGTCGGGCTTTGGCCACAGATTTCCACCAGTATCAGTTTTATCTGCTGTTACTGGTTGATGCATCTGCTCTTCCTTCCTGTCTTTTGCATATTCAGTGACATCTGCCACCAGACTGCTCCCACATTGTTCTTGCCCTCCAGTGAAGCTGAAATAATAGAAGAGCACAGGCCAACATTCGAGTCAATATTTGCTCATGAGCTGTACCTTCTGGGCTCTGTTTTAGAGAAGCTTATGTTATAATTCATAATGAACTCTGTTCTGTTAAAAGTCAGAATAAGGTTGGACACCCAGCTGGAGTTATGAGGAGATTCATCACAGCAGCACAATAATCTCCTGAGGAAACAGCTTCCTGTTGCTTTGGCTACTTCAACAGCAACCAGACCAGATTTGCATTTTAGTTCAGGACCAGACGTTAGTTCAGACGTTAAAGATGGCTGCTGCATGTTTGTTTGTAGTCCTGTTTTCATGGCTCATGATGGGAAACTCCCCCATCTCTAAGTGTGAGGCTGATCTGTGATGCACCTACAGGCTGTGAGGTCTGAAGTCTTCTCTCCTTCCTGTGTTTGACTTTTACTGAAACAGGAAGAGCTCAGATTGTCTCATCAGTCTGCAGAGAAATGCAGAGTCAGCGGTGCACAGGTGTAAATGCAATAAATGCACTGCAGCGAGGTTTCAGCACAGTGATGTAAACCCTACACCTGTCATACAAAACGGATGCTTGAAGCTGAGATGAAATATTCGGGCAGTCATTCTTGGAACCAGACGGATTGACGAGTGTGGGAATTTGACTCATCGCTGTCAAAACACGCTGTCAGTTTAGCAAATATGACTGTTCACAAGTAGGAAAAGCCGGACAGCAAAAGTTCCTTTTCTAAAGGTGACACAAAAAATTCCCAGAATGAGTTCATCCCTTTGTTTTGGTGGAAGTGGCGATCCTCCCAGCGAACAGACGCCCTCCACAATGCCACAGTGTTTCCAGAGGAATGCTGCTGCTATTGTTGACCGGGATGACTCCCGCTGGGAAGACCGCCCCTCCTCGCCCCCTCAGCCCTCCACTGCCAACACGATACAATGTGTTGCATTATACCTATGAAGGCATGCTACTGTTTTCATAGCCTGTGACCCTGCGAGGCCAAGATAATGAAAAGGATGACACGGAAGTCATTAGTTAGTCCCACAGTTATTCCCACTTCCTCCACCCAGCGATGGCTGGGAATCCGACGCGAGCCCGACCGTGCCGTGCAGATGAATTTACATCTGCATTAAATATCCAGAACTTAGTCTTAGCCCCGAATTCATGTTATGAATGTTTAGAGATGTGCGTGAGCGGACTGACGAGTGTCACCTGATTTACTAGCTGCCAAAATAAATGTGAAAGTTTTCCCACTCGGACCGGTTTTTGTTTGTTAAACATCGCTGACGATGTCCTCTGCAGACGTCGACACCGTCCACGTCTCGTCTGTCTTCACCTGGAGCGGCGTCTCGCTGAGCCAGACACCCATTTGGTGTTTAACGACTTCCTGAAGCTGCTGAGGTTTGCTGTAACGAGCCGTGCTGTCAGGGTTGGAGGTTGCACCTCTCACTGGTTCCTTTTTCTGGCTCTGCTCGTTGATTTCTTTCGCAGCGCTGATGTTAACGCTCTGCTTTACTCTTGTTAATCGTATATGTTAAATTTAAATTGTAAACTTGTTCTCGAAGCAGATAATGAGACTTTTTAAGGCTTGTTTGGGAGGTTTTATCTTTTGTGGGTCATGGTTTTGGTTGAATTTGGCGTGTCCTCCACTTTTATTTGGTGGTTCCTTTTCTGCTTCCCCTCTTGGGAACAAATTAGACTTTCAGATTAGGGCGTCAAGTGACGTGTGGACGGCTTCAAGCGCTATTGATGCTAACAGGGAAAACGGGAGAGGCTAGTGCCTCGTCATTACTGTCATTCCCCCAAAACACCCCCTTCTCTCCCCGTACTTTCCTCCCCCTCCCTCAGTGGAACAAATCATTTAGCTAATGGGATTAATCCTCTCTCCCTGCCTGCCCCCTCCCTCCTTTCCTCTCTTGTCTTCTTTCTTTTCTCAAGTCCATCCTTGAGTTCCTCTTTCTTCTTGGCAAACACGAGTGCTTCGTGTCAGTGAAAAGCTTTAGAGGGAACACTGAATTAATGAGGACTAAATGCAGGATTTGGGAGCCTCGATCACCTTCCTTGTTACTAAACGTTCTCGTTGCTGTGATCATATAAATGAGGAGTCTTTTCTCCAGATGACCCCTCAGTTGGGAGCCAGAATAAACTCTTAATCGCTGTATTTAGGCTGCTTTGTCGTCCCAGTAACCAAGTAGGGATAACGGCCAGCCCCCGAGATGGCATGCTCGATATCCCCGATGACAAATGACGCTAAAGCCAGTTAATCAGGCCTAGCACTGATGTCACCACATTAACCTCTCCATGACAAACAATGAGGCCAGCTAAGAGCGCACAAAGGCAGCCAGCGTCGGGACCAGCTGGGGCGGACGCGCTCAGCAGATGGACATTAATATATTCTACATTACATTTAAATTGAGGCTTTTATTTATAAGCTGAACTACAGGATCTGTAATAACTCAAGAACAGAGCTTACTCACATTAACTGACTCACTGCTCTCTGACCAGGTAGAGAGTTAATAACCTGGGATTTATTAATACGATGATGATGATGATGAGATATGATATGAATTCATTTGATTTATTTGTACTGGTCTTCTAGGCTCAGTGCAACTCTACTGTGTACTGTTATTTGCAGTCAAGCTAGTCCTCCTCAGTCCACCTCACACATTTTGTTGGTGCTCCACCGTGCTGCTGGTGCTCCACCGTGCTGCTGGTGCTCCACCGTGCTGCTGGTGCTCCACCGTGCTGCTGGTGCTCCACCGTGCTGCTGGTGCTCCACCGTGCTGCTGGTGCTCCACCGTGCTGCTGGTGCTCCACCGTGCTGCTGGTGCTCGGTGTCATTAATAACATGACAGAAGCCCATAAATCAGCACTTTGTCTCCAGTATCCGTTCCAGCTTCTCCAGACTGGACTGATGATCTGTCGAAATATCAGAAAAAGTGTGAAGGCAGTTTTTAGGCCATTAAATGATCTTTAAGTTGCTGACTCCCTGGGTGGAGGTGGAGCAGGTCGCCTACTAACTGGAAGGTTGCTGATTCGTTCCCCATCCTGCTCAAGGATACTAACCCCATGTAGCTCTCTGATGCATCCATCGGTGTGTGACCTCTGCAAATGGGAGGATGTACAAGTTGTGTAAAGCTTTGAGTGCTCAGAATAGAAAAGCGCTATACAAGAACCAGTCCATGTACCGTTAATAAATTCCATGCATTCTGTCCGAGCCCAGGTGAGACTGCAGAGAACTGATGATGTGTGGGCAGCTAACCTTCTGCCCAAAGGCTGATTCCTGGAGTCATAGTTACAACAGATAATTATCAACAGGCAAAGTCCACATACGAGCAGCAGCAGGTCTGATGCTGCTTCATAACTGGTGTTTGTGAGGCCGTTTCATACTTCCTGACAGTAAGGCCATTTGTTGAACATGTTTTGTTGTGAGGGGAAAATGAAAACAGACACTTGTTTTCAGGAGTTTACGGCTGTAACTTTGGCTGCTTGTTAAAACCTGCGTGCTTGTTGTTTGCACAGTGATTCGCTGCTTTCTGTTACGTCTCGGTCATGATGAGATTTCTATCAAACTGAACGGCCAGCTGCTTTCAGTAGCCGAGTGTTCAGTGGAAAACACTTTATCTTGTGGAGGCGGTTTCATGCTCCCCTTGTGCTTGAAAGCCTGAATCTGGCAGGTGTCTTTTGTTCCCGGGACCTGGGCCGTGGCACAGCTGGGACTGCAGCCCCCAGAGATAAAAACTGCCTCTTCAGGGAGTCCTGATTGATTCTGAAAGCAGCCCTCATAAACACACAGCCTGCGTCGGTTGTAACAGCTTTATGGTGGTTTGACGATACAGTGAAGTGCAGCAGGGCTGCTGTAGTGCTTCTAAGCAATGCGTGGGATGGTACTACAGCTGTTCAAGTACTGTAATTATTTAAGGTGCTAATTTCTAGTTACATACTGGAATTGGTAAACTCAGAGTAGCTTTGCATGATTCAGAGTTCAAAATAATCCAAATAAACCTTATTTCTGTTACGCGGGGCATCAGGGTTTCTTCTGATTGGCTGCCCCTCGTAAACAGGATTGAAATGCAGGTTGGTGGGCTTCTGTGCCTGAACACAAAATGACCTAAATGTACAAAGGAAAAGTTGAATAGGTCCATTTTATTTGAGACAAAGTTTTATTCAGAGATGTAGGTCGGCTTAAAAAAGGAATGTGAAAACAGACTGACGGGGAGAATAAGTGAAAGATACCAGGCTGTGGCTGTGGGTGTGTTGGCCTGTTGCTCGTGACCCTGAACCCGGTCTTGCTTTTATCTCCACAGCCTGCGCACTTTCTTTCATGTGTTTTCTGAAGAACAAGCAGCTGCATTCTTAGTGTCGCTTTAGAAACTCTGAGCAGTTTCCACAAATGTGTGTTATCTGTGCAGATTTCTTTAAGGTTTCCACCAATAAGAAGCTGCACCTGTAAACACACCAGTGCATGCCCATCAGGTCAAAGCGTGCCAATAAGAGTTTATTTTCTCTTCCATGCTGCATGATCCTTAAACCTACACTTTTGTCTGATAACGCAGCAGTCGTCTGGAGCATGTGGGCCTCGTATCTGTGGAAATATGAAGCTTGTGTATTTTTGTAACATGAACTTTACGCTGTGAAAGAGTGTATTAGCCCCCCTAAACCCTGCACAAACAAACAGACTCCATAAGACAACTGAAGGTGGGAAAGTCCAGTGGATCAGTCCTCTGAGCCTTTCCAGCCCCCAGGGGCGGGTCCTTGTCCCCATTCTAACCAGGAACATGTCTTAAACTGCGTTGCTCTAATGGCCACCAGGGGGCAACACCTTGAATTGCACAAAAGAGTTTATGGACTCAGTTTCTTATTTTAAGGTTATACTGAATAAAGCATGTTAATATATTTTGATTATTATAAGTGTCAGTAAGTGATGCTCACACATCACCTGCTGGTTTTACTTGGTTCTGAGAAAATGACATTTTTATCTGTTTAATTTTGGGGAAAAACCAACGAGTTTAGACTGTGTCAATAAAAATGACCGTCCGCATCATCGAACCTAAAGGACCTGCGAGCGCTTCTCGTCTGTGCTCGCTTTCAGTTCTTTTCCAGTTCTGGGAAAAAACTCAACTTGTATTTAATGCAGATGGTCCAGTTCCTGTTTTAAGCCCATCGGCGTGGCCACGCTCCGTGGTTGGAAACTGTTTCGCTTTTACAGTTTTGAGGGAGATGCCTCTTAAATTTCTGTAAGTAGAAATATGTAACAAAAACAAACTATTTTTAATTTTGTTTTGTAGTTTAGTGCACTTTATTGCAGTTTATGTAGTTAATATGTATGCATTAAGTCCATAATATTAAAATTTGGGATATAATTAATATATAGCAACTTGAAATGCTCCTAAAAATGCTCTACAGCAGCGGTCCCCAACCTTTTTTGCGCCACGGACCGGTTTATGCCCGACAATATTTTCACGGACCGGCCTTTAAGGTGTCGCGGATAAATACAACAAAATAAAACTAGTACCGGTACCGAAAAAAAGAAGATTTATTCGTAACACACGTGAAAAGACCCAGGAAAACCAAGTTAACGATAAAAACGATAACAAAATAACGCTGAAAACCCTGAAACCCAGACATTTCACACCTGAGCCTCAACTCTCGCGGCCCGGTACCAAACGACTCACGGACCGGTACCGGTCCGAGGCCCGGGGGTTGGGGAGCGCTGCTCTACAGCATGTAGTTCTGGGCTTTAAAGGGGCCAACATCCAAAAACAGGAGGTGTGAACTCAGCCTGCCTCAGCAACATGCAAAATCAGCTTTCAGCAGTAGCTGCAGCTCATTAGCTTACATGCTTGCGTGACAGTGATATCTCTTATTACTGTGGGTCAGGGAGGAAGCTGACCTGCATCTCTGTACGCTACAATGCCACCACAGCTGCAGCTCTCCTCCGCCTTCCCCTGGCTGTGATCCAGCTCAGTGGGACTCATTAACGCCATAATTGGCCCACCGGCTCAAGTGTTTGGAGCTCGCTGAAAAGGAGGGAAAAATAGTTTATTAATAATTACAGCCTCCAAAAATATTCCTGAGATAGTTTCTGTTCAAGTAACGCAAACTGCAGAAAAATACCTGGAGGCTTTGTTTCTTTATTTAAAAGAAGCTCATGTTTTTATTTTACCCTCTCGTTTTGGCGTCTCTTGGCTTCTTCGCTCCACCACATGTTGTGATCACTTTAATTAGCTTGTCGTTCATTGTCCGGCAGCTGTCAGAGGAGAAGGGCAGCGCAGGAGGCAGCGCTACATCTCATTGGTCCGTCTCCAAAAGGTCGTCAGAGTGGGCTCGCTTGGCACAAAAGCAAACACGGGAGCACTTAAGTCGGAATTTCTCCCACAATGCGTCTTTGAGCGAGCTGACAACACGAGTGAAAGCTGTGGGAGGGACCGCCTCTCTCCGGAGGTTGCATCTGAGCGCTGTGGCGTGTTTAGAGCAAACACAGAAATGCAGATTAGACGTGTGAGCTGTAAAGGTGTCCACGCTCCACGCGGCTCGTACCAAAACTTTAGTGTTGTTTGTAGAGAAGCCTGAAGGCTGACGTTTGTCTTTGTTCTGATTCGTTGCACCTCTCACATGTTTAGAGTTTACGTTGTGGTTGAGTCTTTGTTTTATTGAATTAAATTAAAGGTGATCGACGAGTTTCAAAGTAAAGGTGAGTGCATAACACGCCTTGTAATTAAGGCTCATTCATGTGGTTTCACTGTTGGGTAACACGAGAACAAACCCAGTGATCTGTGTGCTGAATCACGATGCTGGCCAATCAGTGAAGGATGAGTGAAGGATGAGTTTTAAAGTAAACTGTTCCAACTCCGAACTGCTCTGCAGGAAACTTTAGCTTCTAGAAAAGTTAAAATGTTCAGTAAAATCAGTCATGTTTGTTGTTCTAGTCATAGATGTGAACTCCATTAGATGGAGAACAACCTCTGTGCAAAGCATGTAATTTAAAAGTAACTTGGTGCCTCCACCGGCTGCGAGTGATGGGCGGTGTTCACCGGCCCATAGCTCCACTCCGCCTTAGTGACTCCACTCAAGAGCTGAACAAATAAGCGCTCCAGCCTGTCCTTGGTCAAGAGCAGGCCAGACAGAGGAGGACCTGTAAAGAGGGGGATAAAGAGAAAGGGCCGCTTCCAAAACAGAAAACCAGAGTGGACACAGTGATCCGGGGAGACGGCGTCTTCTGTAAAAGCAGCTCACAGTTTTAACTCTTAGAGCTCAGAAAGAGACGGATGTGTTGATCTGTGGCGTTTTGGTTTTTATGTTTCACATCTTCTTATAAACGTGGTTGAGAGAATTTCAGCAGTAACCTGGAGCTGAGTCTTGTTCCTGCAGGGGGCAGTGTTGTCAGCAGAAAGGCTTCGTGTGAGTGCAAAGACTGGGTGACCTCTTAAATCTGTGCTCAGGACGGCAGTGAGGCGAACAGGCTGATTAATGGCGTACCACGGCGTCTGCAGTAAAGTTTTCTTTTCCCTCTTTATTGTTCGGAGCTGGAGGAGCGGCGAGCGAGACAGAGGTGTAAACGGGCGTTTCGGTGATTCCTTGAGGCTGAAAATGACCTTTTTTTAACTCACTCAGTACTTCATCCAAAAACAGTTACTGGTGCAGCTAAATGTTTTTCTCACTGCAAACAAATTATTAACTCAAATAAACTGAAGGCGTCGAGCAATAAAAGACGGACAGTTTAGAGCCTGGCAACACTTTGGCATGTTTAAAGCCGCTGATTGGCTCTTTGGCTGCAGGCGAAAAAGTAAAACTTGGAGGAATAAATCAGAGCAGAGCTGAAGTTTCTCGGTCCTGGCAGACAGAAAGCATACGCCAGTGTAATAAACACCAAATTCACTCAGCTGTGAGCTTATTCTTTATTTTGTAGCCCTCAAGGTCTAATTTTTTTATTTGTTCAGAGCTGTAAGAAGGAGGAGGGACCCTGACAGACCTGCAGGGTCTGCTGTTTGTGTGCATTCGATGGTCTTGCACCAAATTCCTTTGTAGGGACTCTGAACCTCTGGAGAGCAGCTGTCGAGATAAATGGCTGAAGCAGATAAAGTCGATTCCTAAAATAAAGGGACGGCAATCAAAGACACTTCTGCACCATGTCGTCCTCTCTTGGCTTTACTACGGTGGAGGGTATGACGAGGAGTCACACTGGGGGGCTAAAGGCATCTGTGTGCACTCAAAGTCGCAATGATAGGAAAAAAGCTCAAGACCCCAACAAGCTGCGTTTTCTGTTAATGGCTGTGAAGAGGACATTTAACACGATAGTTAGGAGCTGCCACACAATGTTACCTTTATTAGGTGCTAGCTAAACTACAGTACATATTTACTGTGTGGCACCCAGACAATGTTAGCATCATGTGTTACAAGCTAAATGTCAGTTTTCGGTCATATTCCTCTGACCCGTGCGTGCACCGCACAGATGTTGGTTTTCATTAACATTTGGACTAAAACCTCAGACGTGAACGCTGAGCGTCGGTGCGGTGGGGGTGGCCTGTTTAATGGCTGAATGTTTACGCGGTGCTTGGCCACTTGAGCGCTGAGTTTAAACACAATATAACTGAACAGACTAAATGAAGGATTGATGCAGCATGGAGCACAAACAGCCTGCACTGAGACTGCTACTAGAATAGATCTGCATATTTTTAGGATGGCCTATTACGCTTTGTTTAAACGCTTCGGTTATAAGCACAGCTACACTCCTTTTGTGGTGAAAGGTACACAGAACTCTTGATATGCAAGTACACTTCAAAAACGAGTATGAATGAAAGGTTGGAGGCACTAATTTAAACCGAGCAGGCACACAGTGTGGTTTTAAAATGCAGTGCTGTCTGTCTAAGTGCAGGTTAACGTCTGGAAGAAGTGAACCAGCGACTGCTTCGTCTCACACATCTGAAGATTTTCACTCCTGCCGATACCTTTCCCAAATTTCAAAGCATCCGAACAGCTGATGCTGGAATTCGAAGCGCGTGCGCTATGGTGCAGATTTAAAAACGAGCTGGATTTGGATCTGCAGGTGTGACACAGATGTGCTGTGATCTGAAGTCCTGGTTCCAGTTTTGTGCTCAGATACTGATTCTTCTGAAATGACCGGGCCGATTTCCACGTGCACGCTGCTCAGATTTTTATGAACGAGATAAAGCGAGTGAGGAATGAGCGATGGCTGGGAGCGTAATGACAGGGCCAGTATGTATAATTTTCTTTGATTTCTATAATTCCAGTCTCGGTGGAGGAAATGCTTGTCGTTCTCCAACACTGTGTTTATCTGCGAGCACGAGGCTCGTGGCTGCCTCGGAGGAAGAAGAGCAAGGAGTTGAAAGCGTCTGCACCAAAAATAACTCCATGTGTGATTATACAGGAGCAGGAGTCTCTGCAGGTCGGCTCATCGGCTGACCTCACAGTGTTTTCAGGGTAAGTTAAAGTGTGTTGGGTTTGTCTGGACCAATCGTAGAGAGGCGAGGCTGAGCTGGTTTGAACACGTGCGGAGGAGAGAGTGGATCTACTGGACAGGCTGGAGGAAAAGAAGATTAAAGGTCATACAGAGGGTTTGTGTGACAGGATGCTGCAGGGAGCATGGTGAGATGGAGGGAGATGAGCCACTGTGGCGCCCCCTAAAGGAGCGAGGCAGCAGCCCCACTGCAAATAGGTCAGCGTTTGATGAAGCAACATGGCTGCTTTCACTATCTTTTGCTGTGTTGCACTCTTTGTTTGACGGAGACCTTATCTCTGCTCATATTTGCATCAGACGCCTGAATGAAGCCTGGACCTCTGGATCTGTGTGTGTCTGTGTGTGTCTGTGTGTGTGAGCATTTCCACGTCTTTTAAAGAAGCTGCTGAACTTTGCGTCTGTTAAACGTCGTCGTGTTTATCATGTCGTCTTTGGGAGCTCGTCAGCTGGGAGCGCCAGTACGTTTACACTCATGGATGTTTAAGAAGAGCAACATCAGCCTCGCTGCTGTTTATCACTGAGGTCCAAAGAGTTTGTTCTCCAAAGATCGTCACCATGAGAGACGTCTATAGAAAAGCAAAAATACAAGCCCGTCTTTATCCTTTAATTAGTAATTTATCATATGTTGAGCTCACGTGTACCAGCCTGACTTATTCTGTGAGCCTCAGCATTGATGCCACAGCCTGGCACTCTTAGCCTCTAATGATTCTGTTTCATGAACTTCTTCTAATCTTAATCAGCTTCTGGAAAAGATTCCTGAGCTTCCCTGAAGATGGGAAGTCTTTGCTTTTCTCTTCCCACCTCTGCCCATGTGACTTCTTTTTAAAAATGCCAAGTAGGGGACACAATCGTTTGGTTCTTCCGGGGTCCTCCCTCCCTGGTGGAATAATTGAGAGGCTTTATCACAGGCTCTCCAGAGTCAAACTCGGCAGGCTCCATCAAAGTGAAGTGAACAGTTGAACAGAACCAGCTCTGCAGCTGCCAAACTGTAGAGCTCGTCAGTGCGTCCGGCCTCCTCGCCTGGCCCGGCTCTTCTCCACGGTCGGCACAGCAGCTTCCCCTCAAAGCTTCAAAGGCATTTCCTAATGAGGCCCAGATGCAGAGCTGAGATGACAAGCAGCTACTGCTTGTTCTGCAATTAGTCACATTTGCGCTCGTGCACACGTTAGCGCTGCAGCACAGGAGCACGCTGTTTCCTTCAGTTTAACTTTTCCTCTACGTTTTAATTCTTACGGACATGAAAAAATAAAACGAGGTGAACTCGATGCTCCACGTGCAGCTGCTCTGTTATGCTGCTGAGCTTTTCCTGATTATCTGAATGAAAACATCCCGGTTCCTCTTGAGGCTTTTTCCCTCCATTAAAGCTGCAGCCTCTGCTTTTATTAGGGGAAAAACAGCTCTGCTGAATATTCAGCGCAGCGGGTCTGCAGCCTAACGGCCCTCTGGTAACTTCTCCTTCTGTTTACTGTCCACACAAAAAAGCCTCAAGTCTTTGTTTTACTGCAGTGGAAAATGTGAACTGTGGCACCACATCCTGTCAGCTCGAACGTCTTTATATGTGTGTCGATGTGATGCATGGCACGCGTGAATGTTCTGACAATAACGGCGGGCATCACCGTGAGCCTGATGTCACTGTTAGGAAGAATCTTTGTTTTCACGTCTGTGCTTTAAAGCCACATTTGAGAGGCTGATGTTTAAAATGTGTCTGTGTGTGTGTGTGTGTGTGATAAAACTCATTGTTCAGTAAAATAACATTTAAAGTTCCATTATTATGAAATTAATAAAACATGTAGGTATTCAACATTGTATTGCAAATGTCACATAGATTGTATTTTTGCACATGAAAAAGCCGCACGGTTGAAAACTGTGATGAAGAACTTTAAAACTGTTCACTGACCTTTTTCTGTCATTCCTGAAATAAATGGAAACAAAAACAAGACTAAAACATGTCCTTCCCATCCACGCCATCTCCAGGAATAAAGGACAAAATGTTATCTTGGATGAAAGTCGTCCTCCACGGTGGGATTTCCTTCAATAACAAACATGCTTCATTAGATTTCCTGGAATCTTAAATCGGAGACGCTGCTTCCTGTTTGACTGACAATCCAAACAAAATGTTAAGAAAACATTTTGTTTGTTGCTTGGTTTAGCTTCACTTCACTAAGAGGGGAACTTGGTAAAGTCAAGTAATATTTAAAGGATAAACTTCATACTCATTTACAGAACATTTAGAAACTCATTGTTTTGGTTGAGATTACGAACACCCCGAGTTTTCAGACCCCTTAGCGACTTTTTTTCTAAAAAAAGTCGCTAAAAAAAGACGTGAAAGCGCGTATCGCTTTTACTCTCAACAAGCAGCGGGTGCTGTAACGCAGTCAGTTCTTCTTTTACTCTTATGCTGTTTTGTGGATCACTGCTTATAAACACACACACACAAAGTAACTCCAGTGCCTATTTCGGGTCACTTTTGCCGGTCCAAGCCCGGGTAAAGGAGCAGGGTTGGAATTGTGACATTAAAAAAAAAACAATAATTGCTAAAAGAAATTTAATTTGTAGTTCTAAATAAACTCTAAATGCATTTAGGATGTTTTTTACTCACTTTATGTCTCTTCCACGATGTTATTTCTCTCTCCAACAACATAGGTTACAATTAGATTAGCATGACCAATTCTGCAAATTAGGCGATGATGTCATTTGGCGACTTCTAGCGACTTTTAGGACAACCAATAGCGATTTTCCTTACTGAGGAGTTGGCAACACTGTCTGTACCTGCTTCTGCTGAAGTGCTCTTGGGCTCGTTCACCTTTCTCTTGGCTGTTTGTACTCGAATACTTAGAGCTCAGCCTTTTAGAAGGTAATGTGTACTGACTCGAGCACGCCACAGGATGCTGTTTGAATGCTCGTGCGTCTGTTTGCGTAGCTCGTCAGGTGTCTGTCACAGTAAATAATGTAGCTGTGTGTCTGTCAAACGCACCTCCAGGTGGAGAGGAGTCACACCTGCCGCTGCTCAGAGCTGTGCGTGCACGCTTGAAAATTATTTAACAGCTGAGAAGGAACCAAACGGGTTGTTCCGGTTTGCGTCGGCGCTCAAAAGTTTCCTGCTCGAGGAGTTTGAAGCTCCTGAGATCAGCCCGTGGATCTGTTCTGGTCAGCGCGGTGAGTGAGGCTCTGTTTAAATGGGAAGCTTTGATTCACAGGAAAGGCTCAGAGTCGGACTCTGAGTACATTTAAAGTGGCTCCTCTGAAAGCTGAATGATGTCGGAGATTAAAAATGTAATGTGGAGTTTATGAAGCAGAAGTCAAGATTTTATTGACAAACATGGGCTTCGTATTTAGTTTGACCGCACGCAGACGCTCTGCCTTAGAGAGCGCACAGGTCACGATTACACAGCTGTTTATTACTCTGAAGTTTTGTATATGATCACTTAAAACTATAATAACTGGTAACACTGTGTGGCAATGGGAACTGTGGGACGTGCCAGCGTGCTGTCAGAGCTGCAGGGCTGAGACTGAAGAAATGTAAAGGCATCGTGCGTGAGGGTACCGGTGCGTGAGGGTACCGGTGTGGGGATTAAAAGAAGTAGTTGTTTGTCATTGAAGCTGTTGAGTAGATTAACTCTGGGTTTTTCTAGATCGATGCACATGGAGCCCTGAGACCTTCAGTCTGTTACTAATGACAAAGCAGTTTTACCTGAACGGGGGGGCGGGGTTGGAACCTGACACGTTAGACGTGTTAATGCATGCCGTGTTGATCACTTTATTTATATTTCTTTATTTTATCTTTTATCATATATGATCAGCTCGCTGAATATCCTGCCTGTGCATGCAGTAGTCATGGAAACGGGTTACCTCAGAGGGCTTTGGCTGGGGGAATGTGGCCAGCAGGTAATCGCGTTTATTTGAAGTGGGTATGTTTTCAATCTGGTGGGTTTATTTAAGAGTATTTCAGCTCGCTGAGGTCTGATCCTGAGTGGGTGCTTCTGTGGAGTGTTTTTATCCTGTGTGGTCTGATGTTATAATGAAATGTGTGGTTAAGATGAGTTCAGCTGAATTATGTCTTTTTATTCACTGATTACTTCCAAATACTTTAAATCAGTTTTCTGTTGACTGTGGGCAGAAATGTGACGGGTTCATGCTCAGCGTGACCTTTGACCCTCTGCTGTCCCACATCAGCCCTGATTCTGAGGCCCATCCACGGCGCTGCTTTTTGTTGTTCGCCCTTCTGTCTTCACCTTCAGCAGCTGAGCCTTGAGAAATGCTGCCGTGCTGGTTGATGTGCAACCATCTGAAAGGTTTTCCATTGTGTTCAGCTGCCTGGCTCATTAGCTGCGCTTCAGCTGAAGGGCGGAGGGTGTTTACCCACGCCGGCCGACTACGCGCTTCACCTGGAGGCCCAGCGGAGGGGTCGTTCCACCCAAACGGCCTTAAAGTCCTGTTTCCTCTTATAGGACTCGGATCGTTTGGCTGTCATCTGAGGAAGTCGTCTAATCTTAGCCGTGAAGCGTAGCTCTCTCTCTGAGGGCTGCTCGGTGCAGGCTCGTGTCTGAGGGCTGCTCGCTCTGTGTTTGTACCTGCGTCAAGGGGCAGGAAGTTAGAATGAGAGTTGCAGGTAAGCAGCTTCATTATTATGATGGGAGGTGTCACTGTTGTGGTTTGGGTTATTGTTAATATATCTGAAGTGTTTGTGTGTGTGAGAACTCCTGTTTGTGGCTGGTGTGACTCTGGGTCAGCTCTCAGGCCTCCACCTGCAGCTTCACCCTGTGCGAAGCTGCACAAACACTGATTCTGGTTTATTTTTTTAAAGCTCGCACTGAAGTGTGGGTGGAAACTCTGTAAGCACGTAATCATGAAAATGTCAGAGACTGAGCTTATGTCGATCATTAACTGCAGGAATGTGCAGACTAGACCTTAAAAACCTCACAGGAGGCTTCGTGTCACTCATTTTAAAAAAAGGATGAGCAGGTTTTATATTAAAGGCTTTTGCAAAACATGGAAAAATTCAAATTGGAAGAGGAATAAAATCTCTTTGGTTAAATATCTGTTTATACAGACTTAAAGACACTTGGACCCAAACAGGGCCTCAGTTTATAAAGACTTTCCTTTTTTCTCTCAGCAACACTAAATGTTTGTATAACTTCAGTATTTACCTCAGTATATCATGTTTGGATTATTTGGATTACTGTTTATTTTTTTGGTTATGTTGTTAATTGATTAAACTTCTGATTTATTATGAATGATGGCAGAAATAATCCTTTAAAATAAATATTTGTATTTTCAGTTTTATTGCTATTTTATGAATTATCAGTTCAGAATTCTGTTCATTCCTGCAGAGTTATTGTTTCGCTTTTTCATTATTCCTGTAAGTCTCTTTATCACAGTGTCTTTACTCAGGAAAACATTAACAGATCAAATTTGCAGATGTATTGATATCAGTCAGTACTCGCTGATTTTTAAATTGGTGCGTCTTTATTTTATATTTTCTCCTGGAAACAGTTTCATAAAAGCGACCTGTGATCGTTTTAAGGCCTGTAGTGCATTAAAAGCAGGCTGATGCTCTGACTCCAGGATTGATGGCTTCTCCCACAGTGGTGGTGCAAAGCTGAACAGTAAATAGACTCCGCCTCCTTCTCTCCTCGCCTGAGGATTTCCTGCTACTTCCTGCAGGTTTGTGTTCTGGCGGCTCATGGAACAGGACATGTGGGAGATCTTTGGTCAGTCTGTATATTATTCATTTTCCCTTCAGTTAGAATAATTTGCATGGTCTTGGCAAAAGGAAAATGTGTGTATGTGTTGAAATGCCTATTGAGCTTCATGCTGCTGGAGAGCAGCTGCATGAAACCTTTCCCTTTGCTTTGTGTTCGCTACCTTTTGTCTCAAGTTTCTCAGTTCATCAGTGTTGGATGTCCAGTCCTTTGAGTCCCATTAGTAGGTGTCAGCAGGCTCATCCATTGTAATCGTAATGTTTTAAATGGGCCAGCCGCCCACAGCTCGATAGTCTGACCTCCTCCACAAACACCGTTTCCAGCTCTCTAGCAGAGGAGCACCTGTCTGCCATGACGAGTAATCCTAGCATCCCTTTCATGGCGTGAAGGAGCAGCTCTGCTCGGAGCTCGTTAGCCTGTCTGTGGAGAGCCTGAGGATCAACTGACCAATAAAATGACAGCTCCACCTTTTATGCTCGTCTCTCCTGGAGTTCCCCACCTCTGATTTATTTGGTCCATGGCTTTCTGACTTTTCTATTCAAGAATTGCTTTCGTGTCCTAAAACAGCAGATTCATTGTATATTATTTATTTTATTTCACCCAATGACCCGAAAGCCGAGCACAGAGCTGAACAGATCAGACCCAGACACCACCCGAGCGATATCCAGACGTCATATCGATGCATCTCTAAATGTTAGTGGCCATTTCTTCTACACATTTCTTTTTGTGTGACATGCTGGAGCCAGTTTTAAGTGTGAGGGAGGAGAACAAACATGCCTGCAGTCTATTTGGGTGTTGGAAGGGTCTGTGTGCTCTGTAAAGGCTGCTCTCAATCCTTCGTCTCTGTATCGCGACTATAATAACTCCCCGGGGTGACGGACGGTCAGGACTTAGAGGCTCCGGCCTAATGACACTACGGCGCTGCTTTATTTGGCTGCACACTCTAAACAATGATTTACTTATGATGCAGCTGACTGACAAAGTGACCTTTCACATGTTCCTCAGACGCATTTTGCGGCAGTTGGCTGCATGTCGTCACAGCAGGTGCAGCTGTTGGGTTGATGTGTTTAAATACTTTGTTTGTAACACTTAAATATGCATCGTTACGTTAAACTGGGCCGATCGTGGCTCAAGAGTTGGGAGTTAGTCTTGTAATCGGAAGGTTGCCGGTTCGAGCCCCGGCTCCGACAGTCTCGGTCGTTGTGTCCTTGGGCAAGACACTTCACCCGTTGCCTACTGGTGGTGGTCAGAGGGGCCTGGTGGCGCCAGTGTTCGCGCAGGAAATGTTTCTGGTGTTTGCTGGAGGTCTCAGCTTGGTCCCAGATGATGTTCAGCACCTTTAGCTCCAGTATAAACGTTCTCCAGAGGCCTGGTAATGAACTCATCATTTGATTCAGGTGCGTTGACCCAGGGTGAGATCTAAAACCTGCAGGACACCGGCCCTCGAAGCCTGGAGTTCCCCACCCCTGTTCCTGAGGTAAGACCGAGTATATTGTAAAAGTCTTAGATTGTCCTCGACTCTGTTACCACTGTGGGGCTGAGCTCTTGATTTCTAGCTGTCAGAGTCACAAGTGTTCAGTGTAAAGGTCAAAGGTTTCAGCTGTATCGAACCTCATCTACATCTGTGCTCCTCAAGACCTGACCCTCCCCCCCGGCCTACTGACTCCATTTTTCGTCTTATATTTGCTGCTTCTTATAAAATGACAACGGCTCTTTTGTTTTGTTGCTCATAATGTGTCCATTGATGATGAGCAGGCGACTGCACACAGGACCTCTGTGCTTCGAAATGTCAGGATGCAAACACACCTGTGAAGGAGCGGAGGCCGGCCGGGCTTCAGCTCCCACAAAGACACGCTTCAGCATAACAAAAGGTCAAATACGTGCACTCACACTTCACATATTTCAAGTTACACTGAAGGTCAGAAAGCCAGCGCTCTGTTCTCATGTGAACTCTAAAAAGGAACCAGGTGTTGAAGTCTGACCGCTGGGACAAAGTGACCTGCTTTACTGACACTTTTTAATCTTTGAAAGGTTGCCTTGTGTTGTTTTTCACTAATTGTTGCTCACCTGTGTGCGTCACTAATGGGATTCCTTTGTGTTCTGTCTCAGGTTGCAGGTTGCATGGTAATCTGGACTTGCTGCATGGCAGTTGCATGACGGCACTGAGTCTTGTTGTTGGACTGAGAGCACGCAGCTGCACCCATGGCTCAAACCGTGCACGTGAACGGCAATGGCCCAGGTAACGTGTGTGTGTGTGTGTGTGTGTGTGTGTGTGTGTGTGTGTGTGAGATCTTTCCTGTGTGTCTCATTCTTGCAGGGATGTCTTTGACCTTATTTCATTGCAGAGCAGTTTGAGGGAGACGCTGGGTAAATGCGTCCCTGCATGTCTAAAGGTTACAGGCTGCCTCCGTGACTAAGATGTGCTCTCTGTGGCTGTGGTGGGCAGGGGTACAATGGGACTGAAGTGGGATTAGGGGTCCAGTTTCAAGCTTAAGTCATGCTGGTATATTTAAGGTCTTGGCTCCGGCTCTTTAGACACAAACACCATGAGTTGCAAGAAGTAATTTTAGTCGAGTCATCCAGTAACTTTTCAGACCTCGAGACAAGAGTTTAACATCTTCACACGCTGTTTGTGCAAACTTGTATTCAAACATTCAAACACTGAACAGCCTCTAACAGCTGTGTGAATAAGTGTGAGCTCATACACACATGCACTGTGGTGGGTGTTTCAAATGAGGTCAACATATCAGCAAAGGGTCCCTATGATCAAAAGTTTGTTTTTATTTTTCTTTACTCTTGGCTCTGAATGACGTCAGGAAGAACACGAGACACCTGTCTGTCAGCACAGAAGCCCCGCCCACCTTCCGTTCAAACCACGCCCCTTACAAACCCAAAAGTCTGTTCTCATGTCGCTGCTCGTCCACCTGCTACTTCTGAACTCGTTGAGCTGATTCTCTTTTCAAGCTCCTTAAATCACAATAAGCCAGCTGAGTGATTATCTGGAGATCGGTAATGGGATTTACATTTTTTCAGTGTGACTTATTTTTTTGGCTCTATGATAACCCTCCCTTTTTATCAGATTAATTTCAGACTTTCAATTTTATTTATACAGCGTCAAATCACAGTCACCTCAAGGTGATTTTTATTATAAGGTAGACCCTACAATAATACAGAGAAACACCCAACAATCATATGACCCCCTATGAGCACTTTGGCGACAGTGGGGAAGAAAAACTCCCTTTTAACAGGAAGAAACCTCCAGCAGAACCAGGCTCAGGGAGGGGCGGGGCCATCTGCTGTGATTGGTTGGGGTGCAAGAAGGAAGAGGGATAAAGACATGCTGTGGAATATACAAATATATAATATATTCCACAGTAGGGTTGGGCGATATGTAAAAATTTTCCAACCAGCAATCGTCAGTCTAACAATCGCTGATGGCCGATATATTCACGCATGCACAGACTTTTTGATGGGCGGGGCAATGTAATCATGCACGGACTGATTTGCGCGTTTACAGCACAGAAGAAGTCCAAACATGGATGAACTAATCCCCCCCCCCCTCCAAAAAAACCCTGCTGTCAGCGTTAATGCAGCTTAAACGCGGTCATTACAAATGAATTTCCAACGCAGAGCGCAGAATGAACAAACTTTGGACAAACTGCCCAAAATGCGTTGACGGAGGCATTTCAGGGATTTTGACTCGGTCTGCGCTCCAGATGGGTTAGTGTTAATCGTGTTAGTCGTGATGACGGCGCGTTAACGCTGACAGCACTAAAAAAATATAAAGTCGCCAATTTGGGATTTGTTTGGCTTTAAACCAGATGAAAGAGGTAAACCTGAGGATGTGACCAACGCAAAGTACTCAAACACGACTAACTTGCACGAGCGTGCACATGTCCACCATCCGGCTGAGTATGCTAGGCTATCACCAGCTTCTGAAAGAGGGTGCTGTTAAAACAGCGCTGTTATTTATTTATTTATTTTCTGTTGACTGCTTCTATTAGCTCGTCATTATTAGCAAACTTACTCATGGACAAATAAATAAATCGCCCAACCTTATTCCACAGTATATTTTTTAATGAATAATCATAATCTTGGCTCGAACCAGATTCAGTGATATCTGAAGCACAAAGGGCAAAGAGTTCTGGTGGAGAGAGAATTTTGGCACTTCAGTGTGAAATAACTCTCTCTCTCACTCACTCTCTCTCTCACTCACACACACACACACACACACACACACACACACGTGTGCGCTCTCATTCCTGTGTAGACTAACGGGAGAGCGTGAAGCTTCTTGCTTCCAAATCCCTCCTGGAATGTGCAGCATGCAGGTCGGATGCTTCAGGAGCGCCGTCCTGAGTGTCAGTCTGCGATCGCCACTCTCCACTCTGCATGTGTTTCTCAACATGATAAAGTCTGAGCTTCAGTGGCCACTTCTACAATAAGTATGTACTGAGGAACCCCCAGACCGCTGAACCCCTCGTTGTACAAATAGCCTCTCTGTCGTGTTGGTGGTCAGCAGGCAGACGCGGTGAAAGAATGCAGAGCAGATGGTGATATTTAACCTTTTATTGTAGAGGTGGGTGATGTGCTTTGGGAAGAATGTCGATCCGTGATCCAGGGCTGCTCAATCATGGTAAAAAATTACAACCTGATACTTGGAAAATGTTGCATTTGTTGAATTTTGAGAAGGATTTGTTGTTCCTCACCAGACTTCCTGTTTTCAGCCTGTCTTATCATCTTGGCTCGAGCTGAACTAAAGCAGCTACAGTGTGAAGGGGGGAGTCTGAGCTATCAGAGGAGGTGAAAGTGCAGACTTACAAAAATCTACAAAACCAAAAGACAAAACAAACAGTTGAAAAGCTGCATGTTTTCAACTGTTTGAAGAATTGTAACCAAAATCATTGAACAGCTTAATATTTAAACTGGAGTACTGCATGTGTCTTACATATCTGAAGCTCGAGAATGAAGCTTCTCTCAGATTGGAATAAATGCCAGATGTGGGACGCCTCAGCGCATTGAGCAACAAACCATTAAGCACATTTCTTCCAAACAAAACCTCAGCAGACTTTAATGCGACTCCAGGACTGTTTGCAGGACTGATCCCACAATCTTAAAATACTTCTCCTCAAAAATGTTGGCCTGATTTATTTATTTATTTATTTATTTATTTATTTTATTTTTTTTTAGACCAGTGGGGAGTGAAAACACTCTCAGGATGTGATCATTTTATATTCTACACAAAGCTGACATCGGGCAGTGTGAAGTGTTACTCCTGAAACTCCGATCCTGGTTCAGCCCCTGGTTGTCTCCCGGAGCAGACCATTATGGGTCTGACTGGTCTTCAGTGGCACCAGTCGGCACGGGGACGCCGCGGGGCCATCAGGCCAGTGAGGCCACCTCCTGCAGCTCCTGTAAACCCACAGAAGTGGTTTTGTTTCAGTAGCAGTAATGGACCCAGCTGCCCTTTTAAACCTCCCCCATGGTAGCTTTCAGTCACTTTCCTGTTTGTGTAAGAGCTTCGAGTTGATAATGATGTGAGCCGAAGGGGGCAGGACGCTGCGTCTTTGTAAATGTTGTTTGTTTCTCTCACTGGAGCTGCCTGCTCCAGACCCGTACTGTCTTTACACAACAGCACTGATGTGCCAAGTGTGGTCGTGTCTCACTGAGCATTAATCACGTCATTGTTGTCATCTGCATGCGCCTCCACTGTGAAGCAGCACAGTGCAGTGATTCAGATTCCTCTCACTCATAAGTTGAATCAGTTAATGCGTTTGCAGTCAGGCAGCTTCCCTCGTATCTTTAAAAGACACAAATCCAGTCCTAAATCTTAATGAGCAGAATCCTATCTGTTTAATGTGCAGAGTTTCATATGAATTTATCTCGTTTCCAAGTTATGATGGCAGGTTCATCTGTCACCCTTTTGTTTCCTTTAAAAGTTTACTGTGACTGCAGCTCCAGAAGCAAAGGCAGTCGCATACATTTGTTACTCTTTTTGCACCAAGAAGTGAGAAACCAGCCACACTAGATCAGCCAAATTATTACGTACACTTCAATGAGTCTCCTGCTGAAAACGGTGTTTCAGTAGTTTTATGAAATGTACACAGGTCCGGACCAAGGAGGCGACTGTGAAGGTTCTCAGTCATCCAGGTCATCGTAGTCGAAGGAGCTTGGAAAGAAAAGCGTCTGGACTTCAAGTTTCCCTGAAGACGTTTCATCTGAGAAGCTTCTTCAGTTCTAAGGTCAAATGGTGGAGAGTCCCAGGGGTCATGGACCCCCTATTGATCCTCTACCTAATCACATGAGCCGAGGTGTGAATACGGGTGTGGGTCACAATCAGCCAGGGTTTCAGGTGAAACCTTGCGCAATTGATCATTGTGAAACCCAACCCCACCCTATCGTCTGATTTACTGAGGTCAGATGACCCAGGATGTGAGTGGGCGTTAAAGCGTCTGGGGAGGGAACTCAAAACTGGATCATAGATGGCAGACAGTTGGTGTCGTAAGCCCCGCCCTCTGTTCAAAGATGGTCATTCACAGTAGACATAGATGGCTTCTTTCACTCCTCTTTCAAAGGAGGAGGTCCAAGGAGGTGGCTGTGCCGAGCCTTCCTGAGCCTCTTTCTGTTTGATGGCACTTCCTGTTAAAAGGGAGTTCTTCCTTGCAGCTCTTCCCTTGTTCTGCTCAGAGGATCGTTTGATTGTTGGGATTTTCTCTCCTAGATTACAAAGTTTCCTAAACTTGAATTAAAAATAAAATGTAACCATGACGTTAAACTGTGACATTCATAAGTTTACACCTAAAACCGATGGTCCCACCAGCTAATTAGGAAACGCTGGTATGTTTAACTCACTAAACCAAAGATATGTGTGTAGTAAACACATCTGTGAAACAGCGAAAACATGTTACTGAATATATCTGGAGAAGTATTTAACAAAAACACAAACCCGAGGAATTCCAGACTCCGTTAACTCCGACTGTCTCGTACCCGTACAAACTGAAACTGGATCATCACATTTACGTGTCGGTTGACTTGAAGCAGCCCGCAGACTGTCGTTGATGTTTTTCTTGACCATCTATGAGAAAATCCAGAGAGGGGCACATTTTTTCAAAGTGCCTCAGTGTTTGCAGAGGAAGCCCAAACATTTCCCTCGGTCTGCATCATCATGTACAGCGCTGGGTTGTTGAATTTGGCAGCTGCGTCTGGCGCGACCCCGCGAGTTCCTGGAAGAAGCCCACAGTCGAGCTGACCAGCCTGTGTGCAGCTAATGTGCAGCTTTAATGGACTCTTTGTGTTTTTGTCTTGTTCTGGGTTCAGATGAGGACGGACGCGTCTTGCCTTTGTGTTGAACTGCTGCAGCGTTGATCAAACGTTGGCTCTATTTTTCTTGGGAGTAATTAGGCTCACGGGCAGAGCCAGGAAATACCAGGCTCCGTGTGTGTCTCTGTGTTACTCATGTTGTGGGGACCGAATTCAAGTCCTCATAAGGTAAAGCGTAAAACTTTGCTCAAAATGAGCTTCATACCAAACTCGAGTGTTTCGTCTTCTGAAGGGGTAAAATCAGAGCTGTTTCTGTGCCGTCGGGCGGGTGGAGGCTGCTCCACCCAGCTGCTTGCATCATGTTTGGCTCTCACAGCTATGCGGGAGCACAGCCCTGCACTTCCAATGAGTTTGCAAGTTTTTCTCTGCACATCCTGAACGGCCCTGAGTTCACTTTCACTTCTTCCAAGCATTTCACGAGTCTTTCAGTGTTTCTCCTTGGATGCTGTTGGTAGTGATGGTTGTGTTAAAGGTTAATTATTGCAAACCAACTTTATAGACAGACTGTGTGGACACATGCTTGGAATTGGGCTGCAGTCTTTTCTTTGCTCACAGTGTAGGTAACCAAGTAGACGACAGGCAACGCTGACAAACGCAACATCACAGACGATAATGGCACGTGTAGCATATTTATAAGTGCACTGGTGCAAAGATGTTGGAATAAATTATGGAGTTATAAGGGTTTGATAATGTTACACATGTATACAGTAAGCGCACAAGGACTCGACTGTATAGCATGCTTTGATTTGGCAGCACAGACACTATGTGAGTGTCTAAGTGTTGGTCAGAGCGACGGCCTGAGGAAAGAAACTGGATACGACTGGAACGGGTCATGTGACGGGTGTGCTGTGACGTTACCTGCTCGTTTCCTCCAGCTCCAGGCCTCGAGGCCTCGAGGGCCGCTGTCCTGCAGGTTTTAGATGTTTTTGACCCAACACAGCTGATTAAATGGCTGAATTACCTCCTCAACATGCCTGGAGTTTCCCACCCCTGCTGCAGGGCTTTTAGTCTCTTTGCAACCACAGGTTCCGCCTCCTGGTGGCCATTAATTAATTAGGTTGGTACCTGTGCAAACAGGTGAGCTACAAACCTGAAGACTCCAGCCTCATCGTGCGGCCGGGCTCCATCCCAGACCATTTTCTGCACGGCTTCCTGCCACCCTGTCTCCACTTTCCTGTCTGATAAAGGCCAAAAAAATACATTAAAAAAAATACAGGTTAAAGGCACACTTCACTTTTCAGACCCAGAAGCAGCGTGTGCATACTGGATATTGGTAAATATGTACACGTGAGGTACCAACAGTGAAACGGGTGTTCCCAAACAAGTTTGTTTTCTTTATGTTATTTCAGGATTTTTGGAGCGTCACTAAAGATCTTAGAACACTGGAGACTCGATCCCCTTTGAGCAGGAACTTAAATTGAACGTGAGCTGTTGGGCAGAACCGATAAGATTAAAATCTAAATAAAAGGGCAGTTTGCTCAGATCTGAACACTCCAGTGTTTTCTTCTGTGGACGTCGGCGTCTCTCAGATATCCACAAAGCCCAGTGCTTTGTAGTTGGGCCTAAACTCATTTTGTCTACCATCACTAACGAGCAGTTCACTCATTTATCCTAATATCCCCGGATCGCACCACGCGTGGGTCCTAATGTTGTTGTCTTGGACCACACCTAAGTGCACATGTTATCAGATCTGAGCAACAAATTGTACAAAGGAGGAAAATGATGAACCAAACCCAACGGGACAAAACAACAGCGCTTTAACTCCAGGCTGGTCACACACAGCGAGAAGGTTTCTTTAAACGGAGATAAATGTCTCTGAGTCCATCCAGAGCCTGCTGTTGGTGTCACGCTGTGATGAGACCTGGAGACGCATGATTCAAATCATACGCATCAAATCACACAGCCGAGGTTGTGTGCTTATGCAGTCATTTGTTACCAGGCAACAGGAATACTGGATTACAGATTTTTTTTAAAACGTAGTTAAAGATTACTGACACCCTAACTGTCCACAGACTGATGAGGAAATGTGCTCTAAGGTGAGATGTAACCTTCTGTAACTGGTAATTAAAGTGTGTGTGTGTGAAAGCAGGTAGTTTGGCTTTAATTTCTCTGGTTAACAAACAGCTGGCAGACACATTTAGCCCAGTAGCCTCATTTATTCAGCGTCTGATGGCGCTGTGGAATTAAAAGGCTTTCGTCAGCTCTAAATTTAAACTTTTACAGAGCCGCTGTAAAATAAGCACGGCCCCGCTTGTATATTTTTCTTCAGAGCGTCAACATCGGGGCCCGGGCCGGCCTGCAGTCCCATATTTTAAGAGCAAACGCGGCGAGCTTGAGCGGCGTGAATGATCAGCAGCTGATTGGAGAAGCAGAGAAAAGCTCAGACACAGTTCGGGGTGTTTTACGTGGCTCACATGTCTGTGGACATGGAAACGACTGAAACGTGTTACCGACGGTGCGTGCTGCTGAGTTTGGCTGCAAAGGGACGTGTGAAGAACTGGTCTTTGACTCTGAAGCAAGTTTCTGTTTGAGCCGCTGAGCTGCGAGTCCTCATTGTGGCCTGTGAGCTTGTACATATGGCTCACCTTTGATAATTAGGCAGAAATATTTGAATATCTGAGGGAAGTAGAACAGAGCCGGGAACTGTGTGGTCAAAACTACCTGTTATTTTTAGGTTGGCACTCGCAGATCAGAGCAAAACTCTGCTCCGCTGGACGACTTTGACTAAAAGAGGCATTTTTGTTTATTCTGTCTTCTTTTATTAATACACTGTGCACATGCTCATAGCTGTATTTGGTCTTGATGTCCTTGGACAGGTAAGAAAAAAACAAAATGTATCCCCCTGAAACTAAAGAATTAAAAACCAGCTGTTTATACTGGAGCTCAGCTTATTAATGGTTTGAGTTCAGAGACGATTTGACTTTCTGTAAAAAGTGTCAGATGATTATCACCTGAGGAAACTGCTTATCTTCATCAGCTGATTAAAGCACTTTTGGACCCTTAAATAATGATTTCAGTTGTTTGTTTGTTCTGCACTTGGAATCAGGGCGTTAAACCCACCTGGTTACAGCTGAAAGAACGAGGCTGAAATTCCCACACGAACAGGCCGAGCTGTGAGCTTTGGAGCAAGAGGAGAAAATGAGGTGGAAAGCTATTTATTTATTTTTTGCTTTGAAAAGAGGAAGTATGATGAGTCCCTAAATTTGCTAAATTAAAAACGCATAGAGCAGCACTGTGGCACGGTGTTAGCGCTGTTTCCTCACAGCAAGAAGGTCGATTCCACCATCAGGCCGGATACACTAAACAACAGTAATGTGGTGTTTTAACATCCAGGATGTTCAGGATGTTCAGGGGAAAATGAGAAAATAATTTTATGATCAAATTGTAACCAGAAATGTGCTTTTCTCTCTCCTCTCATTGGCTGCTGAGGCAGATAAAGAGGGAAGTTTGCAGGTCCTGTTTTCGAGGTTGGTCACACTGGTGGAGCTCAGTTTGGGGAACTTCTTCCAGAATAATGCCTCCTTTTCATGGCTGTGCAAACGGCTTTAGGCAGGGCTGAAGACGTGGTCTGTAAGAAGGGAAATGAAGTCCAGCAGCCTCGCTGTGCTAACTGTCACGTGACCCCTCAGACTGACGAGCTCACAGCTGTTAGCTGCAGCAGACGCCCGGGCTCTTCTCGCTGTCCTGCTGCCCGACCCCGTCAGTTGTCAGCTGATGAGGTCATCGCTCAGCTGTTCGGAGTGTCCGTGCCGCAGAGCTGCCCGTCACATGCGACACGGCCGGTTGGCGCTCGTGCCACAGGGGGACTCCTCCAAACCAGACAGCACAAGACCGTGACTGTTCTCTCAGAATATTTATACCAGGGGGAAAAAACGGGACGTGACTCTCAGGGCAGCAGAAAACAGCCGGGGCTTTGTCTGCAGACGGAGCGGTCAGACGCTCGATTCACAAAAACAAAAAAATCAGAAAACATGAGGAAACTGGCTTTTTTTCCCCCAAACAACTGTCAGGAGTGCAGACTAGTTTAAAATTGTGACACAGCATGATTTAAATAAAAAGTCTTTACCTTACAGCATAAAGCACCTTGAAGCGACTGTTGCTGTGATTTGGTGCCATATAAATGGAATTGAACTGGAATCCATGCAGTGTTATCATCACAGGCTGAAGACTGAGGGGGTAGATTTAGCCGTGCACTGACCAGGTCGCTCCCTCAGTGTGTGTGTGTGTGTGTGTGTGTGTGTGGGGGGCTGACTGTAAGTCACGGATGGGTCTTTGTATCATGGAGCATAGACCAGTGTAAAAGTCTGACTGGTGTCAAGAACAGACTGTTATTGTTGTGGGTTCACCTCCCCTCCATGCATAACAGGACTCTTATTTAGGAAGGGAAGCGCCCGGCTCTAGCCTCACACGATTGGAGGAAGCAGCTGTCCAATGGTGCACCAGAGCAGCGCTGCGTGTAGTTTACACCAATAGTGGAGCTTTTTATGTCCCGTGTGGAGAGAGGATTGTGAAAGCGAGCACGGAGGAGAAGGCGTAGTTGTGATCCCAGCACAGAGCCGTGAATCTGAAGCCGAGAGGAGCAGAGGAGGAAACGTCCAGTTAAAGAGCTGCTGGTGTGCGGTGAGTGAAGTTTGAGCAACACATGCAGAGGTTTTAGCAGCAGGCTTATCCCTGTAGTTCCCTCCTCCTGTTGTTGCTGAATGGAAAGGAGCTGGGCGGACTGGAAGGGAAGAGCAGGGCTGTTTATTTCCAGCCTGTGTTTGCTTTAGTCACTGAGAGTTCCAGGCATACCAAGAACAAGCCTCTGTATTTAGCCAACGCGGTGTGAATGCGGCGGCCTGGCTGTGACGGAGGGCATTTTCCGCTGGAAGTGTTGGAGTTTGGACTTTGATTTAAGCAGCTTTGATTGGCCCGTAGCTGCTCTTTTAACTGGGTGATAGCTCGTGGTCACTTCTGCCTGTAACAGCTAAAATGTTGACACTGGATGGATTTTGAACGAGGGAATATTGACGTCGCCTCTCAGACCCCTTTGCCTTCTTTCTTATGTGAGCTTTGGAAGCGACAGTCTGTTTGTGTCACAGCTTTGAACCTTTGGTTTCGTCACACCTCGGCGAGCCGACTTTGACAGATTAATTTTGTTTTAAATCTTCTGCCGCTTTTGTGGAAAAGCCTGAGTGCTAGTTATTTTGGCAGAGAATGTTTTAGTTGGACCCAAACTATGTGAGACGCAACGATGTGACGCCAACAAAAATGCAGAGATGTGAGAAATTTCAGATGTGTTTGTACTCGCTCTGTCAAATTATGACGACTGTCTGTGGCCAGAGGTGCAGGCAGCGTGCTGCGAGCATTAGATTAATTCTGTGTAAACGAAGAAAATACCTGCACGTTAAGAGTCGGATCAGATGAAGCTGTTGGGATTTGTGGACTTGTCCTCTTTATTTTCCTCCTTCTGTTTTTACCTTGTGGCTGAATGAAATGTGCATAGATCTATTTATATGTAAGAGTGGGATTATTATGATTTTATGTCTCAAATTAACAGGATTAATGATTTTCCTGACTCTCACACTTTCAGAGACTTGGCTCAGTAGATCCTCTCAGTATGTACGAGCTCTATAAATCGGTCTGTTTCCAGCATTAAAGCGACACTAATACATTTTTGTGGTCTCTCTTACAGAAAGAGGACAAAGATGCCCAAGCACAGAAGACGAGAAGGACTCTGAGGCCCCCTACTATGTTGAAACTCCTTATGGTTATCAGTTAGACCTGGACTTCCTCAAGTATGTTGACGACATCGAGAGGGGCAACACTATTAAGAAGCTGAGTATCCAGAGGAAGCCCAAAGTGGCCAAACCCTCGGTGGTGCCTCGGGGCAGCACTGGCGGGGTCGGCGCTCAGGCTGAATGGACCTCCACAGACTCGCTGTCCTCCTCCAACAGTGACGGCAAACAGTCCCCGGTCTTCTTCACCAACAGGGCCGCTGCCCCGCTGACCCCCACCCTCTCCAGGGCAGCCTGTGAGGTGCCTCTGCATCAGCCGTGTTCAAGCATCGCAGAGCAGAAACAGCTCCTCCCCCCGCCGTCGCCCAGGTTTGCCCCTCGGCACAACCCCCAAGTGGAGAAGACCCTCATGGAGACCCGCCGTCGGCTGGAGCAGGAGCGTGCGCTTCTGCAGCCGCTAAGCGAGCCTCCGATGCCCCGCCGGCGTCTCGCCAGCTTCGGTGGTATGGGCTCCAGCAGCTCGCTGTCCTCCTACTCTGGCTCCATAGGCACAAGCCAGATCTCTCCCAACACCTATCAGACTCTGCCCATCAACGGTCATCTCCCTAATGGAGAGTATAACCCCTATTACCCACCATCCAGGGGCAGCTCCATCCGCCACAGCCCCATGAGCTCTGGCGTGGCTACCCCGGTAACTAACGTCAGCCCGTTACACCTGCAGCAAATCCGGGAGCAGATGGTCGTGGCGCTCAAGAGGCTGAAAGAGCTGGAAGAGCAGGTGAAAACCATTCCCATCCTGCAGGTGAAGATTGCCGTTCTGCAGGAGGAGAAAAGACAGTTGGCTGCTCAATCAAAAGGTCAAGGTCTTGGCGGCTTCCGCAAACGTTCCTACAGTGTAGGCTGCGCTGACCAAATGGAAAACCCGGGCCCCATCCAAAAGGAAACAGAGCTGCACATCATCGAGCCAGAAGCCCAGGAGCAGAGCGCTCAGAGGCTGGAGGAGTTCAGACGCCTGGCTGCTGAGGTCCAAGCACTGGAGAAGACTTCCAAGGACAACGCAAATGAAAATCAGCCTTCAAACCTCACGCAGAACCAGGCCCACCAAAAGTCTGTTGGCATAGTTACTGATCAAAATATGAATAATCTTCCAGCCACCCAAAGAAAGCCAGAGAAGGAACGCTGTTTTCGGGACGCGGGGGTGTCTACAGAGCGGCTGGAAATCCGGAGCACTGCAGTTGGCGTCACCGAGGCCATGCTGGGCATGAGCAGCGAAGCTGAGAAAGAGATCGAGCTCCAGCAGCAGACCATCGACTCCCTGAAGGAGAAGATCTACCGCCTGGAGGTGCAGCTCAAGGAAACCACTCATCAGATGGAGATGGGCAAGCTGAAACTGGAGCTCCAAGCTGCCGGTGGGTCAAACAAGAAAAAAGCAGACAAAGGTTTGATGGTCAGGCCGGAGATGTACAGCGCCTGTGTGGAGGCTAAAGTCCAGACACGCAGCCAGGGAGTGGGCGAACATCTGGAATTCAGCCATGTTAGCACTGCTAAAAGTCCACAGACTCTGACTAGAGGAGTGTCCTGTCAGCCTTCTGTGCACAGCGTCGCCACAGGACCGGATATCCCCATGGACCGGTGGGTGGTGCACGAACAGATGGAGGTGTCTGACCAGTGTGTAGGACGGCACGTGGAGACGTGCCATCGGCAGGTAGGCGTAGAGCTCAGCGTTTGTGAGGTGGGAGTGAACACGGAGGAGCTGGTGGACAGCTTGACCCTCAGTGAACCCGTGATGGAAGCCAGCAAAGAGCAGAGATCCGTGGGCTGTGGAGACTGTTCGGTGGATGTGCTCGTTAGTCCCATCAAGACGCTGGTGTCACAAGGAACTGAGACTGACCGTGTCAGTCAAGTGGACTCTGGAGTCACGGCGGCTCCTGAGTTACTGACTCAGGAGACCAGCACTGAGGCAGAAGTTGCACACAAATCCACGAACACGAAGCACGCTGTCCTCTCAGACTCATTCACTCACATGGAGTCGGTTACATCAGATAAGCAAACCAACACGGTGGTCACAGAAACCCGGACCGTCGCTGCCGGAGAAGGACTCGTCAAAGACGTTCACTCAACGGCAAAGATGCGTTCGATCGCCGTTGGAACCACCTCGGACGTGGAGCTCTTGCCCGGCAAATTGAGCTCAACTAAAACCAAAGAATGTGGGGTGGGGCCAGTGAGCGTCCATGAGAATTTCCTGGTTGGTTTAAAAACCAGAAACATAGCGTGTGGCCCCTCCCAGCCGGCTGAGTCTGTGGCGAGCATCGGCAGCCAGGAGACGGCAGAGGTGAAGCCTGCGCCGGCCGCTGTGCACGCTGATCCGGCCGCCCTGCAGGCGCACGGTGGCGTCAGCTTGGACCATTACATCGAGCGCGTGCAGAAGCTGCTGCAGGAGCAGCAAATGCTGCTGGCCGAGAACTATACCGAGCTGGCGGAGGCATTCGGCCAGCCCCGGTCCCAGTTTGGGGTCATCAACAGTCAGCTGGTCAGCACACTGTCATCCATCAACTCAGTCATGAAGTACGGGAGCGCCGAGGACATCCTGAAGCTGCAGGCGGAGTCAAAAGAAGGTGAGGGTACTGTTTATTTGGAAAGACTGCAGCGTCTCTAACTAGAGTCTGACATGTAGACTGACTCGAGCTTTCCTCCCATTATGGTAATGGCTCTTCTGTAGCTAACGATCGTGTCATTTGATCGTCCTCAGCTGATGGAGTTTGCTCCGTTGTCACAGAGATGTTGTGATTTCCATTTCATCCTCTTCATGTTTGCTTCTCCATTTTGAAAGCGAGCATTTCCTCCAAACCTAAAGTTATTATTCTGTTTGTATGAAAGCAAAGTAACAAATTCATAAAATACTGAAATGCCTCCTTCATCTTATCTTTATATTTTTACATGCTGTAGGCATTTCTGGGAGTATTTCAACTTGCTATGCATCAATACAAACGTTATATCCCAAATTTTAATAATATGTGTGCATTAAATCCATAATAACTACACATATTGCAAAAGAAGTGCAATAAACTACAAAAAATGATTTTTTTTTTTTTTTTTACACATATTTCTACTTACAGAAATTTCAAGTGTCTTCATAGTTTCATTTTTGAGATTCACAATGTTTTTTATTAACTGCAGGAAAAACGAAATGACTATTATTGTGCACAAATTGCAAAAAAACAGCATCAAGAGAATCTACTTCCAACAGTTCAGTTAAGCCTCCCAGGAACTGTACAGAAAGGCAAACTTTCATAAACACAGTAAACCTTTGAGAGGCGCTGCAAGAAAAAACTACGTTTCCCCAAAACACGACGTCACGTCCGGTTTTGACAGGTGATGGTGAACATGCGATGGTTCGCGCTGACGTAGGAAGTGCCGCAAACAGCTGATCAGATTGGCAAAGCGTGTTTCAAGATTATTATGTTTTTGTTGTTGCAGCGATTTTTATGTGATTTTTTTTTTTTTTTTGCAAAGCCATTTGGAAAAAATTGAATGCATGTTATGCAATTTCAACTCCTCCAGTTTCATATACAAAAAACCAGGATTTAAAAATGTTACATTTAAGCTCGTCGGAGCGCTCTGATGGGCCTAAACTGGTTCCAGAAAGCTGTGACGGCACAAACCTGTCGACATTCAGCTGAGTGATGTGAAGTTTGCAGTAGCTACAGTTAAAGTTTTAACATGGGAGTCTGTGGGGACTGCCTCGAGTGGTCATTAGAGGAACTGCAGGTTTTTCAGCCCTGGAGGAGTGCTGCTCGTCTCAAACACATTTGTATGCATGTCAGTGTTCTAATGAGCTGAATCAAGGTGTAGTTCAGGACTGAAGGGTGGGTGCTGGTTTGGAGTTTAGGGGGTGGGGTTGTCACACACATGTAAAGAGAATCCTGATAGGATCAGACAGGCTGTGCTGATCTGTGACCCTGAAAAATGTGGCAGGGCCTTTGGACTTGAACCAACAATGAGCTCATTTCTTTTAGGAGGCAGTAATGTCGCACCATTCTTCCACTTGTTGTTTTTGCGGGCCGCCCTGCCTTCACTAACAGCTCCCTGCTGATGCTGATTCATGGCTCCTTCTCCCTTACATAACACACGTTGTTGCAGATGAGCACGCGGCGATTCTGTGCTCCTTTCTGGCCTCTTTTGCGATGTCATCACACGTTTCCTCTTTTGTGTTTTTATCCCGTTCTTGTGACTTTACTCCTGCCATCAACATTCAGCACAGAGTTACATTAAAGTCGCGGCTGATGCCGCTCCTTGGAGCACCAAGAGCCTTTGTCCTACTGAATGCTGCCGTCTTCAAATCAGTGAGGAGTGAAAAACTGTCTTTGATTTAGAAAACTGGATCTCAAATCGCTCCTCGCCTCTGTGGCGCTCTGTCGTTTCAGACGGTAACAAAGTGAACGTTCAGAGAGCTCAAAATGTCCTTTTCTTTTGTTCCCCTTGTCAGAGAGCAGTCAGCAGCTCCAGCTGTCGTCTGTCGGGGCAGAGCACGTGGAGAAGTCACCTGACCTCACAGCAGCCGATACGCCTGCGAACACGCCGTCGCAGCAGCAGATCAGTGCGGCCGAGCAGAAGAGCCGCATGGACCTCCAGATGTCTACAGCGCTGCATGGTACGACTGCAACAACACAGCTCGTTATTGTTGTTATTGTTATTCCAATATTAAATATTTTAAGAGCGCTGCAGTTTACAAGCTGTATGTAAAAGATGGACCTGGCCACTGTCGTCTGTAGTTGGAATCAACATCTTTTTGAGCTAATGCTAACAAGTCTGGTTAGTCCAGAGACTCTGATGCGTCCCACAGACGCCTGCTCGTTATTTCTAATGAACTTCCTGATAAAATACTACAGCTTCATCCTAATTGGACAGCCAAAAGTGCTCCAGGCCACGCCTCTGACAGTGTAAATGTACCCCTGTCCTCACTGTGGAGGTTGCAGTGTGGTTCTGAGATGGAGGTCTGGAGGCTGATGGTGGTTTCGAGTATCATAGACTCCCAGATCTGTGTTGCTTCTGCTTTTAGCTCAATCAGTTTTATTTTGGTGCTCCAGCCACACCCACCTGACTGCTACGTCTTATGGTCAAGTGCTGAACCTTCGAAGGTTTTCCCTCCACAGCAGACGGGCTGATGTCTGATGCTCTGTGACCCAGGAACATGAATCAGATTGTCAGCTCGTGCTTTTTGGACTCTGTTGCTCAGTTTGAGAGTCAAACACATCTTATTTGCCTTCTTTGGCCCCCGAGTCCATTTATCAGGGTTATAAACACTGCGAGCTAAAGTCACTGTTTCAGCTTCAGTTACTGTTCCTGTGCAGAAGCAGAGAGCCAGAACAGTGAGAGCGAGGCTCTGGAGCGTAAAGCAGATGTTTTTCTAAGTTATCTGACCAGATGTTTAGGCGGTGGTCTGCTGGCTGTAGAGACGGCCCCTCAGCAGAACATTCAAACGTTTCTTTCACAACCCGGCTGCTGTAAGGTGTGCGTTACCTCACCTGAGCTGACTGTAGGAGGTCACCTCGCGCCGACGCCAGGTGACATGTGAAACGCCACCGCGAGCGCCGTCATCGGCCCGACGAGCGGCTCACGCCACTCTCACTCCCAGCTGTCAAAACACGGGAAACGTGCTGAACGACTGTTGCTAATGAGCAGCGCACACGCCTGTGTGTACACATGCAGCTCCCTGCATGCTGATGCATGAACACAGTCCGCTCTGTTCCTCCCCGCAGCATTAAGGAGGCCCCTCGGTGGAGGCAAGTCCTGGCAGATGTGCTGAGTGTTTCTGGCTCGCTCTGCTGGTATTTCGGTTTTCGAGGCCTCTACTTAAAATGACTGAGATACTTCGGGCTTTGAGTCGGCTTCCAGTGCCTCGCGGACAGATGAGACGGACACTTAATGGCTGCTTTCCTCCCTGCCAAAGCTCTCGATCATGTCAGAACTTTTAGTGGAGCATTCAGGCGTTATCGGCTCTTTGTAACCAGCTCAATGGGCTATTTAGTTACATGGTGTGTTAATTATGCAGGAGGAGAGTTGGAGAGATGATTTTATGAGGAGGATCGTGATGAAACATGGGAAGGAGACGGAAACGACGAAGGAAAAACACTTTCCACTCCGAAAAGTCTCACCTTACACACTATAAATAACAGAAACATAATTTAATGATGCATAAACTCCAGATAAGTGTGTCTGTCACAGCCCTGTAATACTGTCTCAGCCACACATGGCTGTAAACAAAAGGGAGCCTAAATAGTCCAGCTGTTTAACATGATTCCAACAGGGGGCGCTCCGCTCGTGAACAGAGGTGAAATATAGAAGCTGGAGCTTACAGATGTCAGAGATCTGATTTAATCTTGTTCTTTATTAATTTAGTGACGAGGGTCTGTTTGAGATGAGGTCCTGATGAGGAACGTATCTTTGTTCATAACTGACGTCTGAATATCTGCAGTGTTCAAAAATATGTGAACGCACAATCATCACATGACGGCAGCGTTAAACATGATTCTGTCGGCTCAGGAAACGAAAGCATTCTGCAAATCAAAGTGACAACAGGAGGAAACGATGCAGGCGGTGCCATGGCGCCGTCCTCATGGCTCCGTCTTCATCGCTCCGTCCTCATCGCTTCCTGAAGTTGAACTTTGTGTCACACTGTGATGATGAAGGGTTTCCTTATTTATGTATCGATGAACTATTCATGTTTTGAAGTGTTTGGATATAACAGCCCGCCTACATGGTGCTTTTTACTAACGTACATCTGCATCGATAAACACGCAGCCCTGTTTTAAAGCAGCCTGTTCGATTTATCAGATGAGTTTAAGTTGATTCTGGATTATGTGTCATGTTGTCGGCTCTGCTTTACGATGTTCTGCGTCTCCTGCAGGGCAGAGCACCCTGAAATCCATCATGAAGAAGAAAGACGGCCGAGCCGACTCCAACGGCACGAAGAAGAACCTGCAGTTCGTCGGGGTGAACGGAGGGTGAGAATGTTTTTAATCAGAAGTTTGCAGCGTGAGAGTTTTTCAGTGTTTTGGTGTCCCGGCTGAGGTCAAAGGTGGCAGGGCTCACGTTTGCTCAGCTGTGTGTCGACGCCGAGCCTCACGAGCTCGTTATTGTTGTTCGCAAATATGAAACCCGAGCTGCTGATCTGCACTCACATCTTTGTTTCTGCACCTCTGTCGCCCCCTCGTGGCGCAGATACGAGACTACGTCGAGTGACGACTCCAGCTCAGAGGACAGCAGCTCCTCTGGGTCAGACGAAGAGGACGAGGACGAGGAGGAGGGGTACGGAGGAAAGGAGGAACACCAGAAAGTGGAGGGGCAGAGCACGAGGGAGGAGTTCCAGCCCGAGGGAGCAGAGGACGTGGACAAGAAGGATGACGAGGAAAGTTCAGAGAAGCAGGAGACGAGAGAGAGGCGAGTAAAGAAGATGAAATCATGATGATATTTTTCTGTCTGTAAATTTGATCACTTATGTCCAAACTAACCTGTTGGATGAGGCTGAAGCTATTAGAAGAATGACGTCTGTTTGACCTCGACTCAAAGGTACGAGCTGAGTGAGAAGATGCTGGCTGCATGCAACGTTCTCAAGTCTCACCTCGGTGACTCCAAGGCTGTGACCAACAAAGACCTGGTGAGGAATCTGATCAGCTGTTTGTTAAATGATGTCATGAAACGTGGTTTGGAGCGCAGCGCTGACCAATCACCTCAGTGGATTCAGTGTGACACGCCCACTGTGCACCCAAAGCTGGGCCTTTAGTTAAATTTGCCTGTCGGCGTGCTGATGGTCACTTCCTGTCTGTGCAGAGAGGCTGTCTCAACACGGTGCAGCACGAGTGGTTCCGCGTGTCCAGTCAGAAGGCGGCGGTGGCGGCCATGGTGGAGGACTACCTGGGAGCTTTCACGGACTTCTCTCCCGCCGTGCTGCGCCACATCGTCAACATGGCCGACGGCAACGGCAACACGGCGCTGCACTACAGCGTTTCACACTCAAACTTCCAGGTGGTGAAGAAGCTGCTGGATGCAGGTGAGAGCTGCGTTCGTGCGAGGCGGCTTTGAGATGATCGGCTCCCAGGAGAGACGAGGGCGCTGCTGAGGGAGGGCTTCATCTCCCACCTCCAGCCTCTTTTTCTCCATTTATACTGTTTGTTTGTTTTTGTTTTCTAAATGTAAAAGCTGAAGACAGCAGTCCGTCTGTCCTGTAAATCCTCGGCTCGTTCACTGGTGGAGCGCTGCGGGTAGGATGAAGTTCAACTTTAAAAAAACTTTATTTAACTTGATGTGGGCACAAAACAGTGAGACGTTCATGTTGAGGGACGTACAGTCTTTATTTGTTGTTGTCTATAAAACATCTCAGATGTCACGATGGTCAGATTTCACCTTTTTGTCTTCCTGGTTTCTCCTCATGCTTCACCTCCTTTTTCCTCCATCCTGACAGTCGAGGAGGATTCTCCCTCTGTCCCCGCAGCTCCTGCTGTTAACAGCAAAATAATTATCTGATAGTTTGACACAAAGGCAGCTGAGTGAACTCGTGATGCAGAGCCACAGATGCAGGCGGGACACGGCTTCACGCTGGAAGACGATGAAGGAAAACACTGAAAGTGAGGATACAAGGATACAAACGGCTTTGGTTGGCGCTGTCACCACACAGCAGGAGGGGTCTCCTCCAGCTCCTCCGCCTTCCTCTCTCAGGCTCGAGGCTTGTTTGGACTCACAGAGTTGTAATAAGGAGTGGTTAAATGTGGTGGCAGTAATATGACTTCCAGTCAGCAGGACTAGAAACGGTCTGTTTGCATTTCCATATCTTCTGTGGATCTCCAGGAAAAACACCGGATCAAAATTGAGTAAAACTTCATGAAACTGATTTAATTCATAACCTGAGAAAATATATTTTAAAACCCGGGCAGGAAATCTGCAGGTATGAGTGAAATGTCACCAAGAACGTAGACAACACAGACGCTCACATTTGGGCTCCAAGACAGGAAAGTTTTTCTTTTTTAATGCGACAGCCTCGTCCTCGCTGACGCTCCCACACAGCGAGCTCCGCGGAGGCTCAATAGACTGTGATGAGGTCGCGGACACTCGCTGCTCTGAAGGCCTTTTGTCTCCTCGGCCTTTTGTGTCCGTGTGTCCGTGACGCCGTCTCCGCCCCCTCCTCCCATTGTAGCCTTTGTCCGTCCCAGTTCTAGCGGAGGCCTCCGCTCGCTTCGCTCCCATCCGGCCTCTGACGGGTTTCTTCCCCCTCCATGTTGGCGTGTTCAGCTTGTAGAGAGTGTGAGGAGGAGCAGACGATACGACACGGGACTCGAGTGTTTTTTGTTTGTTTTTTCACGAGGAGAAGCGACTGACAGAAGCGTCACATGCTGACACGTCTGTGACGTCGTTGACCGACGGTGACGAGTCAGTGTCACAGGCTGACCCCCACCCCCCCACCCGAGACCACCAGTGACAAAAATGTCTTTGTCCAGCCTTCTGGAAGTTTTGAACTGTCTGTGTTGGTGTGTGTTTCAGACGTGTGTAATGTGAACCAGCAGAACAAGGCGGGATACACCCCCATCATGCTCGCCGCGCTCGCAGCCGTGGAGACGCCCAGGGACATGCGTATTGTGGAGGAGCTCTTCGGCAAGGGTGACGTCAACGCACGCGCCAGTCAGGTCAGTGAGAGGAGGTCAGAGGTCAAAAGGTCGCGGCAGTAATACGAAGGTCACGACGGCCAGACGAGAGCAGAGTCGCTCTAAAAAGCAAACGAAGCAAAAGCAGAAATGAAACGTGCACGATGGACGGAGCAGAAACGGGAAAGTTACTGAAAAAATCAGAAATGCACAAATTAAACTAAACGTGAGTCGATGAACGACTGCCTGCAGAAGTTTAAACAGAGTTTAGTTTAAGACCTCTGGAGCTGCTGAAGTGGGAAAAATTGCACTTTAGCGACACCGTGTGGTGGAGAAAGGTAAAGGCCTGGATTTTTAAAAGTGAGACAAATTTAACAGTTTGTGAAATACTGAACATTTGATCTGGAGTCGTGTTTGGGAACGATGCAGCTCTCACCGGGAACACGATCCGTTAGCGTGGACTGCTTCCTGAGAAAGTTTCTTAGAGCTGTTGGAGAGATTTTGACCTGGTGCCACTCGGTGTGTTTGTGGCACAATATGTGCTGTGATGAACACAAACCAACGTTAAACTGCCTCTAGGAGAGTTTTCAAACATTATGTTGAAATATAGAAAAGGATTGTTTGCATCCTGTGATCATGAATAAACAGTAACATCGATCATCTGGATGATTGTTCCTTCGTTACCTGAACCATGCATCGTTGCTTCACCCAGGCTCCGCCCACCGTACAGTTGTACTGGCTGTGCTGTGATACTGTGGATGTTTGTGTGGCTTCATTAAACCGAATCATTGAAAACGGCAGCTCTGTGTGATCAGAGCTCTTCATTTAATGAAACCGTTTTAGTTCAGAGTTGATATTTGCACGAACGCGTCGGCGTGGAGGCTGGAAGCGTCGGGTTTGCTCACCGTGCTTTTGTCCCCGCCGCAGGCCGGCCAGACGGGGCTGATGCTGGCGGTCAGTCACGGCAGGATGGACATGGTTCGAGCCCTGCTGGCTCACGGCGCCGACGTCAACATCCAGGACGACGAGGGCTCGACGGCGCTCATGTGCGCCAGCGAGCACGGCCACGTCGAGATCGTCAAGCTGCTGCTGGCCCAGCCGGGCTGTGACGCCACGCTCAGCGACAGTGTGAGTTGTGTACACCAAGTTGTTGCTGTAATGTTGGACCCACTGGTTTCTAAACATTAGAGAAGAACTGCAGGTGTGTAGATGCTGTTTTTTTTGGTCATGCTGACTTATTTTGTTTGCTCCATCAGGATGAGAGTAGCGCTCTGTCCATAGCTCTGGAAGCGGGACACAAGGACATCGCAGTGCTGCTTTATGCTCACGTCAACTTCTCCAAAGCCCAGTCACCAGTGAGTCGTCATTTTAGTGTTGCACCAAATCATGGAAGCTTCGTTACACATTTTAAAACCTCCTTCCTAATAATCTGCTCTGTGTGTGTGTGTGTGTGTGTGTGTGTGTGTGTGTGTGTGTGTTTTAGGGAACGCCTCGACTCGGCAGAAAAACGTCCCCGAGTCCGACCCGGAGGGGCATGTTTGATTAAACCCAGCCTCTCCTCTGCCCACAAACCCTGCGCTGCTATTGGTTCTCATGCGCGACGCCTTACCCATCGCTGGATTTACCCAACCAACCAATGAGATTTCTGGATTTTCTTTTTTCTTTAATCTATGTGCACATTTGCCTCCACGACGAGCCCAAAGTGCCCTTTGAATATGAATGTAAGCAGCTGGTGCTTCACAGACTGTGGCTGAAACGTGTCCAAAGTCACAAACTCTGGAGTTCAGACCAACCTTTAAACTAAAATATGCCTTTTTTTTTTTTTTTTTACTTGATGCTCAGTGTTGATCATAAAGAGCACCAAACCCTCGTCATTTGATTTTATTTTTAATTATGTTTGCGAGCGTCAGAGATGGAGCGCGATCCAGCCATCCTGTACATACCGCTGGCCTCGACATCCCGGTGTCACATCGGCGTGAGCGAAACTGGAGAAGTTTTACTTTTATACAAATGATTTGTATCTATTTAAAAAGAAGAATCACAGTATTTTGAATATTTCCTTTTACTACTTAACAATCCACGAGGTTATATATTTATCAGAGTATAGTTTTTAATGCAGAGATGTATTACGTTGTACATACGGTGGTCGTTTGACTCTAGTTCTCCTTTTTGTCTTCATGTCCAGTTTCCTTCTGTGTAAAATAAGAAGTTCTCTAGTTTTCATCAAGGTACTGACTTTCATGCTCACGTGAGATTTGAAGTGCCTTAAACTTTACCATGTAACAATAAACACCAATTAAAGAGTCTAAATCCAGACGTGTCGGGTTTGTTCTCACCGCTCGACGTTTCTGCAGAATGGTTTCATACTAGTTAATGAAGAAACTGACCTGTGAACAAAACCATGGTTCATGAGCAGCAGGGAGGTCAGTGTTGGAGTAAAACAACAAAGATGGTTTAGTCTTACTGCAAGAACTGCTGACATCATACTGCAAGTGTTTGTACTGTACGAAAGTCTTCAGACAAACCTTTTTCTCTTTTACAAGAAAACTGGGGAAATACTGAGATTAATTGATTCATATGTGGGGGGGGTTAAAGATCCTCAGGTATCAGGACTAGAGAGGAAAAATCAGCCACAGTCCAAAGAAAAACCCTGAAGACTTTCAGAAAGCTGCAGAAGTGTTGCTCAAGACCACTTTAAAAATTAAAGTCTGGCTCCTCCAAAACAAATCCACTGCTCGAAACAAAAGGAGCTCGTTCCAGGAGACAGTGATTACTCCAGGAGACCTGGACAGGACTAACCCATCGGTGGGACCAGTAAGTGCTCCTTGGTGCAAAGAGGAACAGGCTGAGCACTGCCAGAGCAAAATGACCTCCAGCAGGACGCTGGTGTGAACGTGTCTGACCGAACCAACGGACTTCATGACTGGCTTGAGTGTCTGACCTCTTCTGGTGTGTCCTGTCACTGTCCAGCACCGAGAAGCTTTTCTGTTTGAGGAGTCCAGCGCTCATTCATGCAGAGACAATGTCACAGTGGGATATTTGTGTAGCGCAGCCTTAAAGTTATAGTTTGGACTCTTGGTGGTGATCAGTCGATCCCTAATTTCCTTTGGGATTAATAAAGTATTCTGATTCTGATTTCAGAAATGTCCTGAACTATTTTCATTGATTCTGAGGTTTCTGGAGGCTCTTTGTTCAAACATTTCTGGGTTGTTGCCCAAAAATGGCGACAACTGTTTCATTTGTACATATTTTATTATTTCATCTTAAAGAAAAACAGCATTACGTAAAAAGCATGTGCACAGGGGTCGATTCAAATCAGTACAAAAAATATCAGCTTTAATTTAGAAAAGCAGCTTTCAAGACACGCCGCCAACTCACCGAGGTTTATCCACCAGGATCAAAACAAGAACGAGCCAATCACAGAGCAGAAGAAACAAAGTGAGCGCGTGCAAATTCTGCTTCAAAAAGTTATTTTCACTTTAAGATTTTGGTCATTTTGTTTTACTGAGTTTAAACTGTTCTGGTGTTTCTGACCATAAGCTGACGGTTACATGTTTGATGTGTTCAACAACTCGTACCTGCTGGAATTTTCCAGCTTTGGGAGATAAACACAATAAATGAAGAGACCTTCATTACCCAGGTTAATATGACCAAGGGCCAGCAGGTTTGACCTGAGCTCTGTTTTTACTGCACTGTTCAGACAGAGGCCTGATTCTGCCTGAAAGCACAAGCAGAGGGGGTGTAGCTCAGCGGTAGAGCATTTGACTGCAGATCAAGAGGTCTCCGGTTCAAATCCGGATGCCCCCTGTAGAGGCTCGGTGCTGTTTTATCTGCCCTGCTGACAACAAGCTCTGTGAACCTGTGAGGAAACGACCTGTTCACACTCATAAGAGATTTGATTTCTTATCACAGATGATGAAACCATGCAGCAGATCCTGTAGCTGCTGCTTCACACTGTTAGTTAGCTTTCACCTGCCTCCGCCTGCTGTCTGCTGTTGAGCTGCTCTTTCTGTTAACAGTTACTGTTGCTGTGGTAACCATCATCTTAGGATTCATTTGCACTTTAAGAGGTCACTTACCTTCATACATTTCTGTGTTTGTAATTATCTGCAGTTTGGTTCAATGCAGTGCAACAAGACCCTGATGACCTGAAGCCCAACGTCCACACACCTCTCCCTGATGTTTAACACACTCTGATGAGTTGGAGTCTGAATGAAGCTCAGTCTGACCTAAAATGGCCTTGGCTGCTGACGTCTTCCCTGCTCCTCTCCTCCCACACAGAACCAGGTTAAGAGCTGGTTTGATGAGTTCAGGCACCGACATTACTGTCATGGCTGGACCAACATCTCAGATGCTCTCCATTTTTCTCTCTAAATATTTGACCCAAGCCTGATCACCTGTGATGAAGATCACCCTGTGAGTCCTCCTCTGTTGTTTTAGGACCCCTGGAAGTCTATTTTAAACCTGTTGTTACTGATCTTGGTTTTAAATTGGAAAACCAAATCAGAGCAGTGGTGAAGTCCAGTTTTTATCATTTAAGGCGACTGGCAAGAGTAAAATCTTTTCTTTCGAGGCAGCACCTTGAGACAGTGATCCATGCTTTTATTTCTTCCCGCCTGGACGACTGTAACGCACTTTATGTGGGGGTCAGTCAGTCGTTGCTCTCACGTCTGCAGCTGGTTTAAAATGCGGCTGCACGACTCCTAACAGGAATTTGAAAAAGAGAGCATATAACCCCCGTGCCGGCCTCTCTGCACTGGCTGCCTGTGTCTTTTAGAGTTAATATTAAAATTCTCATGTTTGTTTTTAAATGCCTTCACAGTCTTGCCCCGCCTTACCTCTCTGAGCTTCTTCATCCCCACACACCCTGTCGGTCTCTCAGGTCAGCTGACCAGCTGCTCCTGGAGGAAGCTCAGAGGGGGCGGGGCCTTCTCTATCGTGGCTCCTAAATTATGGAATAATTTGCCCATGCACGTTAGAGAGGCCCCTTCACTGTCCACTTTTAAATCACGTCTTAAAACCCACTTTTATTCCTTGGCTTTTAACCTCAGTGAGACTTAGTTTCTCTTTTAATTGAAGTAGTTATTTAATTAATGATTTCACTCTTCTTTTATTTGGTTTTTATTTATATCATGTAATTTTATTTTACAGTTCCAATGTACAGCACTTTGTGTCAGCTGTGGTTGTTTTAAAGTGCTTTATAAATAAAGGTGATGATGATGATGAAGACACGCAAATACAAACAACATGCAGTTGCGTTTTGTCAGAGCAAGAGCAGCCTACAGCGACCTCCGTGTTGCGCTTGGTAGCTTAATGAAAAGTTTTTTTTGCCTGTCCCGTTTGGTTCTTTTTGCCATCAGAATTATTGTCTAAAGACGGATTTACTTTACCAGTGTGTGAATGTGTGTGTGAATGGGTGGATGATTGTGTATAGTGTAAAGCGCTTTGGGGTCCTTAGGACCAAGTAAAGCGCTATACAAATACAGACCATTTACCATTTACCAAATGGACCATCCCAGCCTTGCCGTAATGGTCTATTTGATTCACCTTTGTTTTTATTGTTTATTTTATTTTCACTTGCTACACACGTGACAGACATGACTGAGGGAAAGAAAGAGGGAAGAGGGGCGGGGGTAAAGGGCAAAAAACAAAAACCAACAGAATAAGCAGACAAAAAAATGCATATATCGATCACCTGGATCACCTGTTGAGAAAGAAAAAAGAGAAAACAAGCAAAGAAAAAGAGCAATATAATAGACAACATCATCGTGATGATCTATGTGAATAAAACAGTAAATACTAAATATTAAATATTATTGTGCAGCACGTAAGATCGACAGCGCACAGTGTGCTTTGAGGTAGGAGCCAAAAAGGGTGTCAAATCTGCTCACACAGACATGTAGAGCCAAATACTGTCAATAAGGCCTCTGAATTTTCTGAAGACAGTTAAACCTGTCAGGTAGTGATGTCCAACAGGTGAACATGCAGCTCCATGAACACGCACAGCTGTGGATTCCAGCTGCTTCGATGTTGCATTAACTCAACCATGCGAGACAAATCCAGCTGCTCATTAAAGATTTATGGTTTGATCAGAAAAGAAAACATTGGTCCAAACACCTGAAAGTCCCAAAAACACATTGTGAATTCTGTCTCGAGTCTACGCATGTATCCGTGTATCTCCGTGGTGCTGATGCTGTGCTGAGCGGACAGCTCCTGAAGCTTTTGAAGTGTCGGAATGTGGAAAGCTAACAACGTCCCTCTGACCAGTAGGTGAAGTTATTTTTAGCCAATTACAAGTTGAATCTGGTAGTTGGGGTTGTTAGCTAACATACTGTCATTAAGAAGCGGCACAACTAATGTGTCTATGCGAGCTGATTTGCGATGTGCACCGCTGGCCCGGCCATTTATTTTTTTTTAATGCACCTTCTCAGATTAATTCACTGCGTGTCGTGCCCAGGGCTGGACTGGGACAAAACATCAGCCTGGCTTGACTAGAGACCGGCCCACCAGATATTAAAGCCATAAAGCCTTTGAATGAAAACAAACACTGTGGTGACAGTGATGTACTGTCTTGTTGGTATATGTATGATTTCTATACATTTTACATCAGATGAAAAATTTGATTGTAAGATTCAGATAATTATTTATTAAAAGTGAGACATTTTAAATCAGAATAAGAAGGTATTTCTTTGTGCCCCCCTTTCCCTGTTAATACCCTACCTGCCCCCCTGGCAACACTTTGCTAGATCCGCCCCTGCACAGTTACCAGCTGTCAGCTACTTAGAAAAGGATCCTGGTGTTATTTGTCTCTCAGAAACAGTTCATAACTTCAACTCATTCATGTCACCTAAAAGGTAAACCTGTTTCTCCATCACAGCTCTGATGATTCAGTAAGGACGTCTCCTGGTTTCATCTTCATGTTTCCCTCTCACCACATATCCAAACCCACATCATGACCAGCAGCTTTACAGCTGTGGCTCCAGCAAACATCAGCTGATACTAGAAATTAATATTAAATAAATTCTAACCACAGCTGATCAAGCTTAAACGTGCTGCTGTTGTTTACCGCGACAACCACTGGTTTCCTCTTTCTGGTGCAAAGTGGACGATAAACAAACAAGAGAGAAAAGCCAATCAGCTGATCATTGATCAGTTTCATGATTGAAGTAGAAACAGGAGAGGGAGGGGGGAGGATGAGAGGAGAAGAGGCAGCTGTGCAGCAAAGACACAGAATAACTCCAGCTTTGTGTCTTTTTCATTGTAGCTGAAGTCCGGGACAAACTGTTCCTTTTCACCTCAATACGAAACCCGTAATATTTTCTCTGAATACGAGACGACTCTGTTTTTTACGGGACGGTTGGCAACTCTACTAACTAACCTTATGAATAAAATAAAGTTCACTATCAGTAACATCATAGCACCCACCCAGCTGTAGAAACTCCGTCATGCTGGCTAGCACGCAGTACGAGTTATTGTAACTGACTGTAAAAAGTCAGCACAACGAAAATAAACTCCACCTAAACTTGGTTTATATCTGACCCGATAGACTGCAGGTCATAACTTCTTACCTGAAGTTCAGTTCACCGCCTCGGGTCTCTGCTCCTCCTGCCTCCCCTTCCCTCATCCACCTGCTGGCCTCTGTGGAAGCTCCACCACAGCCACCACCAAACAACTGAGTTATTTTTACACATCTCCCAGCATCTGGCCAATCCACCACCTCTCATTGTTTATACCGTTACCAGAAAAAAATAAAATCATCGGCCCACCGATGGCCAGTCCAGCTATGGTCGTGCCGGCACGCGTGCCCAGGGTTGCCGACCCCTGATCTAAACTTTACGGTCATATATCTGTCTATTTTAAAAAAAATCAGTGATTTTATAATAAAACTTGATTACACAAAATGTACAAAACACAACCAAAACAAATAAACACCATGGAAACAGTTACTCTCAAGAAAATACAAGAAATCAAATCACACATATCCAGATTTTTACCAAACATTACAGAAAACAACAAATCAGAAAAGATTAAAATGACTGATAGTAGTCCAGCAGTACAGAGCAAAACTAACACAACTTAAATGAACATCCTGGTACTTAAAGAGCTCAGCGCAGGAAAAACTCTTTGATCCATAACTTCAAAAAAAGACAAGAATAGAGGTAGCTGATCACCAAATAAGTGTCGTCTTTCTTTATGATAAAACATTTAATCCCCCCCTACACACACACACACAGACAGACACACAATGATAACATTTGAATGACAAAGTCACACTGATAACTGTTCTGTTCTTTACATATTTGAATATATTTATGTACATTTGTTTATTTAATTTATTTATTTATTTTTGAATGAACGCGAAGTGCATAAGATGCCAATAAACACCAAACTAAAACCAAAGAGAAAAAACAGTTGATGTGAATCTTCATCCATCTTTTCTCCTCTGCTTATCTTAATCAGGGGGTGGAGCCTATCCCAGCTATCATGGAGAGACGGGGTACCAGTCTGTCGCAGGGTAACATGGAGACACAGACAACCATTCACACTCACACTCATGGGTTATTTAGAATCACCAATTAACCCCACTAACTGCATGTGTGTGGACTGTGGGAGGAAACCCATGCAGACACAGGAAAAACATGCAAACTCCACACACTCCAGGTCAGGGAGTCAAACTCGCAACCTTGTGATTGCTTCCACTCTGCCAGGTGGGAGATTAATGAGCTGAGACAGGAGACTACATGTTGGTTCCACGTGGGTCTTTTAGTAACTAATACCTATTCAGTCTTTGGAGTTAGTTTAACCAGTCAGAAGCTTTGGTAATGTTGGGATAGTGATTTGTGGTTTAATGGTGAGACTGGAGTCCGACACTGTGTTTAAGGCAGATTAGACGGTACCAGAATTATTTGCTGTTGTGAGGAAATCCCAAACATGTAAAACATGCAGAACAACAAATCGGTGCCTCTTTAACGTTTTTTCTTAGAAAAATGAAAGAAAAACAACTGAAATCCTTCATTTCTCGTCATAAAATGCTGCAGGCTGATGCGTCACTGACCTCCTTACTTAAGATTTTTTGCATCAATTCACTTATTTGTTGTTCATGTTCTTCCTGTAGTTCGTCCTTGTCCTCCTCAGTTTTTGCATTCCTCATTTGTTTTTCATGTTTTTCCACTAGATGTTTGATCTTTCTCAGGTTTTCGCTCTTCTTGGTCACACGTTTCACTAAGTCGTTCATTTCCTTCACGTGTTCTTCCCGCTGAGCATTTAATTCATCCATGTGTTTCTTTTGGGATTCGTTGAACTCTTCTGCTTTCTGTCTGGCTTTTCTTTCATAGCTCTTCTTTAGGTCCTCCAGTGTTTTCTGATGATTGTTCTCTGTTATTTCCATTTCTCTTCTTATTTGTTCCTCTTGTAATTTGTTGTTTTCATATTTTATTTTTTCTTGTTTGTAACTTTCCAGCAGTTTGTCTATTCTTTCTTCCTCCTCCTGTCGTCTCTTTTCATCTTCTTCTCTTTGTTTCTCTCGCTCTTCTCTTCGTTCTTTCTCCCAGGCTTCTTGTTTTCGTTGCATCTCTTCTCTGGTCTCTTCCAGATGTCTGTCGACACTTTCCTTTGCCTCTTTTTCCAAATGAATTTGTCTGTCCAGCTTTTCAAGTTCTTCTTTGAATTGTTGTCGATATCTTTCTTCTCCAGTGTCCTTTTCCTTTTCCTTCTTTTCTCTCATTTCTTCTTCTTTTTTTTTCTTCTCTTGTTCTTCCTTAATTTTGTTCTTCATTTCCTTGAGTTCTTCAGCTTTCTGTTTTCTCTCCTTTTCTGATTTTTCTCTCTCTTCTGCCATTCTTCTTTTCATTGCTTTCATTTCTTGCTTATGCTTTCTTTCGATCTCTTCCTTTTCCTTCTGCATCTCTTCTTCCTTCTCCTTCAGGATCCTCAGTATCTCATTGGTGTAGAAGCTTCTTCCATTGTCCTTCACCATGGTGTCAATCTTTGCTATCAGCTCACTGACTTGTGTGCAGTTTTGTTTGTCAGAGTTATTGAACACATGGTATCTTCCTCCACAGTCAGAGATCAGTTTCTTAAGGGAACTGTGACATTTGTTCTTGATGTAATCATCAATAGACTCTCCCTGACGCTCCAGATCGTCTCCTCTGGTGAAAAGAACGATGGTGAACTTTTCAGAATTCTTCCCAAAGAATCTTTTAGTGAGCTTGATCGTTTCTCTCTCCTCTGCTGTGAATCTGCCGACCTGCATCACCACCAAGAAGACATGCGGTCCTGGAGCCAGCTGGCTGATACATTTCACCATCTCCTCTTGAATTTCTTCATTTGACAGAGCTGTGTCAAACAGACCAGGAGTGTCGACCACAACAACAGGACGACCGTCCACCTCACCCTCTGCCTTCTTACAATATGTTGTGACTGATATTTGGCTTGATGCAGCTGTAAACTCGTCTCTTCCTAAAATGGTGTTTCCTGTAGAGCTCTTTCCACAGCCGGTCTTCCCAAGCAGCACAATCCTGAGACAGTCTGAGTCCTGTTCTCCACCTTCATCACCTAAAACATGAAAACAATCAGAGTTAACACTTGAATACTGGATTAAAACTCTTTGGGTCAATGAACACATAAAAATATAAAATTCTAAAGTACTTACAAGTCATCATGTTCGTCTTGAGCTTCTCAAGTTCATCATGTTGCATCTGTATGGATTTATCTTGTTGTAAGACTTTCTTCATCTGTGCATGTAGAAATGTTGTCTTTGTATAACAGTGTGGTTTGTTTGTGGCCTCACTAATTTTGTCCACAACCTCAAACATCTTTGTAATCTGCTGTTTGTCTTTGATGTTGAGAACAACATGTCTTTGTCTGAACGTCTGAAGAAGCTTCTGGATGTCTTGGTCTATACTTAATATATTTTCAGCAGCTGGATCTGTAGGATCTGAGTCCACGGTGAACAGAATCATGGTGAAGTCATTGACTCGAGAGCTGAATGTGTCCTGGATGGTCTCTAACTCTCTCTTGTCTTCATCAGTGAGGGGAGCCACAGGTAGGACCAGGATGAAGGCATGGACACCCTCAGGATCACAGAGGGAGATACACCTGAGTGATTCCTCCATCACTGCCTCCTGAGGTTTTCCATACAAGGCAGGCAGCTCCACCAGGGAAACCCAACGTCCACACACCTCTCCCTGATGTTTAACACACTCTGATGAGTTGGAGGCTGAATGAAGCTCAGTCTGACCTAAAATGGCCTTGGCTGCTGACGTCTTCCCTGCTCCTCTCCTCCCACACAGAACCAGGTTCAGACTGGACTTCAGATTGGGTTTAGCTTCTTCTTTTAACATTAGATATTTTCCCCAATTTTTACTCACCATCTCATTCATTTCTTCCATCAACTCAGAGGAATCTGAGAAGGAGTCTTTCCTGTCAAAATTAACAAAGTGCTGCCTTTGTTTGGATTCTTCAATGAGTTTATCCACTGAGTTATTCCCTTCTTCATTATGTGTTCGGATGACGATGGAGTGATTAAAAGCATCTTGACCAAACAAGCTCAGGACCAAATTCAGAGTTTGTTTGTTCTCCTCAGTGAAATCATAAGGTTTCACTAACAGCAGCAGAACGTTTGGTCCAGGAGGACAGAGACTCACACAGCTCTTCATCTCTTTAAACAGCTCTTCCACAGGCAGACTGAAGATGTTGGGAGTTTTTACAACTGTGGGAGGTTTCCTGTTCCTCTCTCCAGAGCGAGCACCAGATTGTTTTCCTTCAAAACCTTCAGACTCTTTTTTCCCAACGAGGAGCTTTTCCAGGCTTGATTTCCTTTTTTCACTTTTTCCAAACAGCATTATCCTGAGTTCACGTGCTGCAATATATTGAAAACTTAAACTGGTTAATAACCTTCATACATACATCATTTTTTACCACATTCATTACACAGTGTGAACTGCTAATGACCGGGTCCCTCAGTTTTGCATTTGAGCTTTGATTTCTTGAATTCCACAAACCTGCATGTTCCTCATGTTCAGTCTCAATGATTATTCAGATCAGCTGACTTTTACTCATTTTACTCTTTTTTAGGTTAGAGAGAAGCTGGCAGCCACAGCCTTAAACTGGTTCAGGCTGAGGGGCCAGACTAAGTGTGATCCAGGTGACTCGTATGAAGAAGAAATCAAAACTCAAGACTTTCAAACAAGAATGTCAAACTTATGTAAAAGTTTTAAAAGTACCAGCTAAAAAAAGCTGTACTTACCACAATGTTTGACACGAGGAACTGGCAGTGAAACCGATGTTTCCTCACTGGAAACTTCCTCCCTCATGCTCTTCTTCACCACTGTATCTACGGCTGCTAACAGCTGCTCTTGTTCCAGGTTCTTCTGCCACAACAATTTTTCTCTACATTTCTTGATTATGTCTCCTAACTGTGGATGCTGCAGATTCATTTCTATGGAAGGTGAACTCTTGTCTTTGGGCATTATCAGAACCAGTGAACGATCAAATGATGGATCACCGAAGAGTTCAAGGACCATTTGTAGCCTCTGTCTGTGATCCTCAGTGAAGTCTGCAGGCTGGAGGACCAGCAGAAACACATGAGGTCCAGGAGCAGAGAGTCTCACACAGTCCTCAACTTGTTTCGTCAGATCTTCTGGGGAGATTTTAGGAGACAGCAGATCTGGAGTGTTGATGAGATCGATTACTTTCCCCTTCAGCTTTCTTGTGACTCTCAGACAGTGGTTTGCTTTATCCTCAGAGCTGAACACAGTCGCTCCCAGTATGAAGTTCCCCACTGAGCTCCTGTTAGACCAGCTGTTCCCCAGCAGAACGACCCTCAGCTCAGACACTGGGGAAAAAAATAAAATGAGTGCATGTGTTAAAACATTTGTTTGATGTTTATGTTAGTCACTAATTTTTGTAGTAAACAAATAATTTATGTCTCAGTGTACGGTGATGATTGATTGAAATGATTCTGCTCGTCTCCCCAAACAGGTTTTTGAACATTTTTACTAATTTCCTTCAAACCAGATTATGTCAGCTCAAGGAGAGTACTGACTGAACTGGAGACAAACTCACTGTCTGTTCTTCGGTCGGGCATAAGTCGGACGGTTTTGAGTTCTTTTCTTTCTTCTTCAGGTTTTTCGTTCTTTATTTCATCTTTCTGTTTTTTATTTTTATTCATTTCTAGTTGCAGTTGTGTTTGTGTTCTCATCAGTTCTTCTTTTAGTTCCTTTTCTTTCTGGTTCCAGCTTTTCTGTAACAGGTTAAACTCTTTTCTGTGTGCTTCCTCTTTCTGCTGCATTTCTTCTTCATGCTGTTGCACCAGTTTTGAATTTAGAGCTTCAAGGTCTGTCGTATATTTAATTGTAAAATTATTAAATTCTTCTGTTTGTTTTCTGGCCTCCTCCTCATATTTCTTCCTCATGTCCTCCATTTTTCTCTTGTAATTGTCCTCTAATTCATTCTGTTCTTTTTCTTCCAGGTCCCGTCTGATTTGATTTTCTTTTCTTGTTATTTCATATTTTTCTCTTTCCTGCTTAAACTCTTCTTGGAGCTTTTTCTGCTTTTCTTCCTCCTCCTGACGTATTCTTTCAATTTCCCTGGACTGATTTTCCTGCCACTCTTTTTCTTTCCTCTCCCAGTCCTCTTGTTTTTCTTGCTTTGTCTTCTCTGCAGTGAGGATGAGGAAGCTTTCTTTGTTTTCTTGCAGCATGTCTTCAATCTTCTCCATTAACACTTTGTGCTCATTGGTAAACATGTTGTAGTGTCTTCCATCACAGTCCTGAAGGAGCTTGTTCACAGAGGCGCTTGTTTCTTTCCACTGATGTCTGTACGTGCTGATGATCATCGAGTGTTTAAAGGAATCTTCTCCAAACAAACTCAGGATTAACTTCAGAGTTTTTCTGTTCTCCTCAGTGAAATCAGAAGGTTTGACCAACAGCAGCAGAACGTTTGGTCCAGGAGGACAGAGACTCACACAGCTCTTCATCTCCTCTCTCACTCCCTGCACAGACAGACTGAACACGTCGGGAGTTTTCACCACTGTTACTGGTTTTTCTTTCCATGCTCCACGAGCATCTTCACAGTGTTTAGCTGGAGAAATATTTCTGAACTGAAAAGAATTTTTCTTTGTGATGAAGTTTCCAAGTGTCGTCTTTTCTTCCTCGTTTTTCCCAAACAGCACAATCCTGAGTCCACGAGCTGCCAAACAACAAGGAATAAGAAGAGTTTAGTGATGCGCTCATCAGCGTCTTAACATGATACATCTCAATATATCAATAATCAAATAAATAATCAGTAATTAAAACACTTTTTAAGACACACAAGACTGATTTTTCCATCTGAACTTATTTTAATTTCGCTGTATGTTTCTGTTTGCAGATCTCCCCATCATTTCACACTCGGGGGACACAGAAGCAAGAGCCCAGCACAGAAGGATGATGTATTAATAACAACACATGTGACTTTACTGGAGGTGGGTTGCAAAGTGGTTTGTGTGATATTATCTTTTGGGAGACTCCTGTTTCATTTCCTGTCAAAACAACACAAAACAAAACAAAACAAAAAAAAACAACTTGCTGGTTGAAGAAAATTAACTTTAAGTCAAAATTTGCCAGGGGTATAAATAATTATGGGCTTGACTGTATACTCATGTATACTATCCACACTTACAGTGGAGTGTTTATATAGTGGAGTCACTGTGTTAAGCATTTAACATGCATGTTTAAATCACATGACGCATATAGATCAAAAATATCTATCATTATATTAATGAAAAATATTTTACCACTTTTTGTATAACACATGCTTATCAATACTGTATGAAAATGTAATAATTAGGATCAATAAGTAACTGTTACAGTCCGTGGGACAGACCGAGTGGAGAGAGTGAGGTGGACCCCGGAGCAGACACAGGTGAGGTGAGAAAAACCCTTACTCAGCATAGATAGCAGCTCACGTCTGGCATGCACACCCAAACCTGTCGAACTGATCAAGTGTTAACTGCTGGTTTGCAGACTTTCTGACTCACTTTGGCCATAAAACTGACAAAGGGACCCAAATTAGTGATGGATGGAAGAGCGGTTTGCAAGAAGTTAGTGTAGGATCCTATGTGTTATAAGTGGAAGATTAAAAGAAAGAACAAAGGATGAAAGGGGACCTGATGGCAGTGGAATATAAGGCATATACATATATGCCTTATATTGGAAAATAAATGTGTTTATGAAACCTGTAAATCACTGTATTGAGTTTTTATTTACATTGTACTCAGCGCTCCAACTATTTTGGAATCAGGGTTTTATTTGTATATATTTGAAGATATTGGCTGAGAAATCAGATGACGTGGGCTGATATTGAAATGAGCTGATCTGAAGGCATCATGGCTGAGCTGGACTTCATGCCGTACCCAACCCAATTCTACATTCCATGTGTTACTTTTTGAGTTAATTCCAAAGTCCAAAGAGAAGTTAAGGATCATTCCTTCTCAAATCAGTAAATTTTCATTTATCCTGCTTGACCATCTCCAGTTTGCTTTAAACTTTATGATCCAAAGTTTGGAGATAGAAAATGATTGATGTGTAATTTTAGCTTCATATATGAAATAGTTTTCAGATGCCTATCAATCTGACCTTCATGTCTGATTTTGTCCTGCACATTGAAATCTGAGGCAGTGTTTGAACATGAATATCTCAACAACTTTTAAAGATTATTCTCAACTACTCAGAGTGGCCGTCGACCAGCGCATCCAAGACGGAGGCGTGGCAAGAGAGGTGGGCTACATGCTAGACTAAAGGCTAGAGCCACACGACCACCTCTGCCTAGCCTTTTGTTAGCCAACCTCTGCTCTCTCGAAAACAACATGGATGAGCTGAGAACCAGGATAACATCTCAACATGAGATCAGAGAGTGCTGTGCTCTGATTTTTACGGAAACCTGGACTACGGGAAGCTCGCTAGACTAGGCAATACAGTTACAGACACACATCAGCAAACACGAGACCGCTCACACGGATGCCGTGTTTGTTGTTGCCGGGGATTTTAATCACTGCAACCTCAGGACTGTGCTCATGAGGTTCCATCAATATGTGGGAACATCACGTCTACAGCAATGTAAGGGGCGCAAACAAGGCAGTGCCTCGCCCGCACTCTGGACAGTCCGACCACATTTCTGTGTTCCTCTATCCAGCATACAGGCAGCTCCTCAAACGAGCCCCCCCAGTGAAAAATGGTAAATGGCCTGCATTTGTATAGCGCTTTACTTAGTCACTACATTCAGTCATCCACCCATTCACACACACATTCACACGTTAAAATTACTAAAGTTTGGAGCGAAGAGATCTGATTTGGTGCTTCAGGACTGCTTTGATGTTACAAACTGGGGTGTGTTTAAGACTGCTGGCGTAAGAGAGGAGAGTTCTGTGGATTTAGAGGAATATGCATCAGTGGTTACCAGCTACATCAGCACATGCATTGACAATATTGTCCCCACCGAGCACTACAAACATATCCAAATCAGAAACCATGGTTGAACTCTGAGGTACGTTCCATGCTACATGCACGCTCCACTGCATTTGCCTCTGGTGATGCTGTGGGGGACAAAAAGGCCAAATAAGACCTGCGTAGATCCATCAGGGAAGCCAAGAGGCAATACAGACCGAAGCTGGAAGGACACTACAACAGCTCAGATTTCCGACGCATGCGGCAGGGCCTTCAACAAATTACTGATTTCCAGCAGAGGAGCAGCAGGGTCACAGTCAGCTCCAACACGCTACCAGATGAGCTGAATAAGTTCTACACCTCAACACCAACCAACTCAGAGGGATTCTACCAGCAGAGGCAGCACGGAGCTCTTCACTCACTGTGGCTTCAACTGAGGTGTGGAAGGTTCTGAGGAGGACTAACCCCGAGAAGCAGCTGGCCCTGACAACATCCCTGGACGTGCTTTTAGGGTCTGCTCTTCAGAGCTCGCTGAGGTGTTTACAGACATTTTCAGTTTGTCCCTCACCCAGTCAGCTGTGCCCACCAGTCCACCACCATAGTGCCCCTCCCCAAGAAAAACAACATAATCTGTTTGATTATTAGACTAATATCTGGAAACTCCAGTATTTTGTTCCTATTGGATGGGAAAATATACTGATATTTGTCTGTGTGGTACAATTTCTCACATTTGCTCAATCCACCATGAACGTTGAGGCATTTTCTTCATTTCTGTGACTAAAAGTTTCACGTTAAAAAGTACTGATTTCATGGCATTGTGTCCCTAGTTGTTATTAATTTCTTTTTTTTATTTCTATAGTGTTTTTAAATATGGGACTTACTGAACTTATTTATATTTTGTCCTTTTCTCCTGCCAGCAGAAGAGCTCAGAGTACAGAGAGACCCAACAAACATTTAAAAAGTAATAAAATGTTTTCCTGAACTCACCAGCAGCTCGAGCAGGATCCATGTTTGCAGGCACTGACAGCTGATGTTTCAGGGTTTGATGAAAACCATCTGCTCCAGTTTCAGATAAATCACAGCTCACATGTTCTCCATTGTTTTCTTTCACAATCTGACCAAAACGTGTCCACAGTTCCAGAGGTTCAAGGTTCTTCTGCTTCACATATCTGAATCTACACATTTTTATCATGGCCTTTAATGGGGGATCTTCCATATAACTTTCACTGGAAGCTAATTGTTCCTTTGCAGGTGTTGATATCAGGACCAGCGAGTGTTCAAATGACTGATCACCAAAGTCTTCCAGGACTGTTTGTAGCCTCAGTCTTTGCTCCTCAGTGAAGTCTTCAGGCTGTAGAAGCAGCAGGAACACATGAGGTCCAGGATCAGAGAGCCTCACACAGGTTTCTATCAACTCTGTCAGTTTGTCCTCAGAGATGTTTGGATGCAGCAGATCTGGAGTGTTGATCAGAACGATTTCTTTCCACCTGCATCGCCCGCTGACCCTCACACAGCAGTCTGGTTCCTCAGTGCTGAACACGGCCCCTCCCAGTATGAAGTTCCCCACGTCTCTCCTCTGAGACCAGCTGTTCCCCAGCAGGACAACCCTCAGCTCAGACACTGGCATCAAAACACAACGACAACAGGGAGTCAACAAAACAGAGCCAGGATCACTCTAAGATGTTTACTGTCTTAAAATCATGTTTGCTGATCATCAGAGAGGAAACATATGATAAATATTTTGAGGAATCTTCTCCAGAAAAACATTAATACCCATAAAATATACATTAATTTGCAAATGTTAAAAATGTCATGCCAGCTATGTGTATACAGTATAATTCATTACATGCGAACTCCATGTGCTTCACATAAAAGATGAAAACATAAAGACCCATATAAATCAACAGTGCTTTGAGGCAATTAAAAAATAATTTATAATTAAAGTTAACATTCAAACACACAATAGAAAGAAACTCATGGAATTGGCACTAAACATCTGTGTAACTAAGAAAAACACTGATCAGTGAAATTAATCTGCAGAAAATGTTTCAGTTTGATTGGGAGCAGAAACACTGGAAAAGTGATGCATACATCATGTCTAGTTATCAGGATGTGACCTGGAGTTGCTCCAGTTGGTCAGGTCCAGGTTCTGTAGTGTTGTTTGTTTTTTTAATAATAGTTTTTTTGGCCTTTTTCAGCTTTATTTGATAGATGCAATGAAGAAAGGACAGGAAAGCAGGGACAGAGACAGAGGGGCAGACATGCGGCAAAGGGCCACGGGTTGGACTAGAACCCAGGCCGGCTGCTCTCAGCCGTTTGGTACATGGTCGCCCACTCAACGCACTGAGCCAAACCAGTGCCTGAGATTCTGTCGTGTTATGTCATCCAAAACAAAGATGACAGCTGACTGAATATACTGGATTGTCATGTTTTTTACATCAGTGGATATTTTCTGACTCATTGGGCTCAGATTGTGAAATCAGGGATCATGAAACATTATTTTCACACATGGATTGGCCCCAGAGTCTAGACCAGGGGTCGGCAACCTGCGGCTCTTTAGTCCTTTTAGTGCGGCTCCGCGTGGTTTGGGAAAATAAATTAGTTTTTTTAAGTATTTAGCTGAAGTGCATTTTATTTATGTTACTTCTTTTTTAACTTGTAGTTCTAAATTGGAAGATTGTTGTGATATTGAAATATAAATATAAAATCATATTCTATTATTTTTTGATCGCTCAAAATAAGCAGCACTTGCGGAAGCCGGTGTACCCGCCGAAACGCTGTGCATTTATCGAGACTTTCGACCCCATGTAGGCCAATTTCGGCTCCACATTATGTCAGCAGCTCCACCGTGAACTATGTTAAAAACAAACACCGCTCACGCCTCACAGACGACAGCTTACAGTCCTGCGTAAAGATGAAAGTGACTTCGCTGTGCGCAGAGGTTCGGGACCATGTAAACATATCACGGCAGACCCGACGATGTTTGCATGAACACGCTTTTCAGCATCTCTTTATTGACCGCTTTTCACACACGGTTGCTGTACCACACAGCCGGCTGTAGCTTTGCAGCTCACAGCCCGACACACACCAACACAACGGCAAAGAGAGCACAGACGTTAAGGTGGCGAGGCGTGATTGTGAGTGCCGCCCAGGTGCGTCCGCCTCCCCTGCAGCGGCGCTGCAGACCACGCCCCGCCACACACATTAACCAGGTAAAATACATATTTAAGCAGAATTTTGCAAATATCTATTTTTTTTAGCAGCATAGTGCTTTTTTTCAAATTATTTTTTAAAAGTCAGGTCAAGGCTCCAAAAGCCCAAAGGCGATATAAGGGTGGCTCACAACAGTTTTTGTTTGCTGGATCATTTTAGTTCAGCTGGGTGTCTTTCCTTTTGTTATATTTCTTTAAGAGTTCAAAATGTGTTCATTACATAAATAAAATGTAACTTTCTCTGTAGCACTTCATGGATTTCATAAGCAACAAACCTTAGTTGTTCACACAAAGCATAAAGGTAAAAAAATATATATATACAGTGTTATCTTCATTTTACATGTCAAAAAGTATTTGTGGCTCCCAGAGTTTTCTTTTGCGTGGAAATCGTGTCCAAATGGCTCTTTGGGTGTTAAAGGTTGCAGAGCCCTGGTCTAGACATTAACCACACAGAGAATCTTTGGGAGGTGCTGTTAGACTTTCCCATCAGCGAGATGCACAACTGGGGCAGGGATAGCTCAGTAGGTAGAGGGGTCGCCCCATGATCGGAAAGCTGGGGTTCAAATCCACTGAGGCACCCTTGAGCAAGGTACCGTCCCTACACACAGCTCCCTGGGTGCCTGCTTAGTGGCTGCCCACTGCTTCGCTGAGTGAATGGATCAAATACAGAGGGGGGAAAAAAAAAAGTAATTTCCCCACAGGGATCAATAAAGTATACATTATTATTATTATTAAACTGGGTGAAAAGCTGTGGATGGAAATAATACTGTGATGCTGCATAAGGTTATATAAATAGAAATAATATCACAATGAATATGTACCATATCAAAGTTAGTCCAAAGAAATATTACAGTGTGACTTTTTTGGCCAAACAGTTTATATTTGAGTCACGATTAACTTACTGTTGGGGGGAATAAGATGATAGCTGCTTGTTCGCTGCTGAGGCACCTCTGTGAATATTAAAGAAAAACAGTTACACAAAAACCTTAACTGTGTCAAATTCCCACAGTGATGAAATTTCTTTGTTGACAGTGAAGGAGAAAGTGGGAAAAACCAGTTTCCAACATATAATGTTGCAGCAAATATACAGGAAGAGAATGTTTTTATCCAAGCGTCTGTTGCACTGAAACATGATCTGTTAAATGTAACTAATAATATAAGAGTGTGATGAGTGCTGATGATAAACTCTTTACTTTACAATATAAAGCACATTAACTGTTGTTGTGATTTAATGGTATAAAAATAAAATTGAAAATGATAAAACATGAACTGGAATATTGAAACATGGCAACAAAAAGCCTCAAAGATATCAGATCAGAGATGATCAGCAACAACATCCCAGAAATGTCAAACCTGCCCAGGTTTAAAACAAAAACACTCACAGAAATGCTGACTGTCAGTGAAAGAACAATAAATAAATAAATAAATAAAGATTCAAACTCAAAGAACAAACTGGATAATTAAGAAGATCAAATATCATCACATTTAAAACAGTTTCAGTTCAACCACAACAGTAAAAGAGGAAAAGAGAAAAACGTAAAAAGATAAAATGAGTGATTAGAACAAGGACAAAAGGAAGTAGTTTTATCCACGAGGACATCGAGCACTTGTGAAATGTTAAACATGGAGCTTCCTGCATAAACACACCTGTGCAGCTCTCTGCTGAAGGCCGCCCAAATCCAACATGGCGGATGAGCAATGATTACGAATATGACGGTTAACACGAACAAACAAACACTGACGTTATCTAACTACCATCAGAGTCAGACTGGGATCGCTCTGAAATCAAACAGTGATAATAAAAAGTCAGTCTGTTCACTTCCGTCTGTTTCCGCTTCAGCAGCTGAAGTTAATCTGATTTTACCTGAAAACTGAAAGTTTCTACATTTCTGTCAGTTTATTAAAAGAAACATCAGAAAACTGCGTCCTGCTCAGTTACTGTGATAAAAACCAGCTGACAGTGTGATCAGCCGATACTCACCCATCGATCCGGATCGATCAAAATAATCCTTTTAACGTGTCAGAGTCACCGGATCAGTGTTGATCCATCGATGTCAGCACAGCCGCTTCATGCAGAAACTTCTTAATGATTTACATTTAAACGTGTTTCTAATCAGATGATTTGTTCTGCTCAGAGTTGAAATTTAACGTAAAAAACAACTGAAACACTTCAGTCTGTCCCAGCTGCGCGAGAGGCGGAGCACACCGAGGACTGATCCAGCACAGGTCTCACATCAGTTTCGGTTTCGTTTGTCATATGAAATAGTATTCTGAAACTACAATGTCAATGTCAGACATGACCTTGATAGCATGTTGAAAGAAAAGTCATTTTCTTTTTACCTAAAATACCCACTTGCACCTAAAATGAAAGAAACACACTTCAGAATCATATCCGGCATTTATCCAGTTGGAGAATTCCCGTATAAAAGGTTTAATTTTGAGGCCGACTCTTGTGCTTTCTGTTCTTCCGATCCAGAAACACTAGAGCATCTATTTTTCACTTGTCAGTATGTTAATGCTTTTTGGTTTGAAATACACTGTTGGGTTTCACTCAGAATTTCCAATGTACCTGCCTTCACATCTAAGGATATTCTTTACTTTATGGACAATCTGGATTCTGAAATCTCAGATGTTGTCAATTTTGTAATAGTGCTATGTAAGTTTTTTATTCATTTATGTAAGTGGAAGAATGCCTCTCCTATGTTTACTGTCTTCTTGAATTACTTTTGTCAATATTTTAAGTCACTTAAGCTTATTTCAAATATGAACAAAAAAACTGCTGTACTATACTGTAAAATCACAAAATACTTGCTATTCTAATTTTCCTGCCTGTGTCAAAAGGTCTATGTTCCTTATTACTTTACCCTAGAAACTTTTATTTTCTCCCTGTAAAGTTATGATGACTTGCTTCACAAAATAAATAGAAAAATAGTAAAGAGCAAAATATTAATAAGATGTAGTAAAAGAAAAAACAGATTTTCAGTTAACTGACTAAATATATATATATATGTATATATAAATATATGTACACACTAGTGATTAAATAAAGAAAATCTTAAATAGGAATGTGGGGGGGGGGGCAGATGGGATATTGCACAGGAATGAGCAGCAGTACAAACTAAACAGTACAAAAGGTTTTTTGTTGTTTTTTTTGTGGCAGTTGTTGCAGTATTGCACTTTTTTTTTAAATATAAATATCAATAAAGTGGAGTGACCAGTGCAGATTAAACAGAGTACTAGTGAAGCTGCAGGTAGCTTCTGAGTGCGTCCTGTGGACTGTGTGTGTGTGTTTAAGTGTTGTGGTTGAGGTGTCATACGGCTTGATGGTAGAAACTGTTTTTGAGTCTTGTAGTCTGAGCAGACAGACTCCTGTAACGATGGTAACAAGGAGAAGAGCTGATGTGCTGGGTGGCTGTGGTCCTTGATGATGCTGTGTGCTTTACGGAGGCACCGCTGGAGATAAATGTCCTGAATGGCAGGAAGCCTCGTGCCAGTGATGTGCTCTGCTGCCTTCACCACCCTCTGTAGTGATTTACGGCTGCTGGCAGAGCAGCTTCGTACCAAACTGTGATGCAGCTCGTCAGCAAGCTCTCGATTGCACACCTGTAGAAATGTGAGGTGATGTTGGCGTTCATGCCAAACTTCCTCAGCCTCCTCAGGAAATAAAGCCGCTGGCGAGCTTTCCTGATAGCAGCGTCTGTGTGAAGGGTCCAGGAGAAGTCTCGGTGATGTTGACTCCAAGGAATTTGAAGCTGCTGACCCTTTCGACCTTGACACCGTTGATGTGGATGGGCTGGTGTCCCCTGACTGGTCGTTTCCGGTAGTCCACTATCATCTCTCTAGTTTTGCTGATGTTGAGAGTCAGGTTATTTTTCAGGCACCACTCGTACAGCGCCATCACCTCCTCTCTGTAGGCCGTCTCGTCGTTGTCTGTGATGAGGCCTATGATGGTTGTGTCATCTGCAAACTTGATGATGGTGTTGGACTCTTGTTTAGCAACACAGTCGTGTGTGAACAGGGAATATAGGAGGGGGCTAAGCACACAACCCTGTGGCGTACCTGTGTTTAGGATGAGTGATGAGGAGGTGTGCTTACCAACTATCACCACCTGGGGCCTGTTTGTGAGGAAGTGTAGAATCCATCTGCAGATTGGTGTTCCCAGCCCAAGGTCGACGAGCTTCGTGGCAAGTTTTGAGGGGATGATGGTGTTAAATGCCGAGCTGTAGTCGATGAAGAGCATCCTTGCATATGTATTCCCTTTCTCCAGGTGAGTGAGTGTGTGTGCGTTGCAGAGTATAAATACGTAATATGTACTGTTTAATTACTTGTATTCACTCTAAACAGTTATCATGTGCAGTGAGCAGAGACCTGCAGCTGCCTGGGTTTGATCTCTCGTACTGTCTGTAAACTTAAAACTAAAATCATCCATAAAACAAACAGAATTATTCTCAGACACAGTTTCATTCATGGACAGTGTTGGGGAGTAACGGAACACATGTACCGCCGTTACGTATTTAAAATACAAAATATGAGTAACTGTATTCCGTTACAGTTACCGTTTAAAAAGGTGGTATTTAGAATACAGTTACTTTGTTGAAATAAATGGATTACATGGCGGTACTTTCCTGTTTCATATTGTCGCGGCTCAGGACTGTTTCGGTTTTGTTTGACAGCTACCCAGGCGGCAGCGTTGCGGTTGCCATGGTTACAGGGTGACGCTCTCGCTCTGCGTGTTTCCTGGGTGAGAGAGCGCCTTTTTGTTGTTGTTGTTGTGCTAAGCTAATAGGCAGAATGCAGAATGTAGCATCATGGGCAGTGTAGTCCGTGCTGCAGGGAGAATGGACCGCCATACCCGTTATGTGTCTGTGAGCGCGAGGAGGGAGAAAAAGGAGAGTCGAAAAGTACGAGTTGTCAACGAGCAGAAACGGGAGCTGCAGCCAAGAAGAGTGCTTGACAAGCCCAGCTGTAAGTAAGCTATTAAAACTCGACTGTACGCTTTGTTCGTGTTTTCCTCCGAAACAATAAGTTCCGTTGCAGCAGCCTTTCAACGCCTCTCTCGGTCTCTCGCAAGCAGAGTTGACCCACACAACAAAGTAAAGCTAGTTTTCGGCTACGAGCCCGACACGGAACCAACGTATTAGCCAGAGGTCCCTTTACTACAGTTCGGAGTCGCGGACCTTCAGTAATAGTAATAAATCACACAGCAATAGGACATTCACGTAGTTGTAAAATGCATGATAATATGTTAAGTAATCCAAAGTATTCAGAATACGTTACTGTCATTGAGTAACGTAACGGAATACATTACAGAATACATTTTAGGGCATGTATTCTGTAATCTGTAATGGAATACATTTTAAAAGTAACCTTCCCAACACTGTTCATGGATCACTGAAAGCTTTTATACAAATAAAAGCTTTTTCCTTCCTGATGGGCAGTAACGCATAAACCGATCAATTTTTACAAGTAACAATTAAAGTAACGGATTACTATTGCATAAAAAGCAATTAGATTACTGTTACTTTTAAGCACACAGTGTTACTAAACCATGATTTTGTTTGCGAGTGTCTCATGACCATGACGCAAGCGCGTGCAGCGTTCGTGGTAGTGACTGAAAGAATCTTTTAAAATCACTTTCCTGTTGTTTCAAAAATAATACGAAAAGAACTTAATTAAGAAATACGGGCTTCAGATTGTGACACACCATGGACCCACACAGCACTCAATCATATTGCACTTTTATTTACACAGTGTGTCAAATGCCACATGCATCCCTCCAGGCAGCTTAGACAGAGTTTCCTGGTCGGCACCCTAATGACTCTGGACGCACACACACATCATCTCTGGTCTTCCACATCACTATCAAAAAAAAAAAAAAATCAAGAATGAAATTAATCAACTTACTTAAATGTTTAAAATAATTTTTTATATTTACATTTTCATTATCGCTTTCTACTTTTTTCTTTCTCATCTTCTTCATCGAGTTGACAGAAGCATCTTCATCTCATCCTCTTCCTCCTCACCTTAAGCCTCACTTCTGAACTGAAGTTAGGGTTCTAACTTAAGAAACTACATAAACACTCTACATAAACATACTTAATTAGTCTCAATATTTTCGCAATTAGTTATTGTCAGCAAATCAGACATGCTGATGTAACCTGGACATATGTCCCGCTACCTTATTAAAGTGATCTATACTGCTGGCCCCAAGTATAATATCTACAATATCTGAATCTAGGGCTTGTATCAAAAATCTTTGACCTAGGGCCTTCCAGTTCAGAATTATCACAGGGTTACTCAGATTCACGCTCACTGACATACTGGCTTTGGGGAGGAGACTGGCAGTAGCAAACTCTGTAAGAGTAAGTCTTTATGTAAATGTCTTGTTCAATCAAAATGAATATAAACAAGGAAAAACAAATAAAACATTTCAACACCCCCAACAAAAAAAAAAGGAAATGTGGTACCACTTGACTATTTATTGGTTGTTAACCTTCAATTTCTTATGACATCAGTTTCATTCAGTTATGAGTTTATCATGGGTCCAAGAACAAAAACAACCTGAGTCTCAGGTGAAAAAAAGTAGCAAAATAATTAACAAGGTGGCTCTCAAGTGGACTTCCTTTGGTTTTTGTTGTCCCTACCGCCCTCATTGTGCAGCACATGTCGACGTCCTGATATGCAGAAAGCATCCACAACAGCAAAGGCATCTGGGACCACGATGGGTCCTTATGAGGTGCCTTAAGGGATATTATTACTGAAACGCTCTCACACACTTTTTTCTCAGAATTCTGGAAAAGAAGAAAAAAAGATGTGCCCCAGTGGCCCTAATCCTCTTCCGTAGAACACTGATCCAGCTCAAAGCCAAATCTCCTTTTTAGAAATTCTGCCACAGGATTCATTTTGTTTATAACTTGAAAGTGTGTTTCATTAACTTGAGGTAGAATAGGCCATTTCATAAATTTCGAGTGCTCTATCCAGTGTATATAAAATAACTAAATTAGAACCATGCCATGTAACCATTCTGTCATAATTATGAATATTTTGTCTTTGAAGAAACTTTACTGTGAATTTACTGTTCCATTTTTTATCAAACAGCTGACATTGTCCTAGCAATTGTTAATATCAACACTTCACCGAGTTCTTTTGATTCCTCAGAGGCGTCCGGAAGACAAAACACTGCTCAGTAGAACATTTAACACTTTATTACTTCTAGGAGGGAGATGCGTCCTGCACGACACGCTGCCGCGGATCTCAAAATGGTGACGAGCCCCTGACAGTTTTATTACAGAAGCTCTCTCATTCTAGTCTAAACAACAGTGTTTCAGTAACTTTCCACTAGAGATGGTCCCACTAGAGAGATGGTCTCTAGTGGGACCATCTCCACTAGAGATGGTCCCACTAGAGACCATCTCCACTAGAGATGGTCCCCTCTTACACTGAAAGAAATAACTGTAAGTTATTGACTTGAACAATTTAATCGAGCCTCTCTGCATATCATGTAGTTTCTACACTATATAGTTACACTTAACTTTAAAGCATGAGGCACTTGTGTTAAATACACGCAAGATGCTTACGTAAATCCAAGAGCTGGCCAATCCCTTTTTTTCAGTGTATCTACACAAGAGTCTGCAGCTTTCTACTCCCCAAGGACACATGGTCTCATACATGGTCTCATGCCTTTATTTTTCAGGGCTGAGTCCACTTAATACTACACTATATAACTTTATAACACTTATTAATATATATATATATAATATATATATATATATAATATATATATATTATGTATATATTCTGATTCTGCCACTTTATTTTTTTTAAATTTAGATTTTGTGTCACATGCTGTGCAGCCGATGATTAAATTCCACCACATGGGGGTGTAGCTCAGTGGCAGAGCATTTGACTGCAGATCAAGAGGTCTCTGGTTCAATTCCAGACGCCCCCTGTGGGGGGCTCAGTGTGCCCTTCAGTCTCTCTGCTGTAGAATTGATCGTTGGTACTTTCATCTATTGTCTCAATATGCAAATCTATGAAATGCTGAGGAGTGTGTGCTGCAGCTTCCCAGAACCCAAAGTGCTGATCTTCACTCAGTAAAGGAATTTTCAACATTCTGTAACAACAGCCAAGCAGAATTATGAAGACTGTGATAAACAACATTTATAACATGTTTCCTGTTTCACTGCACAATAACAGACAAGCTGTTTTCATCACAGCAGGAACATTATTAGTTTGTTACAGAGGCGTCACCTTTACTGTAACAGGCTGAGCTCACAGGAGTCTCAGTCGATGTCAGACTGAACTGCAACATAATCGACAGTTTTTAGGAGATGAGTTTTGTTACTGTCACTTGAGTTTGGTCTGTTTGGAGGTCACAGCTGAATCGGTGAGCTTCACAGAGCTGTCCGCCTTCAGACTCGACGGTTTCCTGGATATAAGAAAAAAACAGAAGAAGAAGAAAGTCAGGTGACATAAAACACTTAAAGCTAAAAAAGGGAAACCTCCAGAGCAGCAATGTCAAACTGCTTTAGTGGCCACCTCTCTCCATCACTGAGTCGGTCTCAACTTTACAGCATTTAAAACATGTTTTTAATAACTAGTTTATTTTGTTGCTGCTAAGGCTTCACTGACAGGTGGATGCTGACACCAGTCGCCCTGCTACGCCTCCATGGTTGTGCCGTTTGGAACAATCTGCTTTTCTTTAATATTTATCAGTGTGATACTCAGATTACATGTTTCTGTTTGTTCTACAGTTTATGGATGCAGTTTGCTGTGGGGAGAAGATAACTCAGCACAACAACCTCTCATTGCTTTAACACAGCGAAGGCTACAACACAAACAATGAGGCTCTGTCCCTCTTTCACATACAGTCTATGAACTGAACTACTTAAATAGGAGGATGTTGTCTATCTGATATCTAAACTGATGAAGGAATGGAGAGTTTAAATGTTAGTTGTAAACAGCTATATCATATAATAAATGCAGCTGTAGCTGTGATCAGACATCCCCCTGCAGACCCTGAAGCTGAGCTCTGAGGTCCTCACAAACCTGCTGGAGCCAGCTTCCATCCTGGGGAGCACGTTTTTGTGTTTCAGCGCGGGGCGAGGCACAAAACCCAGATCTCCCGGCCTGTAGCGGGCCAGCTGGAACTGGAAACTCCAATCTGGATCCAGACTTCTTGTTCTACACAGACGATAAAGATGCAGGATTTCTGTTAGTCGTCGACCTGTCAGGTATTTGCAGACCATCTTAGCGAGCACTGATTTTATTACCGGGCTGCTGCAGAGTCAGGCGTCTGCAGCTCGTTCACTTTGCCGCTGTCAGCAGCGGAGCTGGCAAATCCGTCTCTGCTTAAAAGCACCAGCATCCTCTGCATCAGCTGCTTCCACTGGTCCACCTCTGAGTCCTCCTGCAGGTGAAAACAAGACTGAAACAGTCTGATTGGCTGAGATAAAGACCTCACCTTCTTCACTGGAGCATTGAACCATCGTCATCGACAGAGAAATAAAATGAATTCAGCTTTCTTGCAACAACTTTGTGTTTTACAGATAAATTCCACCTTGTCATAAATCTCCTTTTTTCATTTCTGTATTCTAAAACATAAAACGTTAATGAGGCGAATACCTCGTGTGTTCTGTGTTAGCTGAAGGTTTCAGACTTTTACTTTGAAATGATGTCAGTTTCACTGAAGCTCACTTTTCTAAAATCGAGCAGTCGGGTCAGAAAGTACGACACCTGTCATCTGCACACGTTCCAGAGTCAGCGCTGTCATCTTACCATCAGTGCTTGTCTGAGAGCAACAGCTGCTTCCTGAATGATGTTCTTCATCCTGCTCCTCCTCCTCCTCTCCTGTTGAAGCTCCGCCTCCAGCTGACTGACCTGAGCTCTGTTTTTACTGCACTGTTCAGACAGAGAGGCCTGATTCTGCCTGAAACCACAAGCAGAGGGGGGCATAGCTCAGTGGTAGAGCATTTGACTGCAGATCAAGAGGTCTCCGGTTCAAATCCGGATGCCCCCTGAGCAAATGTTATGCCACCCTGAGTTACCTGCCATCATAGTTCAGAGCAGGAGTGGGAATGTGTTTTAGATGTGTCCTTGATCCAACACAGCTGATCTAAATGGCTAAATGACCTCCTCAACCTGTCTTGAAGTTCTCCAGAGGCCTGGTAATGACCTAATCATGTGATTCAGGTGTGCTGACCCAGGGTGAGATCACAGGAGACTCTTCAGCTTTTCCTCAAAGTGAAACAATTTCTCCCCTTTAAGGAAAAGATCACTTTCTACTCCATATAATTTATTTTTCAACTTCAAAACAATCCTTACTCTTCTTCACTTCATCCTCTGCATTTAAGCCACCTTTCTTCTGATTGGTTGCCTCTTTCAAACAGGTTTGTCCTGAACAGTGCATATATGGCAGAAATGATAATGATAACAGGCTCACCCTGACATGTTTAACTAATAATAATAAATAATGAACAATATCAGTGAGTACTTGCAGTCAAGCCTCCAAACTGATGCACAACTTTCTGTTTTCTGCCTGAATCTGAGCCTTTAAACTAAAACACACTTCTCTAGTTTTGCATGTAAAGAATTATTCATTTTGAATGAACACGTTTCCTGTCGTGTTTCTATGTACAAATAATAATTTATGGAGTTAAATGTACGATATTTCACAGACACTGTTTTGTGTGGCCGTGGTTAACACGTCAGGTCAAGGCTGCTCTTATCTTGCAGCGTCTCTTCTCTGCATGTGTGAAAGAGGGATTTTTTGAGCTCTTGGCTTGGAAACACAGAGGAGCAACTGAGGTGGAAAAAAAGGAGGCGAGCACGCCGAGTCACTGATGACAGCAGCTGGGACCGCTGCAAACGTCGCTTTCTTTGTCTGCAGTGATGAACAAGGCTTCATTGTGCAGAGATCTGTGTCTGCCTGAGAAGAATGCGACCTTGCTGATAAGAAAAGTAGCAGAGCAGAGCAGTGAGTAATGAGCATTTAATGTTCATATCAGGCACCTGTTTGAGTACCTGCTTGATGGGAGCCACAAGTGCTCTTTTCTAGAGGCATTTTTTAGTGTGTGTGTGTGTGTGTGGAGTCCTGCCTGTGCCCCTCACAGTAACATTTAACTATTAATCACAGTGTTGCTAAATAACAGGATCTGGCTTGCATCAGTCACATGATGACCATTAACCAATGATCGCCCTTGACAGCAGAGCGCGCTGGTCACGAGTCAGGAACGAGCTCTACAGCACGCAGGAGTATTAGCTTGTTGTGTACACGTTGGTCAGTTGTGTTGTGGCAGCTGACGAATTGAAACAAATGAGCGTGCTGTGTGAGTAACAGCGTGACAACCATCACCTGTCCTTTTATTAACTGCACAAGTAGTAGCTGCTAACTAACTGGGTAAGGCTGTCATGGGTCTGTGGGTCTGTCACTGTTTTATGGAACATATTTATTTTTACAGGGCTTTCCCTCCCTTTATGGAGGGCTTATATTTAGTATATTTACACAGAGTGAGAGAGTGTGTGTGTGTGTGTGTGTGTGTGTGCGCGTGTGTGTGTTTTGCCTTATGATTCCAAGCACTGTCACCAATCTTTGCATTTTATTATTATCTCACCTGTTTAATCAGCTACATTCTCTCCAATGGACTTTTTACCGTCTACGGTCTTAGATCCACACAGCCCCGCCCTCCAGCCCCGCCCTCCAGCACTGTCAGCAGCAACATTGTCCCCATCAGGTAAAACATAGGCTAGTTTCTTGATGAATGTGGGTTGTTGTTCCAGGCTGAACGCTTCCCTTTTTAACTTTGAGCCCCGCCCCTTCAAACCTCTCTGCACGGCCCGGGTTCATTTTCACTCTGAATACAAATTTCTTTATTTCTGCTGCAAGTGTAGGAACTCAGCTCAGACAGCACTAATGTAAAATACTAGTTTATTTCTTTGTATTGAAGTAAAACAAAAATGAGTGCACAAATATTTTTCTATTTTTAAATATTAATACATGAATTTTCCAGCAATCGTAAGTAAAAAAGGAATAAACTATAAACTACTGTGGGTGTTTTCTTGTCTCGTTCAGGGAGGCCTCATCATCATGATCCAGCCATCAGCTGCTACCAGTAACAGGATTCAGTGCTTTTATGTTTCCTGTCTGTCTCTTTTGTGTCTCTGTTGTTATTGATTTATTTGATTACTTATTATTGATGAATCTCACTGTGGAGTTATTGCTTGCATATAAACGTACCACAAATGAGAATAAGAGCCCGTATGTGTAATAACTGCACCTGCTGCTTTGCTTTCATTAACGTGAACGTGAACCTGAGTGAGACGTGACTCATCTGTACGGACGGCAGAGTGAACTTTGACCTCAGCGCCTCCATCTTGCCCAGGGCTCCTGCGTGTTCGGTCTGAAGCTGCTCGAGCCGCTGCCTGCAGTCCTTCTGCTCCGCCTGCAGCTGCTGGCACTTCTCTGTGAGCTGCTCCACCACCTGATGGAGAGAGTTGGATATGGATTTAGAGTGAATCCCTTGTTTGTCACGTTAAGAAGACGTTGGCGTTAAACACGATGAAAGGGACTGGCAGTGGGAGCACACTGTCTAGTGCTGGTCCACTTTTCAGTAACCTTGATTTAACTAAATAAAACGTGGATTATTTGAAGCCACTGTAATCTGAGTGGACAGTGAAGCATAACTGTGGTTACACTGCATTTAAAATATTAAGTTAAACTTAGACATTTAGAATTCCTTCTCTTACCTTCTTACGGACGCAGCTGGTGCGTGACGTCTCTCTGAGCATTTCTTCCAGGTTTTCCACATCCATGCTGAGCTGACTCTTGCAGCCCCGCAGGGCGGCATTCTCCTCCATCAGGATCTGCACCTGCTCCGACAGCTGCCCCACGCGAGCTTTCACCTCCGCGTTCTCCTGCAGCGCCAGCCTGGTCGTCTCTGGGACTTTCTGGTCCACCAGGAGCTGCACCGCTGCTGCCATGGCTGCAGCCTGAGACTCCATCTCCCTCTCCAATCTTTGGCAGGACACAAGACAAAGGAGGTAAAGTCAGAGGGTATTTTAGGTGGATAATTCAGGTATGCAGCCTTGTGAGGAGACACTGACGATATTTGTGTATTTGCTGTGCAGTAGATAAGGTGTTAACAGCAACGTGGAAGTGAGTGTTCTCATATATAGCCAGATATTTAATTCAATTCAATTTTATTTATATAGCGCCAAATCACAACAAAAGTCGCCTCAAGACACTTTATATTGTACAGTAGATACAGAGAAAAACCCAACAATCATATGACCCCCTATGAGCAGCACTTTGGCGACAGTGGGAAGGAAAAACTCCCTTTTAACAGGAAGAAACCTACGGCAGAACCAGGCTCAGAGAGGGGCGGGGCCATCTGCTGTGATTGGTTGGGGAGAGAGAAAACTTATTATATGCCCTTAAATTTATGCCTGCAGTTTCAGAGCTTCAGCTTTTCACTGTTTTCCAAAGGAACACGACCCTTGGTGGGACGAGGATCACATAAAGGAAAAAACATTAGTGCTACAGAGGCAGGATTAACATGTCGTCCTGAAGACAAGCTGCGAGTTGCTGCGATGACACGGATTTGTTTACAGTCTGAACTTAAACTACTTTCTACGAGTGGACTCGACCCGGGTAATGGAAAGAGTCTGTGCTGTGATTTTTATGTACTAAAGTGGATTCCACCTCCTCTTTTCCAGCAGTGCTTTCATCTCCAGGCTGTGAATGTCATCTTTGTGCTCTTCCTTTTGACTCGCCAGCTGCTTCTCCAGAGACTCTAAGCTGGACATCATCTCCTCCTTTTGCCCCTGAAACGCCTCCAGGCTTGCAAACCTCTCTGCTGGAGGAGAGAAGAGGAGAGTTTAAATCATTCCCTGAAGCCAGTCTTTGCTGAAATAAACCTACTGAAAGTTTAATGGTTCCTGCTGGAAACACTTGCATCCAAAAGAAATCTGGGCTGGATTTTCAAGGAATACTATAAATATAGGAATACTATAAATATAGGAATACTATAAAGCTGAGCTCCTTTTAACATCTTTGGCAGGGAGAGGCTGATCGAGGCCTCTTCCAGCAAATCACTGTCAGTTCTTTTCAGCCTTTCCAAAAGTAAAAGCTTTTTTTTTTAGTATTATTAATTTCTATATTTGAGACAAAACAAAAAGGCTTGAATTGGAAGGAAAACTTTTGAATTCCCACATTTAACATCTGCAAATACAAAATAAGTCTGAATACTGATTAGCAGCTAGAAAATAAAATCAAATAAGAAAATTCTTGAGGCCGACACTTCATGGTATGATACAACATTAAACTGTTTAAGAACAGGCTTCAGAAAGTTAAATGGAAAATATATATTCTCCTGAAATGCAAAGACATATTTAATTTATCGTCAAAATATCACGTGATTCCAAATAATGTAATCATTAAGATTCCCCCACAGTGCTTTATTAATGCTACACAGACAGGGACACACACCGCCCTCATAAATATGAACAAATACTTTGGAGTAAAATCCATCTGAAATGTATAAAATCAAAGGTTTATTTATTCAAATAATTGATTATTGAGAAAAATATGTCTCGGTATAAACTGAACTCATACCAGTCATTTGACCAGATTCCATTAAAATTAGTTACACGTAAAACTTTCAAACAAAAGAATGGAGTGATATTTTGTAATGATTGTGAAAGCATATGTTTGAAATAAAAATGAACTGAACTGAAAAGGGAGGAAGATCCAGAAATTTCATCTTTTATTTAAAAAAAAATCCTTATTATTATTTTAAAAAAATCTAATCCCTACCATCACTTTGATGTTTATGTGGATACCCTGTGGTAAACTCTAATGGGCTACATGCTAAGAGCTGAACTTTTACCAAGTGCTGTGTTTTCTTTGATAAGCTCATCGATGCGGTTCTGAAGCTCCTGCCTCTCCCGGCTGTGCCGCAGCTGCAGGGCGTCTCTTTCCTGATCTGAAGCCTGCAGCTGGTTCTGCAGCCGCTGCGACAGCTCGCCCACCTCGTCCTCCTTCTCCAACAGGGAACGCTTCAGGTACGCGATCGTGTCTTTGTTCTCCTGCTCCACTGTGCTGCGCTGAGTCAGCAAGTCTTTCCTCTGTCTCACAAGGTCATCACATTTCAGCTGATATCTGAGGGGTTAAGGATGACAGCTTCAACGATTTATAAACTGGATCTGGCCTTTTCTGGATTTGAAGCAGCTCTACAGCTCGAGCAGAGCATGCACTGTCTGAGGAGTGACCTCAAGCTAACTCAGACCGATGGATGCCTGAAACAAATAAATATGTGAAGGTCTCGAGGCCTGTAGAAACCACAGTTTTGCAGGTGTGAGAGTGATATTTTATTTCCAGCTTCTCAAATACAAAATATCTTTAAAACAGGCCAAATCAGATGAATGTTTTTGACGTTGAATGTTTTAAGCTGGAAAACCCAGTGTGACATGTACCAAATCCAAATGAACTTTTTTTTTTTTTTTTTTTTTAGAAAAAGCAAGTTTCCAATACTTGAAAAACAAATAGACACCTTCAACACTTGATTTTTTTTTTCTTTTGAGAAAATTCTGACAGTAAGCACCTAAAATTACTGACACAAGACAATCAACTTGCCTGAAATACTTTAATATTTTTTTTGAACCTTGGTTAGTTTCAAAGTCACCACAAAGCAGTGTGAGAAACATGAGTCTCACACTACAATTTACTTTCTTTCTTTTTTTTAATAAATTTTTATTGCTTTTTGCAACAGCATACAAAGGTTTGTTTTCCCAGTAATATGCTGCAGTAATAGGAACCCCCCCTCACCTCCCACCCTGCTCTCTTCCAAAACTACATCAAATAAAAAACACACAGAATATTTATACATTCGTACAATATGTGACATTTATAAATATTGAAGGAAACAAAAAAGAAAGAGAAAACTTTTTTTTTTTTAAAAATAGACAATAGAAATAGCTAGCACGTACTAAACAATTTTCCCCTCATCCACACTCCTGCAGGAGTTGTCCGATGTTTACTTCTTTTATAAAGTTTTTAAATGGCTTCCAAATCTCATCAAAATATGTTAACTTGTCTTTGAGAAAATACGTTATCCTTTCCATTGCCATACACTGTGCCAAAGGATTTATCCAAGCACCAATAGCAGGAGGCTCTGATTTTTTCCAATTTATTGCAATCATACGTTTTGCTTGTAATGTACAATAATCCATAAACTCAATTTGATGGGCTCTTAGTTTAAGATTTTTAGAATACACATGTAATAGCAACATTTCTACATCTAAAGCAATCTTTGTATTCAAAATTTGGTTTATTTTGTTCATCACCTCCTGCCAAAACGCACGGACAATTCTGCCATATACAGTGGAAAAATGTTCCACAGGCTTCTCCACATTTAAAACATGTATCTGGAATTCTGTTATTATATTTGTTCAATTTCACCAGTGTTACATATGTTTGCATGATCCAATTATATTGTAATAACTTTAGGTTACTATTAATTGATTGTTTTTGTGATTTTAAGCAAATTGGCTTCCATGTCTCCTCAGAAATATTAATATTTAGGTCCTTTCTCCAAGCTTCTAACTTAGAAGCTGATGTTTCTGGAGAGGCAGAGACAATCCAGTTATAGAATGTTGAAATTGAAATTAAGCCTTTATTACCACCTTTTTCCACCATTAACTCCTCTAACTTACTTAACTGGGGAACGTTGAGAGACTGATTTTGCATGGAAGAAATGAAGCTTCTAATCTGTAAATACTTTTGAAACTAAATCCTCAAATGAGACCATTATTCCATCACAAAAAAGATCACCCACTTTCCTAACACCTTTTTCTGCCCAACCCTGGAACCCTGTGTCCAAATTTCCTGGTACAAATAAAGCATTCCCCCAAATAGAACTAAACTGAGAGATTATTCTTAATATTCATCATTTCTTTTATTGTAAACCAAACTTCAATCATATTTCGGACTATGGGATTATTTGTTTCTTTCTTTAATTGTTTTGGCTGTGCAGAGTATAAGTACAAGTTTAATGGCATTTTAAGAGAATTTGCTTCCATCCCCACCCAAGACGGGGTATTTTGGGATGAAAAATAAAACATTATTGTCCTTAGTTGAATAGCCAGATAGTACCAGTAAAAATTGGGGCATTTCAACCCCCCTGTATCCAAGGGAAGATACAACAAAGACAAGCGAATGCGGGGATGCTTCTTGTTCCAAATAAACTCTCTGACTAATGACGCTGGTTTGGTAAACAATCTTACAAGTGTCTCCCTTTAGCATTTTTCTCATGCAGTATAAATACTGATTTATGGTTTGGACGTGTGCAGAGGGTTGGTATATAAACTGGACAGAGGATGTTAAAGAAGGAGCTGCAAGGAAGAAAACAGGAAGACCACGGAGAGCTAGTGTGGGAGAGGAGGATGTTAGAGACGATGCTCTGCTGTGATGACACTTAAAAAGAGAAGAAACTTGTGAATATGTTGGATAGAAAAAAATGAAAATAGTCACTTTCATAAGTAAATCCTAGTACATGGCATGTGAAAGAAGCGTGTAGTAAATGTTTTGTTGTATTTTGTTCATGTGAACCTGCATTAACACACTTTTCAAACCCCCTCATGAAGGAACCCTGGGATCATTGTTATCTGAGCGCACCAAAGAATGAAGCGTCTCACCGTAGCTTGTAAAATCAGTTCATTTCAATGAAGCTTTGTAAATTCAGCCTCCATTATGCTAATGCAACATTAGATCGAGTTAGCAAATAAAACATACTTAAGATATCATTACAAAGTGCTTTGTACTGTACACACAATCACTTTAAACATTACGGTAAACTTAAACGGCTCACCGCTCCAGCTCGTCGGTTAAATACGCTATCTGTGTCAGGTAGAGGTCCTTCTCTTTGTCCCCAGACCCGCTTTTCTCTGCAGGAAACTCGGAGTTTTCCTTTTTCGGTGTCTTCTTGTTTCCATCTCGTTTGTCGCTGCTTTTTCTCTCCGTCTTTCTGGGCATTGTGTCTCACAGAAAGTTAGCTAAAGTTTCCGCGGATAGCCGGTGCCCGGCGCGAGAAACTAAACGGCACCGTTGCTAGGCAATGCTGCCTTCAGTGACTTCTCGGAAACGGTGACGACTTCTTCTTTAACCTGATTCGTGATTGTGAATTGACTGAGATTTAAACTTTCTTGATAACAATTTAATACATACCATGCTGGAATAAAAGACTTTCATGCCTTTTAAATGTGGCAGAGCTAATATATCTTTCTATTCTGTTTAATATGCCATCATTTTCCCTTAAAATTCAGTTAATGTGCAATCATAAATAGAACTAAATGCATAGAAAATAAGAACGAAAAGAAAATAATTAAAAAGACACTGGCGCATAGAGAGTACAAAAGAAATTGAAGACTGAGTTCATGGTTGTAGCTAAAAGGTATCAACGGGGGAAAATATCAATATAATACATAATAACAGTGAAGCAGTATTTGAACTACACACGGAAAGCTTCAGAAACATTTCAGAGACTAAAGTGTCGAAAATGAAAGAAACTCTTTATATGCTTTCACTTTCAGTAGCACAAATTGGTTTTGACATCTCTTTGTGTCCACTCAGGTAAATTAAATATATAAAGACAAGGTTATTTGCGTGGCCATCATTTCATTTCACTGCTTCATCAATGCAAACACAGACCATTGCAAAAAGAAGGTCTGAGATCTAACTACAGGTATTCAAAGCCAACTTCATACCTACTTCTTGTTGCATCGTATACTCAGTTTAAAGCATAAATCATTGTGGGGGCTGGATTACATAGTTGGCTTTTATTGGCTCTACTGTTCATTTTACACTGATGATCATTTCAAAATAAGTGTCTCTCTCTGAGCTGCTGAGAGGCAGCATTTATTCATATTTATTATAAAGCGGTGGATGATAGGCACATACGTTTTCCATGTTGGTCTGCTGTGTTTTACAGGCCTGCTTGGACTGGATTCAGACTAATGGAGATGTTACCTGCATTAAACTGCAGACTTTATCACTGCATTATAATCTGTCATTATAACCTTTAGAGGCAATTAAACTCAGTGTTGCAGCCCTGCTTTCAGTTACTTTAGGACCTGAGCCAGTGAAGTGTAGCAGCTATTTATTTTGACTCAGTGATTCGGGGCTGCTTTTTAATTGGCAACTTTGTTTTATCCCCCCTCCGTTTGGCTGTAAGGATTTTAATTGGCTGCCTCTGAGCTTCACCTCACTCCCTGTCTATAAATCCACCGGGCTGACTGACGGTGCGGAGGTCAGCTCAGTTTCAGCTCAGTCAAGCTGAGCAATTAATTAATTCACCAGCAGCCAAGGTGGGAAAAACACTGCAATAAATATGTTTCAGTGGGAAGATACTATAAATAATATTACACTAATAGTAATAGTTATTTTAATTTGACAGGCAGAATAATTTCCTGTATTTAATTTGGGGGATAATTGGCATGAACGTAGTTAAGTTAAATCTTTAGATTATAACACAGAGTCATGGTTATATTCTGTTACCTACTTGGCCCACGCGTTGGTCCTTCAGACTGCAAAGCTGGCACAGACTGAGTTAAAGTCCAAAGAGTATGCCTTTTTTCACTTTGCAAAGCCATCAGGTGGCCTCTGAGGACACTTTTCTGGTCCTTGCACCTCATAAGAAGAATTGTATTGAATTTTAAATTGTGTTTTTGAGTCAATATTTTTAACTCGTGACTGGAGAGAGAAAAACGGGAGGCCTGCAGAATGATGCTTCTGTACTTCCAGCTCTCTCCCCCGCATTGTTTCCTCCCACTGGATCCCAGGCCTTCCGGGAAAAAAACAAAAAGCAGGGTGTGGAGGGACAGTGACCTTACAGCCTCCAGCCTGGCACCAGTGCATATCTTATCAGCCAGCCTCTGCTTGGGCTCAGCAGCAGCAGACCTGTCCGTGTGCACACGTCTTCTCTGGGCAGGTCCAACAGTTATCAGCACTCCTTATTGCCGGGACCCATGAGCCAGGACAAACAGAGTAAGCAGGTACCGGATTGCAGCGGACCGATGTCCCCCAAAGCCAAGAAATCCCCCAGGATGCCCAAGTGCTCCCGCTGTAGAAATCACGGATACGTGTCTCCACTGAAGGGACACAAGCGCTTTTGCAACTGGAGGGACTGCCAGTGTCCCAAATGCAAATTGATCGCGGAGAGGCAGAGAGTCATGGCGGCCCAGGTAACTCAGTTTAGGCGCCCGTTAGCGCGGCTAGCTGCAGCTGAGAGCAAAACTGCTTTTTAACACCAAGCCAAACGTTTTGTGACCACACACAGCCACACAGGCTGTTTGGGACTTTCTATTTATGTCTGTGGACTTTTAAACCCTGTTTGCTGCGGGTGAGTCTGTTCATTAGTAATAACCACCCAGAAAGCAGCTAGCCAAGTTCGTACAGAGCTAACAGTTAGCTGCCTCACGGAGCTAAAGTTCAGCTGCTCACATTTATAACAGATACTTACAAAAAGCAAAATCAATTCATTTGTAACTTTGTAATTTGAAGTGACAATTTAAGAGTAAAATAACATTTTAAATGTATTAAGTTACTAAAAATAACCACGTTTTTTTTCTTTTAAAGAATATTTTTGTTGGTTCTTCCAGTATTTCCCCCACACTGATATCTACTGTTTTTTCTTTGAGCTTCTTTAAATCCATATGTTGTTGATTCTGCTCTCACTTTTTTTAAACATTATGTTTATTGAGTTTTATATTACAGAACAAGCAAAGATTAATAGTACAGTTAACATGAGATTTATATTAAAGAACATAGTCTCTGCTCTCACTTTTAATGATCTGTCCTGTAAAGAACGCTTTAATAACTGAAGTTTATTGTCTTTTTTAAATAGACTGTATTTAATTCTATTGAAAACTTTTTTTTTAGCAGGAAACGCAGCAAAATTTAGAAAACAGTGGCTTTTAAAGTCAGTAGTGCTGGATAATTTCCTCATTTTCTAAAGAACAGATGAATAATTTGGTCTAGCGTGGTCAGGTGTGTGAAAACTGATTTGGAAAGCTGTTTAAATAAGTTATTTGGAATTTCTGCTTGAAAGTGACTCTTACAGTGAACTGATACTAACAAAATGAGCAGATAAAGAATTAAAATGTCTTTTAAAAACATCATGTTTTACTCTTGACCCTGAGATACATCGATGCACAGAGCTGTCAGTTTACAGAAAGCTGAGCCGATCACCTGATTGATTACACCAATCATTGATTGATTGATTGTTAATTTATTGCAAACATGTAAACAATATACAGGTACATTTAGAAAAGAAAATAAGAGAGAGAAAAAAAATACTATACAAAAATCAATACATTTCAATATTGCTACCATTCTGATTCATTTACACGTTGAAAGGGAAGAAGTACACACTTATTTGATCCCACCCCTTTGCCATAAATTATCATTCAATATTTAGTCAGCTTCCTTACTGATATAATTTGTAATAAAATAGTGAACAGATTTCTAATATACTATATCCTGTACTATCACATCATGATTTTTAATAGAGACATTCACATAATTTCAATATTTTCCTTTTCTTTATAGTTCGAGAAGATCATATTTTTATAACTCTTTTTGAACTGTTTTGTGTTTGGACGTTGCTTTAATTCCATATTCAGACTGTTCCACAGTTTCACTCCATGAACAGAAACACAAAAGCTTTTTCTTGTAGTACGCACCTTCTCTGTTTTGAAGTTACAAAAACCCCTTAAATTATAACTTCCTTCTTTCAAAACAAACATACTCTGAATATTTCCTGGCAGTTCTTTATTTTTTGCTTTGAATAGAATTTGTGCTGTTTGGAATTTCACTAGATCGTCAATTTTCAATATTTCCGACTGCAAAAATAGTGAGTTTGTATGTTCCCTATAACCTGCACTGTGGATGATTCGAATTGCTTTTTTTTGAAGAGTAATAGAATAGAATAGAATAGAATAGAATTCAACTTTATTGTCATTGCACATGCACAGGTACAGGGCAACGAAATGCAGTTTGCATCCATCCAGAAGTGCTTTAGTGATATAGATATATTACAATATATATTAGCAATAATATAGATATGTAAGTATATTACAGAAATGGGTCTATTATGGTATGTTATAATGTACACGGTATGAAGTATGTTGTGAATATTCTATAACTATAGGTATGTACAGGCTGTAGTGAGTACAAGCTATGTACAGGATATGAACAGGATATAAATATGAAAAACTATACAGAATATGAAATAAATAACTTTACAGAAATCTGAGATATACAGTTATACAGAAATGGGAACTATGCAAGTTGTAAACAGTTGTAGGGTTAAAAATTATCGTATGTACAGAATGATTATTTACAGAGCTATACAGTAGTGCAGTTAAGATAAATTAGATATGTGGATAATTTCTACAGTATCTATATAAAGTGCTAGTGGTTGTGAGTGGTGGTTCAGTCCATGTTATTATTGTGTGTTTGAGGGTACAGTTGAATGTAATGTTTTATAGTTGTTGCCCCAGACCTCTGCACAATAGCTTAAGTATGATGAAACCAGTGAACAGTAGAGAATATGAAGTGATGTTCTGTCTAATACCTGTTTTGCCTTGCTTAGTATTGCAATGCTACGTGATACGTTGGAATGAATATATCTTACGTGAGCTCTCAGTTAAGTTTTTCATCTGTTATTACCCCCAGAAATTTATTTTCACTGACTCTTTCAATATCAACACCATGTATTTGAATCTCAGCATTTGTATTTAAACGACTATTTCCAAATAACATAAGTTTAGATTTATTTAAATTTAATGATAATTTGTTTTTATCGAGCCAGAACTTGACTTTACTTATTTCATATCCTCCAATAAATTCTGCAGATCATCACCAGAGCAAAAAAAATGTTTGTATCGTCAGCAAAGAGAACCATTTTTAATACTTTGGACACTTTACAGATGTCGTTAATGATGTTGAATTTTGGACCCAAAACTGACCCCTGGGGTACACCACAAGCGATGTGCATACATAAGGAGCAACCACCATTTAATTTCACAAACTGTTTCCTCTCACTTAAATGACTCCGGACTCAATCTAAAGCGACCCCTCTGACACCATAACGTTCCAGTTTTCTTATTAATATATCCTGATCTATAGTGTCAAATGCTTTTGTCAAGTCTCTGAATAACCCAGCCACATATTGCTTTTTGTCTATGGAATGTGAGATGTATTCTATTGACTCTAATAGTGCCAATGATGTTGATCTGCTTGATCTGACTCCGTACTGACTCTCGGTGAGTCGTTTATGTTTAAATTTTTCCAGTCGGTTGTTAAACAGTTTTTGAAGAATTATAAACAACAAAGAGCTGCTGGTTTCATCTCGCTCAGCAGCCAGGAGCGTGTTTTCAAAATCATCTTGTTTTATGGCGATATCAACAGTTTATCTGCACACAAACAATCTTATTATTGTCTAATCAGGTGTAATTACAATTTTCAGATGAGCCTCTGTTTAAATCTGTTCTGGGGAGTCAGCAGATAAGGGCAATGTTTGTTTCATGCTCGAGGTTCCTTATCAAACCTCTCCTCCCTTCCAGGTTGCTCTGAGGAGGCAGCAGGCCCAAGAAGAAGAGCTTGGGATGTGTAGTCCAGTGTCTCTGTCCGGTTCTGAGATGATGGTCAAGAATGAAGTTGGAGCAGACTGCCTGTTCTCTGTGGAGGGACGGTCCCCGACACCTACCAGCCACCCCACCTCTGCTGTCACAGGTAACCTCGTGTTACATGGACCTCGTCAGATTTTGTTGTGTTATGAATCTTATTAGAAACACTTCAAAATGTAAATTGGAGATCTCCAGTGTTTTTAGTTATTAAACAAAAACAATGCTATTAACGTGTCAAAAGTGTCTGAAAAATTCCAGTTAATTCTCTCAAAGACACCTCTTGCACCTGTGAGGTCTGGACACAGGTCAGCGTTACTGCCTGCACTTCAGCTGCAAGTCACTTTGTTCATGTGCTGGTCTGAGAAGCATCCACCTGCCTGCACTCCCTCCTTCTCTGTTGTGTGCCTGTCTAGATAAACTAGTTGCCCCTCACTGAATTAATGTTGTTGCTTTTTTAAAATGTTAATTGATGTTATTGGTAATCCAAGACTGAACAACATCCTGTGGACTGAACACGTTTCTAGACGAGAACAAGAGACTCTGTGATAACAAAGGACACTAGAAACTTGAAAATATGTCCTTGAGTTTTTCTTCCAGGTTGTGTGGAAGCTGACACAGGAGAGTGTTTCGCTGATAGCGCTTGAATGTGATTTTGGGTCAAGGCTGCTCTTATCTTGCACTTTGCATGTTTGTATGTGTGTTCCTTTTATTTTGAGGGAACGGGGGGTAGAGATGAAGATTGAGGTATAAAAAGGAGTGGAGCACTGTGTGGAGCTGCTGATGGCAGGAGTTGGGACAGTAAATGTGATCATGTTTGGCTCCAGTGGTGCACAGTGTCTTCCCTGTGCAAAGATCAGGGTCTGCCTGAGAAGAATGTGTCCTTGCTGATAAGAAACGTACAACCGAGAGTGAGTAATGATGACTTAATGGTCATCTTCATCCTGAAAAATGACAATTTTATGTTTGACACCAAGTACAGCTGTCACCTGAAGATGGAGCTGTTGGGCAGCATGTTTCAAAACGAACTCTTTCTCTCTCCTTTAATGATCTGAACAAGTGTAACTTAAATACTGAGAGAAGTTAATTGTTACATTTTAGCATCAGTAAAATGTGAGACTGGCTTAACGAGACTTGTTTCCTTGTTAAAATTGCAACAAAACACAAACATTGAAAACATCCTGAACATCATATTTTAAATTACCTGACAGTGCTGAAACAACCAGCCACAGACTTGACTCTTCATCTTCTCGGTCTCATCGTGTTTTGTTTGTTTTTGTGTCCAGGGACCCGCTCAGCATCGTCCCCCAGCCCATCAGCCGCTGCCAGGGCTCATACCGAGGGACCGTCTGACCTCCTGCTGGAAACCCCCTATTACAATTTCTACCAGCCTTCGCGCTACCCCACCTACTATGGAAACCTTTACAACTACCCGCAGTACCAGGTGAGCCACAGCAGCGACAGTCAGTGTGATCAGGAGCTAATGAAGGCGTGAGCGTTGGTCCTGCTTGTTGGATACGTTGATTTGACAGGAATTTTAAACAGCTGGGTGAGCTCGGCAGGACAAATCTGTCCGTGTGCGTCAAGCTACAATTCATAATCTTATTACTTTAACCCAGTTACATCAAACCTGACCCGCTACAGGGGATTAACTGTTGTGGCTTCAAATATAAAAGAACCGCTTTTGTGTTGGAATGTTTTTCATGTTTAGAAACAGGTCTGCACATAGTTTATTGTTCGTGTAGCAGCAAAGCCTGTAAAGCAGCATGTAAGAAATTCATGGCACAGAAACGGGAGGTAAGCAGCTTTACGGCGCTTCAGTCGGGAAAGGCTTCGCTTTCACGCCAACTTATCACGAGAGTGTCGTGTTTCTCTCAGACAATCACTGGTGTTAAACCAGTGTTAAACTGGTGTTAAATGATCCTCATTTTAAATGAGGAGTGTTTGTCAGATTGGCACTGATTTGTTATATATGTAGACAGTCACAGCCCAAAAATACTTGTAACTCACAGTTTTGATTATGTTAAACTGATATTTTAATGTCTAAATTCCAGCCTCTTGTTGGGTTTGTGGCTATAAAGAGATCTCACAGGTCCGTTTCACTAAGTCAGTGTGCAGGCTACACTGCTTTTATTTGCCAGTTACTTTGGACTACATAAACAGAAAAGCCTAAATCTGAAGCGTACGTGTGAAGTTGCTTTGCATTTAATCTTCTGGGGTGTCTTCACTCTGTCAGTAGGTCTGCAGCTTCTCAGTGCTCCAGGTCATGGCAGTTTTAAGTGCTTGAACTGAAAACAGCTGGAACATTTTGATCATTAGGATGTTTCACCCGTCATCCGAGTGGCATCTTCAGTGCTCAAAACTCAGGTAGTTTTTCCCCAATGCAGGGGCCAAAAGGTTGATTCTGTTCATCTTCACGTTTACATCATCATCCGCATCCAGGTGACTTCTTCAGTCTCAGCTGACTGCAGGTTTCAATCTTATAAACAGGACATTTGCATAATGACTGAAACCAGCCCACTGAAGGAACAATGGGCTACGAGGTCAATTCATTGATCATTAATATGCAAATCATCATGAACATTGATCAACAACCACTGATTAAGTCAGCTCAGACTGAAGAAGTCACTTGGATGATGATGAAACTTACCTGGATGTTTGAGCCTGAGCATCAAGACACCTTAATGCAGAGGTGTCAGACATAAGGCCCGGGGCCCAGAATCAGGCCACCACTGACTCCAGTCTGACCCAATGGATGTTTTACAGCGCTTCTTATTAATAAAGACCTCCCCCATGATAGGGCTGTGTGATATGACCAAAATCTCATATCCCGATATAAGACATCTATCGTCCGATAACGATATAAATCACGAAAATGTAACATTTTCTGTAAATTCTGTGAATCTCGGGTTGCTGAAGTGTTTCCAGCTGGGCGTCATGTAGCTGGAGTCGAGTGTTTTAACCGATTCATGAAACGATACATTTTTAGACATAAGTTGTAACGCCGCCGTTTTCTTTGTGAGTATTTATTACACGGCGTGCTGCGGGGAAAAGCCTGTTCCAACGTTTGAGTCTAAGGTTTATTTTTTAGCACCTGGCGGCTCTTTTTTAATTCTCATCCATAAACACTCTGCATCTTTCACGTGATTCGGTTTATTTTGAAAAGTCTCAACAGGATCTTGAGCTTTATTCTGAAAGGTTTATGTGAAAAATAAACAAGCGGACACAGGATGGTTTTACCGTCGTTGTTGCTAATGACAACGCATAAAAACAGGCGTTTGTCCGTCTGTAGTGTGGTTATATTACATATAAGAGAAAGAGAGAACTTTAAGAAATGAATATAGCCACTACAGCGACCATCAAAAGGATGAAAAATATTGCCGTAAACAGTTTATTTTGCGACACCACAAAACAAACGATAGCGTAAAATGAAACGATAGATGTTTTTATATCGTCATCCGATATATATGGTTATATCGAACAGCCCTACCCCATGATCATTCATACTACACCACAGTAACTCGGTTAAACATATGTTTACATGACAGAAAAGTTTCGTTTTTTCAGTGTTTAATATGAAAATGTTTCTTTTTAATAGTGGATTCACAAGAATTTATTTCTTACAGTTTAATCCCAAAGAGTCGTGTTGACTATACCGTCATGTATCTGAGATGAGCTAAAGTTGAACTTTCTCACTTTGGGGTTTCTGAGGGTGCAGTTAGACTTCTTTACACTGACAGAACGCAGAGTTTCACTGGTCCCGCCCCCTGAAGCTCAGAGTGGGCCCACCATATAAAATGAGTTTGACGTCCTTGCCTTAGTGGTCACTTTATAGTATGTTACAGTCCTGCAAACCCAGAGGATAAAGATGCGTCCAGTTTCTGACTCCAGGTCCGCTGCCTCGCTCTTACTGCGCTCAAGTACAGACCTCTGTTTAAATCACTGAAATGAATTTGGGGCTGATTATACTGGATGTTTACTGCTCGGTCAAAAGAAAAGCGATGAAAATCAATCCAGTGTTAAATCATCTTTAAGGATATTTTAGTGAACTAAAGGTGTCTAAAAACAAAAACCAGCTGTGAAAAATAAAAATCAACTCTAGACTTTGGATGGCTGCAAATTAACTGCATTCACAAAGTGTTTGTATTCAGATAACTGCTCTGAACTTATGTATAGAATAGAATAGAATAGAATAGAATAGAATAGAATAGAATAGAATAATCCTTTAATTGTCCTGCAGGGGGAAATTTGGTTCTAAAAGCAACAAAAAAACACCTATACAAGCAGAAGAGGACACAGGACGGAGACACACAAAATCTTTACGTATTTCCATCATGGACAATCGTTACCAAAACAGTTCTGTGCTGTTATTAAAATTAAAGTACAGATAAATGGCAAACCCAGGCTGTAGTGTGCAAACAGAGCAGGATATGAAAGTAGTTTAAATAGTTAAGAATATTTAGAATAATTAGAAAAGTGCAGATTGTGTATCGTACCTGTGCATTAAAAAGTAGACGTGTAACTTCCAATAAGTTAGTGTATATAAACTGAGAAAAGTAGTTGTAACAGTAGTAGTTGTTCGGTTGATTAGTGGAAATTTACTCCACGACTAAAAACATTGAACCCAACACTGAAACTAACAAAGCTGAACCCAAAACTCTTAACAAGTAAACCAAAACAAGCAAACCTGCTGTGGAAAGTGAAGAAAAGTGAACAGATTTCAGAACAAAATAGAAATAAAAACTCTGATGTTGCTGTATGTTTGCTTATTGTAATCACATTACATTTCAAAACAGCCCCAACTGATTTCTAACAGAAGCCGCCTGACGAACGATGTCTGTCAGAACAGTTTAAAGGACTAAATGAGGGGAAGTGTTCATGTATGAGACTGATGAGGAACTTGAACGTGTCCTGATGGAGAAGGTTTGACGTCTGTGTTAAGGAAATGTAACCGAGCTCCGTCAGTGATGCATCAGTGTGTCCTGTGCTCAGATAACCATATACGTGGTTATACCCAGGTCACAATTCAATTGAAAAAAGTCAGCGCTGATGGTAAAAGAAAGAGCAGGGCACACACACACACACACACACACACACACACACACACACACACACACACACACACAGTAAGCTTATGCATGGAGCAGATTAGATCTATAACTCTCCTGCGTTTGTGTTTTTATGAAGAACATTTGTACCCCCTCTCTCCGCCCCCTCCTTCTCTCTCAGTTGCCCCAGTAGCAACGTCTACTTTTGGGGTCACTGCCTCCGCGATCCTGCCCGCGCACAGCAGAGCCTGAATTGCAAAGGTTAATGGTATTGTCTGTCGGCAGAGGAACACACCGCTATGCCTCAGCGCCCGAGGGAGAAAGCCAGCACATTAATGCTAATCAGTTAGCGCTCTTTAGCATAATTTGGCCATCCGCTTTTGTGATTTATGATATTTTCAGTGAAGTTGTCAGGTTGAGAGGGCTACGTGCTGTGGTTATTCAATATCAGAGGCAGATTTTTTTGTATTTGCACAAGGAGCTGATTTAATGAAGATGAGTTTTAGAGCAGCAAACACTCAATAAATAATAGTCTGTAAGTAGAAAGGTGGGATGAAATAGTTCATTGCCTGATTTTAACATTTGGTTAAAAAGAACGAAAGTGTGTCTCCTTTACCCGTCCTAAACCTCCAGTTTAGTGAGCTGCATTCAGATTTTAGTATCCCAAACTGAAGCGAGTCCTTGAGTTGCTCACTTTAGATTTTGTCTCCATATTTGATGCAAAGCAGTTATCGCTGTCCTGTTTCTGCACGATGCAGAGAGCACGCCTGAGTTAATGCAAGCCCAACAGTCTTTAACTTTTCATTCGTTGGGGTTTTTCTCAAGGTGTCCCTTTATAAATACAACATCTCATTGTGAGTGCATAAATGACACTATGCACATCTATAAATCGGTTGATGCTGACAGAGGTGATGGCAAAGGCGAATCATCATTAATTGTGGATGGATCTACTATGAAATTTCCAGAACTAAGAAATAAATGGTTTTCTTCACTGTGAGGCAGGAAACTCCTGACAAAGTGTGTAACAGGAGAAAAATCTGTACAGTTCACCTTGTTGTTGTAGTCGTGGGCTCACGGTCAGAATAATCTTGGTGGCTCATATACATTTTTTAATTTAAACACTGGTTTTCAGCCATGCGTCCATATTCTGCTGCTGATCTCAGAGGCAGCAGTCTAAGCAGGGACCTCCTCTAGCGCTGAGGCGTCACCAAGCTGGCTGAGAAACATAATCTGACCAGTGTGCCCGAGCTCTTCCTGTGGTCTCCTACTGGTAGGACTATGATTCCTACGATGCCCAAACCACCTCATCTGGTTTCCTTATAGAAGAGTAGCAGCTTTACTCTGAGTCCCTCTCAGGTGACCGAACTACAACTACTGCTGGATGGAACAGGGTTCACACTGAAATGAGCTGTGGGCCCCTGCTGGCACTGTCGTCTCACTGGAGGGTCACTGTAGTGTTCAAGTAGTACAAAAGGAACAAAGAAAAACTGAGCAGTAAATCGACAGCTTTGATTTCACGCTCAGCTCTCTTCACCGTAAAGATTGGTACAGCGTTCAGATCCCCGCTGACTCCTGCTCCTCTCTCCACCCACTTGTGAACCCGACCCAGAGATACTTGAACTCCTCCCAAACACACCATTTTCTGGCCTCTGACTTTTCTTCCCAGCTGCTTCACGCTTGGCTGCAAACCCTGCAGTTTAAGCGAGAGGTCACTTCCTGATAAAGCCAGAAGATCGGCAGAAAGCACAGAGGTGATCCCGAGGCCACCAAGCCAGAAACCGCCGGCCACACTTTACTGTGCCCGGAAATTCTATCCATGAAAGTTACGAACAACAAGTTTCAAGTCAAACTTTGTTATTTTTTATAATTCTGCATCTGCTTTTTGCCAGTTTGTTTTCGTCTGTTCTGTTTTTATGTTTTATTGGCACTTCGTAACGCCTCACTCATGACTGAGGTGAAATATGCATTTCAGTTAAAATCATTAAGCTAATGCATCATAATAAAGAGATGCGCAGGTCCTGAGCTCTTCCCACTGTAACACCAGAGGAAACAATGTGGTCTTTATCAGTGGAAGGCCATCTGCCTCCTCCTTTTCTCCTGTGCACTCAGTGATGCTTGGCTGTCATGCAGGTGGATGATGATAATATAAGGGTAGTGTAGAGCTTCCAGACAGGAGATGGTGCCAGATAAGAAGACAGGCCCTCTCAGGGAGGTAAGGAAGCCCCTCCTTAAGGACTCAGCTACTTATCTGGGCAGTTCAGAGGAGGCACTGTAGGTCTGTGAGCAAACCGCCACGTACAGCCGTCTTACACGTTTGGCACAAGTTGTTACTGATGTCATGTTGATAATGGTGGCTTTCTCTTCACTCGCCATTTATTTCAATATTAATATCAGTGCTGTCTGACATGTGCCTTGTTTAAAACGCTTTGGTTGGTGGACATCCAGGTGTTCTCCAGACTGAGTGCAAATAAGGCAAAAACTGCACACGTGATCTGTCCACTGCTGAAGCAGCCGATGCTGCACGCCTGACCCGACAGGCTGATATTGAGACACATTTGCATGTGCACGTCCAGTTTGTAGCAGTGGCCCTTGTTATACTTTAGTCTTGACCACAGAACTCGTAATATTTTAAAGAAATGCTGCTTTGATGTTAAACTGCACTTTGCAGTAAAAACTGAGCAGCAGTTTCTTCATTCGCTTACAGGCCTGCAGACTGTTACTGAGGGCTGCTGCTGGCCTGCAGACCACACTGTGAATTGTTCCATATTCATGCCCATGTCTCCTTTCCTTTAACAAACAAACAACCTTTATTTGTCACATACACAATTATACAGAGTACAACATGCAGTGAAATTCTTGTGTCCAAGCTGCGAACAGGCTGCAGACTTAGCTGCGGGGGTTGGGGTTTTGTATTTTTGCATGGGGGGTCTAGCCAGGACCCTTACTGGATACCGGGTGGGAATCAAACTTGTGACTCCCGTTTCGAAGGTGTGTAGTCTTACCACTACACCATCCAGCTTCCTTCCCTCCGCTTGAACTGGAGTCGGCTGATTCAGGCACAAGTGTGCAGAAAAAAAGGCGCCTTTGATTTTTCCTGCTCATCCTTCATGCAGATCATTAAAGATTTGCAATGCAAACAGCAGCATATTTGTACCTGTAATGGCGTTACTGAATTTAGTACAATAACGTGTTAAATTACTGCAAAAAAAAAAAAAGTTTCATGCGTGCATGTGGAAAAGATTAAGAAACAGCAGCGCGACCTCTGCACAGACCTGAGCGAGCACCAGTGAGAATGATAGCCCGCTGCAAACCAGCATGACTGAAGGCAGCCGTAGAGACGTTACTGCAGGTTAATAGGACACTTTATTAGATTCATCAGTAAGATAATAGAAGGGTATCAGCTGGCACTGCCATCAGCTGATCAGCCTGGAATTAAAGTTAAGCTTGACTGTGTGACTTAATTCAACTCTTATCACTGAAGGACATGTTTTTGTTTCTGTTTCCAAAGTTTGATGCTTTAGGTGAGCGTGTTAGGGTGAAGCTGCACTTTGACTGATGAGGACACACACAGTTTATTTATAGCACACAATCATAAACATTTGAAATGAAAACCTACACTGTTCACAGAAAAACACAGTAAACTGGAAATAATCTGATAAAGCAGTGGTATTCAGATTTCTCTGGGCGTGTCTGCTTCATGAAAACTTATCATAACCACGTGGTCGGTGTGAATAACCTGATTATGGGCGCGTGTCTGAAGGACATCCCAGGCAGCTGGTTATCATCTGGGTTTTTTGAGCTGCTTTCATTATTTTAACCGACACATTTTGAACCTGTTTGTGATCATTTCTCCTGACTTTACTTCTTCGTTGGTGTTGCTTCCAGCTTCAGCTTCCCATTTATCGCTCCATAACCCCCCACAGCTTTGTGAAAGCCTGATTGGTGGCTGGTGGATCCAGCTGCTGTCGAAGGTTTATTAATCATCTGTGGGGAAAATATGTTTGAACACCATTTGTCTCTTTGTGTGAGAACACCAACACTGAGCTAATTTAAAGTCCTGCTTTTTACAAAGTGGCACAAGCTATCACATGACTTGATGACAGGTCAGATGATGTGGACGAACAGTTAGCTACACACTGTGGCATCGTGCTGATAGTTTAAACCCGGGGATGTGCTCGCCGCCTCTGGATGTAAACATATGGAAAAACTCAGCCTCGGCGAGCAACTTTGACAGTTTTGTTTGGTGCTCCGTGTGTCCCGCTTAACCATCAGCGCGGTGCACTTTCAAGACTCCAGTTCCAATCTCTATTGTATTTTTCACGGCCTAATGCAGGAGCCGAGTGTAGCTTAAATAACAGTTTATAAAGCTGTCGCAGAACCGATGGTGTGGACAATACGGGTGACGTATTACAGCCTGACAGAAATCAAATTCCATAAAAATGAAATTGAAAACCCTCAGCGAGGCGGCCTTGCTGCTGAGTAGACAGCTCGTTTTAAAGTTTTCAGAGGACTGAGGAAAGCCAGCTCTGGGTGTTGCTGCCCATTTTGAGAACAAGCTGCAGGCCTGTGAAATCACACACTGCTAATTTTCTGTCATATATTATTTTACGGCTGTATTTCTTTCTGTCACTCTGAGTTGTTAAAGTGTTGCCTGTGAAAATCTGATGTATGAGATGAAGGATTTTACAGTCAGAATCTGTGAGTGGACTCACACAACAGCGGCGTTTATGTTGTATTATAAATATATCCAGTGGTGGTGTTAGCGGGCTTTGATGTTCTGATGAAAGCCATAAAGCCAGTGTAAACCACTGTAACCTCACAGAACTGCAGGAAATAAACTGTATTTTATATAAAACCTTTATTTAAAGTGCAGATCTTAAGATCATGTGACCCCAGTAAGGCGTATAGCCTCTGTTGAACCAACGGCTGGTGTTTGGCTCACAGAGCAAAAGTCACAGGAAAGACTTTTTAAAGCCGGAACAGTTCTTTGTTCTTTTGAACAGTTCCCATGAAAATCTCCAGTTTTTTATCAGCATGTCTTTAAGCTCAGTTTTTTTAATTCATCATGTAGCTACCAAGATATCAGCTCAGATGGAAAATATTTAAACACCTCAGAAAGAAATCCCCTTGTGTGCAGCTAAGATTTCAGTGTGAGCATTTAAGATCAGGACATTTTTGTCGCGAGCAAAACCAAATGTAGACTGATGTTAATTTTAGCTGTTTGCTAATCTATCATTATTGCATCTATAACAAACAATTAAAAAGAAGCGCCAGAAACACCCTTCAACTCTGTTATGAGTGACGTTGTATAGTTTGTCCACCAGAGGGCGCTCTGCAACTTCTCCAATAGCAACAAACATGTTTGGAACCAACAACCAGCTGATCCAAGAGTAAACAAGTAGATAAATAACTGCACACAACAAATGTTACAGATCTGTTTAGGTTTTGTTTGTCTGGAGGCAAAAAATATATATTTAATATCATATTAAAAATCCGATAATTAAAACATTTTGTTTCTAGTCTCGTGTTGTTTCTGTTGTCATCTTGATGGTTTTGTTTCTGCCCAGCAGGGACCCCAACATGAACTTTTATCAAGAACTATTTAATCCTCATACTACACCTTCAACCATGGGTCAGCTCCTAAATATGAAGACTGACCTTAATTCAGATCTTTGGTGGATTAACGAGGACCTCCAGGCCTCCACTTTCTGGACCTTTGCTGTTTATTCACAGCATGCAGTGTTTGTATGTTTTTAATCTAAAAGTGCCTGTCTTTGTGTTTTACTTGCATAAAGCAGATGCCTCATAGCGATGGCCGCCTGCCCAGCCACAACGTGTCGTCTCAGTACCGCATGCACTCCTACTACCCAGCAGCCACCTACCTGACTCAGGGCCTGGGCTCCACCACCTGTGTGCCACCCTTCTTTAGCCTGGATGACAACAATAACAGCTGCTCTGAGACCATGGCAGCCTGTGAGTGACACACAACAACACGGGACACACACTTCTCAGGCTCCATAAACCTTTACCCAGACTTTATCAACAGTACATGGAAGGGAGGATTGCACTCGAATCCAGAGCGCCATAAAATGTACTTTTTACTTTGACTAAACTTTTTTACTTCCTGCTTCTGATGCAGTTCTGTGAAAGCAGGTCTGACCCGAGCGTTTCTGAAGCTACAAAGTTAAAAACAGTACTGCTCTGTTTCTTTTTGGCATGTTTAAAGATGAAGTAGATTTGATCCCCTGATCTCTGCAGCTCTCGATTTCTGGCACTTGCCAATCTCAGACGCTGATCTCTTCTTAACGTAGCTGCTGACGGAGGTGGCTTGGATTTTGTGCCTTTCTCATACCTGTGAATGTGGGCTCATCAGATTGTGTATGTGTTGCTTCACATGTTCAGCACAGTGTTTTTGGAACTTTGTAAAGACTGCATGTAAGTGCATGATAAGAGAGAAGATCCAGCATAAAGCAGAAGAGATAGAGGGAGGCTGGTTGACTAATAAGGCCAAATGGAAATTAAGGACATTTAAAGGATTTGCTGTTTGATGGTTTTCAGGCAGGATAAGCTTCAGATCAGGATTCTGGCTCTGCAGCGGACGTCGTTATTAGATTTAAATGTGTTCAGAGAGCACATGACATAATCTTAACAACTCTCAGATAAACTTGTTAGTAATAGAGGACTCCAGCATGCAGAGGTTCACATTTGCATGAGCACAGTGGGAGTGCAAAAGCTGGTTTGACTGAGACATTGAGGGTCTGATGCAGTTCTTGAGGTCTGGGTTAATATATGCGATAACTTCTCTTTGTTTGTTTTTTGTCATTGTAGGGTTTGATGTCTTGATTTTGTGTTTTGATTTCTTTGGTGATTTTTATTATTTGTTGTAGTTTCTGTTCCCTCGAAGGATCTCGGACTGTTTTTGCTGTTTTTTTGGTGACTTCCTGTTTTCATTTGAAGTGTCTGCCTTCCAGTTTTACTTTTGTGTCGTTTGTTTTGTGATTGTTGGTGCTGTTGTTGCGTTGAGTGCTCAGTCTTTGTTCATTTGTCTTCACACACCCTGACAGAAGGTGTCTCTCTGAGTTCCTGTGATGGAGCTGCGTCTGAGTCAGTGTTAAAACTCAGACTGTTGGACGGTCGTCTTATTTTCTGATGTTCTGTATCTGTTTCATGATTATTGCCGTTTTCTTTCACACCTGTTACCTGTACAGATCTGGGCTGTTCTAATCCACACCTCCCTCATTTTTGTGATCCTCTGATATATTTAGAATCATAAACCTGTAGGTTACATAAATTCTGTAGCAATTAGCATAAAAAAATCTCTTCTTTCTCTTTCCTCGTGTGTTTGCCTCTTATAAACCTTTGCACATTGCAAAGATTCAGTTCTATAAAGCCTTAAATAAAAGTTTTCTTTTAACTATTTCTGACACTCTGGCACAGGATAATCCATTTTTCCTTTCTTGCACTTGGCAACAGTGGGAAGGAAAAACTCACTTTTAACAGGAAGCCAGCTGGGGTGAAGGAAAGGGAGACATAAGGCACGCAGAGGAGGAGAGCCGGAGATTAATAATAACTAATGATAGGAAATGAATGAAAATGAGTCATAGATGCATCTTGGTTGCAGAGATTTATAACACTGTGAATATAACACTCAGTTCCCTTCATGCTTACATCTAAAAACTGGGTTTGTTTTATTTTTAAGGAACTAAAGATGAAGGTTGTATTGTATGTTATTGCTCATATATAAAGGATATAGGGGAAGAGCATCAACAGTACAACATAAATATCCTTCTTTCAATGAAACGGAGCGCTGACACCACCAGCATGGCAAACCTAAAGACCCCCACGTCTCTCCTTGTGTCTGTATTTGTTTATGACTTTCACCTGTCCTTTTCCTGTGGGGGTCCCACGTCAGCCCCCTGCTGTGAATCGCCATGCTCCATTACAAGATAACAACGCTCTCTGTGGGTGGCCCCGCAGTTAGTGGCAGAGGATCAGCCTGCCTCAGTCGGGTTCTTTCACCTTTATTGTGGTTTCTCATCAGGAAGCGTGTACTTGCATATATACCTGGAGACGTTTTTTTCATTAATCGGATTTTTAGCTTCTAACTTTAGAAATTAAATGAGCTTATGTGTTTTTAAAGATACAGAAACGGCCTTGGTGGCTTACTGAATGTAATAAAAACAGCACAGCAGATCCCCAAAGACATTAAAGTGGCTCAGTATAGCAGAGGGAGGTAGAGAGCAGAGCGCAGTGCAAAGAAGAGCTGTCATTTAAAACACTGACACGAAGGTTGATGGTTTATTTGAAATGACAGAGACTGTGAGGATGTTTCCTGAGTACACTGCTAACGTTACAGTTACTTTATGTGTTTAATGTTAGCTGCTGCAAACATTTTGACTGATTCCACATCGACACTGCGCTGTCTCACACAAAAATGTGCATTTCAGGGAATCATGAACTCATGCAGCACGAATTCTGGATGCAGGTCTTTGAGCTGTGTAGTTTTGCTTGTGCACTTCCTTCTTCTGATTCAGCTGTAAGGACAGACATGAACACTTGTCCCTTCACCTCAGTACAAACACTACAGAACAGAAACAACATTGATGGCGTTTTCAGGATTTTAAATGGTACCATAAGTGTTCGTCCTGGTGACATCTGCACTACTTTCTTACAAATGTGATTTTGCTTGAAGCATCTGAGCTGCCACAGGAAACAGAGCCTGCTTATCTCAGCCCAGGTACCTGTTCTCCTCCAACACATCAGGGACATAAAACACTCATTTGAAGTGCTGTTTTTGCGTTAAACTGTTGGTTAGCATGCGAGGAAAGAAGGTTGCCCAGCCTTGTGTAACTTCAGTGTGCAGGTTTTTCCTGTTGAATGATATGATTCAATATGTTTTAATGCCTCTTAAATGCACAACAGTGTTTGTAGGCACCCTAGTGTTTGGTGGCTGGCCTCTCCCTTAGAGATGGGGTGAGAAGTTCAGCCATCTGGGAGGGGCTCAGAGTAGAGCCGCTGCTCCTCCACATCGAAAGGAGCCAGCTGAGGTGGTTCGGGCATCTGACAAGGATGCCTCCTGGGCGCCTCCTGGGTGAGGTGTTCCGGGCATGTCCCACCGGGAGGAGGCCCCGGGGCAGACCCAGGACACGCTGGAGAGATTATATCTCTCGGCTGGCCTGGGAACGCCTTGGTGTTCCCCCGGATAAGCTGGAGGAGGTGGCTGGGGAGAGGGAGGTCTGGGCCTCTCTGCTTAGGCTGCTGCCCCCGCGACCCGGCCTCGGATAAAGCGGATCAAGATGGATGGATGTTTGTAGGCACGTATCATGTCTGTTAGACTGTGCTCAGTTTTGACTCTGATTAAATTGACTAATAAATTAGTCTCCATCAGATGTTATCGTTTGCTTGTTTAGATCTTCATTTTATTGTAAAAAGGTAAAATCAGTGCTACAGTAAAGATAAACCGAGAACCTCCCCACGTTGTCTCGTTTCTCATATTTTATTAAATCATGTTTCACTTCAGCCGACCTTCATCGGGTACAAAAACCAGTGTTTTTAAAATGTTCACTCCCATCCACCCGGCAGAATTCCAATTAGGGAATATTGGATGTTGAAACACTTGACACGTGTTTGCTGTTAATCAGATGATGGCGCATTATAATAAAAACACAGGAACAGACTCACTAACAGGAAGAAGCCTGTGACAGAAGCAGACTCGGGCACAGAGGATATCTGCTTCCATCGGTGGGGTGAGTGGGGTCTGCTGTGGGCTAATGCTGCAGCTACTGCTGCACAAGCTCTGATAATGTGGTTCTCAGAAGGAATAACTAAGCGTTTAAAAGGGAGGCCTGTTGGGTGGAGAATGTTTTTCCTTGACTCAGCTTATTGTCATCATGCTTGCTTAGTTCAGACACAACCAAACTTGGTGTGTGGGTGTGCGCCGTGTCTCCCAGAGCTGGAAGATAAAGCGTGTTTCTGCAGACAAGGCTGCGTTTAATATGTCCACTGTTAGATCACTCCTGTGCTTCTGTAAACGGCAGCGTGCATGTGTCAGGCCGCGGCCTTGATGTTTGCTGAGGCTCATTCACATCTTATCAGCAAGTTTTTGGACAATGACCATTTTTGTAACTTTGGCTGTGTGTGCATGTCAACTGAAACTGCCAAGAAGTGAACATTTTCAGCTTGGCTTCAACAACTGCATTAACCGTTTCAGGATTATAAACACTTTTATACACAACTCCATCATCAGAGGCTCAGGAAGTGGCAGATAATTGTTTTTTATCTGCCACATGAAAACTTGAAAACTTGATGTTGATGGAAGTGAAGGCGGCCGTCGTTAGACTGGAAATAAAGGCTCGTAATAAAGAGATGTGATGCAAGATGAGGTGACTGCTGGTTTTCTTTGTTGTTTTGGTGTAAAATCATGTTTCTGATTTGGAGTTCAAATGATGAGGAAGAGAAAACGTCTGTGTCCTGTGACAGTTTGGTTTGGGCCTCAGTTCACAGCCATGGTTCTGGTTCATACCTTCAGGTGCACGGTGGTGCAGCGGTTACTACTGTGGCCTCACATCAGGAAGGTCCTGATTCCAAATCCACCGCCCGGCCGAGACCTTTACAGACTTGTATGTCTGCTCACTCTTCCACAGTTCTCTTCTTCCTCTACTCTTTCAGGGTACTCTTCCTCCCACAGTCCAAAGACACGTTAAACTTAGTGGTTCTGAACTGGTCATAGGTGTTACTCGTGTGTTACCCCTGCAACAGACCAGCGACCAGGTGTCCAGGGAGCACCCCCCCCCCTCGCTCCACGGCAGCTGAAATAGGCTCCTGCTTTCTGACAAGCACTCGGGAAAATGGATGGTCGGGTTCATAACTTGTTTTTCTTTAGAGGGATGCACAACAGAAACAGTGTGAAATGTATTTTTACTACAGATCAGATCGCTTCATCATGGACCAGCCTGTTAAGAATGACATCATCGTTTGTACCGTGAGCTTAGTGTCAGCTAACGGTCACAGATACTGTCGTCGTATTTAAACAGAACAATTCAGTGTAATCAATGAAATTCACTCTTTTCCTAAAGATAACTTTTGAACAAGAACTTTAATTATTATAACAGCAGTCGATTAATCATTAATCAAAAAATGTGTTACTTATAAGACAGAAAGTCCAATAATTGACCTAAAATAACTTGTTTTGCTTTATGCAGTAACCAGAAGCAATCCAGCAAGAAAAACTGAAAAAATGACTCATTTTAAGGTTAATAAGTAATCAATTAATTTTTACATTTATAAATAAATAGTTGAGGTTAATTTTCTTCCATTCACATATTGATTTTGGACTGTTTACTGAACAAACTGAACACTTTGACGACGCCTCTTTGAAATTGGACATTTTCACTGATCTAAAGTCAAACAGTCATTTTTAGCTTTTGGTGATAGAGATACAATCTGGGTTATAAGTCCTGGTTTCAGGTCTGCATTTCAGAAACGGCTTTGCTGTGGCTGAACGTGCATCTGGTGCATCTCCGGATCAGTCGACGAGGAGGAAACGACTGTGAGCTGGGAGCCTCGCTGCCCTCCCTTCCACCTGGCAGCCAAGCAGCACCCTGTCAGATTTATCTCCCTCCCAGGATAAGGCTAATCATTTGGCCAAATACAGAGATCCAAATAACCTTCAGGAGTGCCACGTTGTCCTTTCCCCTCCCCTCCTCCTCTTCTTCCTCCACCCCTCTTCGCCCTCCCCCTTCGCAGGCCCCGCTGTCTCCGCAAAATTGCCTTCTGGAGTTAGTGAGCGGGAACAGTTAAGATTTACAAACAATGATGAAGCTTGTCATGCGTCTTTCTCCATCCGTCACGGCGGTCCGGGCGGAGCTGTGGGTAGAGCCGTCCCGGTGTTCTTCATAAAAGCCAGCTCTGTGTGAAATACGCCCCCGGCCGGCCTGTTTACTGCCCCGCGCTCGTCAGCAGCTCCGCCGCCGTAAATCGCCGAGCGGGAGGTGACAGTGCAGTCCATCAAACTCCCACCCCGCTTCGCTGCCCTCCCAACATCTCACCTCGCGCTACCCCCACCCCTCATCACTCCATATAGACACACACAAACCGCAAACACCCGCCCCGCTTCCTCGCTAAGATCTATCCGAGGAGGCTCAGATGAGCTGCCCGAAAAGAGTTATGGCGGTTTCGGTCTTACGGGAGACAGCCGCGCGCCCGGTCCGTCGGTGTTTATGTTCTTTCTTTTTTGTCCTTGTGTAGACTTTTTCAAAATTCACGAGAGCCCAAAGTTTGCGAGCTGTCAGCAACTTTCCTTCCGCCTCCTCTGACTCTGTTTTTAGACCTCGCCCGTCTGGCTGTACGTTTGTCTGTTTTTGTTATATTGGTGTCAGCGCGGCGTGCAGTCATTTAAATGCAAATCAGATTGTTGAGCTATTGCAGATGTTAATCCTGCTAATCGATAGACCTGTGTAAGCCCATTAAGTTAGAAATCCATTACTATCTTTCTAGATGATATTCTATTGATTTTTCTTGCTTCGGTCTACACTGTACTGTACGCCAACGTGAGTTACTGCGTATAAAGTCTGTCGTTTCGGCGTTCCCCTCCTCCTCGCGCACCCCCACAGTAACAGGCGGGGAAACAAACGGCGGGGAGATTGGTGTTAGTAAGTTTCTTTGTGTCGTGTGTAAAATGGGCTTTACCTGCTTTCAGATCAGATTTCTTTACACTCACATACAAAAAGAGTTAAGAACACACACACACACACACACACACACACACACACACACACACTCGGGCCGCACTCATTCCCGAGATGTCGGCAGGGCCTCTCGCTCTTTTGGATTTATTAAACCTGAAACAAATGGGTACCTGAAACCCAGGAGGTGACCTTTTCAGAGGGAGTGCTGTTTCATGTCATGTAGCAGCCAGAGTTCATTTCCTTGGTCACTGACAGGCTGACAACATCACTCAGCTCCGTGTGTGCGCTCCGTGTTGTTTCATTGGCTCAAAAACAAACGGTTGCTGCAGGAAGCAGAAGTTTTGTATTGATTATGGAGCTTAAAGCTCTCTATAGGATTTCTGTGACACACAGGAAAAAGCCGGGGTGTTGTTTAGTAAATAAAAAACAGGGACATACTGTGATTGTAGCTTCAGATTAAAACATGTGAGTTAAAATTGGACTCTTGTGTTTTTCCTTATTTTGTCCTTTTGCTCTAAATGCTGTAATTCAGTCCATGGTCTCCACACATGGATCTTTATGATGTCACTGGGAGTGGATGTCCCTATTGGATGTCTGCAGGTGCTCAACTTGGGCTCCTTAGAGAGTCAAAAAGACAGACATATTTTCCTGGTGCAAAAGCCTTCAACCTGTATTCTTTCTATCAGACACCAGGGGGCGATCGTTGTGGTCCCAAATACAGAGGAAAACTTCCCTCTTTATGCGTATGCTCATTGGCTACATACGTTCACCTGAACAATAGAAACGCAGCCTACAGTTCAACCACACAATGAATGAAAACTTTGAAATGGGACGAGGGCTGCGTCACGCCTCTGTCATCTTCACTGGGGACAGACTGGTTAACAATGCCGGAGTCTTTTCATTTAATGGCTGATATCAGAAAAGTGTTTGCTTGGTTAAAAATGCACTCGTCAGTAAAGTGCTTGACAGGATTGGACAGGAAAAAGAAAAGATGCAACTGTTCAGTAATTACCAGCTTTAAAAAACAGAAAACTCTGGGACACACACTTTTAACAACAAATTAAAATTTTAGTAACCCTGGTTATTAATTGGGTCACCTCTTCGAATATAAACGCGTTGCGATCTTTGCAGTTTTTCAGAATACGTTTTGTTAGCTGTTTGTTTCTGAGAGTCCCCGCAGTGTTCCCGTCATCGACGTGTGTCTGACTGAGTGGCCGTTGCTCACAGAAAAGTCCTGCGTGTCCTGTCAGGTTGTCTTCCACACTTTGCCGTGGTGCTAAGTGCCCTGATAGCCCGCGGGGCTGTGGACGGGCTAAATACCGGCGTAATTGTCTGCTCGGGGCACAAGCACCGCTGTAATGCGTTGTACAACCACCATTAACACAGGCCTGGGGCTGTGGAGACATTAAATGGCCAGGGCTGTGTAGTTTATGTCCTCTTCCCCTCACTCTCTATTTCTCTTTCCCTCTTACACACACACACACACAGACACACACACACACACACACACACACTGTCCTGCTCTGAGGGGCTTAAAAGGAAATGAAATGTGATCCTATTGGCTGCTGTTTCATCCTTGATTTTCTTTGATGTGCTGCAGATCAGTCTTTGTTGCTCGGGACGTTTGGATTAGCTTTAGTTTGTATCTGTAGTTCAGGAACTTTATTAGCGGCAGCATCTCGACCCGGTGAGCAAACAGAACAATCAGACTGTCTGAGCCACAGTTACATAATGAGACCTAAATGTCTGACACTTATTCACTCAGAAAATACACTTTTGCATTTTTGTCATGTTTTCTGTTGTACTTTCACTTATATCGTCTGAGATCTTAAAGCTTTAGACATTTAACTCTAAAAGCGATTAAAAATCCTGATGTTCTTGTTCGGTTGCCTTGAGTTTGTTTTTCATGAATGAAAAACCTGGTGCACTGATTTTCTTTCCTGTTTTTCTTTTAAATAGAAAGAATAGGAAGCTGACATTCACATTTGTGGTGTGGTTATGTATATGTTTAGGACTGGTATTTATATTTTTGTAAAATTATATCCTAATTAACATTAATAATAAGAATAGCCTTTTTAATGAAGTCTTGTATTATGGTGGCATTTCAGGATCTTAAACACTGAAAAATGACTTTTAAACATCGTCTCCTAATCTAGATTCTAACCTGCCTGGTTCTACGCAGCTAATCTCAAAATGCAAACATGACTTATGTCTAAATGTTCTCCGGATATAAACGACTTCTTGGATGTTGTTTCCTACTATGCTGCGTTCCCACTTAATGGTGCTCGTGTAGTCTCTTTCCTCGCGTTGTTTTGAGCATCAGCAGCGGCTGACAAATGACGCGGCCGTGGCAGCTCTCCGAAACAGCCGAGCGACTCGGATAAACACATTTGGCAGCTTTAGCACCCGTGAGAGGCGTCCTCCTATCCACAGCAATATATTTCACTCTTCCTGTGTCCTTTACTTTGGCATTTTTCTTACCCTGTCGACTCACAATGAATCTCTTGTTTAAAATGTAATGATAGAGAAGTCCTGCAAATATCGATCGGCCACCTCAGCTCATTATTGCATATCCATAACTCTTCGATGGATCATGTCAGGCAGCCCAGCGATGGACTGACGGGCCATTTTGTGAGCTGATGGGGCACAGTAGCCGAAATGGAGATTTAGCATAGGGACGAGGGCTGCGTCACGCCTCTGTGGCAGTCATCTTCACTGGGGACAGATTGGTTAACAATGCCGGAGCAAAGGTTTCTCTCTGCTTAATTAGCCTTTGACCCCGACAGTCTCCGTGGCCTCGACTCGGTTTGGTTCCAAAACAAACCAATAATGAGCCTTTAAGTGTTTTCTGATCCTCTGCATCCCTTTGAACAATTATCTTAACAGCTATTTATTAACAATGTGAGAGTGATAAATGTATTTAACGGTACAGACAAGAAAACAAATAGTCCTGATTCATGAAAATGCAAAAGTTATTATTGACTCTGAAGATGTTTGATGTGAAATAGCAGTAGGTCAGGCATCCAGTGACAGACTGTCAGCAGCAGTCACAGTGCAGAGCGAGGTGTGGTTTGTTTCAGCAGTGCTGGCTCTATTTGTACACACATATATATGTGGGTGGGCCTTTGTGTGGGCTCAAGGCTCGTTGTTCTGTCAGAAACATCTTTGTGTTGTGAGAAAAAGAACAAATATAATCATACAACCAAAACAAAGAGCAGTCTGCCCTTAGGCTCTGTTAGCTTCAGTGTTCTGGTTTCCCTTCAATGTTGAGTCTTTTTGTTGCGACTGCTTCCACAGCAGGGCAGTGAGGCTTTGAAACACGCTTCATTTGAACTAATTCTTCAAACTTTGTTGGAAAAAATTCTCTCAAAGTAAAAAGAAAAGTGAAAAATTATTTTTGTCTCACTTCAGATGTGGATTTCTTTCCATAATCTGGATTAGTAGTTTATAACCTTGATAAGTTACATGATTACCTTAAGGGTTATTAAAGTACTCTAATTCTGAAGTCTAAATAAGTGGGAAGCCATAGTGGGCATTTAGTCTGTTGCTTGGTATAATATTAATTGAAAAGTTCAATGAAATGTGTGAAATTATGACTGACACATAAATTCTGTCAGGTTTAAAGGCTCCAAAACATTTAAGATTCTTTCTTTTGATCAGCTGTAATACAAACAGTAATATGGATTATGTGATGTCAAAGACATGAAACAAGCATTTTTTAAATAAACTGATACATTTTAGACTGTTAGATTAAAATGATTGTTCAGCCTGCAGAGTTAGGGCTCCTACAGAAAAGTCAGGTGGTTTAAAGCTGAGGGTGAAGGTCTGCACTGTGAACATCAGCTGAGTGTCATGAGCCTCCACTGTTCACTGCTCAGTATTTAAAGCCCGCCTGCCTGACTGCTCTTTGACTGAGTTTTCCGGGCCATTAAGTCCTGCTGCTCGCCTGATGATGAGGAGCCGAGCGCCCATACGGGGAGCGTCCATCCCTACATGGGCTGTCCTCAGTTGGACACACACGGGACCCTCTCAAACTGGCCAGGCGCTTTTTTTAAGCTGCAGCTCGTATCTTTTTAATGGGAGCCATTTAATCCCAGGTCAACCTTGTCATGTGACAGGCAACTCTTCATTCGTAAGATTGAATTTTTGCTGCCTTGATAACAGCCTCCACTAAGTGTTGCTGTCCCTGGACAGAAAGCGCTTTCAGGCAGTCGACAATAGCGGGGAACTTGCAGCTTGCAGACACTGAACAGTGTCTCCTTTGCAGTTAAAAGTTACGAAAGTGAGAGCCAAAGTATCAAGGCTGAGTCTACTGCTGCAGAGACAAGAGTTTGAATCTAGTCGAGTTATAAGTCATGCAGCTGTTCTCTCTTAATATATCAGTAATGTGTTCTTGTCTGTTATTCTAAATTAGGATTAAGACAAGGTTGATTTTTCAGTTTGTTTGTTTTTGTCAGGAGTGTTAGTTTAGTTGCTGTCTCGTGTTTTGGTTCATGTCTATTTCTATCATAATTTATGCAGAGGTAACCTCCCCTGGTGTTTCTGTTATTGCTCTCTCTGTCTCACACTGTCTGTGCTCTTTGCTCCCTTCTGTTTCCTTGTGCATATGTATGTTAATTAGGGCTGAGCGATATTATACCGTTCACGGTAATACCGATACAATGTTAGGCAACGATAAGAAAATGAAATATTGCAATAGAATATGGGTAAAACGCACATGTGCAGTGCCTTTGTTTTCATACGCACATGGCCGATTGTTGAGTGAAACGGATGAACCAGAATTGGTTTGTAAAAATGGTGCCACTTCAGTGATGTGGAACTGGTTTGGTGTTTGTCCGTCAGATACACAACAAAGCACATTTTTTTGTAGAACATGTAAGCGGGCTGTCGTTATTGCCGTATTTGTCGGACTAAGGTGCTCGTAAATCTGGGAGTAATCTGGGTCCTAAACTCCGTCCGCTTCAGGTCCCAAAGTCAAACGAACACTGCAGCATCGCTGAGAGTTAAAAACTGTCTAAATTCTTTCATCTTTAATAAAACGATCAGCATTGCTGCTTTACCAGGTGTAACTATGAAGTTTAGCATCCATGAAAACAGAATTTATTACATTTAACGGAGGTAGAAGTTAGCAGGAAGTTAGCGGAAGTTAGCTCGCTCGTTTCGCTAGTTACCTCAGCATGATATAGCATGTTCTGACTGAGAGATTTCTGAAAAAATGTAAACATACAGCTCTGCTATCACTTCCAACATAAATGAGGACAGGAAACTAAACAGAAGTGACGTTTGTAAAGTTACTGAAGTTGGGCTAGCTGGTATATAATGATGTGCTACGTGATCGCTAGCAACACAGCTATGTTAGCATAACATAAACAGTGAAGCTGGAGGATGAACGCTAACACGTTTCCACTCGATAAAAGTTAACGTGAAGGTTCCTGATGGTTAGAGACAAATACAGTCGCATGGCAGGATGCTGTAAACTGACCAAACTTCAGTCAGGGGAACAACTGAGATCATCCATCCACAATACGAGGTTAGTGATTAATATACTGCAACAACATGGGGATAGAGCAGCTGTGATAGAATACAGCATTAATGAATCAATGGTACAGAAGTGGAGGAAGCAAGAAGAATGAGTTGAGTAAAGTTTGATTTATCTGACTGCTTTGTTTCGCTTAATGTGCCTTATAATCCCGAGCACCTTACTTTTTTATTTGGCACACTGCAGTTTAATGTTGCAAAGCACCTCTTTTTAACTTCAGTGGATATTATACATGGTTATGCTCAGGATATGCCAGCCCATTTCTACTGGAAATGCCTTTGGTTAAACTTTCAGCAAGGAATTTGCATTTGCACTGTTAAATTTTTATATAGGTTTAATGCACATAAAAAACAGCTGCTTGTTTAAGTGAAAATAAATGGATGGTGGTTTTTTTGCACTAGTAAAGTTGTGGAGTTGCATTTTGTCTCGCATCAATTATATTGTCAGTTATATCGTTATCGCAAATTTTCTAATATATATCGTGATAAATATTTTTGGCCATATCGCCCTGCTCTAATGTTAATGATGTTCTTGCTGTTTGTCCAAGCTAAGCTGGACATTGTTTAATTCTTTCCATTTCCACCAACATGTTCTGGATTTGGGTTCTTCTCTACATACTCCACACACAATGTCAAATTAGTTTTCCAAGAAAGCCCAATGTTAGAACTGCTAACACGATACATCTGATTATTAATCCTACAGAACCGGGCTAGTTCAGCTGTTTACTTTCCATCTGACTTGCTAACAACTACCCATCAAACAGAGGCAGAGACGCTGTGATGTGATGACATCTTAGAATCAGCTGTTAGCTGCTGTTGCACAAACATTACTACAGACAGCAATGCGACATCCATCCATTCTCTTCTGCTTATCATTGTCAGGGTAGCAGTGACCAATGCAGGGAACATATAGTCAGGTAATTGCACACATCACAAACTTACATTAAACCATTGCCTTTTAAAAGAAATTCGTTAAAAATACAGAAATGTTTGAGATTCACTGACCTAAAGGCTCGCAAAGCTGTTAGCAGGTTTCAAGTCCCAGTTAGATGAATTATTTTCTTTGTTAATGAGCGATAAGATCGGCCTCGTTGATGTGAAATGATCTCTGCAAATTTCGATCCTGTGCTAAGTAGGTATTTATTTCAGATACATAAACTCCCCTGACAATCAGTACAGTTGAAGGCAGAGCTAAGCATGCACATACAGGGTGTGTGTGTTTACTTAAGTGTTATCTACCCACATGACCCTTGTGTACAGGAGATGAGTGTGGAGCATGAAACCCACAGAGCGAGCTTATCCTCGGAGGATCAGACTGAATTACCATCTCCTCTCACATCTGGGCTTTTGTTCCCTGCTTTGGCAGCAGCAGAAGTGATTGTACCTCCATTCACACCCTCCCTCCCTCTCTTAGCAGGACAAGTGGGAGGTTAAAAAAGCTTCCTTTTGTTAATCCACACAAAGACTGTTTAATAGTTTGGAAATCTTATATAGAGTGCTGAGTGAGTGAGAAAAGGGCACAAGTTCATTCCAGAGAATGAACTCTGAGCATCACAGGCAGTTTGTTACAGCCTGGAGGGGAACTTTGGACAGATTTGATATTCTTAGTTGTTACTATCAGACATGTAGATGAAAGTTACAGCTTAAAGTTCTCTGGAGGCCACACATAAAATATATAACATGAAAATTATCTGTATCCATGGATACTGTGACGTCACCCATTAGTTTGTTTTCTTCACCCATGTTTGTTTTTTTGGCACCTCATTAAATTCCCATATCAGACAATGCTGGCGAGCTGGTTTGGTTAACAAGCATCCATCCAGTCGGGGCTGGAGAGTGTGCACCAACTACAGGGGGCTCGCACTCCTCAGCCTCCCCAGCTCTGTGCCTGGGACACTGGAGAGGAGAGTCTGTCCGTTAGTCAAGCCTCCGATTCAGGACGATTTTCAGTCGTGGAAGCTGGACCAACTCTTCATCCTCTCCAGAATATTCGAGAGTCGTGGGAGGTTGCTCAACCACTCAACACGTGTTTTGTGCACTTGGAGAAAGCATTCAGTTGCGTTCCTCGAGGTATCCCTTGGGGGGTGCTTCAGAGGTATGAGGTGTCTGGTTCGTAAAAGTTGGACTTTTCCCGTGGTTGTTTGACTTCACCAGCACTGCTCTGTGTCACATATTCACATATTATGGACAGAATATCTTGGATTAACCAGGTGGTGGGTATGTGTTTGATTATATATTTGTAGAGATGTGGTGAGGAGCTCGGTCATTTAAGAGGGACGAAGAGTAGAGCTGCTACAAGGGGCCAGTTGAGGTGGTTCAGTAATCTGACTGGGATGCCCCCTGGACGCCTCTTAAGTGAGGTATTCTGGCCATGTCCTGCGGGGGAGGAGGTCTCAGGACAGACCCGGGATTTTGATTACATTTTTTAAAATTTTCTATTTAATTAAGCACTTCTGATCTATTTAGTTTTGTGATTTTGTATTTAATTTGACTGCTGTAACACGTTTCCACACACACACTTCCAAATATTTAGCATAGATAAGATAAATAATATGTTTAATTTAATTAGTGTCATTAACAGGTGTGATGTGGCTAATTGAGAGCACGGCTTCCTGCTGTTGCAGCGGCCTGACATTAATCTGTATTAAACAGGAGAGCCGAGGACAGTCGGATGCAGTTGGGAACATGTGTACTACAGTGTGTCGTGATTTAACGTCCCCACTGAAACTAACGCGTCCGGTTGCTTTCGGCCTTTAATTACACCATAGATTTCCTGCTGATGAACAGGCGGCGAATTAACAGTGAGAAGGCTAATTCACAGCCGCTCTCCCCCACCCACTCGCTGTTATTGCCACACAAGTGGGCCGCTGAGGGATGGAGGGGAAAAAAGAGAAAGAGCTGAGTGCACTTAGCTACACAAACATTAGTATTAACGATCGGGCTGCCAGTTCACAACTGGTGACAAACTGCAGACGGGCAGAAACTGGAAACCAATCAGGAAGTTAATGAGGAGAAAAATTACTCCTCTTCTCTCCTCCCACCACTGCTGAGGAGAACACACACACACACACACACACACACACACACACACACACACACACTAGTGCAGGGAGGTTTTATATTTTTTTAAGCTGTGAATTCAGTAGACTTGTGTAATCTGATCACCTGTGTACATTTCTCATAGTTTTATTGTATTTTGGGAGCTGATGAACCTTCTAATCTGTCATTTTCTCTCCTGTAAACTCGATCCTCAGATTAACACGTGTGGAGCATCTTGATTAAGCAGCTGATTATTTTCTTGGTTTTATTAATAAATAACAAATAAAAAAATAACAAAATCTTTTAATGTACCTTAAAGTAATTTTTTGTTAATTATCTTAACATTAATTATTTATTAATTTATTACTTTATATATTAATTACATGTTATTGAATTAAAAAGACATGATTTTGTTTCCTATTTGTATTTTTTGGCATTTATACAAAAAAGTTACTAATACTATTGTAAAAACGGTATTTAAATATTTATTGAGTAATTCTGTGACTCCTGATCAAAAGGCTGTTTGACTTTTCTTGCTTCGATCTGGGAAACGTAACTTTTATCCTGTTAAATTAGCACTTTCTATTCATTTTACAAACAGGGATGAATGATTACGTTTGCTGCCACATTAATGTTATTGTTTTATTAGTAGCCATAGCTTGTTCGATTTCAGTTCAGTTCAATTTTATTTATACAACACCAAATCACAACAACAGTCGCCTATAAAATAAATATATATATACGTAAAATTGTATATTTATACGATAATAGATACAGAGAAAAACCCAACAATCATATGACCCCCTATGAGCAGCACTTTGGCGACAGTGGGAAGGAAAAACTCCCTTTTAACAGGAAGAAACCTCCAGCAGAACCAGGCTCAGGGAGGGGCGGGGCCATCTGCTGTGATTGGTTGGGGTGAGAGAAGGAAGACAGGATAAAAGACATGCTGTGGAAGAGAGACAGAGATTAATAACAGATATGATTCAATGCAGAGAGGTCTGTTAACACATAGTGAGTGAGAAAGGTGACTGGAAAGGAAAAACTCAGTGCATCATGGGAATCCCCCGACAGCCTACGTCTATTGCAGCATAACTAAGGGAGGATTCAGGGTCACCTGGTCCAGCCCTAACTATATGCTTTAGCAAAAAGGAAAGTTTGAAGCCTAATCTTGAAAGTAGAGATAGTTTCTGTCTCCTGAATCCAAACTGGAAGCTGGTTCCACAGAAGAGGGGCCTGAAAACTGAAGGCTCTGCCTCCCATTCTACTTTTAATTTCTACTTTTAAATACTCTTACTGCTAATAGTTGAAGTTTATGTGTGTGCTTACATGTGTTTAGTACGTCCATGTTGTTGAAATGGGAACTTTTACTGACCTCAGTGTCAGTAAAAGTGTCCAGTGTTCATCTGCTAGTGGTGGGAGGAGCCTGGCTCTCTGCAGGTGCTGCAGGTGTGAAGTTGTGCGTGAGCTGGATGATGTGACGATTACCTTTCCCACTGCATGTACTAATTTATTTTTATTTGAATTATAATTAAAGTTTTGGAAATCAGCTGTTCAAGTTTTTAAAAATGTACGACTCTTGTTAAGTTAATAAGTGATTATAATGATTTGGTATAATAACTGTCTTCTGTATGTTTCCCTCCCTGCACCCCCAACCGGTCGCAGCAGATGGCCCCGCCCCTCCCTGAGCCTGGTTCTGCTGGAGGTTTCTTCCTGTTAAAAGGGAGTTTTTCCTTCCCACTGTCGCCAAAGTGCTGCTCATAGGGGGTCATATGATTGTTGGGGCTTCTCGATGGCTTCTTACAATATAAAGCACATTGAGGCGACTGTTGTAATTTGGTGCTATATAAATAAAATTGAATTAATGTAGTTTATACTACTGCTCAGTTACATCAAACACAACAAAAGCTGAGCACCAAAACTGGGATGTCAGCAGTTCTTTTATTCATCGTCTCCAAGCTCGAACAGTTAAAAGTTTAACTACACGAAACATTTCAGAAAAAAGTAGAAAGTGGCCCTTAAACAGTTACCTGAGTAGAAAAGGTCCTAACCAAACCAAAACAGTGAAAATGATCATTGTTAATAACTGAGCCTGAGGTCTGCTGTTAGTGTTTGTGCTGCAGCTGCAGAGCGAGTGTTAAAATGGGCGGGTGCACATCGCTCCGCTCTTAACTGTAAAAGATGTAATGCTTTTGTTTTGTGGTCACTGTCTTCTCTTTTTGCTCGCTGATTCAATTTGCTGTAAATCCCAGGCTTTGCCAGGAATCATTTCACCGTGCGCTCGTATTTATATCGAGGCTAACAGAGAGGAGCATTTATTCTGCAGAGCTGATGATTACTGTCCCGTTTTGTCTGTCTCACTGTAGTATTTCTGTTGTCCTTCTCGTTTACTCGCCTTACAGCACGGAGACATGTTTATTTTATATGTGCGCTGTCCTGTCTACCTACACGAGGTAATAGGAATCTATCATATTAATGACTTTAAGGAGTTCCTGAGGAAGAGATTTGTACTTGGATGTCAGACGTGAAGTGAACCATCTGAGGATTGTCAGGGTTTTTTCCCGGTTTATTATCATTTCACTGCAGTGTGAAGGAGTTTTAATATTTAATAATCAAATGTGTCGAGCAAAGCTCACCGAACGTTGTCATCTGAGCCATCGTGACAACATTTTGGATGTGCCACTGTAGTGTTTTTAATCGAAAAACGACTCCTCCTTAATTTCCTCAATTAAATTCTGTGACTTCTTGTAGTTGGTGCAGCAAAGATTATGGAAAGTTGTATAAAATATAATCTCTTGTTTTTAATACTTTAATATCATTTTTAAAGTGGTCTTGAGCGATAGTTCTCCAGGCTTTCTGAAGGTCTTTCAAAGCTTGTTCACTCGATTTTCAGTCCAGTCCAGGAGATGAACAGGAAAATAAAATCCAGCAGAGACCCGACACAGGACAGGAGACCGGATCAGCCTGTCAGTCGATTCATTCAACAGTCCAACAGTGAGTCTGCAGCTCACTGTAAAGCAGGGTGGAGGCTCTGCATTTCAGCCAGTGGGGGAGGAGATTCAGACTGATGAAATTATGAACACAGAACAGCACCGTCAGGTTTTTATCCACCATGAAAACCATCTGCAAAGCACCTGATTGGGCACAGCTTCATTTGTCAGCACACTGCCAGTGCAGTTACAAGCTTACCTGGACAGGTACAAAATGTTGTTGCTTTGCATTGCTGCGTCTATTTTTCATCGTCCGACTTTTATATAATCAACATAAATAGAGTCATTAGAAAAAATGTTTCCATTATCTACCCAGGTGGTTGTTTTAGTCCCTGACATTGTTCGGCTTGTTTGATGTTAATGAAGTAAATCGATGTGACGTTTGTTGGTGACTCAAAGGGTTCAGACTCTTTAGAGAAGCACATTTTTGCTCTGAGATCTTCGGTGCTCCTCAGCAGATCTCTGACTCTCCATCTGTCTTGTTCCTGCAGCCTTCTCACCCGGCAGCATCTCCGCTGGTCACGACTCCACCATGATCTGCCGCTCCATCAGCTCCCTGGTTAACGCTGACGCCAAGGCTGAGTGCGAGGCCAGCGGCCAAGCTGACGGCTTCACCGTCGACTCCATCGAAGGCGGCGCCACCAAATAAGAGAAGAAAAGGATAAGATCACACGACAGAAGCTTTACGAGCTCGGACGAGCTGAAACTTGATGTTCTTTAAAAACCGTTTAATCGTTCGCTCTAGTTTCACGTTGTCTTCACGTTGTCTGCACGTTTCCCTTCTAAAGCTCTGTTCTTGTATTTGTAGATCATTTTAAATCGAGTTCAGGGTTACGTATCACAATGTAATTAACTGGCTAATGCAGTGAGACCCTTAGCTTTAATCAAGATCAGATGATTGAGCGTGAAGCAACTCTTCTAAACAGAAATAAAGTGGGTTTTTTAAATGCAGAGCAAGGTTCTGGTTTTTTCCTTTGAATAAAGCTGCAGCGCCGCATTTCTGCTGAGGGTTGCTTAGCATGATCGACTTTCACCTCATCAGTCCAACAACTGGTGACTTATTCACAGACAAGAACAAGAAGACCACATTTTTCTGTGTTAAACTCTTTGCAGCTTGTAAAGAACAAACATGTCAGGATGATGTGCTGGTAAATATTCAGCGTGCACAACCTTTAACCGTCTAACCTCCGTCAGTGTCCGCGTGCACATTTACACTCCGGCTCAACATTTAAAAGTCTGATTCTGTAAACGAGCAACGTAAAGACAGCCGTGGACAAAAACGAGACTTTCAAGTTAAGATTTGTTAAAAATAACATTTAATTTTATTTTTATTTCACTTTTTATGATTATTTATGAACCAGGTGATTTATTTGATCTGACCAAATGAAACTACATATGGATGTTTCCTGTTGGTTATTGGCTGACGTACAGTATCCTCATTGTGCTGTCATGTCAGCTAATTATGGGCCCACTGCAACCTATATTCTCACAATGGGTGGGGAAAGGATTTAATCTGAAAAACTGTTTTTCAGATTAAAAGTCAGCTGATGTAAAAAGAAAATCACAAAAAACAAATATTTGTGACGTAAAGTTTGGTCTCCGACTGGACGTCCGTGTCAGACTCAGATGTCCTCCCGAGGACGGCGTGGGACGGGTTAGACGGGAATCACGTGTCCTCTGCTGCGTTGGCGCCTGGTGAGCACCGGCTGCTTATTTATGGTGCAGATCCAGCAGCTTCCACAGCATTTGCATGTCTATTGTGTTTTTAACCCTCCTGTGGCCGGGAGTCAGCTGTGCACACCGCTTACTGTTTGCAACTTTTCCAACGTCCTGTCAGGCGGAGCAGAGGCGGAGCAGAGGTGGAGGCCGGCAGCTGACTTTGGAATATTTCATGTTTTCAGCTCCATGTTTGCTGATCGGCCTGTGAGCATGTGGAGAAAAACTATATCTTAAATATAAAAGTAACTTTCTCATTTCTGCTCTTTTTTACATTGACTGGCGGCATAAAGCTGCATTTGACTTCATAGAGTTTAACTGTAACTTAAAAAGCAACTCGCGGCCCGGAGCTCTCCCCGCTCCGCACGCTCTTTGTGTTTTATAGAGATTCATTTCAAACGGCTCGCTTCCAATGCCTCTATTTGTGTTTGCGTTTGAATAAGACAGCAACAAAAGTAATTTGGAGCTTTGGAGTTTATGTCGCTACAGGTTTCCTGGGAATAAAAACGCTGGGACGTGATGGAGTGCGAACGCGGCCGTGTGCCGGGAACAACGATATAAAACAGACAAAGAAAATTACTTGTATTTTCTTTGTGCTGCACTGTGGGAACATTCATTGGATTGTGCCCCATCTGTTGTAATCAATAACGTGACCATCTTGTTTTTTTATGAAATGCACTTACTCTTAATTTCATCCACCAGTGGTTTTAGAGAGAAGAATGTGGAGTTACCTATAAGGCTCTGGCATTATAAATCACCTCTGGAGACCAGATTGTACAGCAGTATCGATTGATCCTGATATATCACAGAAATTTACTGTCACTTCTGTTTTCAATTAAAGATACAATCAGTCAGATAATGACTTAATTGGATTTTACAGAAGATTGAGTTTTATCGCCCCGTGCTTTATGAGTTTAGTTAAGGAAGGCCATTTTATCACAGTTGTCAGGCCGCCGCTGCCTTGTCCTTCTGTAGCTGCTGCCCCGTGTACAGGCAGGGGAGAAAGTGTCACAGGGTCGGTTTTCCTTGAGCTGCCTCCGCCTCCATGAATCACGCCCTCCCGTAATAGATAAAATCTGCTCGGATCCCGCCGTGACACCTCCTCGGGGAGTGATGGGAGCTCGGTGCAGACGGTGTGGAAGGGGATGCTGCAGGTTCAGAGACGGAGGAGGAAATTTCAAACCGCTGGGAACGGCCAGAACGTTCACTGTTGGAAAGCAGAGAGTTCAAAGGTTATTTTCTTGAGACGATATTTTACTGTGTAGATGAAACATTCTACATTAAAGGAAACCAGTTCTCCCATTCTACTCATTCCCAGTTCCATGTTTTTATTCCTGAGTCTACTAGAGCAGCTTTGCATGATTCACAATTCAAAATAAGCCTTATACATCTTATACTGCTGAAACTAAAAATGTGTTTCTAGTTCAGTTTTTTTTCCCAACAAATGAGAAACGTGGCCGCTCGGTTACTTCTCGGGTCGCCACAGCACGTGGACGGCTCAGGCTTTCTCAGTGACAGCATACAAATCCAGAAGTAGGAAAAAAAGTCTCACAGGGAGTTCTTCTATATAATTACTTACATTTTTTTGTCTTGTTTAATATGATTGTCCTCCATAATAACACCATAGTGTATATTTAATATTACAGAAAAAGCACAACAGGTGCCCTGTGAAACGGTGAGTCTGCGTCTATATTTAGCATCTTAACACTATTTTCTTGCCAGTTTTCACTTCTGTGAACCAGGAGAGCATCTCACCTTTAACATATCAAAATCAGCTCTGGCTGTTTACGGCCACGAACTTGGACTCGAGGATTAACTAAGCAGAAATGGTCCTAGTCCACTGTGATGTCACAAAGGACATTTTTGGTGATAACTGAAAAAACTGCAACATAATTTCACTGAAATGTATAAAAATAGGAGGAGGTCACCTTCATTATCGGGTCAGAGTATTTTACAGTTGGTCTCATGCTGACAGCACTGACGTGGCTGTTTGGGTCAAATGAAGGGTTTGCAGAGAAACTTGTGAAAGAGTGAACTGAATCTTTTTGAAGTATGAAAGTATGAAACATCACTACCTCGCACAGCAGAGCCCTCGTTCTCATGAAAACTGAACGAGGTTAATACATGAGTGATAAAAACACACACCGAGTAATATTCAGTGGTTAGAAACAGCTGATGGTGTTTGCTAGTCTCTAGTTGGGAGATGAAAAGAAAAGTCAGGCGCAGCAGAACAGAGTTTACAGTTAATCTGTGATGAGACCAACAAACAGCAGATTTGTTAAAAATGTATCACATAAAAAATACAAATAATAAGCAACTTGTTTTTTGAAAACAATGAAGACGTTTTGCTCAGAGTTCAAATGCTTCGCCTCCAGAGGACATGAGACAGAAGAAAGGTGATGTTTTTAGAGACAGCAGAAATCAAATCTCTCTTATTCAGCATCGATCATAGTTACACAGGATCAAAATAATGATGCATATCAACAAACTTTACAGAGGTTCTTTCCACTCTGACAAGAAGATGAAGTGTGATGCTGACATGACGGAATAAAGGCTGAGAAAAGGACGTGGCTACTACCAGCGGTTACCATGGAAATCTGAGGAAAAAGGACGTATGAACTCCTCATGAGCGTCCGTGGAAGAGTGGATGGGTCAGTGTGTTTTTGGTACTCGTGTAATCGATACAACAGGCTGATGCATGCCGATCAGATTGTTCTTTCAAAGTAAAAGCAGACATGGAGCCGTGATGATCAGGTGAACTCTTATTCTCATTTCAGCTCTTTGACTTTTAACCCACCGCCTCGTGTGTGAGGACACATCAGTGTCGTCTGTGAGGACGTTTGACTAAAGCTCTCATGTTTTCGTTTCTTTTTGGCTGTTTTAGTGTTTGAAGGTTTGATTTTTGAGTCTATTACTTCACAGCTTTGCAGTCCTGAGTTTAGTCTTGATTTTTTACATAGTACTAGTTTTAGATCTCGCCCTGGTTTCCTGTCTGCTCTCCGTGCTGACTGCTGATTGGTTGTTTCACTTTGAATGTTTATTCTCTTGTGTTGGTTTAATTTCCTTCATTCTTCTCACCTGTGTTATTTACTTTCACCTGTGTCTTGTTCTGTTCCTGTTTGTCCTCACAAATCAGCCCCCGGTGTATAAATAGTCCCGGCTTTTTCATTGTCAGCTCTCCGATGTTCCTCTGGCCTGATGTTTTGTTCCTTCTGGCGATTTCTTCTCTTTTTTTTTTTTTTACTTTAATTACCACTAAAAGTCTATTTTATATAAAGGCTGAGTTTTGTTGGAATATTCTGCCTCCACTCTGCATACCTTAAAAAATCCAGTAAAATTAAAGCGTGTACTTCAACCAAGTATTCTGTACGTATTAGCAGCCACTGAATTCAGCTGGTTTACTGAGAGCACGACTGTCTGAAGGACGGAACGAGCTTTGTTCATAAATGTCTGTCCTGAAAGCCGAGCATCAATAAAAGGGCCAAACTGTGAAGACTAACTTCCCAGGTTCACCCTCCCCTGATCTGAGACACGGAGCAGCCTTTGGGAGGACAGAGTGCGACCAGAGGCCTCAGTCATGGCCTAATTTTGGTATGAAGAGATTAGTTCATCGTTAAAAATGGCCTTTTTTATACTTATCTATATCTCAAAAAGAGATTGCAGCCTTGCAAGACGTGCAGTAAAATACCAAGAAGCTCTCAAAGTGTTATTTTGTTGGCATTCCCCTCTGCACCCAAAATTACATTTTTTAATCAGTTGTTTAAAATAATCCAGTTTTATTTGAATCTCAGTGTCAGACCAGCAGGCCTGCATCAGCACACTGTGTGTGAGATAATAAGCTCATAAAATAATTATACAAGAAAAGCAGAAAATCTTTTGAGAATAACGACACCTTAATAGTTCTGCACAGAAAAATCTAAATGATTATTTAACTCATGAAATTATATGAAAATTGTTTTCATTCATTCGAATAATGAATCACATTTTGTATGACAACTTCAGATTTAGACCACTTTGTATTAGTCCTGTTTTTTAGTATTATTATTGCATCTTTCCTTTTTTGTAGTTATCATCATCAAATTTACTTCCCTGCCCGGCACCGACAGGGTTGAGCAGCCGCGTAAAGAACACCATAAAATTTTAGCCAGCTTCAAACATTTTATAGCTTTACATGCAAGTCAAATAAAAATGACCTGCCCTCCTTAATGATGATAATAACATTTATTTATTTATTTTACAAATGTGAGATAATAAGAGACGAAAGAAAAAGCTCAGTTTGAGATGTTAATATAATCTATAACTCTGAGACTGATAATATTAATGACACACTCACTTGTGCACGCTTTGCTGATATTTCTATTTAATTTATTCAGTATTTTGTTTTTACTGCCCGCTTATAGATTTTCTTGCAGCGTTCTTAAAAACACAGCCTTTCCCTTTTTGCCTGGATGAAGGCTGACGTCTGACTGATGTCCTCGGTCAGCTTTCTAAAGACGTCAGATGTCCAGCTAATTCCTCTGTAGGAGCTCGGTGTCCCGCCTCCCCAGGGAAAGTTAAATCAGCATTTCTGTGACAGGACTTGTGAGTGGCAGCGACGCCCCCAATCAGCACCTCATAAAAACCTCACTCAGCAGAGGTCAGCTCCTCCTCCTGCTCCGGAGGGGCCCTGCTGGAGGAGTTCCCTCAGCCAGTGTAAACAGGAGCTCCAACATGAGGAGAGACTCAAGTGCAAAGTACTGAAAGCACCGTGGGAAGGTTTCGTGTCGTGAACAAAACTGCCTAAAATAAATACTGGAACTCCATTTATGAAGCAAAAACTGAAAAAAGGCTTTGACACAGATTTCCAGGATGGAGGTCACATATGGTTTAAGTTCACAGAGCTCTGTGTGACTAACCAATGAGCCCCGACTACGATCTCTCATAATAACAGAATTTATAATGAAACCAAGTCAACGTGGAGTCTCGAAAAGATGCACTTTTATCCAAATAGACACTAATAAATAAATATAAGGAAAATATATTATAGCCAATATAAAGACACATCAATCATCCTCAGCTGACACCTTAAAGAGAGAATCATTATTTTTACTTTGAATATATTTTTACATTTTTTCAGGTAAATGTTGTAATCCTACAATATTAGAGTATAAATGCTTCTTTTCCTGCTTTGCTGACGGATTATTCAAAAGTAACAAAACAGTGTTTAAACTGTGTGGAGCTGCCAAAATAATTTAATTTTTAGTCTTTTAAATTCTCCTGTGTCTGTTGTCGGGATCTTATTCTTCTAATAAATGGCACGTTGCTTTAGGCACATTATAATTTTGCATGTGTAAAAGAATGTGTGACTTTGAGCTCATTTTAAATACTCTGTACACAGCAAAATCTCCAGTGTTAAATTAACACTAGAGAGTGTCTATATGGGTCCACTCCTCTGAGTGTTAAATACAACACTGTTGAGTGTTAAATTAACACTTTTGACAGTGTTATATGTTTAAAAGTAACCTAGTCAGTTTTGAAGATTAACAATGGCTAACACTGAGCAGTGCTGATTTTCTAACACTGGAAAATAACTCAAAATGTTAGAAATATTCCAGTGTTAGAAAATCAGCACTGCTCAGTGTTAGCCATTGTTAATCTTCAAAACTGACTAGGTTACTTTTAAACATATAACACTGTCAAAAGTGTTAATTTAACACTCAACAGTGTTGTATTTAACACTCAGAGGTGTGGACCCATATAGACACTCTCTAGTGTTAATTTAACACTGGAGATTTTGCTTATATGCAATCCTGTCATTTTAAGCTTCTACAGGACAACTTCACATTTCCTATAGAAGGCAGAACAAAGCACGTTTTTCAAATTCACCCACATATGTGAAAAAAATTGGATATAAATATGCTGATGCACTGAGGCCATACAGCACTACACACACAGAACTTCATGTATTTATTTACTTTTAGTTACTTCTGGGTTGGAGCAGCTCAGAAACTCAGCAGGCTGTGATGGAGAGGGACTGTGTGCGGCAGTGTTTTAATATCAAAGGTCTAAAATCTGAGATTATTAACATTTTACATGTGAGTGGGCGCTTTCATTGAGTTAAATTATGTTGACACAGCTACATATAAATTTGGGCTATAATACATAATGACTGAGCGGACTGGCACAAATTTAATTTGGATTACATTTCTAACGTGAAACGTCTTAGCGAGTAAATTCGAGTAACCTTATTTTAATCTGTCACCCACGCGTGTTGGGCTGTCAGCGAGCGCGGTCACAGACAGCGAACAGGTGTTTAAACCCAACTCACGAAGGTTTTAGTGCTTAAACTGAAGCAGATAACACTGCAGGCGATGCCCCTCCAAAGCAGCCCCTCACCTCACGGTGGCTAATTTGGCCACGACCAGCGCGTCAGGGCGCTAAAGGACACCTTGTGCGTGACGTGGAAACGCAGGAGCCCCTCCAGCATCCTGCAGAGCCGCAGCTCTAACAGAGAAGCTGCAGTATAAACTTTCATCCCGAACGTGTTTTAATCTTTATCGTGAACAACACGAATAAATTTATTATGCGTTCACCCGCAGCCTCCCACTCCCACAAATCTACTCGGCCGGCACAAACTGCAAAGCCACTCTAGTCACCTTGAAATTTCCTCTGCTATTTTCCAATTAAAAGCTTAATAGCCCTGGAGACGGGCTTCACGCGGGGAAGTTTACCGTGCTCTTATTCCCTGTAAGCCGCGAGCCTCGGATCCCATTATTTGCTTGAATAAACCTTTTTTACGGTCAGAAATGGGCCCGGCTTTGTCCGGTGTTATGTTTCAATGCCCTCTATTAGTCCGGCAGAAGGGACACATCAGCATCCTCGACATAGTTCCCAAAGGGCTTTTATACATGCAGAGGCCTAATCAGCTAAGTTATGTACGATTGTGTAAAAGGTGCGAGAAGCGCCATTATTATTTTTCGCCCCTAGAATTAAGACTTAGAGCCTTTCGGGCCTGCAGGAAACGGAGGAGAGCGCGGATAGATGTCCGGGCCTGTAATCGAATTATGAACAGTCTTTAAATACCAACCTTTTTACAACGTAAAGGTTTTCATGGGTGACTCATTTGGATATTTCGGAAAAGGGAAACAGTTTGGATTGTATTTTTATGAAACAGCTGATTTAAGATTTAAAGGTTTCGCTGGTTTGTTTCAGGGAGCGAGTCCTTTTTCAACCTGCACACAGGAGATGTCCTATTTAGTCGTTTTGTGATTTCACGCTTCTTTTTACACACACACCCTCTCTATATGTGTGTGTGTGCGTGCGTGCGTGCGTGCGAGTGCGCGTGTGTGGTGTACGACGCTAATGTTGCTAAAAAGGGGCTCAAAACAAATCGAGTGCCTGGAAAGAACATGAGGCTCTTAAATCTTCATGCGAGTCTGTCCCGCAGAGTGATTTTTCTCTGAGCTACTTGCACTAATATCGCACTAATATTGCAGTAATATTGCAGTAATATTGCACTAATATTGCAGTAATATTGCAGTAAAGTTGCAGTAATATCACACTAATATTGCAGTAATATTGCAGTAAAGTTGCAGTAATATTGCACTAATATTGCAGTAATATTGCAGTAAAGTTGCAGTAATATCACACTAATATTGCAGTAATATTGCAGTAAAGTTGCAGTAATATTGCACTAATATTGCACTAATATTGCAGTAAAGTTGCAGTAATATTGCACTAATATCTCACTAATATTGCGGTAATGTTGCACTAATATTACAGTAAAGTTGCAGTAATATTGCACTAATATCACACTAATATTGCACTAATATTGCAGTAATGTTGCACTAATATTACAGTAAAGTTGCAATAATATTGCACTAATATCACACTGATATTGCACTAATATTGCAGTAATGTTGCACTAATATCACACTAATATTGCAGTAATGTTGCACTAATATTACAGTAAAGTTGCAGTAATATTGCACTAATATCACACTGATATTGCACTAATATTGCAGTAATGTTGCACTAATATCACACTGATATTGCACTAATATTGCAGTAATGTTGCACTAATATCACACTAATATTGCAGTAATGTTGCACTAATATTACAGTAAAGTTGCAGTAATGTTGCACTAATATCACACTAATATTGCAGTAATGTTGCACTAATATTACAGTAAAGTTGCAGTAATATTGCACTAATATCACACTAATATTGCAGTAATGTTGCACTAATATTACAGTAAAGTTGCAGTAATATTGCACTAATATCACACTGATATTGCACTAATATTGCAGTAATGTTGCACTAATATCACACTAATATTGCAGTAATGTTGCACTAATATTACAGTAAAGTTGCAGTAATATTGCACTAATATCACACTAATATTGCAGTAATGTTGCACTAATATTACAGTAAAGTTGCAGTAATATTGCACTAATATCACACTAATATTGCACTAATATTGCAGTAAAGTTGCAGTAATATCGCACTAATGCTGTAGTAATTTTGCACTAATATTGGGATAATCTTGTAGTAATATTGCAGTAATGTTGTAGCTTCATTGATAAATCTGTAACACGGGGTTTCATTTCGGGTCCAGGGTCACGTGTTTGCCTCCAGCAGCGTGTCCGGTGCTTCGGGAGGTCGTTGCTGTTATCTGATCCTCGCAGGCGCTTTGACGCGTTTGGTTACTGCTCGTCTCCATAATAGCGTGTCAGGCTGATGCGTATCAGTGCTGTCAGCTGAGGAAAGGTGGATCCTCCACTACAAGCCCACACCTCTCATCCTCCTCCTGTCATGCGTGCAGCACAGCAGCTCCATCCACCTCCACCTCTCTGACTGCTGCTGCGGCCGACGGCGACTCTCGCGCCCGCGTCCACGCTGGAAAACAGGCTGAGTCCGACGCAATGAACGGTTATGGGTCTCCGTACCTCTACATGGGGGCTCCGGTGTCACAGCCTCGGGCCCCCCTCCAGAGGACCCCCAAGTGCGCGCGCTGCCGGAACCACGGCGTGCTGTCTTGGCTCAAGGGTCACAAGCGCTACTGCCGGTTCAAAGACTGCACCTGCGAGAAGTGCATCCTCATCATCGAGCGGCAGCGCGTCATGGCGGCGCAGGTGGCGCTCCGGAGGCAGCAGGCAAACGAGAGCCTGGAGAGCCTCATCCCGGAGTCCCTCAGAGTGCTGCCCGGCATCGGCTTAGCCGGGGCCGGCGAGGGGAATCAGCCAGCCCCGCCGAGGACCGAGGAGCTGGAGCTGAGGTGGAGCAGCACGGAGCCGGGGCAGCCCGGAGCACCGCTGTGCTCAGGTAGGAGAGCAGGGGGGAGATATTTGACTCTCTAAACAATTATTGTTTGTCTGGAATGAAGAAAAAACCCTCCAAATTATGGGATTTTTTTTAATAAGAATATTTTTAAAGGCCTAAAACTCACAGTATAAACATTGTGACTTTATTATTTAAAACCGTTTTCAGGTCAAACAAAAACGGATGTTAAACAACATAAAAGCTGAAATGATCATTTCAACACTGCTCGCCGATCTGACTGCACTGATAATGACACATTTAGCTGAAGTGATCGATACACATCACTCCGATTTCTGTGAAATAATCACGTGAATACGAGGTTTCACTTTGAGAGTCAGGAAACAGATGAAGAGATGAGCTGTTTCAGGAAAGAGACGTTTAATAAAACTGAAGCGAAATAAAACAAAGACGTGTTGACATTTTTAACAATACATTTAAAACAATATGAATTAATTCAGTTTTTAACATTTGTTTAAATAATGATGCATATATAATTATTACAGACGTTTTTTTCTGCTGCTGAACTTTTAATAATGTTCTTCTATTTCACGCAGAAAATGTTAGTTTCTATATAAATATAGAAACTATATAATTTATATAAAATAAAATGTGCTTAGTTCTCGCTGACCTGCGTGGAAATTATTTCTGTGAGAACCATTAAAGAATAATTACTTTCCATCCACCTGCCCGAATCACCTTTATTGCTCCTGACACTTTAAGCACAGATTCGGACACGCGCGCTTTCATTTCCTGCGTGACTGTAAAAGATTACAGTAATCAGCGGCGGACAGGCCCGATCGAATATAATCGCCATATTTCTCACAGGAGGTCAGCTTCGGATGAAATGTTGCCGAGCAACAGGCGATGTGTTTGCAAACTGCGGTCAAAGATCCCACGGCGCGCGCACTCAGCACTCTGCGTTAACAGCTTCTGTGAGGAGGCTCAGATAAATCCTCACACGTCTGCGTGTAGCGGACAAGTCGTGACACGCGATTAATGGTATGTTGCTTTTCCTCGTGAGGAGCGCGGAGGTGTTTGCACTGTGAGGCGGGGTTAGGAGTTCGCACTAACCGCCTGTGAGCTCACAGGCTTAGGGGTGTGCTTAAAGTTTTCCGTGGATGCTGACACTCTTTCGTGATTTTGTGCTTACGCCGTTAAAGTTGTGAATCTCTGACCCGCAGAGCCCACGGAGGACGACGCAGACGAGGTTTCAGCAGGAGAGAACGGAGAGAGCTCCAGCGAGAAGGAGCAGGACGCGGTCAGCTCACCGGAGGCCTCCAAACCGAACTGCTACACCCCCGAGCCTCCGGGGACCCCCTCCCTGCCAGAGGAGAGCCGCTACGGCCTCCCTAAAGCCGGGAGCGCCGAGAAGGAGGCCAAAGCCGAGAGTCCGCAGAAGTATCCGGCCAGCCCCGCGGAGCAGGGCGTGCTGATCGAGGGCCTCGGCGGCTCAATCACGCTGCCCCTCAGCCTCCGGGCCAACCGGCCCCCGCTCGAGGTGCTCAAGAAGATCTTCCCCGCCCACAAGCCTCCGGTCCTGGAGCTCATCCTGCGGGGCTGTGGGGGCGACCTGGTGGGGGCCATCGAGGTGCTGCTGTCTAGTCGGAATCCTGACGCCAGCGCGCCACCGCACGCGGACGCGCACGCGGACGCGCTGGTGCTGCCCTCCAACGGACACCTGTTCGAGCCCGGCCTGGGCTCCTACCACCCGGCGTCCTCCTCCGCCAAGTGGTCCGTGGGCTCCGCCTTCCGGGTCCCGGACTCGCTGCGCTTCACCTCGGACTCAGCCGCGGGGGTGGTGTCCACGGGCGCGCTGGGGGTCCCCCTGCAGCACCCGTCCTTCCCGCAGCCCACGCGCTACCCGCTTATGCTGCGCAGCTCTCTGACGCGCAGCCACGCGGGCCCCTTCGTGCACAACGACGTGACTCTGTGGAACTCCGTGGCCCTGCAGCAGCAGTACCAGCTGCGCTCCGCGGCGCAGTACGTGTCCCCGTTCCCCCCTGGCGCCCCCGGCGGGCCCGGGCTGTTCCGAGGCTCAACCCTCCTCCCCTCCAGGCCATCCGAGGAGCCGCGCGTGGGCATTCAGGAGGAGGGGTGCCCGCTGGGGCCCAAGCCGGGCCTCTACTCCCCGGATGAGGAGTACGAGGAGCGCTCAGATTCCGCAGACTCCCGCATCCTGAACTCCTCCAGCTGAACAGGAGACTGAGGGACATGTTTCACCGTGACAGGACGTGTGCGTGGACGGCGTGGACTGTCCTGTCTGAGCTGAGCCGTGGGAGCAATCACTCCGATGAACCTCAAACATCAGCCTCGCGCTTCCCACACTGGACTCGACCAAAGCGGGTGAATGTAACAGACTCATTATTCTGAAAGCGTCTCAGCTGTTTCCTGTAAGCATGTGTAGTACTGTGAAATCTGCCGTGTCCGGATCACGGCTGCATGTCGAGTAATGCCAAATAAATGTGAGTAGTCCAAACGGATAAAGGCTGTTTTCTTGCGTGTCGGCCACACACACTCAGTCACGATTACACGAGACTACAACATGTCTGCCCACAGTCCGGCTTCACATCCACACATAAAACACGCGTGACACCAAAGGATAATAAGAAATAATAGAGGCAAAATATGGAAGCATTCCCGATAATGATTTTGTTTTATGGAGCAGCAGTAATAATAAAACCTTAATTTAATCAGGACTGGAAACATTTAATATGTTTATGAGTGTGCTGTGGGCCTGATCTCTGTCACCCGTGGCACCGTCAGCGCACTCCTCACAGACACGTGATGTTGTTTTTGTATGAAATGTTTTCATATCACCTATAAAAGCCGAACAGAAGGATCTGAAATCAGCTTTAAAACATCTGATTTTCCTTTAATTTTTTCAAAGAAAATAATGAATAATCTCAGTTTGTTTCGATGCATCAAAACACGAGATTATAAATGTGATATTCATGTTATTAAAATGATTAAAGCCTCGTGAAACCCACTGTTTAGATATTTGGTGTCATGTCGAAGATGTTTCTGTAAAAGTGAAAAACAAACACTGATCGTCATCAGGCAGTGACGTCAGTCAGGCTGTCAGTGCTTTAAAAATCTCAAACACAATAATAAGAGCACGTGTCTCCCTCAGTGCTCGTGTATTTAAACCTGTGACGTGTTGATGACCTGCGCAGCTGCAGACCAATCACTTATTCCAGCTTTTAAACTTCCGCTTGTTCAGACGCTCCAAAGGTGACAAATTCCAACTAGAGAGAAGAACCAGGTAAGACGAAACATCCGGATTAAGCAGCTGCAGCGGATTAAAATAAACATACGTGACTTTATAGTTACAACAGAGAAGTGACAGTGCTGTGAATAATCTGTGGATCAAAATTATCCACGCGCGTGGGGGGAAAATTGTTTTTACTCACAGAAATGAATATCCGCTAGTCCACGTTTCCTTCGCTCAGCGCGCGGCCCCTCACTTTAAACCTGTCACGTGCTGCCATCTAGTGGTGTCCTTTGCACATAAACCACAAACAGGCGCCGGAGACTCTCGTGACGTGGATAATGAAGATTTTCAAAACAGTAAATGTAACGAAGACGAGTGATGTGAGAAATAAAAGCCACAGAATACCCGACAGTGTGGGCAGGAAAGAGGAAGGACACGCCCGGAAGCTGAACCCCTGCCTTGCTCATGGACAGCTCGGCAACTGTTTCTGCGCTTTGTGACAGCGCAGTGATATTTCCTCGTGTGCTGCTCGCCACTGTTTTTACTGCACTACAGTCACCTGACAGCTGCTGCTGCTTTACTAATTAAAATGTGGATGCAAAACACGAGAGAAGCGTCAGAGTGATCTTATACACGTAGAAAGACACGTGAAACCAAATTATCAATAAAATAATCTGTTTGTCTGTTATTTTGGACATTTTTTTGGGATATTTTCAGGACTGATACCATTTTATTATTGAGTGGTTTAAGAATCCGATTCATTGACCAATATTATTATTTTGTCTTTCAGACTCATGAAACAAACAGATTTCCTAACATTCATGTGCAGTCACATATTTATGAGGCTTTGCTGACATAATATAATGATGCCATTTAAAAATAATCTTTGTTTTATTGATTAATTCTTTGCAATATATGGATTCAGACTCAGGTGTGCTGCCAACAGGGAAGCTACAGAGCGCCCTCTGGTGGACAAACCGCAAAATAACAAGCTTTTATTTTCTTATGCCAGTTCTTTATTATTATTATTATTATTATTATTATTGCTTTTACTGGACATTATATGTACCACAATGATATTGACAAATAGGAGCTCTGGCCTCAGCCCTGCATCTTCAGCACATAAACATTTATTCCATTAATTGATTAATTTACCAAATATTTTCTTTAAAAAAACTACTTTAAAATAGTAACATGTGACTCATTAACGGATTTTATACCTAATATTTAATGGGAACACTTTTAACATCAACTTAATTTTAGTTTTTTCTTTCTTTTTTCTTCTTCTTTTTTTTGGGACTCCTGGAAGGAAGAAATGTGGAAACTGAATTATAAATACAAAAAAACAAAAAAGATAATCCATCTAATTTTCAGACAGCCACTCTTCCTGCACTATCCATTCATTTTCATGAAATCTGGCTCTTTTGAACCGGAATCAATTTCGTCACTGCTCTGACCTTTGACCTTTCTAATAGCAAGAAATATGTAATGTTACGGGTTTAGCTTTAACCAAGTCATACTGCTCAGTCTCCTTTACAGTAAGCTGTTGAAAGACTCAGTGAAATGCATTAACTGTGCTGTGCTCACATTATGAAATGATTCAGCGCGTTTGGATGTGGAGCCAACACACGTATGTCATCATATTCCCGGTAAAACTGACCTTTCTCAATGTCACAACATCCGATCTGACAGGCTGTGTGTGTGTGTGTGTGTGTGTGTGCGCGCGCGCGCGCGTGTGTGTGTGTGTGTAAATTGCTACATAATGAGGAAAGGTTAAATATTACCAGCTGATAATTAATGACTAAATTTGAGCTAAACAGTGTAACCAGCTGTAAAATGTAAAAAATGAAATATCTTTGAAGCTAATGTAATTGAAACCCCACAATAAGAAATCAAATTTACATCCAAAGCAGAAGACTTTTGATCAAATGCAGACTAGTAATATTAATCAATAGTTTAATTATAGCAAAGAGGTTAAATGATCTGGACTCTTTCAAACAATGAGAGGAACTTTTACATCATCAATTGTTGTTGTTTTTTTTTTTTTGGTGGAGTAAAAATAGCAGAACATCGTTGGATTTCCGGCTGAAGGCTGCCACCCAGTGGACAACAGAGGAATGTCACGTTTTAATCTTAAAAACTTCACATTCCTGTTAAACTGCAGCGCATGCTTGTGTGGTAAAAATTTCTATCCACATAAATATTTTTTACATACAATATTTTTACATAAAAGTGAAACTAGGATAAAAGGAAAGTTTTCTGGACATGATACAAGTGTAATTCACAAACATCACAATGATATTATTCTCCAAATGAAAGTGTGGGGAGGGGGGGAGCTTGTAAGTAACATCTTTTATTCAGTGCATCGATAATGTTAGTGCAAACTCAGACTGAAGGAATATAAGTTTACTTTAAAGCTGCTTCTCTTTCTCACAGATAAAATGTCCTAATTATCACATGATGACCAGCAGTCGGGTTACAGGGAACTGGCTGAGTGCAGCAAATGCAGATGAAAGTAAAAAGCGTGGATGAGGCTTGTCAGGCAGCTGTAGGACACGTCCTCCTGTTTGTTGCACATTGGCCATGAGAGGTCGAGGTGTCAGCCTCCTTCAGACAGAGACAAATGTCGCCCCGCCTGGTTTTCTATTCAGCTGCATGTGTTGTCGGTCCATCAGAGGCTAATTAACATAGCAGGATCCCCAGTGATCCCACGCTGCTCGTTCTGTCTATACACAGCTCCTGTTACACTTTACGGCATGCACAGCAGGACGCTTCCAACGAGATGCTGCTGTTTCAATCAGGCCCAAAGTAAACTGGACAGCATGTGAGGACTGTGTGTCTGCATCCACGCAAAGGTCATATCAGCCAAAATCGCTGCTTCCTGCATGTTTCCACAAAAAGCCCAAATGCAGTTAACACACGATTTTTATAAACACACACTGTCACATATCTGTGCACGCTGTGGGAATGAAAAAAGCCTTTAATGTTCTGAAAACTGTTTCCTGTGCTGGTTAAAATTATTTTTATGATGTCATGTTGGACCTGAACTCTGTCTTCTTATGTTTGTTTTTGGGGAAATACCTGGTGCAGGAAAATCAAAGGCAGGGAGTCACGCCCACAAAACAACAACAACAAAATGTGGAAAACTATTCCTAAAATGTTTATGGAATAATACTAAAGAGACACCATTCGAAGGTTCGGATGAATAAAAGTCATGAGATGACTAATGACTCTCGGTTATCACAGACTGTTTTCTTTACAGGAACATCAGGAACATCCAAACTGAGGCGATACTGTCTGAGGATATGTATTGTTGCATTTATGACATTGGAGAGGGAACCCCGCTGAACATCCTCACAGAAAATCTTCAGGGAACAAAAACTAAGATTTCCTGGTTTCAGGAAATACTCTAAAAAAGTCACAGGCCGGAAACACCTGTAATGTTTCAAAACCACTCCAGGATCCAGGAAAACTGATCGAAGATCTCAGGATTCCTGAGGTGATCGTGGAATTTGTTCAAGGATCTCTGGGTTTCCTTGTAATAACCTCTGAAATTGCTAAGTGGAGCAAATCTCTCTTACAACACCCCGAAAAGGTTGAGGGGGGTTTGCAAAGCACCTAAAATTAATATTAACTTATATTTTCTTCTCAAAGCTTCTTTAAAAGCACTCAAGACTTAACAGACCCGTGAATTTTTATGAAATTCCATCAGTGCCTAAAACCCAATCAGTGATTCCCAGAGTCCTCACCTAATTGTCTGATACACCCCAACCTCTGAGCAGATAAGCGAACACCCACGAAATGATCAAATTCCACGAAGGAAAAATATCAGAATTAATAAATAATCAATAAAAAATCAGGACTCCCTGCAAAGACCCTTTAACAAGCTACATTTCTTAAATCAAATTAAAGGTCCCTGGAAAATCCTTACGCGGAGTTCAGCTAAAACCTGGAAATTCCTCGGCCTTGGTAATTCACCAAACTCCTTAAAGCCTACAACTATTTCACGGATCCATATAATTCATTCAAGGAACTCCGAAGAGTTCAAAAATAACCCCTCTCTGAAAAGTCATTGAAAGACCTCCAGGCCGTGACGTCCACATTTCACCTGGAGGGTCCGGCTCTGCGCGGACCCGCCTGTCCGGCCCTCCGGCCCGCTCTCAGGATCAAAGCATTCCCGGCGTGGAAGCAGCAGCCGCGGGTGGGCTGCTCGTAACCTCCGCAGTAAATTAAGACGAAGAAGCAAATAAAGCTGCACCTGCGGACACTTTTTGGCATTTTTGTTGCGCCAAAAACTGATTGTCTGCCAAAAACTGATTTCCGGTATTTGCCAAAAACTGATTGCTCGTATTTAAACTGCTATAAGTAACTTGTTGGGCTATAATATGTGAAACATATGTCAAATGCTTCCCTCATGGACGACACAAAGTCATACTGAGCCACAAACAACATTCGTGTAACAAGGTAGAAGCCGCAATCAGTTTTTGGCAGCGACTTTTATATAACCTTTATTTATGTAGTTAAAAAAATCTCATTAACATTAAAAATGTATTTTTAAGAGTAAGTTGGCCAAGAGGACAGCAGCAAATATTACGATAGTTCAGTAAAAATATTTAGGTGGGGATAAAGGAGCGGACTGGTTATAATGTAAGTACAATAACACAGAGTTGTAAAGATACTTGAAAAACTGATAATTTTTAATTCTATATAAAAACACTTTGTAAACGCTGTTCACCGAAGTCTGTTTACCAACATACGTAAAGATATTACACATAAAAAATACACGGAAACATTGGACATCAGTTTTTGCCAGGCGATCACTTTTTGGCACAACACCGGCTCACCTTGAGTCCGCGTGCCAGAAAAGCACAAAGCGGGACCGTTCGGAGGGGAAAGCGAGACCAGGTCCTCCGTGAAAATAAGAAATAAAGATCTGAACTCGTCACGAAAAATAAAGAGCTAATAAAAGTCTGTAACTATATTTAAATTTGCGCCGGAGAAAAATCATATTAATTGAATTATTACGTTATCTTAATGATAATGAGAATTATAAACAGATAAAAATGTAATTTAAGAAAATCGCTTTTTAATATTACGCATGCGCACAGTGACAGTAAATTAAAAATATGTGGACATCTTTAGTTTGAAAAAATCCCGCAGGACAGAGTCCCACGGCCTTCTTTCTCAATGCAGCACATGCGTGACATTAACTCGCAGCAGTCCGCGCTGCCGTTCACTGTGAAGGCCTGTGCCCGCGTGTGCATTGTCCCGCAGTCAGTTCCCGTGAAAGTCGGTTGACAATGAATAAATGTTACGTGTCCGTGTTTTTGTCTTTGTGAGGCTGACTCTCAATCAGCAGTCCGCAAACAAAGATGCACGCGTGTAAGGCCCACATTCAGTCATTAGTGTCACGGGTGAAAAAGACACTGAGGACCGCAGAGAGAGCACTCAGACACCCGGGACTTCATCTCAGGCCGTTTATAGCATTAAAGGAGAATTGTGAGGATGGATTTCCAAAATAAAAGCAGCGAATAACTGCTTTTGTAATAATCAGATTTATTAATATAATATTCATATATTCTATATAACGCGTCTGCTGGTCTGAGGCACATTTGGGCCTCCGTATCCTCCAGCTGCTGTTTTGTGTGGGGCTCCTCTTCATGCTGACACGGTGGGTTTTTCTCTCAGGTGTGATTGTTGTGAAAACACGGTAATCTTCCCCGGTTATCTGTGCCAGCTGCACGGACTGTAACAACCTGCAGGACACCTGTATCACCCCGCCCACCCCCCCGTCTGTGGGCAGAGGCCCAGCAGCTAATGCCTACAGAATAATGACGTCAGGAAGTGAATCCACCAGGTTCAATCTTTTTTCAATCAATCTTTACAGTATCATTCTTCTCTTTTTAAAGGCTTACTTATCAATAAATGACAGTTTTCCTCATTTGCTTACTGAAAGTTACAGTTTTGGAAAATTCTGTTTGTTTGTTTTTTCAGCTGAAAACTAAAAAGCTCGATTTCCATGACGCGCAGAGGACAGTGAGTCAGGCCTAAAGCAGCGCTCCGTTTCTGCTCACACAAACCTGAAATTAAACGCAGACATGCGACGTGATAAACTGTTGAGCTGGTGTCCTGGACGACTTTCTCTTTTTAACATCTTCCCCCTTTCGGCCTGTCTTTCCTGGAAAGTGACCTCCTGAAGTAACCGCAGGGCGCTCGGTGCTTGTGGCCGATGCTCCGCCCGCCCCCTGCATAACTGCTCCTGCTCCTATTGGCTCTTTGCGTGTTTGTAAATGAGCCAATCAGAGGGCAGCCTGCTTCGGTTCATAGCGGTGTGGCTCCTTGTGTCCGAGTCAGAGGAAAGTTGGACGCGTCCCCGGTGCGGTCTGCGTTTATCCGCTCAATTAACGGCTAATTACAAGCTTGAGTCTGGACCGTGAGTGTGTGTGAGAGTGTGTGTGGCGTTCATCACCGTGTTAACGACGTTTCCCCGCCCTGCTGGACTCCTGGAGGTAAAATTCATTCCGTTCTTTAAAAGTGTTTCTCGGCTCAGTCGCTCAGACGCAGATTAATTAAACGTTGTGAGCCAGTGTCACCCATATATCCCGGGTTATGTGACAAACTGCTGTCACAGCATCACGTTAAACTCCTCTGAGATCCACCAGACTGTTGGAGTTTTACTAGTTCTGGTTTTATTAAGGCCTCACTTTCTCTGATTACAAACTGCTGTGTTAAAATATTTCACAGCTGTAAATAAAAATAAATGTTCAGCCTTCTGAAAAACTTCAAGCTGTTTTGAATTTAAAAAAAAGAACAACAGATTTATTATTATCTTTTTATTCTTGTAGATAATCTACTTACTAGACTAAAAATGTTTTTATTTTATTATTTTTTAAATAAGAAATGACAGTCCTGAAAGTTTGGGATAATTCATGAAACTGTCCAGATGAGGAAATGGGAATGTTTGGTGTGTTAAGTCTGACAACTGGTGATATTTACATATTTTAAGTGCCAGTTTTTCTCACCTGATCATAATCTAATACCTCATATTCGTCTCCAGGTACAAACTGGCTTTAAATCCGGCAGACATGTCAGAGAACTCCGGGTGTGAGCTGGAGATCGACGTGGAGAGCCTGGAGACCGAGAGCGAAGAGCTGGCCGACTCCTCCGGGCGCCCCGGCTCTCCGCAGCTCGGCCACGCCGCCTCAGAGGACGACTGCCCCGGCACCAAGAGCCGCGACAGGGCGGGCCCCATGTGCGCGGGTGACCAGAGGAAACTGAGCCGCACGCCGAAGTGCGCCCGCTGCCGCAACCACGGCGTGGTGTCCTGCCTGAAGGGCCACAAGCGCTTCTGCCGCTGGAGGGACTGCCAGTGCGCCAACTGCCTGCTGGTGGTGGAGCGGCAGCGGGTGATGGCGGCGCAGGTGGCCCTGAGGAGGCAGCAGGCCACGGAGGTGAGACTGAGGGTGGTGTGTGGTGGAGGTGCTGTGCTGATGCGTTCAGGTGCTTCGCGCTAATAACACAGGAAGGACTCACGTGTGTGATGAAGCGTCTCTGGTTAATCAGCTGCTTGCTTGGAAGTCTGAGCCTGGATCACTGCTGCCCTGCAGCTCAGGGTTTTCAGCGGAAAGTTCAGATGATCGGGACTGTTTGAAATCCAGCAGCTCAACATATTTATCTTCTCACACAGCAAGCTGTGGCACTTGGAGCAGCTACAGTGACCTGTGGCCTTTGACCCCTTCCTCAGTGTTAGTGAATCAGGCCTTGCTTCTGTGATCGCAGCTTCTGTTGTGCTGAAGTCCTTCTTTTGTAAACGGGGCTGTTTCTGCTTTTGTCTGTGGGAAAGTTGAGCGCTTCTTCGTGTTGTTTTTGATAACTGCGGCACATTTGCACACTGTCCTTTGTGCTACAGTGGAAGAAAAAGAAAGTCGCTGCGCTGATTCTTCCAAAGTTTTTATAAGAACCCGAAGCCTTCAGAAGTGCAGTCCGTGTTATTTTAAAGGCTCTGTGTTCGGGCTTGCAGCTGATCAGAGTAAAGCCGAGGCTCAGTGTTCAGCGGTGAATGCAGTCGCTCAGCGTGCACTTTATATCGCTTTGTTAGCTTCACTGAACAAACACGAATATAAAGGCACATCCGAGGAGCCGTTGGAGGTTTTCGAGGTTCATTCAGCAAATGAGGAATATTTTGTTTTTTCCCCAAATAAAGGCTTAGGAAGAGAATTTGAATAAAAACACAAAATCACAGCTGTCTCATGTGTGTGTGCAGCTGTGTGAAAAATCTGCGCATATTTCTGTAAAAGAGCAAAACTGTTACAGCGCCAGCATTTTAAAGATGAGACCAGATGAATGTTTCCCAGTTTGTGTAATCAGCTGAGCTCCTGTTAAATATCCTAGTTTATATCTTTAACAAACACTTTCTCTCATTTCTATTACTGCAAAAAAATAAAAACTAAATGTGTTAAATGTTAGATTGACTTGTTAGGCCTGCGTCTCCGTCCTGTTTAGGGCTGTTTTGAGGCCTTTTTAAGGCTGTAATAACACGAGAAATGTGTGTCGCTGCCCATATTTTAACTGGATTATTATTAAGAGGCTGGTTTTTATTATCCAAACATACACGGGACTTGGACCTCAGCTGTGAAAAATCAGTTATTTTAACAAGGATTAAGGTGAACACTCTGTCAGCGTCTTTTAAATATTTTTCTTTTGTTTCTCTAATTTCTCAGGATAAGAAAGGCATATCCGGGAAACCAATTCCTGCAGAGAGGAGGACGATATATCAGCGACACATCCGACCGTCCACCATGCTCGCCAAAAGCATCCTCGAAGGTACGACTCAGACAAAAAGAAAAGCTCCTCTCTTCTGCCTCTCCTTCGCTCGAAGCGGGGCTTACATTTCTTTTTCCTTTAACACCAATGGGGCGATAAGGACGTGCTAACATCTGTAAGCAGTAAAACTTTGGCACGTGATACGCTAACTCGTTTAGCAGTATTACAAAGTATAAATAGCTAATTAGATTATTATCTATGTTGGGTGTTATAATATAATTCCAAACACACTCGATGTCATAAAAGTTGAAGTAAATGTTTGTTTTTCGATGACAGGATATCGCCCGGTGCAGTCTGATCCATTCCTGGCAGCCAACCCGTCTCTTCCCCCACCGCTGAGTGACCGCATGAGGAAGAGAAGGGCTTTTGCAGACAAGGAGCTGGAAACCATCATGCTGGAGCGGGAGTACAAAGAACGAGAGCTGATGGAGAACAACCAGGGGGCTCCAGGCTCTCTCCTCTTCCCCAACGGCTTGGTCCACCACTCGTCTGAGTACAACTCCTACAAGACGGCCTACTCGCCGGCAGCTCCGGTCGAGCCGCAGCCCAAAGAGCTGTGCAGCTTCCTCACCCCTAACTGCCTGGATCTGGGCATGCAGTACCCCTCGACCCCTGGGAACGTCGAGCTCATCTCCTCCAACGTCAGCGTGGCGACCACCTACCGCCATTACCCGCTGCAGCCGTCGCGAGGTGGCTTCGTGATGTGGCCCCGCGGCGCAGCCAACCTGGGAGACGCTCTTCTGTACCAGCAGTGCCTGTTTAACGCCACGGCGGTGCAGAACATGAAGCCTGGTGCTGTGTGGGAGCCCAAAGCGATGCCCGCTGAGAGTCAGCCACCAGAGCAGGAGGCCGCGGCCGCGCTCGCTGCTAAATTGGAGGGATCCCGAGCCGCTGCTCTGCAGGACTTATCAGACCCTCAGAGGCCCGATCCCAAACCTCCTGCCATCACCCAGGGGGAGCAGAGGGAGTGCTCGGCCTTCTCTCCTCCTAAGAGGAGCTTTGGACAATCTTTCCCCAACCACCCTCATTCCCAAAACTCCAGCCAAGTCCTCAACAAGTTAAGCAAGGACAATGCTAAGCCTTCCATGAAACTCAACTCCTTTCACTCCCTCATCCAGCACTCGCTGAGTGAAAAAGCCAGCGGCGGGTCTGGGCCAGAGCTCAGAGCTCCGTACTGCAAGGAGCTGTTAGAGGAGGCGGCCCGCAAGTACAGGGAGAGCTCTGCCAAAGACTTTCAGGCGGTAAAACTCACAGACAGGTATGCCAAAGACTTTCTGTCGAAGCCTGTAGGGACCAAGATGGCGCCCAGCGAGTCTCTGTCCTTCTCCGTGGAGGCCATCCTGAAACGGCCCGCGCCCGCCATAAGTCGAGCATTCCATTAAAATCCACGAGGTGTCCTTTGTTGCACTATAAACACGAGGCTTGTCTCAGCCAGAGATCAGCTTTAGTTGTGGTTTTTGGGGTCAAATGATCATGTAAACATAAGCACTGCATCGGAAAATAGACCAGTTTGAAATGATTGTTTTTTCAGTGTAATATTTATGTACAGTGTATAATATTTTACACACGCATGTTTGAATAACTTTATTTGTGTCGAGTATTTAAACACGATGTCGATGTTTCCCTCACGTCAATAAACTTTATAAGACTGAACTCCTTCCATAAAAAGTGTCCGATGTCATTTCATACTCGAGTTGTGACGCCTGGAAGTGCGAGCGGGTTTTTGTTTAGGTCAGAAGTTAGTCTGCACCGAGCGATAAACGACTGCGGCCGGACACAGAAACACGAGAAACTTCAGTCCTCTGATGGATTATAAGAAAAATACACACAACCCTAATGTTTTTTTAATCATTTTTTTCATGTTGCACTATTAATAATTTAATATTTGGGCTCTGACTTAATACTTCATTTTGTAACATCTCCTTTGTTTCGTGCCCATTAAAAGCATAAATTCAGACGAGCTGCTCCTCAACTATAATCAGGGCTTCTTTAATAAAAGGGAACTAGATTTACAGACTAGTCCTGCAGACATTTTAACCTTACTAATAAATGGCACTAACGTGGTTAAAAACCTGTTTCCTTGACCTTTGCACTTTAGTCGTTTGCAGGGTCATTAAGTTTTTACAGTAACTCTGCGATAACTAAAATATGTTTCAAATTAATGTAGCGGACAATATCCCATCACTCCTGCAAAGCCTCAGTGAAAAACTAAGAAAAAGAAAATCCCAGGAATGTTTTTATCACTAGAGTTTTGCACAAAGACAAATTTCACAAGTAAACCACATAAATGAGGTGTGGATGTGACAGAGTGGATGTAGACTAAATATGCTCTTCAGGGGCTGAAACACGATATCGGCTCATAAATCTGCGAGCAGCATCATCTCATCCGTTCATGATGCATTTCTCCACTCATTCCTTTCCACTTACAGCCTCTCAGCGTGTGTGTGAGTGTGTGTGTGTGTTGAAAGGAAGCTCCAAACACGGGTTTCACATGAGCAGCAGAACACTGATCCGTGCAATAATGAACAAGACAGGAGGTTAAAAAAAAGTCACTAATCTCTTGTTTCTGGCACGGACGTTTCATCGGCATGAATCTGCAGCGAAACCAGTCGCCTGATAAAAAGAAGCATTTTTCTTTTCCTTTTCTCTTCTTTAAGCCTGCTGAGACGTCTCACGTAAAGCAGAGACTGTGGGCGTGTGATTGTCTTAAACAGCTTCCTCGTTGCTGCTGTAATTGGATTTGGCCAGACGATGACATTTTGTGTCACCAATGACGACTTACATCAGTAGCTTGCGGTTGCACTTTGTTTTTCACTCTGTGTGTGTGTGTGTACATGTTAAGACATCTTTGTGAGGACAGACAACCTGCATGTTACTATACTTGTGGGGACCAACAGTCACTTATGGGGACAAAATGCTTGTGTCCACGAGTTTGAGGCATTTTTGACACTCACAATGTGGTTTTGATGTCAGGGGTACGGTTAGGTTGTGGTTGGGTTTAGGCTGAGCAGCCAGGGAAAGCATTATGTCAATGAGATGTCCTCACTAAGATATGAAAACGAATATGTGTGTGTGGGTATGTTTACTTATCTTCTTGGGGACCTTCGTGATGTGGACATATCTGCATTGTGAGGACGATTTGGCTCCTACTTTTAAACTTAGATGTGGCTTTAGGTTCTTTTTGTGCGTTGAGTCCTTTGGTGCCGGGCCGCGAGAGTTAAGGCTCGGGTGTGAAATTGATGGTTTTCAGGGTTTTTATACATTCTCACTCAAAAATAACTTAAAAGTTTATTTTGTGACCCAGACAGAGTAATATTTCAAACTCCGCTGTTCCTCCGCCTCTGCCTCGTTTGAGTTTTGGACGAAATGGATTCTGGGATATTGCATTTCATCATTTCGAGCTGATTGGAGACAAAAATAGCCAATCAGATTTTTTTGCATCCAAGTCTGTGATTGGCTGGTTTTGTGGCACAAATATAACGGTGTAGAGCAGGGGTCCCCAATCCCAGTCCACGAGGGCCGGTGTCTCTGCAGGTTTTAGATGTGTCCTTGATCCATCACAGCTGATTTAAATGAATAAATTACCTTCTCAACATGTCTTGAAGTTCTCCAGAGGCCTGGTAATGAACTAATCATGTGATTCAGGTGTGTTGACCCAGGGTGAGATCTAAAACCTGCAGGACACCGGCCCTCGCGGACTGGGATTGGGGACCCCTGGTGTAGAGAAAGAGTTGAGCGCGCACGGGCAGAAATGTTGAGAGCGCGAGCAACACATTGCGAGCGAGCGCAAATGCAAAAACTGAGCGAGAGGAGCTGCTGTTGTGTGTGTGTGTGTGGATAATAGCAAACACTGAAATACAGTTTTTGCACGCAGCAATGAATTTTATTCACTCAAATTTAGCTTTTCTTCGCTCAAAATAAATTTCTCCTCAAAATGCAACACTTGCACCTGCAAACTTTTTTCTACGTGCGCTCAGAATAGTGGCACAAAAATAACGCCATACCTGTCAGCGTTAGTGTCTTTTAGCGTCTCGTGTTAGCTTTCCCGTCTGTCCTCTCCTCATTCACAGATTGTTTTCACCTGTGGTTGATTGTGTGCACCTGTTTCTCTACTGTTTACTCAGCAAACACTTTCTCAGGAGTTTATGGTATCCGTTGCTAGTTCTAAGTATTATTGAACATAATATCACAATCATTTTGCAACATCCCTGTTAGAGTTAAAAAGCAGGATGAAGCAGTGTACGATTTAGGGCAAGCTTACCTTGTGGCTACAAGCTGCCACCATATTTCATGCAGTGTCCTCAGTTTCTCTGTTAAAGTCACCGTTTATTTGTCATGTCAAAGATGTTTAACTCAAGGATTCACAGCGCAGCTTCGTCCGGATGTGGCTGCAGCCAACTTCTAATACATTGATTCATGCTGTTCATAGTTCACTGAGACACTGTAAGAAGGGTGTTGTGGATTAAACACGGTTTACAAAGTGTAACCGAATATGAGAGCTTAACGTTTTAAAAATGTTGACTATATCAGGCTGTGTTTTCATTCTGAATTCAACTGAATTCAGTGTTGTTTACACAGCCTTTTAGAGATTAAACATACTCCATCTATAGCCCCAAAGTATCAAATCTGATATGTACTCAGAGCACAATGAAGACAGTGTTTTATCTATGACTTATCAATGTGTGTGTGTGTGTGTGTGTGTGTGTGTGCTCTGCAGAAGGTGACAGTGTTTGTCTGCACTAACTGCCACTGATAAGTATCTGCTGAAGTCCTCACAGTCTCATTCCCAAAGTGTGCGATTTAGCATGTCAGCAGAGAGAACTGGTTTGTTAAGTCGCTCCCCTGGGGTCCCCTCCCAGCGCCCCTCACCCCTCCACCCTCCCCTTATCAGCAGTTGTAGTTCACACAGTAGCATTTTGTTTAGCGTACACAGGTGTCGTTTACCATTTAGAGACTTCAGTCTCTCTCCTTCATGCTGTGATGCTGGGAAAAAGAAAACACACACACACACACACACACCCCTCTGGGAATTCAGTCTTTCATGGCTCTTGTTTCAAGGCAAACAGCAGAGCAGAGGTCACTGAATGCATTTGTTGCTCATACAGTCTAATGTCCATGTTAAACATATGGCTGCACTTCAGTGCTCACACATTCATTACTCACATTCAGGTATATGTATAAAAAACTAAGCATCGCCGCTCTATTGTTGACTAAAGCATGATGACGAAGTATATTTTCTCTGACAATAACCTGCTGACAGCTTTTAATCATCCAAATAATACTTTATGTTCTCCTTTGCTGACTGTTGTTTAATTTTGGGGATTCACAAAAATCCAAATGACCATACTGAGCTAATGTGAGGATACTTTTTTTTAAAGGGTGTGTCTCTGTAGTTTTAGTTGGGAGCATTTGGTTTCCATCAAGAGGAAATCTCAGTCCCTCAGTCCCCACAGACGACCATGTTAGGATGTCCAGCAGAAATAAATAGGAAACTCTTTGCACAGTTTGTTGGTGCCTTTTGCACATTTGTAATTATGTGAAAACTTCCTGAGCACTTCATTGTGCAAACAGCTTTTTTCATGCTTTACTTTGCACTGAATTTGCTAATTTTGCACCTGCACAGTTTATAAATGCAGCTCATTATCAAAGCTTATTAATGGTAGCTGATAATTTAACAATGCACCCACCAAATTAATTATGCTTTTGGTGCAGTTTTGCTGTGAGCGTCCATTCACCTCTATACAGTAAAAAGGCTTATAGAAAATGCAGATGGTGTCCTTATTCTGAAGTCATTATGTTGTGCGGTTGCCAGTATGGGGGCAGAGACGCATCTGATAGGCTGGATTTGTGTGTGTAAACTAGAGACCATGACAGCAGCCTGGACAGTGAGTGCCGAGCAGTGAGTCAGAAATATTGAAACAAAAGTCCAAAAGGTGAAAATAAAACGGAGGGATCGTGTTGTACGGAGTTCCCCTGCTATGATACAACAGCTCCATTCTTCTCCTCTGCTGCCCATATAGCGTTTGGCTGCCCTGTCAGTGACTGTGCGCCGGGTTTATTGCTTTATCACCGCCTGAGTCGGCTCAATCCATGACAGACACACACACACACCCACACACAAGCACACACCGGCGAACCCTTCTCCAGGTGTTAAACCAAGCCATCCGTCCCACTGTTGCCATTGTCACGGCATCAACTCTTAGCCCATCTGATAATCTTTTGCACATTAAGAATCTATTAAGCACCACAAACTCAACCCTCCCACATACGCACACATTCGCAGAAAAATCACACGGTGGGTTATTTTGACTCTTGAAATAAATGGCACATGCCTTATTTTGCATTAGCGATCAGCGGGCGTGAAGGGAAGGGTAGGCTCTCTATTCATTCCACCCATGTTTTTTCCCTCCTCCTGTACCAGCAGCAGGGAGAGGAACGCCGGCCAGTTCCTGCATTCCTTCCCACCACCTTGTAATCCAATAAGAAATGTGTAGCCTTGCAGCTTTTGACAAGTAGCTCCCACTTAATTACCATGTTGTCGAAGCTGACAGGCCCGGGGGCCAATGGGGGCAACATGCTGGTGGTTCATAGCTTAAGGAGGCTGGGAAAACCCTGCACACACACACACACACACACACACACACACACACACACACACACAATTATGATGTACCAGTGACAAAAAAGGCTGCAAAGATGTATCCACGCCCTGACAATAGCGCAGGGTTCTCAGTCCTTATGAACGTAGGTGCAAGACAAGGAAACCCCAGCATTATTTTCTTTTTCGAGATATCACAATAAAATAAAATATATGACATTTCCAGTGTGCAGTGGCATGTCTGAGCGTTCATGGTGGTGGTGAGATGTTCCATTTGTGCCTAACAGGATGTGAAATTCAAACCTCACACATTATCCTGCAGGACTCAACGTTTTACAGACGACACTCGAAACAACCGTGAACAGGAAATAAGTGGAAGGACATCACTGCAGCTCACATACGCTCACGATGAGTGTCAATGTCACGCAAATTTTGGGCCTTTAGTGATTTCTTTGAGTTTTTTTTCTGACACACAAGTTTGAATTTATGACGGATTTTCTCCACACAGGCTGAAATCTATACTCACGTAAATCTTATAATGAGTCGTGCTAATGCTCGGACCCTGTCTAATTTGAAAAGGAGAGAGACCTGCAATCAAGAAGAGCTGTAGATTTATACATGTTGGGAAAAACTGCAGATTCCAAGATCATCTATTCAAACAGGTGTGCTTGGAGTAAAGGTGAGGCTTTCAAACCTAAGAAAACTGTCTGTCAAGCATGTTGGTGGTAGCATCACGCTCTGGGGCTGGTTTGCTGCCAGTGCAAAAAATGGACAGTATAATGAAGAAAGAGAATAATCTCCAAACTTTTCACCTCTGATCAACAGCTAGACGGTTGAAACTTGGACACAACTGGGTGTTCCAGCAGGACAATGATCTCAAACACATGTCAGAACTGCTTTATTTATTGGAATAAATAAAGCAGGCTCACATTAAGCTTCTGGAATGATCTTTCCTGACCTCAACCCTACTGAAAACTTGTGGATTATACTTAAATGCCGAGTCCATGTCAACAAACCATCCAATTTAAATGAATAATTCCAGTTGGAGTCGAGTCTTCATCCAGAATTACCATCAGTATCTGATCAAAGTGCTAAAGTACCATTTAACCAAATATTAGTGGGAGTGTATGTATATATTTGGGTGTGTATTTATACTTTGAACCCTGTGAGATTAGAAAAATCCAAAACTAAACAACAGTTTAAACATGCTCGTGATGATTGTGTCCACACTGAAGGCTCAGTGGGGACTGTGAGGTCTGAGGCGAGACAGATGTTTCTGTTTGTCAACACAGTCGCGAGGGTAGAAGTGAAACTCAAAGAAAGACGACGCTAACAGTCAAAGTAAAACAGGAAAAAGATATCAACTAAACACAGAGACAGAAGGAACACTGGGGAAGAACGATGATAATCACACACACACACGTAGTTTATCATCTGTCCACATCTGTGCATTTTCCCATTCAGCAAAGCTGCTTTTGCCTGGATGGACCAACTGAAATGAGGCTGTAAAGTTAGCATCAAGATTCTGCCAAAAAGCTGAAACTTCACTTGTTGTCTTATTTATCTCAGGTTTATTCACATAGCGCCAATTCACAACAGTATACCCCAACAATGATACGACCCCCTATGAGCAAGCGCTCGGCGACAGTGGGAAGAAAAACTCCCTGTAACAGGACGAACCCTCCAGTAGAGCCGAGCTCAGAGAGGACCAGGCATTCACCACGACGGGGCAATGGGAGACAGAACAAGAGACGGGTAGGATGGACGATTCTCTGGATATCTAGAAAAAGACTGCATCAGAAATTAAGCCGGTCAAAACTTTTCCTGTTTCCTGTTGATTTCGCTTAATACAAAGTAAAACTGCAAGGCAACTTTAAACGTGTTCTTCTAAAAAACAAACTGAAAAAGAGAGCCGAATACTGTCCAGCAAAGTAAACCACGACACAGTACTCGATATGTTGGGAATGAGAAACAACAGACAGCTGTGTAGTGTCACTGAAATAATTTGTGCCTTTTAAGCAGCCGATCATTATATATTTAAATCTCCAGACTGCGTCCACTACAGCCCAACAATGATGCATTGTAGTGCAAGCTGTTGCCTCCTGAGGGTAGGAACCAATTATTTCTCCAGCTGGCACCTGTACTCGCTGCACAGGGCGCCCTCAGAATCACCCAGCGCTCCTGCTCACATTAGGGAAAACGATGCACCACAAACTGACATTTGGAGCTCTAGAAAAACAAATGAACTGTTAACGTGTGCCCGAAAGCAAACACAGCTTCTCCCCTGGGCCCATAAAACAATCAGCCCCTCTTCAGCCTGCACAGAGGGAGCGAGCGCGCCGCACACCTTTGCTTCATGTACAACAATTTTTCACCGTCTTTGTTCTGTTCGCCTCAGGACTAATTGTTCCCACAGAATGAATTTGCAAGTCGAAGCAATGTGAAAGTTTGACTCATGTTCTCTGGAGTCATTTTGAAACATTGACGCGAGGATCAAGGAGAAAGGCAAATTCAGTCACTTCAAATCCAGCTGATAGCCACATTTGCAAGTTTATTCAAATAGTTGTAAATCTTTGAGCAGCACACGTTCAGAAAGGTGAATCCTGAGACAAAAACAAGCTTCTTTCACAACATTTAAGACACTAGTTTTTGCTGGATTTGAAGAAAAGACATTGGTACATTAATGAACCATTCATGTCATTGCTGTTCTTTTAAGACGTTGTTTCTTATTCATTTCTTTTTATTCAAGAAAAGCTGTTTATTTGGTGACTTGTAGGAACAATGACATCTTCTCCACCTGCTCAGCGTCTACAGGGAATTTGCCAGTCTAAACATTCATGTAAATGCTATGGAAACATGGGTTGTGTTGCATTGTCACCAAAAGAAAATACTATAATCCCGAGCAATGCGCTGACACCGGGCTCTGTACACCTTTACAGCTGTTATTTCTGTCGGGCTCGTTGTTTTTGCTGCCTTCTGCAGCTCCTCTGGTGTGATTCGCTGCACTGTGTCGCTGTGGCGTGAATGAGAAAGTCCGTGAGTGACGCTGCACGCAGAGGTCGGTGCAGATGGTGCAGCTGTAATTCTGCAGTGATAAATGGCCACCGCACCTGGCTCATGGTAACTAGAGTAAACACCGCGATTGCCAAGGTTAACACTTAAATGTTCCGATTTGCATAGGACTATAAGAGTGTATTCAAATGCACACACCCACCCCGCAGGCAAACAATGCGTCCATGTTTAGCACGAGGTGTTTTATTTAACACTGCTGAGTTAAAGAATAATGAATCAAATTTTACACAGCATTGTTCACCACAAGGCTCCCACAGGGAGTAGATTTATTTTGCAATGACCTTCATGAACTCTGTGTACTCGGTGCAGCGCCTGGTTTATTCTGAAGTACTCACATTGTTTCAGAGTTTTAGCCACACCTGTGCCCCGTATGCACAGTGCTGGACTCTCTCAGCATCGTCCCAGAGTTTTCTCGAGTGCTGGATATGAGCTCTTGCCAGTTTTTACTTGGTTTTGACTTTAAATTCTCTCTTGGGCTACGTCCACACAAGGGTAACACAACAGCTTTAGACAACCTGCACCACACGATCGGGGACAATGTGAAAAAACAACCAAACGCTGTGTATTAAACGTGTGACAACAACACACACTGCGATAAAAATAGGGACCACAATATAAAGTCCAGTGACCGAGGATGACACGTTCAAGTTTAAATCCACTGCTTTTCTGCCCTCATTTATATTTAAGACCCACAGTGTTAAAGTGTGCATTATGTAATGTGACACTCTTTAGATTCAGCCAAAACATTAAAACCACCTGCATGACAGGATCCCGGCGTCATCAAAACAGCAGTTGGGGTAATGGATCCTTCGACTCCTGAGAGGTGGCCTCTGTGGACTGGGCTTGTTGTACTGCATCCATCGGATGTTTGCACAGGGATTTAAGGAGTTTGTTAATCCTGAGATGAGAAGTTTTTTATTTCCAGAGTGAGGGCTAACCTAAACCTTTAGCTACTATGATGTGGAGCTAACCTGCCCACAGGCTGCTTTTCTTACCCCGACTCATGTTTCATTTTCCTCATTCAGACATTCGATATCAAAGCACATAAGAGGAATTATTAATCTGCAGAAGTTTACGTCTCTAAGAAAATCTCAGATGTTATTTCATATTGGACTTCTGTAATCAATCAGAAATATCAATCACTCGACATCAGGGATTTATTATTAGATCATAACAAATGTGATAGGTTTCACATTTCAAGCTGTCAGAAACATTTTGAAACTGAAAATGTCTAAAAGCTCAAGCTTAAACGTTTCCATTGCAGTTACACAAAACCAGTTGCTCACCCTAACCAACGTCACTGATTTATATTCATACTTTTAGTTTTTGTTTTCACCTGTCGGGTTACAGATGAATATTTATTCAATTAAAGTTTGTTAGGATTAGAGCTCCATCTGTTAGGGAACATTTAAAATTTAAAGGGACTTTTTAATGTTTAATGCTTCAGCTTTGCACCACCACAATCAAACCCCCGTGTTGGAGCAAGCACTGATCTTCTGACCAAACCACACAGAGATGCAGCTGCTCAACATGCTGCCTCTGTAGAAAGTGATGAGGATGGGAGGGCAGATGTGTGCTTTCCTTATCCCACACAGGAGTACAAACACTGCTGTTCTCTCTTTGCAAGGGATGCAGTTTCAAGGAACCAGGTGAGAGTGCCTGTGATTCGCACCCCACAACCTTAGAGCTGCATCGCAGTGTCATTGGTGAGGAGCGTACAGCTGCTCTTCCTGACCTCCTTCGTTATTCTGACATTAAGGACGAGTTGTTTCACTTTCTCTCTGTAAAGCCGTTCATGCATGAGGCCCACACACTTTTCACTGGCGCAGCAGTCAGGATGAACGTTGGTGGGCCCAGGACACAGCCCCGAGGGGACCAGCTGCTCAGTGAGGGGACACACTGGCTCTCACCCTGTTGGAGAGGAAAGTCAAGTAGCCTCAGTGTTTTGGTGGTAAACAAGCTGGAGGTCCTATACCAGCCTCTCAGAGCACTTCATCATGATGAGAGTGAATGCTACAAGGTGCTAATCATTAAGACATGTCAGTGTGTGTGTGTTTTTTCAAAGGCACTGGTATGGTGGTACCAGTCTTGAACCATGGTGGTACAACAGCCTCATTCAGCGAGGTACTGTGAGGACATGATCCAGCAGATCTGCACATTCCCTCCTGGTATGGAAGGCCCTGCTGCCCTGCTGCAGTATGTATTGACAGGCAGCTCCACCGAGGTTTCTGCTTGGCCCATGTGGTGATGGTCTTGATAACAGAGATCCTCCATGCGTTTCTGCATATACTGACAGACACAACAAACTATCCAAACTGATGCATTGACTGGCAGTTGCAGCTGCATTGTCCCAATTAGAGCACTCAAACCAGTTCTGTAACAGTGACATAGCTCCTCAGGTCAGACCCTCACCTGCCTCACCCTGGCTGCAAAATCTGCATATTGATGGAAATGGAGGGAGAAGTTCATTCTACATATGTTGGTCTGCTCGTTCAACTGTCATGATCCTTAATGACACACATTCTCTGCTCATGCTGCTCATACTAGTGGATTTTCACTAGACCACAACTTCATACATATAAACATTTAGACTGCAGTTATTTGCACTTCATTGACAAAACCATTCACTCACTCGTCCAAATCCTAGAATTTGTTTGTGTCGAGCACTTGTTTCAAAGCCACAGGTGAATAAAATCAAGCACGTAGGCATTCAGACAGCTTCTATAAGCATGTGTGAAAGACTGGGTCGCTCTCAGGAGCTCAGTGAATTCCAGCATGGTACCATCACAGGATGCCCTCGCTATTAAATACTCCACAGTCAACCGAGTCTGGGTTTGCCAGGAAAACAGTACTTGTCTGACTGTAATGGGCCAAGTGTCAAGTTTAGAGGCGTTTCTATGATTATGTCGTGGGCTGTTTTTCAGAAGTTGTATCTTAATGCTTCAGCATACCGAGACATTTAGGAAAACTTCATGCTCTCAGCATTTTGGGAACGGTTTGGGGAATGCCCTTTCCTGTTCCAACATGAATGCACACCACTGCACAATGCAAGGTCCACAAAGACATGAATGAGAGAGTTTGGTGTAGAAGAACTTGACTGGCCTGCACTGAGTCCTGACCTCAACCTGATAGGACACCTTTGGGATGAATTAGAGGGGAGACTGTGAGACCACCATCAGTGTCTGACCTCACAAATGTTCTTCTGGAAGATGGGTCACAAATTCCCATAAATATTCCTAAACTTTGTGGAAAACCTCCCCGAGAAGAGATGCAGTTATTAGAAATCCTGAAAAGGGCCAACATAGTATTAAACCCTGTGGATTAAGAATGGGATGTCACTTAATTTCATATGCATGCGAAGGCACGGCAAGGATGCAGAATGGGTTTAACACTGGGGAGAATGGCAGCTACAGGGTGTAGGGAACCGTGATGTAAGATGACGGATGCAAGGAGGTGGAGCTCGTGGCATCAGCAACTGGAAGCTCAGCATAGAGCTTAGCATGCCGTGTAGATCGGAGTATGACGAGCAGGTATTTAAAGATGTATAATGTATGAGTACGGGGTGAATCCCTCCTGAACTTCAAATAAAATGATCGAATAAACACGATTTAACATGTTGAACGATGACATCAGAGCTCCACAGATCGTGGCTTTCATTCATACCCGGGCACATGCTCAGGACTAAGGTGGGCTGATCAGGTTGATCAGAGTCTCTAGAAATGAAAACACGAGTTTATTATTATTATCTCTCAGTAAATAAATTCTTCTTTTAACTCAGAGTTTCTTTAGGCTGTTTTCTGGAACAACACTCAGGCCAAATCCTTTTTGATTTTGTCGTGTCCGGCATGGTCTGAAAAATGTTTGTTCATGTACATGTCAAAATATGATGCAGAGGCATGCCCACGCCCCAAATGTCCCAGCAGAACACACAATTATAGCAAGAAAATTAGTGTCATTGAAACCACTGATATGTGACCAGATAACCAGATGTTAAAGAAATGAAAAGTTAGAGACGTGTAATCCATCAGATCCGTCTTCAGCATCGCTGCTGCACAATGTTAAATATGAGGCCTCTGACGCGGCGTTGTTTTCTAACCCGGCTGCTGAAGGAGGAGCATTTCTCTGAGGTCACCTTAAGCTCAGTTTGACACATTTGCATTAGGAACAATTATGACATCACAGCCTGTTCACGTTTTAACATTTGAATATTTGCATCGATTTTGTATTTTTACGTATGCTGCACAACAACAACATCCTTTATTTATGTAAGTATCTGTGATCCTTCTGTTGTTCCAGGATCACAACGATTCATTTGGCAAACAAGCCATTTGGTTTTAGGACAGTTTAAAAGGTTTTTACAAAATGCCTCATAGAACGAGTCAAAGCAGAAATCTGCGGCGGTGAACCTGAACAGAAAGTGAAAGGTTCACACTAATCAGTGCAGACACGACCATGTTAAGCTGGAGATTTGAAACAGTAAGAAAACAAGATGCAAAGCAGAAAATCACAATGGACCAAACGCCGGTGAGTGAGAACGAGGACACAGTGATACAAGTGGGTGAGATTCAGTTTCTTCTTTCTGTTCCTTTGTTATGAATCATACTGACAAACGTGCTTCTTACATAAAGATGTGAGAAAAACGTGGGAAATTATTTGTTTCTAAACTAAATATAGAAACGAATCCACAATCTGATGTGTTAGAAGTCTTTACACTGACTCAGTGTTTAAACATGAAGCTTCTGCTTACAATAATCCTGTTTGACACTTTTTGCTATTTTGATTTAACGAACATTATATATACATTTTATTCTTATGCATTTGTGTTTCTGTTTTTTTCCCTTAAAGAAAATCAGCTCATTGTCTTTTCACTTTATTTGCAGCATGCTTTCATCTAGACGGCACCTTAGCACACAGATGCCTCTCCTGCACACAGATGTCTTTGCAGTTTGTATTTCCACAGTGAAAGATGGATTTAATAATCTGTCCTCAAACCAGCAATTAAAACTCCAGACTGGAACTTCCTGTGTCTGCATGGACAAAGTGGGACATTTTTACTGGTCCATCAAAGCCGGCTCATCTGGAGGAGCCGATGGTGCTCGTGTGAAAGGACGGTTTGAATGTTACTATTAATATTATACTGTAGTTACTGTTTCCACCGAAGTGAATGAAAAATATCGAAGCACGGGGTATGACAATATTTGTAATGACTCATCGCAGTTGTTACTGAGACCACAGCTGACACGTGTGTCCTGGATGTCCTAACACATGCAGAGGTTAGTCTCTCATTTCATTTAAAACACACAAAAAAAGATTAACTTCAGTTTGAAGGATTCAGTTTTTGCAGGCTGACTGGACTCATTCTCATAACTAACTAAAGACAATGCGTGACAGAAACAGGACCGGTTTCCTCTCCTGCATCCTTCCTGTTCCCCGTGTTGGTCGGCGTCTTCACTTGGGCGACAGCGTTTGAGTCCTCATTGTGCCGTGTGTGAGATTCATCGCACAGCACAGTGGGTTCTTTTTAAGTGACGGCATTACGTGTTCTCTTTCATCCTCTCACATTCACTCGCTAAACGCCGGCGGCCTCCCTTACAGTGCGAAGGACGGCGGTGCTGAGGGACAATCCCCACAGACCAACGTTTGGTCACGATGGTGTGGTGACACTTCTGTTATTGAGATATTGTGAAACTGATGATATCACTACATTGTTGTTTTTTACAAACAGTTATTCAAGGACGACTTGGCTGATGGATCTGAGTAACAGCAGAAAACTGTCCTCACTTTAAAAACACTGGTTTTGTTTTTTTAACCATCTGTCGAAGAAAATTTGTCGAGTACTTTTTAATCTGCTGTTTTATGTCTCTGCAAAATCTCTGCAGTGCTTTGCATCACTACCAGTTAATCCTCAGTATTTCCACAGTTCAGCATAAATGCCATTCATGAACATACACGGCACACATACAGACTGAGTTTATTTATTGTGGAGTCATTTTATTCACCCGCCAGCTTTTTCATGTTTCTGTGTCTTGTTAGGAATAAAATGTCTGATCATCCCAAACCTTTTTGTGTCCTGCTTCCCTGATTCGTGATGGGTGCTTTCAGCTGTGGCATTCACACGTTCTTTTATAACATAAGATCAAATATCCTCCACGTCCTTTTCCAAATAATACCCTGATGGTACTACAGGTTTGAGCAACAGATAAACTTTTACCATTACAGATGGGTTCATTGCTTCAGTCGTGCTGTAGGTACAACTACTGGAAATGTTTACAGCCAACTTGAGGCTATTTTGTTCTTTAAATCAGCAACAAAATCAATTTATAAAACATGACACTTCATATGTAAGAGCTGGTACTGAAGCCGCACAGAGATGCCGCTCACTTCATCTCTACAAAGATGTAGCTTCTTTCAGCTACAGATGAAGTTTTGATCCAACACTCAAAAAAGGTCAGCGTCTACAGAAACCATAAAATTCACTTTTAATCAACTTTGTCTTGGTTTTGGCTTCAATGTGCAACTTTAACTTTAGTTTTCAGCTTTTATAAGAAGATGCTTCATGAAGGGGTTGTTCACAGGCTGAAGATGGAGAGGTGACGATACCAGCTGCTAACATAATTACAGTGCGTGCTACGGTGCGCCAGTCTGTCACAGGGCTAGCACAGACACAAACAACCATTTGCACTTATGGGCAATTCAGATTTACCAATTAACCTAACCTCACTAACTCTTTGTCTTTAGACTGTGGGAGAAAGTCGGAGTACCCGAGAGAACCCATGCAAACATGTGGAGAACACGCTCCACACAGAAAGAACCCGGCACGAGAAACAGTGCTAACCACCAACATGCAGCCTGAAACACGCGCTATGAAAAATGTCTGAACCTTTTTGTTTTCACTGTCAGATCTATTTATTTATAGGAAAATTAAACAACAGCAGTTGAGCCAAAGTGCTTCAGAGATGAGCACATTTACATCCCAGGTCTCCAAAACACCAAGTTTCAAAAGACCCGACAGGCTGAAAGGTGTGTTTTTGTTGCATTGACTAATAAGTAAGTTAAAATCACAGAGTTGCAAAATGATGATGACTCATCGCATTAATCACGACACACTGCTCTAACATACACAAGCTGCCTTTATAGGTTCAGCGTATCAGTAACAACACTGATATTAGAAATACTGGCCCTATATATACTTGGAACATTACAGAGCACTAATGATAGTCAGATAATTCATCAGATATGTTAAAACATAGTTTAATAACTTGAAGCAGTGAAGGGTCCATTGTGCACATATAGAGGTCAGCTAGCTGCTGTTGGAGGGTCTGTAAATTAAAAGGATGTAAAGTGGAGACTTGAAAGATTTGCAGCTGAGATCTAAATGATATTAATATCTTAATGATTTCCTCAGAAACTAAACTAATGTCCTCAGATTTTCTATTTGAAGCACGCAGATCGATTTCACGTTACATTTTGCGACATGACCTTCGAGCTCGGTCTAATGTCAACCTGAGCAGAAGGCGTTCAGTACACAATACCTAAAAACGTAAAGTCACTTATATGGGTGTGCAGGTGTGTATTTATCATGTATTTCAGTTACAAACAGAACACACTGAGCGAATACAGTCAGGCTGCTTTTCTGCTCACATGTGATCCCAGGATTCACTCACTTCGCCCTGTTTTCTTTTTCCTTGGAGATCCGGTTTTTCACTGAATTTTGCCCAACTAAGCTTTACAAAGTCAAAAGCTGCTGACAGCTGAAGGTGCAGGGCGACGTTTTAACCTTGGTCTGATATAACCTGTTTGCATTGTGACACTTTGGCGCTGTTTAGTCAACAGCGCCTGTGCTATTCTCTGTTTACACATCACCACATTTTGTTTCCTGCACAATACAGTGTGAAGAAACTGGTTTCCATTTCTTATCTGCCCGGCTGTTTGAAGAGGCTGTTTATGCTGCCGCTCCCGGACGGACAGACTGAAGTCCGACTTCGATGCTTCTTGTCTGATTAACCTGTTTATCATTTTGCTTTCGTTGGTTTTTTCTTATCTGACATCTGAAGAATCTGTTTGCTGCAAAACTTTCTGTGAAAACCGGGAGTTTCTTTTTCTGATCTATGATCTCATACAGAAACATGACCTTTATACTGTGTTTATAACACTGCTGGCTTCGATGATCATGAGCGGCAGCTCTAAACTTTATTTAAAGAAAATGTGTTTGCACGGCTTTCCTTTGAGTCATCTGTCAAATAAAAGACAGATGACTGTCTTCATGTCTTCCTGTTATTCAGAGAATTAATTGAAAGGTGATTTTTATTCATTTTGTTGCCTCGTTTACAGTCCTGGGACTCATTTCAAACCTGTTGAGTTTTCTCCCTTCACAGTGCCCACTACTTAAAAACTTCTCAAACGTCATTATTAAATTAAATTCTGTGAGGCAAACATAACCCCGCCCATTAAATTAGCATCATATCACCGACTACCATTATTTATAAACTATGTGTGGAGTGAATTATGCTTAAGGCCATTTTTTTTAAATTCATGAATCATGCAGCACCGTGAAAGTGCATCTAGTGTTGGCACGAGGTGTGTTGTTTGGCATGGACGCTGGTTCACACATCAAGAGTCACATTTATGGTTTGGTTTAGGCAACAAACACGTTTTAGTTCAGGTTGGGAAATATTTTTGTTTTGAAACAGACGATGACATTTCATTGTCTTTGCGAATTGCCAAACACGTTGATTAACAGCCTCTCGCCCTCATGTTGACAGATGTCACCCGCTTTGTGTTTCCTTCAAAACATATTTGCTGTTGCAGTTTAGTTGTTTACACCTCAAACATTATTTCTAGGAGAAAGCACTGCTACGTGGCACCTATGAGTTTGTCAGCTTGAATAACAGAAATGAGCATTTTATTGACAGTAGTGAGCTAATTAATTCAGTTTTATTTACACAGCGCCAAATCACAACAACAGTCGCCTCAAGGTGCTTTATATTGTAAGGTAGACCCTACATTAATACATACGGAGAAACACCCAACAAGCATATGACCCCCTATGAGCAGCACTTTGGCGACAGTGGGAAAGAAAAACTCCCTTTTAACAGGAAGAAACCTCCGGCAGAACCAGGCTCAGGGAGGGGCGGGGCCATCTGCTGTGATTGGTTGGGGTGAGAGAAGGAGGACAGGATAAAGACATGCTGTGGAAGAGAGACAGGGATTAATAACAAGTATGATTCAGTGCAGAGAGGTCATTGTCACATCTCCTCGAACCTGTGAACGTCCCCTTTATTAAACTTCTTATAAAAGCTGAAAAGCTGAGGTTTAAGTTGATTAAAAGTAACTTTATTTTCTTACAGGAGATGGTTGGTAGTTAGGAAGGAGGAATCAGCCCCGCCCGGCGAACGTGTTTCAAACAGCAACATTACCTCTTCATATGTCGCAACATGACCGTTTACAGGCGGATGTTGATGTTGTTTCTGTAAAGAACAGAGGCCGAGCCGGACAAAGCAAAGAGGTGGAGATTATTGCAAAGAAGAATTTAACTGTATTTGTTTAGTTTTGTTTTATCCATGAGCTAATCTGATCGCTACAGGCTTGTGAACGGCCTCCCGCCTGATTTAATGCACACGTCCGTGTTTGCACCGGCACTGCGTTCGTCAGGGTGACCTCATTTGAGCAGATGTAAACGCAGCCTATTTGCATGGAAAATGCTTTGTGATGTCTTAAAAGGAAAACTGCAGCAGCATCCGTTTTTTTTTCATTTAACGTTCAATCGTTGAGATGTTTTCTGAAGATATCCAGAATGAATCCAGATTAGATTACATTTATTCTACTAATTCCAACATTCTCATTCGTATAAAACCCTTCCAGCCATGGAGTGCCGTCTATTCCTAGTAAGAGTGAGGCCACGAGATAAGAATCTGACAACAATCAGACTAAACAGATATGCTGTAAGTGTGCCAACTCTTCTGAATATATTTGTGCACCAGTACAGCGCTGTGTCACATAGACAATGAAAAGTGCTGTTATGGGATGAAAACAGGAAGTCGTAGCGTGTTTGTCCGGCTACAGATCCAGCACTTCACCGCTCGTGAAAATGAATTATTAGATGTGTGCATTGGGAATTTCTGCCAGTGATACCACACTTTGACTTTTTGCCAGTGTAATAGACACTGAACGAGGCTCTGAAATGAAATCTAAAGCCTGTAGATGAAAAATAAAACCCCCGTTCATGAAGCCATCTTTACATTTTCACAGGACTTTTCTCTTTTTTTTACTGACTTACATGAAAGTGTTTTATGGGGAGCCTGCGTGACAGAGGGGGATACCACCTCTGAAGCAAAATTTGGACAGTTGACTCATCCAATACATCACCTGTAAGTCTATCTTTGGGAGAGACGGTGAAGCCGCCTTTGATCAGGATCGCTGCGGAGCTGCTTTCAGTTTCACTGGGATGGTATATTATACTGTCCAGTGCAAATCACACATGTCACAGGCCAAAGTATAGCCTTACTGTACACGAGGGGAGAGCGAGGAGCCTTCTTTCTGCCTCAAAATGTTGTGATGCTCACATCAGTCTGAAGGATTTTGAAAGTGTTGCATTAAAGAAGAAATCATTAGCAGTGATTAGTTAAATAGTTACCTTTGGTTTAATAATGACACCTAATAATACCTAATAATGACACAGTTAAATACAGAGCATGTGTGTGTGAATAAAAGCACATGAAGGTGGAATAGTGAAGAATTCTTCTGATACAAGAAGATTCTGCAAAATCATCTCAGAATATTTTGTTTAAAGTTTACTGTTTAACTCAAGTAAAAGTGCTAATATCACAATATTAAAAAAACGCATCAGTACTGTTAAAAATCAAATATTACTCTGGAAAAAGGCTGCTGTTAAATATACATTTGTCACTGTCCTGGGTCAGTGACCCAGTGTTTTGTGTTTGCATTATTATTGATCTTTAATTTCGTTAATGATTTATCATCGGTAGTTACTTGCTATTTGTCTCTGTATTTCCAGCTCCTGAAGTCCTTTAGTATCTTCTGATTTCTAGTCTTCAGGGTTTGTACCTCCCTGTGTTCCATGTTATGTCTAGTCTGCGTCTCCATGTCTGTCGTGCATTTCCTGTTTTACTTTGACAGTCTGTGTCCTCAGTGTCCTGAGTTTTGTTTCCCCATGTCTCCTTGTGTCACATTCGTCCCAGCTGTGTTCTCGCCTGTTCCCCATCCTCTCGTTTTCTTACTTGTGTATTTAAGCCCTACGTCTCTCCACCTCAGTGTTCATGTCTCAGGCTCCTCGTTCACGGTTTTCTTTGTTCCTCGTATTCTTTTGTTAGTTTCTCCCAGTTTAGGTTTTTCTTAGAAGTCCCTGTTCTGCTCTCGTCTTGTTTGCATTTTGCTGTAAATTAAAACTCCATCATTAGCGTCTGCACTTGGGTCCAAACTCCTCTCATCTCCACACGATTGCCTCATTAACTGTGACAGAATTACTATTACTAGTAATACATATGAATGGTTATTCTGTGGTTGGTCCTCATCAGACTTTCATATATTTATAGTTTCTTTTAAAAAAAACTATAATAGTAAATCTCCAAAGGTTGATTCTGTTCATCTGGACGTAGCGTTTTAAATATGGTACAAAACATTTTGGATGCAGGAGACACCGAAAGGAGACAGCAGGCGATGCAACCAACAAACAACTCGTCCCATCATGTTTGAAATGAACTGGAATATAATCCCCGAAACTCATCCCGAAGACTCAAATATCACAAGAAGCAAATGTCACAAAATACTAGAATAATATAGAAATAAATCAAATATAATTGTGTTTCACTCGTCTTTAGTTACAGTGCCGTTCACATAAAGTCACTAACATATTAAACTTGTGTGACTAAAAAGCCGGAGCGCTCTCTGCTGCCTGTTTCTGACGAAGCCCCCACACAGCACAGACGTACCATCTCAGCACTGCATTAAATAATCACCACAGAATGCTAACACTGAAACACGATCTCCAGTTTCCTGAATATTGTGGCGTTTAACAAGGCGGTTTGATGTGGATTCATTCTGCAGAACTCATTATTAAGACTCAATGAGGCCTAAAATATTCTCAGCGGTAGGAAAAAGGACACGATGCCTTGTGACAACTTTGACCGGAGTCATTTTCCAGGAGAACCAGAGCCGTTCCCTTTGAGTGGAAACTTATGTCACACCTGCAAAAATGAACAGCGGATGCACGGAGATGAAACGACAGAAAACGAGGAAAACGGCGGAGCTGAACAAGCGCAGAGGTCGAGGTAAACATGAGGTTTACGCCCGCTCTCTGAAATACCATATACTGTAAATTTGTGCAAGTGGGTGCACACGTTAAACTGCTCCACCTGCAGGAAATCTATCAAGAGGGTCTTTGGGAGACTGCAGGAGGTCTTTGAACATGTGCTACTCAGCTGCTCACCTTCTAGCTCGGCTCTGCACGTTACATTAATGGAGGGAGAGATTTACGCCCCTGCTACGACCAGGGAAAAAAACCCTATTCGAGCCACATTTCTTTGGTGGTGCTTATTGCTCCCATTCATGGGAGTGTATTATATTCAGAATGTAACAGTATATATGTGTGACACTAATGACTCTTGTGGTTTTGGAAGTGGAACAATTTCCCAAAGTCCTAAACTTCTCAGGTAGCGTCTGTCAGAAACCTGCTGCTGTGGCGGAGGGCAGCTCTGCTTTTACTTGTTCTCCATGGCGTGAAGAGCGACCCAAATGTAGGACAAACCTTCACAGGAAAAATATCCACTTCCTTTGGGCCCGAGAGGAAAGTGTCGACAGCTGAAGCCTCTGCTGCGCCTGCTTCCAGGTCTCATATGGGCCGTTTATGTAAAACAACACAGAGAGCCCGTGGAGGGAAAAAATAAATGTTAAATGCTTGATAATTCACCATCTCCTAGAGTGGATAAGAAGAGTCCTGGAGACAAACATCAGCTTCTCATTGGGCTGCAACTATTGAATGTTCTTACAATTTAACATCTTAGTGGTTATTCAAGAGGTCAAATCAGTCATTTTGACTCGTTTCTGATTCTACAAAGTTCATGTTGCTTTAAAATAGAATAGAATAAAACTTGTTACAAAAATCCACGTCATTGTCCTCAGATCTTACATCTGACATGCAGCACAGTATTAAATGAGTAATGTGAGAAAGTGAAAATTAACTTTCATAATGTGGACATTAATATTGTAATTTGGCACGCTACAGTTTTATTCTTGGACTATAATAGCTTTGCATGATTCTCAGTTCAAAATAATCCTCATTTATCTTAAACTTGGCCTTAGTTTCCCCCTCTGTTCATCCTCCATGTGAAACAAGCCACTTTAGTGCAAAAAGCCAGCGCTGGAAAGCAAGAAAAGGTGTAGTAGATACTCATGAATTATGCGGTTGAAATTATAAACACATAAAATTAGACTCTTTAATATCTTGTGACAAGTTCTGCAATAAATTGACTGCAGCAGGCTCCTCCTGTCTTAAGCTGATCATATTCTACTTCTTCACACCGTTTTTTAGCAATATGTTAGAGATCATTGTTGCAGAGAGATTAAATATTTTAGCTTTGATGCATTTGTCTGAATCTGACCCCAAAGAAGGTTCCAGTAGATTTAAGTTTCAACATGAACTATGAACTATGGCCAAACTACCAGTGTTTCACCACTGTAGTGAGAAGTAATGTGGTTCCATGAAGCATCTCTTCTGGAGGCTGTGACTGCCATCCAGGCATCAAAGAAGACTTCAAACTAAATATAAGATGATGTAAAACATTTGAGCGTTCATAAACATTTATGCACGCCTCAAACTTTATAGAAAGTGTTACTTATGAGCGTATTTGACTAATGATACAGTCCCAAAAAGTTTTTTTTTTAACATAATGTTGTTTGTCAAATACATTTGAAATGAATCACAGAGCTGCTGGACGAGGAGAAGCTGCACACCTCATCAGACAGTGCCTCAGGGTTAAAGTGGTGCATGGAAACACACAAGGGCCCGTGTTGGTGAGCCCGACACCCTCACACCACCTCCATTGTTACCTGGTGAAGTCATTGCTATAGGCTGGGCCCAGGTTGGCGACTTTTGCCATGTTCTGGTGACGATTGCTGGGCTGTCCTGTGCAACACTGGTGCGACCCGACATCATCTCAGCTGGAACTGCTGTGCAAACAACTAATGTGCAACTTAAATGTGACCGGTGATCTGGTTCCCATGAGGGGGAGGGGAGTGCATAACGGCTGCATCCTTGGACTGGACCTTTTGCGAGTCATTGGTGGGGTGCCAGACCTGGGCAACGGCTTTCTAATACTCCCTGGAGGGAAGACTGTGCAGCTTGTTCCCCCTTGGTGCGTCCCGCCACGGCTGCAGTGTCTGCTTGCATCTCAGAGACCCCTGCATACCCACCAGGCGAACTGCAAACTGAAGAGGAGGAGTGGTTATCACCGATTATCTGGTCCAAGAACTGTGATGGGTTGACTCCTCAGCAGCAAGAGAGTGCATGGCAGGAACTGCTAGAGTTTAAAGACATTTTTGCTCTTAAAGAAAGTGATGTGGGCCTGACAGACTTGGTGACACCAGCGATGCTCAACCTATTAACGTATCCCCCTGCCACCTTCCCATGGCTCATCAGGAGGCTGCGGACAGAAAGGTGGGTGGGATGATGAAGACAGGCATCACTGAGCCATTGACAGCCCAATGGCCTCTGCTGTGGTGGCGCCCAAGAAAAACAGCTCAAGGAGGCACTTCTGCTTGGACCACAGACCAGTCAATAAAATCAAAAGACTCTTACCCCCTCCGAAGAATTGACAAGCCCCCCGACTTGGTAGCAGGATCCTCCTCGTTCACCACCCTTGACCTGCCAAGTGGATACTGGCAGGTGCAATTGTCCCCTGAGTACAGACCAGGCTGGCTGGTGTCCTATGACAGCGGTTTCTTGTCTACCTGGACGAACGTCTGGTGCATGGGAGCATCTTTGGTGCTGCTCTGGATGCCCTGAGACAGATGATGGAGAGAGTGACAGCTGCAGGCCTGAAGCTGCACCCTGATAAGTGCCACATAGTGAGAAGGGAGGTGGAGACTCTGGGCCACAAGTTGCATCATTAAGGCATCGGCACTTTGGAGAAAAAGTTCACACCATTGAGGACTGGCCCACCCCCACAGACCAGGTCCAACTTAAATGTTTCCTAGTGCTGGCTGCTTATTACACGAGGTTTATGAAGTCCTTCTCCTCCATCGCTGCTCATCGGGATATTTACCATTTAGCTGAGAAGATGGGAGTATCATTGTTGGGTCCTTTATTGTCTGCACGGCCAAGTCATAATTTCACTGTATTGCTTTTCTTTAAAAATGTAAGTCTGAAGTGTTACATTCAGTACTTTTACTTAATTATGTTGTAGCATGAACGGCCACATGGGAGGTCTTTATCAGCAGAATCAAAGGCATAAAACTAAAAATACAGTTAAAAGTCTTCAATTCATTCATTCCCAAGTGTCCAGGGGGCCGGATTGGAAAAAATAATAAAAAAAATGTATAACATTTGCTTGACAGCATTTGAAAACTAATTCACCAATTTTGTATCCGTAAGGCCAGTAATGTTGTGGGGATGGAGCTGGACTCCCTCAAGGTGGTGTCGGAGAGGCGGATGCTGTCCAAGATAAAGACAATGTTGGATAACACCTCCCACCCACTCCATGACATGCTGGTCAGTCACAGGAGCTCGTTCAGTGAGAGACTGAGATTACCGAAAAGCACCACTGAACGACACAGGAAATCTTTCCTGCCTGTGGCTCCCTGTACAACGCATCCACTTAACACACTGGTTACTGCTACAAATACACATTTCTTTTCCAGCTATTTATTTATTTATGAGTGACTTATGTATGTATATATATGTATAAAATAATTTCCCCCAGGGATTAATAAAGTATTCTGATTCTGATTGTATGTAATGACTTTAGCAATGAAATGAAGACTAATAGTTTTATTGGGAACGACTATTCAGCATCCAAAAGTAGTGTTCATTTTGATTGACATGACATAAGCAAATGATAATGTTGTCGATGGCAGAGAATTGTATGAAAGCAACTGATACATGTTCAGAGGAAGGAGACACTGCTACTATGATGTGCACAAATGACTAAATGTTGTGGAGGTTGCACTAATGGTTTTGAGAATTTTCATTCTGATCTGAGAAAAGCACCAAAGTGACTGAGAAAAACTGTAATTAGATGTTTGGAGGCAGCGTCAAGCGCGCATGAAAGGAACTGCAGTTTTAAGCCATTTGGAAAAACATGTGACTCTGGATGCAGAAAAAACAAGTTAGACACTGTAACAATGCAAACTTGAAAATGTTTTGGTACTTTAACACTAGACTGCAAATGAAGATGAACGAGCGAGTGATAGAAACTTAAAAACTGGAAACAGTCCCATATGATAGACATTTTCTCCTATCGTGCTCCCGAGGTCTTGGGGACTTTTATGTATTGTCGAACAGTAGCCGGGAGAAAGTGGCTGGGAAGCTGACTAACTCCACCGTATCCAGCTCTGTTAATACTGCACATCCATAACAGGGGCAGCTCATTTTTCAACAATGCTAACCGTTACAGCAGTCCCATTATGAGGCGAAGCTTTGACGTGAAGAATCTAAATGAACATTATTACTACTCGAATTACTCGAGTTCCTCGAGTAATCGTCTCAGCCCCATTTTCTTATCTTTGTGTATCTGCACCTGTTGTGCTTTTCAGTACTTTGCATGTTTCCAACGTTATACGAGACTAGAAATGTTTAATATCATTTAGCATCCTTGCTGCGTTGCAGCAGTTTGAGGCTGAGAAGCGGAGCAGGCGGGAGCTCTGATTTCGTCATTCAGATTTGCTCCTCTATAACCATTACCTTACTCCCCACTTTCCCCCCGGAGCACAGGTGAGCTGAGCTCGGCTCTACAGCCATGTCCTGCTTCTACTGCACATTCACAACAGCTGCAGGCTTCATATATGAGCACTTGATATGAAAAAAGAATTAATTTGATCTGACCGCAAGCTGCAAAATCCCCATCAGTGCAATAAAGACTCCCAACATGGAACCAGGAAGATTTACCTGGATTAGGAATGAGCTATAACAGTATTAATATTTTCTACAGTAGCAAATGCTGCAACGGAAACTGCATAAGGGAGCTATTACTACTGATTCTCCACAGAGCATTTTGGATTTACTGAATTTCCAACATGTTGGTAGAGAACAGTTTTGTATGTCAAACAAAAGCTCCTATTAAAAACAATATGCATGTGAACAAATGCAATAAGTTGATTTCTATACGGTGCATGAAAATGAGGTTTTTTAATTTCAAAGTAGTTGCAGGTTGTCATGCTTGAGCAGCGACTGTCAGTGCCAGAAATATTTAACCAAATGCACAACCAAAGTGAACCAAAGTGAAAGCAGGATTAGCTGACTCTGACTCTTTATGGATCTGTTCTATCATAATAGTTAAAAACAAGACATATCTATCTATCTATCTATATGCATGTCACGGTCTGCGGTGGGCGGACAGTGTGTGGGAGTGTGAGGTTCCAGGTGCAGACACAGACGAGGAGACAGTACTGAACTTGAAACGAAAAGCGAGCCTTTATTTGGGCTGATTAACGTGGCAAACAACAGAAAGCACTGAGGCAAAACTAAACTAGAAGCTGAACTGGGAAAACTAAGAACTGACACTTAACTCAGACAGCAGGGAAAGCGAAGACAATGGTGACAATGATGCACATGACGGAGACAACTATGAACAGGACTCTGTGCTGGAACAACAAAGAACTATGAAACGTATACACGTAAGCAACATGGACATGACCAGCACAGAGTCCTGAAACCTGGCGTAACAGGGGGGAAGTAGAACAGACGACGCGGTGACGACCAAAGGAAGACTGAGGACTTAAATACACACATGAGGTGATCAGGGGGAAGTGGAGACACACGAGAACACAGCTGACTAGAAGGAAACATAATGACAATACAGGGGAGAGTAACACTAACTACAATGAACAAAGAACACCAGACTCTTCCAAAATAAAACAGGAAACACAAAGACATAGACATGGCACGAACTTGACAACAAGAGCCGTACAGACATGAAACATGACAGGTAGACGCACGGACCAGGGAGAGATGACAAAAGGGACTAAGAAACCAAGGACTAAACTGCAAACTAGAAAACAACTAGATGTGTTACACTACAACATGGGGATACAAAAATATGCATTAGAACTCAAACACTGGCCCTCATGGCCCAGTACTGTGACATATATTTATATATATATATATATATATATATATATACACATAGATAGATAGATAGATATAGATATATATCACAAACAGGACTTTAATATCACCAACTATTCCCATTTTATTACGGTGTATCCATATAAATGGCCCACCCTGTATATATATAATTAGGGGTGCAACGATACACAAAATTCACGGTTCGGTTCGATACTTTGGTGTCACGGTTTGATATTTTTTCGATACAAAAAAAATGTTCATGCCTTTTTAATTTGTCATTTATTAAAATTATAAATATATATTTTAACTCAAAAGTACAGTTTTTCTCCCAACATCTCCCACCCCATGCAGCAGACTGTGACAGCACTGAGCAGCTCCTTCAGTGGGAGACTGCGGCACCCACGGTGTGGGACGGAGAGATTTCGCAGGTCTTTCCTCCCCACTGCTGTCAGACTCCACAATAAAGACTTTAACTGATCAAACACACACATCCACACATGTGCAATAACACTAAGTGCAATAATCTTTTCTGTCATCGTTGTATTTTTACTCAGTTGTATATAGCATTTGTATTCTATTTTTATCTTATTGTATATTTATTTTATTTTATTCTACTGTATATAGTATTTTATTTTATTCTATTCTGTACAGTTGTGTACTGTATTTATTCTTATTGTATCCTAATTTTTGCCTCATAACTTTTGCACTGTCCACTTCCTGCTGTGACAAAACAAATTTCCCACGTGTGGGACTAATAAAGGTTATCTTATCTTATCTTTAAATTTAATGTTGCTGAAACAACAAAGTAATAAAAAAATAAATCTATCTGATGGAGAAATCACTCATCTTTGGAAAAGAGAGTTTATTACAGAGAAATGTCTCTTTCCAAAATAAAAGCTATACTATACGCTTTTTCTGGGCTATATTCTCAGCAGCATATTAAACATATCAGGTCCCCATAAGGAGAATCCTGTGCTAACGGCTGTCTAAATGACTCGGGTAAAGTTTGTAGCATGCGTGCTTGTTGTTTTTGTCTGCTTCCACTTATCTTTGCACTAGGATGATGTCGGCGTAAATGTGCAGTCATATTCGTTGTGTTCCCACTAGTGCTGTCGGCGTTAATCTGAAACGACGTTAACGCCACAACACGGCAAATCTCCGTTAACGAGCTACCGCGGATCGCCCCGTGCGTGGGGCTGGATGGCAACACCTTAACGAGCTAACTGCGCTAACGCACTAGTTCCCACCAATTGAGCATTGCGTGGCACATCCGACATACTGTTTTACTTTAGTCCATGACGCGCTTACCTTCAGGGTCATACTTCACATGAAAACCAAAATAGTTCCAAACGCCAGATCTGAATGAGGGTGGGGGAGGTTCAATTTGCCATGTTGCAACGAGCTTAGCTTCAGTCTTGCTAGCTTGCGCTGCGCTCAGTGGATCTGCGCTCGACAGTGCAGCCTAGGCGGAGTAGTCGAACGCAGATCCACTGGGCGCTCAACACAGACAGCATCGTCAGAAGGAAAGTTGATAAAATAAATTAAAAAGAAAAAAAAAAAAAAAAAAAAAAAAAAAAATATATATATATATATATATATATATATATATATCAGTGCATCTCTGTGGAGAAGACTGTCAGACAATAGTCTTGTCCTAATGGTGGCTGATGCTTAAATTGAACTAAATCTGAGTAAAGTAAAACAGTGAAAGCATCCAGGTGAGACTCAAGAGTTGGCCATGCTAATGAGGACTTTCTCCGTCCTTTTGTGTCAGGATTACAGGGTTGTTTCAAACGGGAGGACAAACATTCATTTAATCTCTGTAAATATAGGTCAGTCGGTGAGGAATGCATGACTCCAAATACTGCTGACCAATAAGATTTGAGCACTTTGGCTCCATGCAGCTTGTTGAACAAAACTGGGATAAACTGCAGAAATTCAGCCTCATCCTGCGAGGTGACACCACCGCCTTTGACCGCATGTTTGTGAGGACGGCCCTCCAGCGTGCAGCAGGTTCACTTTAATTGAGCTTTATTTATATTGCACCTGATCACAACAACAGTCGCCTCCATCGAAGGATTCCTGACTGAAAGAGAAAACCTCCGGCATCATCAGGCTCAGGGAGACGCAGCCATCTGCTGCGACCATATCTCCACCTGATCTGCAGATCTCCAGAGCAGAACCAGAAGGACTTTTGGCAGCTGCAGCCCAAGATGGAGAAAATAAAGTCCATCCAACCACAAACTTTCCTCTCTGGAGAGGCAGCTAAATGATACAGACGACCCCTCAATGTGAGGCGGGAAAGGGCGGAGCTAGCAGTGAGTCACTGCTCAGGTGTGGGTGGTGTAGTTCTTTCACATGGATTACAGTAGATAAATAAATGAAGTCGTTATGCGGTGGGCTGTTATCTGTACCGTTATAAAGTCTTTATGTGAGAAACGCTGGATTTCAGCTAAATATATGATTCCAGTTTAATCTGCATCCTATTTAACTCATTATCAGTTTGTCTCTGCACCTCGCCTAACCACGGCCTGCTATAAAGTACCAACACTGACGATGACCAGACTCATCGAGTAGCATCCTTAAGTGATTTGAGGATTTAACCGTTGTGAAGCCACCTGAGCCGTGCCCGGCCTGTCCACGGGATTGATGGGAAAGCCAGACGACATGTGCAGCGTTTTACTGTGGGCTGCTCTTCTATTTTCTCGCTGGAAAAAAACTCTCACATCCATGAAACACACATTTGAGCCTGAACAGGAAAGGGGACTATATAGGCTATAGCATGACATGTGTAAGCAGATCTAGCTGCATTTGAAGTTTTAAAAGCTTCTGCCTGAAAGATTTAGTATCGAGAGGGGGAACTGTATACGACACCCTTGCAGGACCCCTTATAAATTGGAATAAATTTTTCAAAGGAAATCATAAAAAGCCCTTTCCTTTTCCCCTTCTCGCCATGCCATGCTGATGGCTCCATTTAAACTGGGCCTATCCACATTCTTTCACCATTACTGCTAAGTATTGAGCTTTACCTTCAGTGACAGAGAGTTTAAACTGAGGTTGGAGCATTTTAATGGCCCAATTTGAGCCATTTTTACATTACATCAGGATGTATTGTGGTATTGTTTGGAAAAGGGCAAAGAATAATACAGGTCCGGGGAGAACGACAAAGCCAGCAACTTCCTACAAATCGACCCGGCTGATGAGAAAAGCAAAGCATGTGTAACGGCTTGGAGCGACCCTAAAAGGGTTCCTGGTTTAAAGAGGTCGGTTAAACGTTTCAAGTCCCGTCACGCTTCACTTGGACAGCTTGTAACAAAGGAGAGACTCTCCAGAAGTACTGGTGATGCAAGTGGATGCAAGGATCTCGCTCGCTCTTCGTCCCGATCCTCGCCGCTTTCATCAACATCCACAAAGTTCATCCAGTAAACGGCCTAATAACGTTTATCGCCTCGCTTTATTGTTTCACAATTTCTTGTTGAGAAAATGTCCCTGGCTGTGTAAAATCTCAGATGAAAGGGAACGTTTGGATCACCCCTAAATGTGCTTCGGTTTCAGCTGGCTGCAGGCTGTTTGGTGCATAAAATCTCATCTGTGCATTTTGGTTTGACACCCTGTAACCAGAAATGTCACCAGCTTCGAGTGCCATTGACCGAGACACTAAACATCTGCCTTCTTCAGAAGGACTGTACGTAGTTTAGTCCGTTTTAAATCAAACTCTGGTTAGTTTTCCAGCTTGGTGCAAACACAGTAGTCGCACTTGTGTGTGGAGCAAAACAATTGCACCAAGACCCTCTGGAGGAACTGTAGAACAACTCGTTTGTGATCTGAGCCAGTTGCCAGGTGTATGCAGCAAGTCTGCCTTCCTATTCTTTGCATTCTGGGATGTGGCAGAGTACCATAGATGTGCATAGGACACATGGTCAGTGTGGACTATGCAACCAGCTGTAAAATGTTGCAAATCCTCCTTGTTCTACAGTAGACCAGAACACAGCAGCTTCTTCCTGCACACACACTTCCTGTTGAGTTAAATAAGATGAGTAGAGTCCAGTCCACCCGGATTAAACAAAATGTTTAGTCAGACAAATATCTTACACGGAAAAACATGGTGACAGAGACAGAGGAGCACAGGAGCCAGGAAGAAATGGGGAAACTAGAAGGATCATGACACGAATCTGAACACCACTGAGTGATCACAGTTTGAAGTTGGAGTAAAAGAACACACTAGTGTGTGATCATGATTATGGTTTCACATCTAAGTGTTAGTGCACACCTGACATCCTTAATGATGACCGGCTCAAACTAAAGTTTCATTTCATTCATTTTCCTCACGCTCAGTTATCTGCTTGGAGGAGTCTGCTGCCATCGGGGTGTGCCTTTGTCATTTCTCTGAGCCGTCTGCAGTTTTAATGCAGTGGATGATAACTCAAGCGTGTTGAAGACTCTCCAGGGTCCTACGTCAGTGAGTCTCCACTTTCTCCTCTTCAACCTTTACATACAAATCGTCTTAATCTGCGCACTGCAAAGCAGAGCATTATATTTCTGGTTGCCTTTTCATGTCATATAAGCACATTATCTGTTTGTATAGTGTCTTATAGAGATCTGGATGTTTGTGTTTTCAGTGGGAGAAACGTTTCGTCACTCAGAGGTTCGCCCAGCTTTATAAACATGATGACTGAAACGGCTGATGAACTGGACCGTGAGTTTAGTTTCATGATCATTAATTAGTGATCATTACGTCTTATAGAGAGCATCTCGTGGTGCCTTCAGCACCAAAAAAGAGATGATTCCTTCTTTCCCTCAGCTTGCACTTTCACCTTCTGCTCTGAGCCACTCCTCTCTCTTTCCCAAAGGGATGTAATCGTTAAATGAGGCAGACGATGAGCTTTGCATTTTAGTGAGATGACTTAAATGTAGCGACCGGGTGGTCTCCTGAGGGCTCAGTCCTTGTAAAGATGAGGACCTCCCCATCTGTATGAAGGCCTCTCAGGGTTTGGCTCTTTCAGGCTGATGACCCGCACAGCTGGAGCTCCGACCTCAAAGACTTGAAAAGTGAATATTCACTTTTACGGCAGTGTCTCAGACTTAGTTGTGCACAGTGATTAAAACCACTGTTTGTCACTCGTTTAACCAAAATAGAGATAAAAACAAAGACAAAATAAACAGCAGGACCCAGTTCAGCTCTGTGCTTCTTAGATTTGTCACATTAAGTTACTTTTCCGTCCGTTATCCCGTATTGTGATTTTTCCTGCACACAGAATAAACTCATGCAAAGAGGTTTTTGTGTTCCTGCAAAGAAAAGTCATCAGGATTCAAATAAAAATATTTTGAACCTTTTTTTAATTTTGGGTTTTCATATAATGTTAGTTAAGATCACTATTCTGACTGTCAAAGGGAGCAACTAGAGCTTGTTGCAGTTTAGGAGTTAAAGGTACAGACTGGTGATTTGATCTCCGGCTGCTCCAGTTTGCTTACCAAATTTTCTCGGGCAGGAAAATAACATCAAGATGCTCGAATGCATCTATTAGAGTGTAAATGTTAGATAGGAAGCACTTAACACAGAAGAGTGTGTGTGTTGTATTGATCAGGTAGAGTAGAAAAGTACTGTATAAGAACCAGTTCAGTTACTATTGCCGTTTGACTGGATACAGGTGGGTTGTAGAGCAGCTTGCAGATGTGCAGGCTTGATATTTGTCAATCATAGAGGCAAAAATGATGGGAAATGCAGTCTTCTGTTAGGCAGGATAACTAATGCATTGCCTTAGTGAAATGAAAATGTTAAAACTGGGTGAGACTTTACGACCCCTGTCTCTCTCTCTAACCCTCTGCCCAGTGTCAGTGTTGTGTATCACTCACACTCTCAGTGGTGTGTGTGAGTCCCTGGTGTACAGCTGCTCGTCTCAGCGCCCTTCGGCCCCCGTGAGTAAGGAGAAGTGCTTCTCTCCCAGTCTGAAAACTTCCTGCCGATCAGTTCCGCTGCAGCTCCTTTGGTCTGTATCCATGCGTAAACACGACTGACCAGACACATGCAGGCCACTGAATCCCTCACAGCCCGATGGGAAACATCACCACAAATCACTGCAGAGGCAACTTGTTTCAGTCGCTTCTGCTAAGAGGTCAACAAGGTTAAGAAAAAGAATGTGATCATACCTCCGGCCGCACATGTCAGAGTGACACACTTTTGTTTGTTCTCTTCAAGCCCCGTAAAACTCCCGAGATCGTAGATACATCATCAGAGCCTACGACCAATAATATCTGAATGAATGAACAAGACCTCCACCAAGGCTGGAGGTTCCCTCCACACGCTGCATGTAATGATTCACTGGATCCAGAAGAACATCTGGAGCCACATCAGACAGCTCACTGAGACAATGTGTCATTCTGTTAATGCTGCTTATCAACTAAATATGTGTGTGTAAGGATATGACACAGAACATTGCAATGGAGAAGAATCCTTCCAATAATTAACCTGATAGATTCCTAAAGTGAATCACTTCTAAGTTGAGTCAGCCGCTGGTAAAATCTTCCATTCCAATCGATCACATGATCTTCTTGGTGGAAGTAAGAAAGACGTGTTTCTAACAGAGGTAAAGGTTGGGGAGATGAGCTGCAGATCTGTAGTGACCGTTCCAGGATATGATGAGGCCAGAACAAGCAGAGGCAGCTAGAAATGAAACAAACTGGAGTCCTGAACAATCGATCCCAAAGCCAAGTTTTAATAATCAAGTTACCGAACCCCAAGTTGTTCTCTGGTCCGCTCCTCAAGTGTGAATGTGATGTTAGATAGAAAGCAGGACCAGAACATTTATGGTTTACTTCCAGAGTTTGGGGGCTAGAGCCGAAAGCATCAGCCTCCCTTGGCTTCCAGTTGATGTGCTGCAAAGCTCAGTAGAAGAAAGATGTCCAGTGTAGCAGAGGCAAAGGACGAAGCTTTTACCCTGGAGCAGGGGGCTGCTCGCCCCCCTCATCTTTTGTAAAAATGTTAATATTGCTATTTGTTTACTTGTAATCTGCCTGTTTTGTTATGTTTGTGACTTTTCTGTTTGCTTTGTTTTTAATGTTTGTGTTTTTACACGTGATCTGGCACTAAATAAAGACACTGGGGGCGAAGATGAGCACGTGACTTCAGATCAGGGGATTTCACTTTGTTGCCGTGGTGAAACTGAGTGTGGGAGGGGCACTTGTTAGTCAGGCGAGTTTCCAGAGAAGCACAGGTGGAGAGCGGGCCGACAGGTTACAAACAGGTTAGTGTATTGTCTTACAGGAGCGGTGGAGCCGGAGACATCCTCGGTGTGCGGGGAGTGGGGCCCCAAACCGACAGAGCACAAGCAGAGACTCCCGACTGATTTATTCAAAGCAGATTGTTAACAAAGGAAGCCTGAGTGCCACCATATTGACCGTGACAGCCAAAGAACTGCAGCACCACACGACCTTGATTTAACTACTGGCTGATTGCTTCATTGCAGACCGGTGCAGGAAGGACGGCTTCCTCTGAAAGTCTCCACCCTGGGGTGGAAACCCACCACCGAGCCAGCCCAACAACTCCACCAGAGAAAATTAACAAATGACACACGGGAGAGAGAGAAACAGAAGAAAGTCCTAACCCAGTCCTGCCGAACCACAACGTACACAAACACAGCGATGGAGCAGTTCTGGATTGAACACCGTGCAGATGCTCAAATTCAGGATCAAACACTGAACCAGAGCATTAAAAAAAAAGAAACGCTCAACAGCGTCAGGAGCCAGAGCGCCAACAGCAGACCGGTTATGACCAAACAAGATACTTGTTCACCTCGCACATGTGTACCTTCAGCCCTGCATAAAACAAAGGTGTAAGTCAATGTGCATGACCTTGCATAAACACTTGCCATAAAAGTTAACACAGATGATTTGAAGTGCTTCAGCTCCTTGATGTGGGTTTGCTGATGACCCGCGCAGATCTGGTCCTCTCGGCAGAGTCCAGCTGCTCCTACGGCTACTTCAAATCATCGCCTCGGCAAGTATGACGCAGCTATTTCCGTGCAAGCAGGTTACAATAGGAACAGGAATGCTCACAGAGCAATAAAGAAAGCACAACGGGATCTGGAAACTACATTGGAACATATAAAGCAGTGTATTAATCTCTGCTGGAGGTTTCCTCTTGTGCTCTGGAAGTCCCCCCCCCTCGTGAGATGACCTCTTCATCTGTCCAACCTGAGGTTGACGAGGGCCTCTCATTGGCTCTGGATGCAAGAAGGTGAGGAGTTTTCACTAACATGTACTCTTCCTGTTTAACACATATCTAACTTGGCTTGTCCAGCACTAAATAATAATTACTGATGAATTAAATGAAATGAATAAATGGGACAATACTGAAAACTGAAAGTGCAGATAATGTTGCACTGACCCATCAAACCACAGCGACAGTGTAACTGGGATTTAAGTCGTTTTTTACACTTTACTGTAGAATAAACTTTTTAAAAATGTGGTGATAATTTTGCATTCCTTCATCTGTGGTTAAATGACTGGAAACTTAGTGCCATCCAGTGTTTGCCTTGATAATTGTTGTTGTTTGTTTGTTTATTGGTTGTTTGTCCCGTTTGCAGTGACACAGAGTGTGTTCCTGAGAGGATGCATTTCTCTTGTGTGTTTTTTTAAGTTTCAATACTGGTCAGTCTGTTTTTTGGAAGAATTTCTCGTTTTTCTCCTTTCTTGCTGCCTGACTTGCTTTTGCTGGATTCACTTTGAAGTTTTGAATATCTTCTTCATATCAGGACATCGTGTGCTCAACCAGCTGTCTTTTTTTAGTACCGCCTGTAAGACAATAAAAATGACATCTTATTTTATTACCTGCCTTCTTGCCTTTATGTCCTGAATTTGAGTCTGTTTAGAACTTCACATTAAAACATTCAACTTCCACCAAAAAGGAATAATAATAATAATAATAATAATAATAATAATAATAATAATAATAATAATAAATTAAACACATGTTGGAATTTTCATGGCTGCATCCATTTAAAGGTGATCAGATCATTGCATTATTTGCACAGTGTGCTACAGGTCGCTGATTTGAACCATGTAATTATTATTTGCTGTAGCAGCCAGTTGTTATACCAGCGTAGCATCAGGGTGTGTGATGCCATCATCTACCTCCTGCACCGAGCTCTGACCCACCTGGAGAAGACTGGAAGCACTATGAGGATCATGATGACTGATGACTGGCATAGTTGGCCTCATCACAGGTGAGGATGACTCGGAGTACAGAGAGTGGATTCAGGACTTTGTGGAACCACTGTCCGTACTGATGAACGTGGGAATACCAAGTGGATTTCCACAGGGGCAGACAAACCACACTGACACCAGGGAAGTGACACTGAGAGTACCTGTGTGTTCACCTGAACAGTAAACTGGACTGACATCACAACACTGATGTCGGAGCAGACTCTACCTGCTGAGGAGACTGAGATCTTTTAGGGTGCAGGGGGCGCTCGTGTCAGCCTTCTTCTGTGGTGCAGCCTTTTGGAACAGCAGCTTATCTACAGCTGAGAGGAAGCGGTTGGATAAACTCATCAGTAAGGCCACGTCTGTTCTAGGATGGCCCCTCTTGACCCAGTGCAGGGGGGGGGGACGACACAGAAGAACTCCCCCATGCATGAAGCAGTTGCAGAAGTGGAGAACTCCTTCAGTGACACACTGCTGCATCCACGATGCACAAAGGAGTGTCACGGAAAGTCCTCTCTCCTAGCAGCTGTTGGACTTATTAATCAACATCCCAACAAACTCAAATTCTTTATATTATAGTTGTTTATATCGCTGCGGCTGTTTGCTTTGATTTTTTTAAATAATTTAATAACTGTACAGTTTTTCTATCAGTATGTATTGATTGATTTTTGTCCGTCTGCTGCAGGAACACCTGAATTTCCCGAATGAGGGACAATAAAGGAGATTTCTATTCTATTTTTTTTAGACTGGAGTGTTTATTGAACCTTCTGACAAAACAAGAGATAACACATCAGTTTGCATTCATGAGTTTTAATTTGCTACATCTGGCAACTGTCTGCAGTTTATTGCTCACAGTAGCTTACATCCCACTGGCTGCTTGGATACATCAGGCTTTTCAGGTCACACTGATGATGCTGAGGACTCAAAACCTCAAATATCAAATATGAGTCATTTTGCATTAAAGGGCTCAAATGTGACTGCAGAGCATTATTGTACTACTTGCGACACTTTTCCAGTCAAATATTTTCTTAGCTCAGTGCACTGTGTAAGATAATAAAGCATCAAGTTCATGTGGTGTATTAAAATGTGCAAACTTTCCCTGTTTTGCAAAGGACAAAAAAAACGAAGGAACACGTGTCTCCAAATTGTACTCGGTAGTTGATAAATGTACACGTTCTGTCACTGGTCAAGGTGGAGTGGGGTGAAAATCTGTAAAGGATATAGGGTGATGTGATCTACTGAACCAAACTTGTTCTCGGCTACACAAGCCCTGAAACTTAAAAGAATAAATCAGAGGAGCCTCCCCTCTGCCCTCCCTCTCTCACTCTGAAGTCATTTTTTTCATCCTTTCTATTCCTTCCAGGATCCCACATGTGCCCAATATATCACAGAGACTGTATCACCTTCTCCCTTTGTTTATCATCTCCTTGGATAACCATGTGGAATCCCCATCTCATCCCCTTTGCCTTGTCTCCAGAACTTCTAAACGTATTTTACAAGCCACCAGTTACTGAGCCTAATGGTTTGCAGCAGCCGAGCTGGTAGCGCACATGATATCTTGAATGTAACAATCAAAGAGGCATGCAAGATTTTGGTATTTCCGCTGGCTTACAGATGTGCAGCGGCTTCCAGCTCCAGAAGCTGTAATCTAAGTTAAAGGCGTAGAGCGAAGGGGAGAAAAAGACTTCAAACGAGCGAACATCTTATTGCCATGTGTCGCTGCCACAGATAAGAGACGGTACTCAGTGCAGTGGAAACCTCAGCTTCAGCTGGCTGTTGTGTGATGCCAGATAAATAAAACATAACGGTTACAAGACACCACTGACACACGATGTCACTGATGAGAAATTCATTATTGTGCAAAACAGGGCAGGCGCAAGACTTTTTAGGGTCCCTGAGCACAACTTGCCCCCCCCAACCCTCCAGGAAAGAAGATGCCTACAGCAACACAGCTTTACTCTGCACCCTCATAATTAAATATTTTAAGTCTTATTTTACTCAAATAAAAGTAATAATGTAGCTTTAGTCTTGCATTGAATTTTTTACTTTCTAAACTCACCGATAGGTGGCCTGTGGGAACTCAGACACTGATCTTTACGGACCGTTTCTATTTTTCTCACATTTACAGTAAGGTTGTTTTGAATTTTACAGCCTTTTCCGTCGTCATTATAGGAATAGTGATTTTATGCACACAGGAAACACACACGGACCAGTCGCTTGGTAACTCATCCCACATGACACTATTTAACCAATCAAGTCCTTTACTCAGAGTGGGCTTTAAAACTGAAAATTCTGTGAGAAAGAAAAAAATAGCAAAGGCCACAAGTGGTTAATCAGGGAGGACGAGGCAGAGCCCATTTAATCCCACAATCGTTGCCCTTTGAACCCCCTATGATATTAAGAACACTGAACACACTGTGTAGGGGAAGTCGAAGCAGGAAAATGCATGCACTAATTTTGCAGGGAAAAAATTGGGATTAAATGGATTAAAGCTGAAATTTTAAACATCTGAAATGTAGTAAAGGAAAAGGAAGAAAAGGAAAAACTCAAACTTAAACCATCTATTGATTTAGTATTATTATTTTTAAATATTAACCCTGTCCATCCAACAGCTTTAGAAAGCAGAATCATGGTTTGAATACACTGACAGATGCTTTTTGTTTCCCAGCAGGAGCTCTAAGACTCTCTACAGGCTCCTCTTGTGAGTCTTTTTCTGAAATTTATTTATTTATTCACATTATTAGGTATTATATGAATTATTGGTATTATTTACATCTGCATACTTGTGCAATGACAAGCAGGGACGAGCAGATTATTAAAGGGTGGAGAAGCGATAAAGCTTTGCAGGCTAACATGAGTCCCTCTGATGTTAGAAATTAAAATAAACTAAAAGTTTCCTACTTTGTTAATAAATGAAACATAAAGCAACGGAGAATATCTGGAGAGTAAATTATTATTATTTTTTTTAACATTTATTTATTGTTATTTTTAGATATTACAGTTAGCTTTTTTCATTTTTTTTTTAAAAAAACAACCTTATTTTACTTGAATTTTACTTTGTTATTATTGTAATATTAGACCCTCCAGTCATTATGAAAATGAATGAGAGACATTGTTGAAGTTCTGTTGAACTGCACTGTCTTTATTTTACATGACAGCCAGAGGTTGACTGTATACAACAGACAGAGCTTTGTAATATTTTGATTCTTTAAAATAAAATTGGTCTGCATGTCTGCATGCCTGTGTTCCTCTGGTGGGAGTGGGCTGAGGGGGCGGGCCGTCTGTTGTCTGCCTGCTGCAGCTTTAAACGCTCACTGTGACATTTTCTCAGGCTGCCTGATGAAGCAGCCGTGAGTTTGCCACTTGTGCAGCATATGTCTTTAATAAAAGCATAGTGTACCTTCAATTTTGATTTCTTTTCACATGGGCCTACAATATGTGGACAGTGCTGGACAGAAGGTTTTCATTACTCTGTTAAAGTCACACTGAAGTGAAAGATCAATCTTCGATCATACAGGACATGCGTTTGATGAATTAAGCCCCAGATTAGCTGAAATGTACAAATCAAATCGTGTTTGTGGATAAATACTGAGATTTAAACCTGAAAGCTCCAGCACAGCTTCTCTGGTTTTACCTTTGAAGTAAATTTTTTATTTTAATGGTTGGGTGATCCCAAGGGTTTGGTAATGTAAATAACATAAATGCACCTAATCAATAAGAAAAAGGAAAAGATGCAGGTGCAGCAGTCTGAGCAGTTTTCCCCTCCACCAGCTTTTCCAAGCGTCTGCCCTGTTTCCCCCAGCTGGACATGCCCCAAACCCCTCACATATTGGGGGTCGAGGTGTCTTAACTCGTACTCGGCTTCTTGTCCCACCTCTAAAATCTGTTATTTTAATAATCATTTGATTTAATCAATTAATCGTCTAATTCCTTCAACAAATAAGCACATAAACCTTTCAGTCCCAAAAAGTTGATTGTGTTTATCTGGACGTTGGGACGTCCTTACCTGGATGATTGAGCATGAAACACATGAAACGTTCAGTTTTGGCTTTTATTATTGTGTCCTGTATTTAATCCTAACCTTTATGTCCTCTTGTTTTAAGTTATGGTAGTGTATCATTTCCTGTTTTACTCCAGTGACTAGTTTCCTTTTGTTTCTTGGTTATGTTTAGTTGTGCCTTGTTCCTCTCATGTGTCCAGTCTTCAGTCAGCCTCTCTGCGTCGTGTCCTCAGTCTTCCTTCAGTCCTTGGAGATTCATTTTGCTTTTTCGGTTCACGTTTGCTCTGCACCGTGTTTGTGTTCCTGTTGCCTCCTTGTTCCTTGGATAACTTTGCCCTTTGGTTTCTGGTCTAATATTTCTTTGGACTTTTTAAATTTGATTCTTGCTTGCTTTTGTTTTTTTTAACTCTGCCCGTTGCTTCCTGTATTTCTGTCATATGTGAATCACAACACTAGTGGAGTTTCTTTTGAACCACCTCATGTCACTTCCTAAAATGTTTTATTCCTGCTACGGTACCTGAGAAAGAAATTTGGCCTGTTTAGTTCACATATCTGGTGTATGTCTACTGTAAGACCAATAATGACTGATGGTGTCTGAGTCGTGTATATGTGATCTGAGTTTCAGCAAAAGCTGATTTCCAATCCTCTGCTGACATTTCAGACTCCATATCTTAGTTTATAATGAGAAGAGGAAATGACTTTTCCTCTGCCAACATTGATTCTACAGTTTTAACAAATACTGGCGACCGCCAGTGCTCGCCCTCATGCACGTATGGTATCAATTTCAAAATCACATGTCACCTCGCTCTCAAGTTATTGCATTCTCAAGAATTTCAGAAAACTTGACCTATGACCTTTAGCTCAAAGTCACAGAGACTCAAACCTGTCCCACATTTAGTGGATACACCTATGGCATCAGTCTGAAACTCCTATGTTGCCTTCTTCATGAATTATTCTCAAGACCTTCAGAAAACTTGACTCCTGACCTCTGACCTCGAAGTCAAGGTGCCCAGGATTCAAACTCATCTGAGATTTTTAGTAGATGTATCCAACTGATTTTCTTCTTAGGTTGTTGCATTCACAAGATTTTAGGAAAATTTGACCTCTGACCTTGAGGTTGAGGTCACTGATATTCAAATTCTTAGCAGATACACCTACAGTATCAGTCTATTCTCGAGTTATCGCATCCACAAGACTTTCAGAAAACTTGAATCCTGAGCAATGGTCCAGGTCACTGAGAGTGGACACATCTATGGTATCAATTTCAAAATCATACGTTCTCTTGTTCTCGAGTCATCTCATTTTCAAGATTTTAGGAAAATTTGACCTCTGACCTTGAGGTTGAGGTCACTGAGATTCAAATTTTTAGTAGATACACCCATGGTATCAATTTCAAACTCCTACGTCGTTTCGTTCTCAAGTTATGAGAATCACAAACTTGTGGGTCAAAGCTGCCCACCCGCCCGGCAGGGTGACGACAGTACCCCATCAGCCTTTTAGCCGAGAACATTTTCTGCATTAACCTTCTGTTCTCTGCAGAAGGTCAGAAAACTTGAAAAGTGTCTCTCCAAGTGTCTTTAATGTTTTGCTTTTTTCTGCCCATCAATTCAAAACCAAACACCTGTTTTAAAATGATCCAAAACCACGAAAGTTCCCAGAACTAGGAGACAAAAACAAGTTCTTGGAAGTGTTTCTTTAAAATTATACTGTTATCAAAATAGTGTCTGTTAATCTTGTTTTAATCACTAGCACACCTTCACTCTCACACTGAGCGAATGTACCAGTTTGTGCTTAAAATAACTTCAAACAACTGGAGCTTAAATACCTGGAAATAAGATTTTCTTGATACCAAAAATCCAGTGGAAAACTAAGTGGAGCGGAACAGTTTGAACATCACGCTGAAAAGCGACTCTTCCCTATGGGTGGAAAACTGACGCTTTTTTCTGCTTCCCAGCTCTTTTTTTGATTTGTCTAAAAACAGTTTGGGTTCTGAGGAAATGTGTGTGACTTCTGGAAAATGATGTGTGCTATTAAAACCTGGATTATTTTTATGGTATAAACCATTACACATATCTGTTTTGATAACATTTTACTCACGAAGATACATTCTGATGAAATTCTGATGACTTCATGAGGTGATTCCATGAGGGCAGCAATGATAAAGAGGAATCAGAGCACTCGCCTTTATTTTCTTTTAAATCTTATTATTTCACATTATTTTCCAAGTTAAGGATGGAAAAGGACGTTATCTCACCCACAGCTGACCAAAGAGAATCCAAGTCATGAAACCAGCGTAGTAAAGAATCATCATCTCTGCCAGTAAATCCTTCAGCTCAAAGGTATCTGGAGCTGAGTTTGACCTGATCTCAGTTGGAGGCCTGGGGTCAGTTTGACTCTCTGCCAGTCCTGCCAGATAAATATGCTTTGTGCTTCCAGAATCTCTTCAACATAAAGAGATCTCTCACTGCTCTATGAATCTCGAAATCTGTTCTCCATCTTAACTACGTTACATTCTGCTGGATCAAACACGCTTCCTTGTGCACGCTGCTGCATTAATAAATCAAATCAGATTAAAAGCAGCTAAACCAGCTGTGATGTCCTCACTCAGAAATGACAGAAAGGGTTTAGAAAACAGAGATTTTGACAAAGTTGCCAAGACAAAAATTAATTTAAAGCTTTTAATGCTTTAAAGCTGTTAAAAGAAACATTGCATTAAGCCGTGCAAGCATCAGTGACATGACTTCATGTCAGAAATCAAAATTATCAGGTCGAATAAAATCAAAACTTAACTTTAAAATAAAGGAACACATCCTCTTAGGCCTTATGTGGGCCTGGAGAACAGTTGACTGGTGAGTAGTTGTTGGAAGTTGCTCACAGTTGCTGCGCAATCGGTTGCTAAAGTCAGTGATTGTCAGTGTTTTATCCCAGAGCAGTTGTGAGTGGTTGCTGGCAGTTGCCAGATAAAATAGGTTGCCATGTACACACTACTGAATCGAAAACCTTGGTCACCAGCAGATTGCTGCTGTCACCAATAGTTTACATGAAGGATGCCAATATGTCTGCAAATACTTGCCAACTGCTCGACTTTTACTCTGAAGGGACGCTCAGGACGGCGTCCCTTCAGAGTAAAAGTTCCACCTGTTGAAACATGTTGTTTGCAGCAATAGTTTTACCAAAGCAATCACAGGAAGGTTTACGAGGCAGCATCTTCTTCTAGAAACAGACACAACTACTTACCAACTGGTAGGCAATACACATGTCCCCTAGCAACCATGGTTGCCAAGGGGTTGTTGACCAGTCACTAGCCCTGTGTGCCCGAGGCTTTATGAAATGATTTACTTAAGCTTTACAGCTTGTGTGAACACTGGTTTGGCACACCTCATCCCTGACTTTCCAGTCCAAAAACCTCTCTATGAGTCTGATGCAGCACATCAACATTGTTTCCTTTACAAAATGAAACTCTAACTGCTTGTAATCAGATGCAGTTCAGAAAACACCACCTCAGTCTGAAGGGGGATTACACCATGGATTTGCTGCAGATGACACAATCACTCACGCACTTAAATCTCACGAATTATTGAAATTCTGTCTAACAAGATGATATTTGTCCGCTTTTTGGTGACTCGGTGTGATCTGGTCGCTTAGAAAAAGCTTAAAGGCAGAGAATGGAAAACAAATGTGAGACAACACCGCGGGAGGTGAAGGGACAAAAGAAAGCAGGTCTCACACAGTCCCTGCCAGATACCGAGTGCTAATGGAAGCAGGAAACGCATATTAATTTTAATACTTTATACGCAAATATTTCTGTGCTCTCCCACCGGCTTGTGTTACTCAACGCTCAGAAGACGAAAGCCAAGCGCTTCTCATGTTTCTGACCACAACAAACCCTTTTCTCGTGCACGTCCAGCTTCGGGCCGAGTGTGCAGGGAGGGGAGTTAGCTGTGATTGGCTAATACCTCAGCCTGTTGCTCCCCAGGGATGACTTCAATGAGGTGAACTACATGGACGATTCTTGTTGCGAGAGTGCCTTCACGTGCTTTTTGTTTTGCAGCCAACGTCCTCGTGTTTGTGGAAAACAGGAGGCGATGGGGGGCAATGAGCAGCTGGAGCAGAGGCGGCCGTGGGGACTTTCCATGAAATTGGCTACTTTCAGACTTGTTTCCATGAGACAAAGCATTTCTTTTTACAGTGGAAAAATTGCCAAACTTGTGTTGCTATTCCAAACACTATGTGTCATATTAGATGAGGCCACTATGCTGACTGTGGAGCTGGTAGCATGAAAGGAACTTGCTCACCTGTGAAGGTTATTTTTAAAACTGCTTTATGGCTGCAGGTCTTTATGGGGGAAATAATTTAAACATGCAAAATTTACAGACAAACAAACAAACAAACAAAAATAGGAATTCCAAGTGAATCACTGAATAAGTCCTGATATTGCTGCATGTTTACTAGTTGAATTCACCGTATCATTAGGAAGCATAATGGTGCAAATCAAAGTGACAACAGATGAACTGGAGGAGCAACAACAAGACAACCCTTTAAAGGAGATGGTTTGTGGTGGCCACAGACCATTGCTCTCCGTATCCCTACTGAGTGATTGTTCTCCAGTTTTGCTTTTTGACAGTGAATTCTTGTCACTGTTAATAATGCGAAATGTAATCAACAAAAAAATAAACATGGCCACCAATCTGCTAGTTTTTGGGTATTTTGAATTTAGCTAATGCTAAAAAGCTAATGCTAGCAAGCTTGGTTAACAAGCTGCATTTATAAACTGTGCAAATAGCAGAATAATAAACCAGTAGAATAAATTCTGAACTGAAGTACAAATCATCTTGATGGTTTGCAATATATAAAACTTGTCAGATTATTTACTTAAAATGCTCCAAAATAATACACCAGCACAGCCGGGGGTAGGGGACTAGTGCTTAGCTACAGATTCCTACATCGGGAGAACTGTCAATCAAAGCAGCCGCGCCTGTCTCAAGCATTCAGATGGAGACTTGGGGATTTATTTGCCTTTAAAATGAGTCTCCACTAGAAGAGCTAACTCCTGGGTTAGCTTCATCTTTAGGCCCCAGAGCTTGGCGCTACCTGCAAGGAGATTTTTTACTGCATTATAAATTTTGAATCCATAAACCTTTCCTTTAATTAAAATCTATCACATATTACATATCTGTATTAGCCTCTTTATTGTCATGAATGAGGAAATATATCCAGTGTTGCTAACCCCTACTACAAACATTTATCCCCAACGATGGCCAGAGATTAGATGGTATTCTGAAAAGGTGATTTAAATTGAGACCCGGTTAAACAGTGAATGACTGGAGTCTCCAGCACACGCTGAAATAATTCATGTTGACTTTCAAAGCATCAGAGAGCTGAATCAAAGAAACACTGACACTTCCCATATAACTTAATGCTGAGCTGGAGGGGAAAAAACAGATCTGTGGTTCGAGAGCGAGTGGAGTGACCCAACCTGGTCAAGTGTAACTGAGAAGGCCATGTCTGGTAACCCCAGGTGCACCAGAGGAGTTAAATGATGTGAGGAAATAAGCAATAACTGCAGAGCTTGTGTGTGTACTTTTACAAAAGCGGTGTCAGGGTCGATAAGTGTCCCGCGGTGGCAGCGAACAGCTGGAAACAGACGATCTCTGACTCTGAGAGCAAGACTTGTTTCATATGCAGCTGGTTAAAGAAGCAAGGACTTTAACATTTCAGCACAAGCTAGTGCTAAGTGCAGACAGTGTGGCTGTTTGAAAATCAAACATGAGATAATGAAGAGCCGAAGCTGCAGATGCTGTGTAAAAGTGAATGTTTTTATAGTGTTGTTATACAGTTTCCTACATGTTTCTGCCAAAAGACTCTTGGCAGCCTGAGAGCTGTGTGGTAAAAAGTTTAGATTGACTGGGGACACTTTAGTGACTCTTTTACTTTAATGTCTGCGCCTTGAGCACCCCCATAGGATCCAATTAGGAGGTGCATTGGACTCCTGAGCTGCATCCCCAAGTTAAAAAAGTGCAGCTTGATCCCTTAATAAACATTTTTGCCATACAGAATACCTTATTAGCCTTATTAGAGTTCACGAAAATGCCACCAATAACCACCAAAATTGGTACATGCTGTAGTTTTCCACAAAGGAGGAAGTGCTGTTCTTGATTTATCAAAACTCTTTAGAGACTGTTACAGAGGAAGCGCGAACACAATTAGCTTAATACTGTTTATATGTTTGCCTTAAAATCACTGGGTGTCATTAACAGGCCGCACAAACAGATCTGGGCATAAACCGTCTGAACCAACATTTCACACACAAATCTGTTAATCATCAAAATTTACTTCCATGAATTTTCTCGTAGTCGGCCGCTGACCATGAGTACAAACCAACAACGAAGGACAAAATGTAGACACACAACTTTAAACTACTGTTACTTACTAGCATGATTATTAATTATTAAGCTGATTGATCTTTGGTTGTTATTTACAGTTTTCCCAAACACCATCAGCCAGAATTAGAATTAAATACTTACCAGTAAGACATTAAATTGGATATGAAGAATACAAAATACTAACTGAAAAGGTTGAAATTGGCATCATCTTATGGTTGTCATCACTTACAGTCTCATGTCCTGGTACTCTCCCAATGCTGGAGAAACTGGAAAATTTAGCATGAGATGAATTTCTCATCTCATGCTAACAGATCAGCTGCTTCTTATCTAGCACCTCTTCTTTTCCCCGTCTCATCCGTCTGTGGAAACACTTCAGCCTCAGACACTAAAGGTTCAGTCAGACTTTCTCCTGCTTTTGTCTTGAAACATCGTCAGCACTTTCATGACTTCAACAAAACATGCTTATATTCGTGAATAAGGCCCGATGTTTGAGTGTGTAATATTGCTATCAGAGATTCCCAAACCAAGACTAGACCCAAAGCCAATCATGCCATTTTTTTCCATGGTTACCAACACTGTGATGGTCAAGTCCCACGAAAGCTCCCAGACTGGATGATTTTGACAAATGTTATATTTAACCAGTCTGCAGGGAAACAACCACAACAAGAACTCAGATTTCTCTTAAAATCAGGCAAAATAAAGCAAATTCTTTTTGCTAAATGTAACCCTGGGACAGTTAGAGTCTGTCCCAGGGTTACATTTGCAGCTTTGGAGGGGCTGCAGCTCATGTATTGTGTGTCCTGGCCCTATAATAAGTCTGGGCTTATATACATGTTACACTTAACTGTCTGCTGGTTCAGAGATGAGTGCTGTACTGATTTGGTATCCACTGAGCCAAACCAACAGGAAGTCCCTTTTCTTATTTTATCACTAATATGCTGCAATGATGTTGAGAAATCTGTAATTGATCTTTGATACAGTGTAGTATAGTTAATGATCACGATAACAATGAGTGACATTAAGCATTTTTCTCAGTCTCATTTCAAACGTGTGTTCAAAAAACAACATTATTATCAGATTCATAATGAATGGCACTTAGGACACAGATGTATCTGTGGATGGGAGGACAGGCTCATGGCTGGACTTCAGCATTTATTGTAATGCAAATGTCCTCCTCATAGAAATGAAAAACACACACACACAAAACTTGTGCTGTATAGATGGTATTAAATCGGTATGCACCTTCTGTAATATCAAATGGCAGAGAAAGAACCAAATGCTTTGCTGATTATGTGGAAATGTTTGTGAGAATGAATGATGGATCTGTGAGGAGAGTGAGACGCGTCAGCTGACGCTTCAGTACCAGCTGAGAAGCCCACGCAGACACTACGGTTTCATCCGATACTCATGAAACTGGTGAAATCATTGCTGGAATTGTTCCTCTTGAAACTCTATTTCATGTTTCACACGGTTTCCCAGGCGGAGACGGACCTGAAAGAGTCCCACACTCAACAGTGCTGTTAAAACTGAAACAAGTGAACTGAATCTCCGAATAAAACGCTTTCTGTGTTTGGCCCGGAATAAGCGAGATCCTCTTAATAAAGTGTAAAGTTACCGCACACCAGTCAGCCATGACGGCGGTTGACTGTCAGATGGTGGAAGTAAAGAAATTTTCTCAGAGTGTCTCTGGTGGTGTAGCAGGAACAATCTGCATTTAATGAGTTTAGCTTTCCAAAGCGAGAGCAGCAGGAATGGATTCATCAGTGAAAGCATACATCCAGCAGCATTTCACTGCTACTGCAAAGACAGCATTCAAATACACATAGACACTGAAATTATGTTTTTAATCATATTAAAAAGGAAAAGCTGGGACTAGTTTTCTTAGTTTGAATTCACCTTTTCTCATTATGTCATTGAACCAGGGCGAGCTGTAGTACCAAATTATAGCAAAGCAGTTCCTTTATCTGCAGGTCTTTATGCAAAATATGACCTGGAGAAGGAAATGACCACAACAATAAACCCAATAAATAAACCTGAACTCATACAGAAATTGATTACAAGTTATTAAAGTTAAAACTTTATTTTTCACAAATAGAATATCAAGTAAATTTTACATTAACTATTTAACTTCTGGAATACAGAATAAAGTTTTAAAAAATGGAATCATGAATAAATAAAGATCAGTTTGCACTGAACGTGACGTGAACACATTTCCCAACACGATCTGGTGCTCAGAGTAAGAACACACCGCCTGACATTCGACTCGCAGCCCCCTGGTTATAAATTATGCCAAACGATGTCTTGATTTTCCCACTGTTACATTTTCTGTTCTATTTTAATTTCCATACTCTTGAACTCACACCGGGAATGTATTCCTGCAGACTGAGTAATGATTTTGGGAAATGCAGTCAGGTCTCGGGAGGCAGCCGTAAAACTTTGCTCCCTGGATCCACTCGAAAGATGGAATAATCAAAACCTCCAGTTTTCTTTGATCTACAAAAACATCTCTCTCCGTATTACCAGCCCCACTGTAACATATTCAGATCAGTAAAACTGAGCAAAGGTCCTCCAAAAGGAAATGTGAAATTGGAACATGAGCCCTTACTCTGCTAAAACACAATATTACACTTTCATTTGATGACTTCTTAAGTGGGGAAACCATAGAGACAGAATAACTCAATATGAAGACACCGTTTATGAGCGCTGATGTCATCGTGCAGAAAGTCGTATTGCATATTGGTAAAAGCTTTCACGTTGGGAATAAAACACGAGATTAGCACCGATCTTTTTATCCAGAGTCAAAGCATGTGAAGAACCCCTGAGTGGCTCCAGTCAGGTTTTTTATATCCAAAGACGCTGCTTAAAGCAGAGTTACCGCTCCAGATACTGACCGCAATCATTTTTACAAGCTTCACAAGGCTTTCAGACGTTACCATAATGAGGGATTTTATTTTGTTTTTAAACTGTTAATAATGATGTAAAGCTATGAATCTGCCAGATATTAAAAATGTGTCTATTATTATAAGATGGACTGGGGTGGATCTGCAGCAGTGACCACAGTTGAACATCTGTTCATTAAAGCTGTGCGAGTCATTAGCAATGCATGAGAGGATAAATCCCAAAACAAGTGTACAAGAGACGCAAATGTGTCGTCCAAGTTATTTCCCAGTTAGTTCAAAGGAAAACATCATCTAGTGCACAGAATTTGCACTACAGTTTGACAGAGCCACAGCAGAACGATGATTTCAAAACTAAAGAAATGTGAGAAAATGTAACTCTAGAACATACAATAGGACAAAATGACAAACCGACAGATTTCAGTTGGAACCGACTGAGGCTCCACGACACAAGTGCAGACATACTGACTGCTGCTTTGTTACACGACCACTGTTTCTGCACGGTAGCAGGTGGAGCCTGAGTTCAACTGTAAAAATACCAACCTTCAAAATGAGTTTAGCAACTTTTTTCCTGCAAGTTAAGATTGTGATTTGAAAAATGAGATAATTAATGTTCAGTTGTTGGTGTAACTGGTAAGCTGGGAGCACCTATTAAAACACCAGTGATCAAGTCAGCTAAGTAACTACCAGCTTCTGATCATCTTACTGTAATAATTCTAATATATGTAATATATATGTGTGTCAGTATGAGCCAAACTTAAGTGAACTTTGCATGAACATCATCACACATGCAGTCATTATTCACACATATGTATTAAAATAAATTTTCTTCTGCTTATCCGAGGCTGGGTCACCGGGCAGGGAAGCCCAGACCTCCTTCTCCCTCATCCACCTCCTCCATCCTCTCTGTGGAAACACCGAGGCGCTCCCAGGTTAAGATATATCATTTCTCTAGCATGTTCTCCCCATAGACAATTTTTAAGCTGTCAGTTTAAAAAAATACTGATTATTAGGGGCAACCATCTGTTACGCCGCCTAGTGAGTGTTAGATTTTTTGCTTCTTGGGCTGAACCACAGAAAAAGACAACTCGCCTGTAGAAAACCAGGAATCAAATGCAGCACAGAGAAAAAACTAAAAAAAGGTTTGTGTGTGTGTGTAGTCATGTGACCATGGTATTAATAGACACAGGAAACTTTTGGCAGATGTGTCGCAGGGAGACAGTGTGTACTTTCCCCCCTGCAGATGGAAAAAACATAGGAAGCAATTAAAAGCTCGAGGTCACGTGCCTTCTCACCCTGACACTTCAGGAGCAGGAGGATGCCTGCTAAAAAGATAAAGCTTCTCTTTCTTGAGCTTCTATTACAAAGAGACTCCTCCACCCTGCTCCACCCTGCTCCACCCTCCTTAGTGCACGGCTATTTATTTGCTTACACAGCTTTCACAAACCTCATTCAGCCTCTAAAGGTCAATAACCACACAACACCTGTCTCAGGCCACACTAATCGGAACAACGTCTGTTTTTCTGTTTGTGGACAACAAGAGCACACACACACACACACACACACACACACACACACACAAAGCTGCCTGCTTTTGCGCAGTATTTATGGTGAGACGAGGTGGGCAGACATGTGGGAACCCAACACCACATTTACATCCAATTGCTGTGTAATGATGAAGTGGTCCATTTGGTTCAGATTGACTGTTTGTCCACAGCAGGCTTTGTTCTGTAGGCCTGCAGATCCATCATGTGCAGGAGTCGGTGGGACGTCTGAACGCAGCCCCTCATCGTGACACACGTGATGATATTTATCAGCTAAAACTGACCCGATTGTCCCAAACAGAAGGCGTTTGGTTGGATTTCTTTGCAGTGTTATACACTGAGCTTGGATTTATAATGTGGTCTAATATGATCCGAACCTGTATTTTAATGATCTCATAAGCTGCAGCTGGAGCCCATGTGTGGCTGTCTGCTGTCCTTTTTGTGGAAAATAAGTAAATAAAAAGTGTGTAATAAATGCATAGTTAAAAAAGCACTGTATTCAGATTGAAGCTATTCCACCTGTTCTCAGTGCTTCTCATTTATTTTCCTTACAGCTAGAGAGAGAGAGAGAGACGGGTTTAGAAACTGTCTAAAGCTGGAAGAGTGAAAATTAAAGCAGTGAGAAGAAACATCTGTCCGATATGAAACAAAAACAGCCATCAATCTTCAGATGTTGCATTCAGAGCAAATAACAAAAACCTGTTTTGTTGTTCGTACCTTTATCATTTTTATTTTTCTGTAAGGCACCCAACGCCAGCAAAGTCTGCCAGGCACCAAGAAGCATAATGACATCTAAATCAACAGGACTCAGCAACTGCAGTTTGTTTTAACTTGTGCCTGCTCCCGGTTTTACTGCCAGACAGATTTTGGCTGTGGTCTTCCCTCTGTCGAGGCCTACAATCCGCACCAAATGTTTCACATTACCCAGTGTGAAAACCCTCCTATTCCTCAGATTCTTTTTTACTGGTCCATACATCCATGGAAACTTGATATTTCATATTTCATTCTGGTTTGTGGATGTCATTGCAAGTGGACGCCGGTTCACATGCAACCGCCCGACCGCTGCCTTTGATCGGCCTGACCGCGACTAATTGCGGACGGTGAACAAATGAAAGAAATATCGGGAGATTTCATGGTTATTGCCACCACGGCCCGCGCTGCCCGGTGCTGCTGTTAGCAGTTAAAATAACCTGTGACTACTTAGTTTGTTTCCTTTTACAGTTCAACAGAGATAATTTTGATCAAGCGGAAGTCCACGGAAGCGTTTGCGGCTTAGAGGAATTCATCGTCACACCGAAGCCGTAGCTCCTCATTCACATTCCCAGCACATGGAAACATAACACTTGCACTGCACTCCTTTTTAAAAGCCTTGAGCACAAGTCAGAGCACCTCCTTCACATGTCCTGTTTGAGTCTGTAATAAACTGCGTATAGAAACACAACACCACAACCACAAAATCCCCACATGTTCTTAAAAGGTATTCACGATAGAGAGCTGAATTGTTCTGGCAAACAAAATTCATTCCTCGCATAAAATATCAAGGGAAAGATGTAGAAAAAATTTAAAGCAGCATAAATGTTCCAAATGTTTAAGAGTGGCCGGCGGATCCCGAGGGGCTCGTTCGCGATCGCTCTTTGTTCCTCGTACAGGATGTAACTTTGCAAGCTGGTTTTCATTCAGGCTCCAACAAACCAACAGCTCACTCTCTTAACGTTTATCTTCGCTGAGATTTGCGTGCAAGTGTCTTCCTTTTTGCTTTTCCTGTTTTTTTTTAATGCATTAAACCGTTTTCCTGCTGCTTTGGTGCACAAACATGTCGATAGGTCTAAGGTATGTGTTCGACCACGTAGCATGTTGACCTGCGCGGCTTCAGGGAGTGCTGGTAAAAAGGCGGCCGATTTTCCGGTTAGGAGGGCAGGTTAGCCACGGTCTCAGCAGCAGGTGACTGGAATGAGGTCATGATTTGGTCATGGGAGGGGGGACGGCAGCCCCCTGTGTGTGTGTGTGTGTGTGTGTGTGTGTGTGTTGAAACCTCTGAACAACTGCTGTGAGGAGACATCAGAGGGCCGAGCTACGCTGCTTTTCTCCACCGTTCAAGGTGTCGTTTCACACCGCCGAGCCCAGCCGCTGTGGAATCCTCCGGATTGATTTGCTCATCCATGAAAGAGATGGACTGCTACTACGAGCCCCCGGAGATAACACAGGAGGAGCACCGTACACACCAAGGAGAAAGACTCTGAGCTGCCTGTGTAGCATTTACACCACTTTATCTCACACCCCTGACTTTCCATAAAAGGTTATTTGCAGAAACTGACCTCCTAGAGTCCTGTGACATTTGCCATTAAGCTTGCACGAGTAAAGCTTTTCCATGTGCTGCTTTAAACAACTGCTGCCACTCAAATAACTTAATAACATCCACATTTCAACCCTGACCACCCTTTACTTGCAAAGATTCTTTTTTATTTTAAAGTTACTTTGCTCTGTGGTTGGGTTTTACTCCACCTGTTATGATTTCTTTTTCAATCTCGTGATCCTGCAGTATTCTTATGACTGTCTGCTGAAAGCTGCTGCTGGTGTTAATGAGACCAACGCTGCTAAAGAGCAGGAGACACAGAGGAAGCTGAATGGTTTACGCTCGCTCTGCTCACTGTGTCATGGAGCGTTCAGGTTCAGATGCTCAGTGTTTAAATTTTACATAAAATTGAAAAAGAAATGTAAAATGGCCCATGTTATATTTCTGACATTTTACACATAACTATAAATAAATTAACTATAACTATAATGGCTGGAACATTGTGACCATCATCACTGTAAATTTTCTGTTTTTCTTAATTTATTTTCTAACTTCTGAAAAAAATTTAATGCAAAAACATTTAAATTCCAGAAATTCAACTCAATATTTGTTCAGCTATATTTTTGCATTATTCAAAGCAATGATTCAAAGGATGGTTTGCAGCTGACTCCTGTGTGTAGTTTCAGGATGCTGTGTGTGTTTAACAGCTACAGTTTCTGGCTTCACTTTGCAAACCGTCACGAGCGCTCTGTCCACGCGCCTGCTGACACAGGGCCCACTGAGTGTTGTGACAGTTTTGCAGAAATAAGCTTTTAGCTGGGATTCAGGAACCACGTGTCCACTCGGTGTGACAGCATCAGGTTGCTGAGAGAAAGGGAACAATGTGCAGTTACACACAGACAGATTCAATTTGGTTAAACATCACAATACAGCCAACAGCTAAGGGCATAATTATAAAGTAAACAAAATTGAATTTCAATGAGTTTTTTTTATTGTACACTACAATTTATGAATAAATGCTAATAAAAATAGATGCAATAGAATAACGGACTAACAAGTCAGGTTTATACAAGAAACAAAGAAACAATTACAGTGTAAGTAAATTTAAAAATAATTTAAAGTGCAGCATAAGTAAAAAAAGGAAAACTCGTGATACATAATGAATATTAATTAAGAATTTAAAATAACAAAGATGAAAAAGGCAAGTTTGAGTCTCTCCATAGTTTGGTACACGCTCTGAAGAGTGCACAGTATTATGACATAAGACAGAGAAATATTGTTTTTACATATAGTTACCAGATAATTACACACTGCTTAAAATTATTTATGCCGTGCTTAAATTTACTTACAGCACAATTTGTGACTTCCCTATAAAATACCTGATTTCTGCTAAAATACCAGGAAATTATGCGATACTTAAAATGACTTAAATGTGCAGTGTAATTATTTCTTTGTTCTACAGATTTTGAAACGTCCACACTGCACAGGCTGTCCAAATGTCAGCATATTAATGGATGTGGCTACACCAGCTGCTGTCTGAATGCATAAATATGGGACGAAAATAAAGTACTTGGTGCTCGTCATCACATCTCGTGTCTCTCGTTTTTAGTGAATCCGCTCGTCCGTCCTCTGGCGTTACATTTTGTGTTCGGCAGCAGATCTTCGGGCCGCTCTCTGACTTCGCCGGGCACCAAATCAGCTTGGCATGCTGCAGCAAGCCTTCTGTAAGACATTGTCTTCAGTGAGGTATCGCCTTTCATTCTTTTCCTTTCTATGCCATTTGCTGTGCGAGGGCAACAAAGCGGCATAAATCTCTCGAACTACCTGTTTGATAGTCGGCCAGAGGCGCCTGATCGCCACTGCCAAGTTGGGGAGGGGGGGTCGGTTACTGCTGGGAGCCTGAATCTCATTTGAGCTCGTAATGATGGTTAAAACAAAAAGCCAGTGTAAGGAGAGACGGGAGTGTAATTAGCAAGAAGTCCAGTCTGTAAATACTCAGCGGCTTCAGCCTGTTATGCGATATGATTCATGGAGTGTGTTGAAGAAGAGTGAGTGTGAAATTTCCTCTGCTTGGCGTTCTCGGCCTTCAGATCCGACAAGATGAATGAGCTTGATGAGCTCTTCGGTTTCCGTCTCAGCCTCCTCGCATTTGGCCTTCACGGTTTCTTTCCTCCCTCGCTGTGGAGCCACTTTACAGGAGCCGTGAGAAATGCCGCCATCAAAGAATGACTTTGTTAGGTTATTATAAGCTGATGTGAAAGTAAGAGAGGGGAAGAGAGAGAAAAGAAAGAAAACACTGGTAATGGATCATAAGTTACACTTTTAATGGAACAATGTGATTTGATCCGGGTGTCAGCTTTTTCTAACTGATCGGCGCGAGGAGGGCCGCGAGGTTTCCTCAGGCTGTTTGTGCTCCAGATGATGTAAAAAGTGAGAAGGAGGAGGACAGTTTAGCCCCAAACAATTAGTCTCTGCAGACCAGCGAGCCTGCACAGTGCCAAAGGTCTGCCAGAATGAGAAACTCAGATGTTCCTCAAAGCAAATGTCAAGTCAGATTGACTCATTTGTGGATCGCGTTCAAATGTGAACGTATCTGTCTGGGAAGAGCTCCGACTCCATAAAAGCCGTCCCTCGTGTCTCCCCAGTATCTAATTGTATCTAACAGGAAATGAATACTTGATTCACCACCAGCTTAAAGAGGCAGAACTAATCAATCCCAGAGAGCCAACAAAAGCATTTTATGCAAAATTACTGATGAAAAACGAGCTTCATAAAGATACAGGGACCCTGCGCCGCTCCAAAATCGGAATCAGACAGACTAACGTGGGAATTATACATTCATAAGCCATAACTTACAGTTCAGCATAAAAGTATTTAATAATAAAAATTAATCAAAAACTAAAAATCAACAATAATGCACGATATTCCATAATTCTTATACAGAACACAATATGGGATGTTTTTCATGACCTCACTCTAAAGACAATGTTTTTAAGGTTTGGACTTAACCCTCCTGTTATGTTGGTTTCCAGGAACACCAATTATGCTCCTGGGTCAATTTGACCCGGGGCATGTTTCCTCATCCAAAAGTGTCAGACACACTGGCATTGATTATTTTACAATTTTCTTTTATAATTTTGATTTTTCTCGTTTTCTGTAGTGATGCACATGATATGTGACATCTCTTCTGTTCTGGGTCAATCTGACCCGCAACATAGAAACATCTATGATTTATGGCTTTTATTATTTACTGTCGAGTTTCCTTCAGTTTATTGTTCACCATGAATATTTTTTTTGGCACAAGCTACATTCTTTAATTTAGCTCATCTACTCAGTCCAGTTCTTAAGTGATGACGTATGAACCCTGCTTGCAGGTCCAAACTGAGTTTATTAAGGCTGTTGTGTTTTTAACATGTTTTAATGTTTTGTATCTTGTTCTGTTTAATCTGAACAAGCTCCGAAAAAAAGTCAGTGATCACTGTCGGCCTCTTTTGGTTTTAATCATCACTTTTCATTTTAAAACCTTACGATGTAACTGCAGCCCCTGCAGCAGTATATTAATCACTAACCTCGTATTGTGGATGGATTATCTCAGTTGTTCCCCTGACTGAAGTTTGGTCAGTTTACAGCATCCTGCTATGCGACTGTATTTGTCTCTAACCATCAGGAACCTTCACGTTAACTTTTATCGAGTGGAAAAGTGTTAGCGTTCATCCTCCAGCTTCACTGTTTATGTTATGCTAACATAGCTGTGTTGCTAGCGATCACATAGCACATCATTATATACCAGCTAGCCCAACTTCAGTAACCCTACAAACATCACTACTGTTTAGTTTCCTGTCTTCATTTATGTTGGAAGTGATAGCAGAGCTGTACGTCTTATCCGGCTAAAGACCGGATAGTAACTTCTTTAAAAAGAGACAAACACAAAAAAGTGGAAGTTAAGGTTTCTGACCAAATAAAATCAGGCCGCCTATAAACATGTAGATTTACTTCAATTCAATTTGGAATTTAACTCTTTTATTTATACACCTCCAAATCACAACGACGCTTTCCCACTTGTGCAACATCACAGCGGCTGAGCTGACTTCGTGTAAATTCTTGCCAGCACATTTTTGGGCAAGGATAGCTCAGTAGGTAGAGTGGTGGCCCCATGATCGGAAGGTCGGGGGTTCGATTCCCCTAAACAGCTACCCTGAGGTACCCATAAGCAAGGTACCGTCCCCAAAAACTGCTCCCCGGGTGCCCAATGACTGCCCACTGCTTCACTGAGTGAATGGGTTAAATGCAGAGAGGAATTTCCCCACGGGGATCAATAAAGTACACTTTCTTTCTTTCTTTATCCTGCAAAGATTTGATACACGGAAGAAAATTTGTTGTGTAAAACACCTGACTTTGATATTTTGCAGTTCATATTCATTTTTCACAGTCAGGATGGATCCTGACCAAACTCGAGCAAAAAAACTTTCCTCTGAGAGGGAAATGTATTTATTTTTGGCTGAACCTTAACCGTAAAGCTTCACTTTTTCCTGTCTAAAAGCACAGTGGCTAATTTCTTTATGTGACAAGAAGTAAAAAATGTGTTTTCCACATTTCTCTGGTTCCTTTGATTTCCTTCAGGACACCAAATGCATGCTTGTTAGGCTAATTAGTGGTTCGAAATTGGCTGTGCTTGAGGATCTGAGCATGGAGGACTGTGTGATTTAGCCCTGTGATGGACTGGAAGCTTGACGAGGGCGTCTGATGCCTCTTTATGTAGGCTGGGATAGGCTTCAGAGTCTCTGCAACTCTTGTACGATGAGACAGTAAGAAAAAGAATGGACAGATGGATGGAACGTAATTTTCACATACGCATCGTAAATTATTATTTTTTCAACTTAAAGCTCATTTTTCAAAAATGGTGAGGCCTTACTGTAGCGAAACCATCCCTGAGAAGGGTATCATAACCTCCTGAAGCAAAGAACAAAACATCAGGCGGCTCAAGAAGAGTCCCAGCAAGTGCAGCCGCCACATACCACATTTTAACAAGTATCTTACCACACTCACGCTGTAACCAAGTCAAACCATATGGACTGAGGAGAAGGGCGGGTGCACGGCCCAGCAGAGGTGTCCCATCTCAGGATCAAGTCATAAGTCATGTTGAAATACCTCAGAAGACAACAACATGTGGACAATTACCATCCTGGAGGTGGAAAACAGAAAACAGACAGAGAGCTAACAGAGAGATAAGAGCTTTTTGTTTTCATGGAATAAGTGAAACAGCAGAAAGTTGTTTTAATGACTGAACTTCCTCTTTTTCCTTGTTTTATTTCCTGTTTTGTTCCTTTAGGTTGTTAAATTTCAGCCTACATGGCACGCTCACATTTATTTTGAACAAACAGCTGCAGCTTGTCATTAAACACTGAAGTTTACACTGAGTGATGATGACTTCAGTGATGTCAGTACGCTGAGCAGAAGGAGCTACACTGCGTGGTGAGGACTGCACAGCGTGTGGAGGGGTTGGAGCACCCACACCTAAAAGATGTTTACACCAACGGCCCGAGGAAGGAGGCCAGCAACATCATTTAGTCACCCTCTGTTTGAACTTTAGCCATCAGGCAAACAGCACAGATCTGTAGCACAGCGTTTTGCCTCCATCACCTCACCACAACCACCCATACACTCATCACATCATCATCATCATCACTCTATGTAATCATTCCTTCGGAAGTAAAAATATTTTTATAATCTGTCTGTTTATTATTGTTATTATTAATTGTTCTGTTTTGATGGGTGTAGCAGACATGCTAGTCTAAATTTAGTTGTTCTTGTATAATGATAATGAAGTTTATTGTTTTGTATTCTATTAATAAAGTTGCTAAAGTTAATCTTCTCATTTGTGATTGCACACATGACAGGCTGACAGCAGCTCATGAATTATTGGATTATTTCTTTTTTATGAAGGTTTATAAACTTTATCAATAACAAACTATAACTAAAATAAAAGTTGGATATAGGCATTAGAAAATCACTTGTTGGTTCTGCTGATCTTTGCATGTTAATGTTAGCATTAATGCTACTTTGCTGACTTTTTGAAACCCAGAGTGATCGTGTTTGGAAGTGAGGGACTAAGCTAATAGCTAGGCTAGCGTGCTAGCATGCTAGGTGTGTGCAGACATGCATGCCTGCTAATTAGTGTAACAGTAAAAGTAACAGATAAAGAAGATGCTGAAAAGGGTTGGAAGTTCTGTCAGAAAAGCCGTGGTATTTGTCAGATACAGACGAGAGGTTCAGGGACTCTGACAGAGGTGGGTTTCAGCTCCCAGCACACACCTAAAAAGGGAAGAGGGATCGAGGTAGAGGGAATTCATCTATCTTTTGCACCAGGCCATGAATGTGCTTTTTAATCCTATGAAGTTGGGTATTTTAACATGTGAGTGTATGGGGACTGACTCACTTTTGGTGCCAGCCTCAAGTGGACACTAGAGGAACTGCAGTTTTTGGTACTTCCAAACCGCAAAAGTAGTAAAGCTCTGTGATTTGCCCTTGGCTGTTTATTTTGGCTTTCACTCGACATTTGGTTGGTGTGGTTTGGCTTACACCCCCCATCATCTTAGTGGTGGGTGAGGCCACGTGGCGGCCCTTTGCTGCGTATCTTCCCGTTCTCTTTGTCCTCAGCTTCAGGTCCATCTTCATTGCTAAACTATCCAATAGAGGCAAAGAAATACTAATAAAAAATACTTATGACATTGCGCCCAATAATGAAAAAGTGCAAATGAGGACAACACGACACAAAATGCACGGCTTTATCTCTAAAATGCTAAGCTTAACATTAAATAACACCCTACTCTAAAGTCTTTTGGACAAACGTTCTCACGTTGCTAATGGAGATAAATAATTAGTCGTCTGCTGTGACAGGTCAGCGCTGTGAGCAGGCCGGTGAAAAATTGGGCCACTGCTGACAGCTCCAGGTAAAAGTATCTGTGGCACAAAGTAAAACATGACCTTTGTTTAAAATTGCCCAAAAATTCCTCCTCCAGAGACATGCAAAACGTTTTAGTTCTACACAGCATGAGCACATAATGATCAGCCACCTGGCCCCGCTAAGTTTTTTTTTCTATGTGGGAATTTCGGACTAATTCAGCCAGGAATGTCAGATGGCTTCTCAAGATGATGCACCTGATACTAAAAAGAGCTCCAGTACAAGATGGATAGCTCCCCGGAGAGAGCTGCTCTTCTTTCCACCCTAGAAGCTTCGGCCTTTATTTTTCCACCAGCAGAGGTGCTTTGACGGCCTCCCTTTATGTCATCTAAATTTTGAAGATACTTCTCTTAAGAGGAGAGCTGGCTCAGATAAATCTCACATTATCTGCAAACTTGCTAAAGCTACAAAGTAGACAGCGCATAGTAAAAAAAGCCCTCTCGCTTTTTGTGGGCCCAGAAGATGACGGGCTGAGGCTTCGGCAAGGCTGCGCTCAGTGGGGGACCAGGAATATAGCCGAGGTCTGGAGGGGTGGGTGGACTTTGTAGCAGCAACTTCAGAGAAGGTGGGACACCTCAGGATCAGGTCGATTACAGCTTGCGTGCCCGTGTCCAGGTTTATGACGGCGTTCCGCTGGAACAGATCTTTGTTGGACGGAGGGGCGAGGCAGGTGTTTCCCCCCGCTCTCCTCCTCCTCATCACCAGGTCATATAACTCAATGACACACACACACACACACACACACACACACACACACACACACACGAGGATGAGCCGCCAGCTTTCTTCTCTTTTAAGCTAGAGCCTCACTTTCCTTCTGTTTAACCTTTGACCCCAGTGAAACAGTTCACAGCTTAGAGACACTTCTTAACACCAACATGCCCCCCCACTGTGGGAAGTCCTGACACACAGGAACACTTATTATCATCATTTTCTTCCTCTGATTAGTTTTGGTGCCTGAAACAACTGTGGCCGAATAAAAATGAAGTTTTGTTTTTTGTTGTTTTTTTTTAATAATAAATCCTGGACATAAAAATTGAATAAGATCAAAAATTAAATTTTAATGGTTTAAATTATTATTATTTTTTTAAATGTAAGTACAGTCAAAAGATTTATGCCCTAAACGCTGACTTTAAGTAATTTGATTACATGTAAATTTTCCATTTCCATTTAATCAAAACATTAAATCTGGTGGAAGGAGGGTTATTAGACTGGTTCATCAAACATAATTATTTTATTATTTAAAATGTCCTGGTTACATTTTACTCAAATGTATGACTTTTTAAGTATAGTAGTTTTTCATTAAGACTAGTTAAAACAACTGAAGTGAATGAAGCGCTTTAACTGCAGTTCCACATTTCAAGTTGTCAGCTTTGCTCGTCGTCTTGTATGACGACAGGATATTAAAATCGAAGCTTGTGTGAATTTTCTACTTTTAAAATCAAATCAAATCTGTGAATTCATCTAAAAATCGCACCGAGGAGGTTATGTGATTTTAATTTGCAGCAGCACTCAAAGTAAAAATGAACATTGTGCGTCATAAATGTTAAACTCAGACAATAAAGTTTTCTTATTGTTTTCAGGGGAATATTGGAAATGATTCCAGATCCAGAGATTCACTGGATTCATTCAACTGTAAGCTGAACGCCAAAGACGACCTGCTACATGAAGCATTAGCATGGTGATATCCCACTATCATGCTTACGTTTTTATGCTTGTATAAAGTCGTTTTATTTATTTAACATCTTTCTGCATTTTCCATCTGTTTAATATCTTTTGTTGGACTATTCAATTCAATTCATTTTGAACTAAATGTGAAATGTTTTTCAATTCAATTCAATTTTATTTATATAGCGCCAAATCACAACAAAAGTCGCCTCAAGGCGCTTCATAGATACAGAGAAAAACCCAACAATCATATGACCCCCTATGAGCAAGCACTGAGCGACAGTGTGAAGGAAAAACTCCCTTTTAACAGGAAGAAACCTCCAGCAGAACCAGGCTCAGGGAGGGGCGGGGCCATCTGCTGTGATTGGTTGGGGTGAGAGAAGGAAGACAGGATAAAGACATGCTGTGGAAGAGAGACAGAGGTTAATAACAGATATGATTCAATGCAGAGAGGTTTTCACACAAAGTACATGAAAGCTGTTCTCTATACCAGTACCAGCTGTAGCTACATTACCTGTCCACAGTTTTAGCATGTTAGCATACATGATGGAGAGGCTGTCACTGTGACTAAAATGTTTTTGGGATTGTTTCATTTCTATTACACAGAATTTGAGTTTTCACCTGAGAATGTTAAGCCCAGGTTGAGCATTTGTCCACACATAGGACTCAGTTCTGCTTCTATGCGCCATCTTTGTTTACTCTTTCCCACCCAGGCTTCTAGACTTCTGATTGGCCAACATTTCTACATGGTTAGGAATATAACGCCACCTGCTGCTTTGGCACGTTCCTAGCAGCATTTTCCTTCATTTTTGCGTTTACGTGTGGACGGGATTTAAAAAAAAAATGAAAACAGAAAATCTCAGTTTTCAAAAATACCCGTGTACGTGTGGACGTAGCCTTACAGTGCTTAAAAAATCTTTAATTTAACAATAATATTTTTGAAAATATGAATCTCTTTTCAAACTACAAGATGTATATAATCTGGAGTTTGCATTATAGTCAGAAGGTAATGGGTAACAGTGCAAAGTATCAAAGCAAGTGTAAAAGCTTTGACCAGTGACATTGAGCAGCAGTCGACAACAGGACTGGCCCTCGAGTGCCTGGAGGCCTTTGACTTGACAACTGCCTTTATTCAGTGTTTTAATGGCCTGTTGCACCACTGTGCTCTGCTTGCAGAGAATAAAAAAAGCAAATTTTAATTAATTGTAAAGCACAATTTAATCTCATTAATTAGTTTTGCTTGTGTTTGTGTGTCACTGACTGTCCTTCCCTTCTGAACAAGTCTGAGGATCAGAGGGGGAGGGGTCTTTTCTCTAACTCCACTGGGGTGGCCATATGGTGAGCAAAGAGTGAGCAAACCTGCACATGGCACAGTCTCCCACCGCTGCAGGAGAGCAAAAGCAACCCAACACATCAATAAAGCGTACGTCTTTCACATGCAGAAATACCAAGCTATCCGTCACACAGCAGGGGGCGGGGCCAGGTCACTGGACTCCTCTACACTTGATCTCATGTCGTCCTCCTCAGACATGTGTGCTGCCCTTCTCTCATTCTCACATCTGAATCAGGCGCTGTTAGTGCAGACTGTACATCATGTTTCATACTTTGTTTCTCTTTTTTTTAAGCGGGCTCCGAAAACCAACCCTCACTTTATTGCAGGAAAAAAAAAAGGCCACATTTGTAATATTTGGAAATGGAAGTGCATCAGGATGGGGCTGCTGTTAGTAAGGACACAAAGCTTCATGTATTTCACGTGTGCACGTGTGGAAACCAGTTGTTGTCTGAACCGCTCACAGGGAGAACTCGCAGGTCTGAACCCAGAACCTGTGGGCAGCCGATATACGAGACTGATACAGAATGAAACTTGTCAGATTGTATTAAAATGCTTTTCAATCACCTAAATGTAAACAGTAAAATGAATATTCGCCCTCATATCTTTCGTATTCTGCAAACACTTGACGGTGTCCTGATAACGCACCTTAAAATCTCCTGTGAGAACGACAGTGAACTTTTCCCGTGCCCCTTTTCCTTCCCGTGTATGGAACTCCTTTCATTGCTCCAGGGATTGTTTAAAGATGACATCTTTATTTTGGGTTTCATGCTTGAAATGTTAAATCCACAGATAATCTTGTTCTTTCTGAACCCGCAAAACAAACTGAAGGAGCCTGAACTTAACTCAGCTTTGTGCTACTGTACTCTGCACTACGGGCATGCAGGTATTTGGATAATATATGATAAACGATTGCCGTAAACCACCACCAAGGCAGATATGATTGAGGTGACAAGAAGAATAGCTGACTGTGACCAAGCTGATAACGGCCCTGAACAAAAGGCCTGTTTCTGATAAAGGAGATGGCGGAGATAGATCTCTTTTTTCGGGACACACGATGCTTGATTTACACGCTTACGTGAGTAGAATAGTTTTCACCTTTTGATGGACGACCGAGATCTTTATCTGACTTCCAAACTATCCAAATGCCATCATAATATCAATTTTTTAGCACGAACAATAAACTGGTTCGTTGCGTTGCAGATGGGAAAATTCTCCCGGTCAGGGTCTTTACTTTGATCACCGCCTCAGCGAGATGGCTCCTCAGGTCTCAGATGCACCAACACCTGCGTCCATGTTGTTTAGCCATGCTCCATTGGTGGTCTGTCAACACGAGTGCTGATAGACCGCCAAGGTCTAATTCACAATAAATGACAAACCTATGGGGGAAAAAATCACGTATAAAAGAGAGACAGTCTATGTTGTTAAAAAGGAACCTGTGTGTTCAACTGGAAACGTATGAAGGTTCATACAAATCTCTCTTAGGGATGAAAAGCATCTGCAAACATCTGCATGCAACAACAAACTGTGTTCTTTGGACGTGGTTTCCTTAACATTTGAAATGATGGTTTCTGCTGACATTTGAGTGATTACCTAATTCGGAAACTCCATTAAAATATTATTTTACTTTTTAAATACTTTTTTTCTCCAATTTTTATGCTTTTGTTTTTCTCAAATGAGCCTTAATCACAGCAGCATTATGGATCAAGTGCTACTATCCTCATATCCAGATCATCAGCTTGTTCTGATTAAGGCTTGTTTTGTTGATACGTTTTTTACAACAATAAAACTGGTTTTTATTTGAGGTTCTATTGAATCTATTGTGGGGAAGAAGAAGCTGATCTACATTTCTACCCTCACCTGTGGTCACGAGCTGGGTCAAGCCTGAAAGAACGACGTCACAGGTACAAGTGGGGGAAATGAGTTTCCTTCTGTGGCTGGGCTCTCCCTTAGAGAAGGGGTGAGGAGTACTCGGAGTAGATCTGCTGCTCCTCCACATCAAAAGGAGCGACTTGGGGTGGTTGGGGCATTTGATTAGGATGACTCCTGGACACCTCATAGGGGCTTTGGGCATGTTCTCCCAAGGAGAGGTCTTGGGGTAGTCCCAGGACTGTTACAGTTGCAGTTGTGTGTTGTCTCTTTACGACAGCCTAAGTTAATGTTTAGTGATGTCACAAGTATGCACCACTGCCCTCTGCAGAGTGTGGGAGAAACATGCTGCACATGGAGGCACGGACTGATATGGACCTCATATCTTTACCTCCCTGACTCAAAGTCTCATTACGGGCTGTACGAACACTGCTCACTTCATGTATGATAAGACAGCAGTTGTTCAACTGGGCCTTGTAAGGTTGGTGAGGAGTGTGTTCATTAAAGGACAAGCACAGTGGAATTCCCAGTAACAGTGTGGTCATGAGTTTTTAAATGTCCTGCTGAGTGTTTCTGCCGCCTCCTCTCAACCACCGAATACAACCCACGTTACAACTAGGTGGAGAGACATCTCCAGGCCGGCTTGGGAATCACTTGGTGTCCCGCTGGAAGAGCTGGATGAGCTGGAAGAGCTGCCTGAGGTGAGAAAAGTCTGGGCTCTCTGCTAAGACTAGTGGTTCATGTTCATGGATAAGACACTTCACTAAAAGGTCTTCATAAACATGTTAGTTATTTTTCCGGCTGACCTCTTTGCGTTGTCCTTTTCAGACAAAAATGTGGGGAGGAGGGTATCAGCCGTACACCTGTGATTAACTGACGTCGGCTCTACTTGTAAGATCACAGGTCAAACTTGACTTTTTGATAAAGCTGGTAAAAGTGTTTGTGGATCAGATGACCCTGACCCTTAATTATGCTGCTGTAGGCTCAGGCTGCTGGGGGGCCTTCCCACGATGCACTGAGCACTTCTCCGTTGTGTGCCACGTCTTTGACTTCTATATTATTTCTGCCACAGCTGATTTGTTCTTGCCACCTCTTTTTTTCTCCTCTTTTCTGTCTCATCTTCTGTTCATCTGAAGGGAATAACGTCACTCATCCAAGAAATGTTTCCTCCACTGAAAACACTCTGAAACTTTGCAGGACTCGAAAATATGTTTTTGAAAAAAGAAAAAAACTTATTTCTTTTTTTTTACATTTTAAAGTTTTTGTGTTTCTTTATGTCCGTGCACACAATAGACTCGTATTTTCCTTTGTTTTAAAACTTTGATTATTAATGTAAATCTGGTGCTTTCGTCACAACAACACAAAAATGACACAAAGATCCAACACAGTGAGGACTGGCTGCACAGAGAGCGTCAGAGCGCCATTAGTCAGGGAAGCGCTGCAGCTGCTGGAGCATTTTAACACTGGGGAGTTTATGATCTCGCCCATTCACAAAGTGCCTCCTTCCCCAGGGGGTCATTACTGAGCTCCCGACTTCATAATGGTGCTTAACATTACCAATAAAGGGGGGATCCAGTATCAATAAACAGAAGTGGTGATGTTTAATCGTTTCTGAGCAGAGGAGGCAGCTGACAGATTTGAATCACAGGGGGTTAATCCAGGATACACAACATGAGTTTTGGCAGATATGCACCCTTATGTGGGGAAAAGCAGTAAACAGAAAACAGCCACAGTTTATTGGGCGTTTAACCCTTAGAAACCTGCAGGACAACGAGCTGCTATCTGCTCATGTCTCCCTGCTAATCAAAGCAGGCGAAGCATCTCTGAGAGCTCCTTCCAAAGGTTCAGCGTTTCAACTTGTATCACTTTGGCTTGATTTGCATCGCTTCTAAAATAACACCTGATCGTATTTGCCTTCTGGGCTCATGAGCGTGAGTTGTTGATGTTCCCTCGGGCTGTTGTTATTTGTCACGTCAAAAAGTCAGTTGGGCTTTCCAACTGCCGAGATGTAATCTCTGTCCTCCCTGCAGGGACGACGTCTGCCTGAATCAAAGCGGCAGACGACGATTGTATATTTGGCATCGCTAAATAAGCAGAGAAACATTTTAGGGCTTTATCATTAGTGTGCCAAGTCTCTGCATTCAACCATGAGATATGCTGAAGTATTTTTTCGAATACTTCGAGTGTCTGCAGTCAGCTACTTCAGTTTTTGGCAAGCTTTTCTTCTGAGCATTGTTGCCTCAATATTTCATCTACTTTTTAATTCTTCTTTTTTTAAAAATGATATATAAACGTGTTTATGCATGAAATAAATCGACAGAGTGCAGGTCATATTTATACAACAGCTTTTTATAAAGGGTGCCGTTTCTCTTGTCAGAATTCCTATTTGACATCAAACAAGTGTCAGCGGTGGCTGCTGTGGTCTACAGCCTACAGCCATGCTGTGTGTATTCTGTAAATATGTGCAAGGGGCTCTCTGCTGCTGTTTTTCACTAACATATTGCACAATCTCTGTGCAATCACTACAACAACATGGATTTTAGCTGCAGGTACTGCGTTACATGCAAACAACCTTCTTCTGATCATAGACACGTGAACGGTCTGCAGTGAAAAGGAAACGTAAATTCATTTGTGGATGTTATTAGCTCAGAGTTCTGAATTAAGCCAGAACTGAAAAACATCTTAATTTAAAAAAAAATGTGTAACCAAAGAAATTGCAAGAAAGCAACCAATGAGTGCCCATCATGAAGCGAGCTGCATAACTCATCACATGGCACTCAAATATTCACCTGGTTCTGTGAGCAAACACACAAAATCTATTTCATTTTATCTGTTATCTGTGACACTGTTCACGTGGAAAGCAAAAGGTTGCTGGTTAGATTCCAGCCAGAGACACACATGCCCCGGTCTAAAACTTCACGAAGACAATCATGTGGGGCGACCTGCTGTGATGACCCCTTGTGGCAAGAGAAGGAGCCAAAAGGAGCTCAAACCGTCCCTATAAGAAGATCCCAAGCTGCTCATTTCTTTTTTATTTACTCCCTTTGCATACCATGACATGCAGGTAAGTTAGAGTTGTAATAATATCAGTTTTTTACATGAAGTCAAGACCAAAAGGATTTTGTTTGTTTGTCTGACAGGAGAACACAGAGCCTTAACCTGTTAATATGACTGAGGGTTGGAGTTGGGGAAAGTTACACGACCCAGATATTACAAACAGCTTGTGGGTCACAACAAAGAATGAAGTAGCACTAAAAACTCAACAAGAATGAGCAAATCCTGCAACGATTTATCAGGAACAAGCACGGTGTGTGTGAGTCAGTATCGGTGTGTGTGTTTGCTGGCCAACGTAAAGAAAGCAAATAAGTAACTTTCATTTATAAAGCATCTTTCACAGACAGGTGATCCCAAAGGGCTGTACACATATTAGAGTCAAATAAAACAGCCCGTGTCATGGCCACGCCGCCCGCACGGTCACAGCAGGAAGCAGCAGAAGCTCCAGGCGTCCTGTCCGCATCCAGGAACACAACGAAGATAAAGCTCCACGGTGCGAGGGCCTGCGACCAACTTTCCACACCTTTTATGATCATGCATATGGAAAAGCTTTCAACATATGCAGTGTATGAAAGTTTCAGTTTCAACTTCCTGTTTTAATCTGATAGTCCTTCGTCTCATGTTCAGTCCCCTTGTTTCATTCAGCTGTGTTGCCCGGTGTTTCACATCTCCATGATTGCCTGCCGCGTCTCCTTTGATCTTTGTTGTGCCGTGTGTTTCTATGAATATGAAGATATTTATCCTTTAATCTAATTTCAGGAGCCACAGGATGAATTTGTAGTTACGTGACAAAGCAATTATCCAGCACAGGTGCAACTAAGCAAATATTTACTTTGGTCCCTTCAAAGTAAACCTAAATCTTATCATGCACTCTGCACCAGCTCATCAGTGCAGCATCTGTCACTGTCAAAGCAAAGCGTTTCACATATCTGCATCATTGTTGGTGTCGCACAGATGATCCCATGTTTGTGCAGTAACGCACACTAAAGCCCGCTCCGTGGCTTTGTGCTCGATCTCCCTGTAGCAAAATGTCAGAGCAGGCTGGCACTCGCTCAAAAATAAGATACAATATTGCAGTTTATCAAAGACGGAGCTATCAACAGAAAGACTCCTGCGAGGCACCTCGCCCTATAAAACAACATGAAATCAAACAGCTCGGGTGAACTCATTCAACATCATTGTTGAGATGACAGCTTATTCTTTTGGCAAGCAAGTGAAAAGGGCCTGTTACGTGCTTCTCTGACACTTTTCATTAACACCTGCACAAAAGCAACAGTGAAAGACAAGGACGAGGAGAGGCGAACCTGACCGTATCCCCACGCTCATTCATCACAGCCAAAGGTATCTGCATCATGCGTTAGAGTCAATAAAGCCGCTGAAACTGGAGCTGATTTCTTGCTAAATTCCACCATTAGTCACAGGCCCATATTTCAGGATTAGCCAATCCTAAAAGGGGTAATTGTGGCTCAAGAGGGGGCTCTTAAGTCTGTCTGAAGCTGTGTGGAGTCAGTGTTTGTTTAGGTATTATTTTGGGGGGGAAACTGGTGTCTTTCTGCGTCTTTATGACTGGCTGCTGTAAAATTCCTGAGTTTGTGGCTCTTTGAGGTTTTGTGATTCCACTTTGAGGACAAAAAAAGGTTTCAAAGAGAATCCTCATGAAGAGTTATGTTTAAAAAAGTCTAATGGTTACCCTGTGAAAAAATTCAGTTGTCACATGCGAGCTGCTCAGCGTGGCCCGATCACGTTTCTCCGTTGAGGTGAGGTGCACACAAGACAATATGACGCCCGAGAGCCACTTAAGTTCCCCGCGGACATTTGATAGAAGCCTTAATCGTTATTTTGGGGCAAAGCGGGACAATGGCGCCTGCGGGAGCGGCGTCACATCGAGCTGTTTGCATTACTACTCAAATCTGTGTCGTGCCTGTTAAATCTTTGCAACTGAGGGAAATTTTGCAGCACCCGGCTTTTCCCACAAGAGAAATCGCTGGGAAACAAGCTATTATTTGCAACCCTATCCCATTTGATTTCTCTCTGCAGTGAAAGGAAATAGTTCCCATTGAGCTTTGTGAAACAAGAAAACCATAACATTTGGTCAGTCGCTCTCGTGTGGTTTTAGAGAAAACCAAAATATCTCGTTCAGGGACAGGCTTCCACAGGCTCGCCGTGCACAGTGAACTTGGGCTGAACTGGTTGTTAATGATTATAACCCTGATATATGCGGGTACATATTGTAAATGAGGGCACACTTAGGAAACCACAGGGGCCTTGTTATCCTTTTGCTATTTTCTCGCAGCTTAAGGAGGTCCACCTGTTCCCTCTTAAGTCACACCGTGTTACTGTTAACTCTGAGTATTTTAAAAGTAACACGAAGACATGTAGAATCAATGCTGTCAGCAAGTCTGACCAAACATCTCTGGTCCTTTTAGAATCACATTAAAATATGAGCAAATGCACAGTCAGGTTTGAAAGGGTACATTTTATCAAGGAAGATTTCATTTGTTGCTTTTTGTATTTACACATCTGCAGTGTTTTTACAAAAACCGCTGAAGAATTTAAACATGAAACTGTTTTGGCTGTTTTTCCAGAGAAGTGGAACTGTGCTGCATGTCATGTTATTGTAAGAGAAAACCTTTCAATGGAGTTGAAAGGAGAAAATATGAAAACTAAAAACATTGCATTCATGCTCACTTGGAGCTGTATTGAGCATCTGGTGAGGACTTCCCTGCAGTACAGCCTGTATTAGCTTGTTGGGAACAACTCAAGTGCAGCGGGTTGTAGTGCAATTAAAGTTTTAATCCCAAAGAAAAAACTCAGGGATACATGAAAGTGTTCTCCTGAAAATGTGAGTACCAAAGCACAGGTTTGAGCAGTAAAAGGAGACGGATGTTGTGATGTAATAACCAGCAGAAATGAACGGACACCCCGGTGTTTCTAATGTTTTTACTTGGTGAAACCACCACAGAAGTAAGAGCTCAGGAACAAGTCTGCCCTGCTTAACTGAAGTTACAGGAACTGGTTGCCTAATATTTTGCTTTCAGTTATTGAATGTACATTTAATACAAAGTATTTCCACATATTTGTCTTTTTTTTCTGTCATTACTGCACAGGGAAGAATGAGACGACACATGAACCGTGAACAGCTCCTACAAAGTTGAGAGCTTCTACGTTATTTGTTCCTGTAAAGTCAGATTATTTTCACATTCGTCTGTTCCTGGAAACAGAAACATTCAAAGGTTATTGTATCGCCATCAAATGCTCGAGGTCCCTGTGTGGTTCAGTGTTGGGAGGCTGCTAGTCCGATGCAGAGCTTTGCACACTCGTGCCTGCGTGTTGTACTTGTGTCCTGTAACCAAGCTCTTTGTGGTGTTTGTGAATTAGCTCCTGTAACGCTGAAAATCACACTATGCAAAGAATTTTTTTTTTTTAATTTAGTGAAACTTGTGCATTAAAATGATTTGTTCCAGGTTTTTGATCTCTTTTTGTCAGTGTTCACTTGTAAAAATCAAGCTTTTTATACTTGATTGTTACGAGCAGTGTTGGTCAAGTTACTTGAAAAAAGTAATCAGTAACTAATTACTGATTACTTCCCTCAAAAGGTAATCCTGTTACTTTACTGATTACTTATTTTCAAAAGTAATTAGTTTTAAAACATGATTTACAACCTGAATAGGTAATAAAACAATAGATCTTTCAGCCCAATTCTACTTTTTCTGCATAATCCATCATATAAAATGTAATCGAATAAGAAAGTCTTTATTTAAAACTTGTTTTATTAGTTTTAATCGTTTAACTTTATGCATCAACCAAAAATTAAATCATATGCAACATTCTCTGACTGGAAGAAATTTGTTTAACACTTAAACCTATTTTCTGCACATTCCAGCACATAAAATAAAATTGCTTTTTTTGTTTACACTCACTCTTTCAAATAGATGCAAGTAAAACACAGCAGAAGTGGGGCAGGCGGAGGTTTGCCCTGGTGCAGGTATGCCGCAGTGGTCATGTCAGTGGAAGGATCCGGGAGTTTCTCTGTGAATTTCAGATTCGTGTGGCAGCGCACTCGGAGCTTGCTCAGAGGTTTAGGGGGTTTTTCGCTGTAAAAAGAAGTTTTCTTCCCACGCAGTGAACAGCGGACGCTAATTTTTTTTTTGAGCTTGAATTTAGTGATGCGGATTTAAGTTCCAGTACAAAGTTGTTTGTGCAGCCAAACAAATCTGTAATAAGTCCAGCAACCTTTACAGCAAATGAAATTCAAGTGATGTTTAACATCCAAAAATTCTCTTACCAAATTTACAAAGACAACAAACAGCCTCAAGCACTAGCCTCACCTCCTCCAAACTCCCAAGATCCCACTCCAGTCTTTAAGTCTGACGTCATCAGCTGTTTCTGGGTCCAAACTCTGCTTCAGGTCCCAAAGTCAAACGAACACTGAAAGCTACAAACTGTCTAAATTCTTTCATCTTTAATAAAATGATCAGCGTTGCTGCTCTAGCAGGTGTAACAGTTAAGTTTAACATCCAGGCATCCATGAAAACAGAATTCATGAAGGTTAACGGAGTTAGAAGTTAGCAGGAAGTTAGCTCGCTAGTTTCCACCTAAACATGATATAGCATGTTCTGACTGAGAGACTTCTGAAAAATTCAAACGTACAGCTCTGCTGTCACTTCCAACATAAATGAAGACAGAAAACTAAACAGCAGTGACGTTTGTAGGGTTACTGAAGTTGGACTAGCTGGTATATAATGATGTGCTACATGGTGGCTAGCTACACAGCTATGTTAGCATAGCATAAACAGTGAAGCTGGAGGATGAACGCTAACTTTTTTCCACTCTATAAAAGTTAACGTGAAGGTTCCTGATGGTTAGAGACAAATGCAGTCGCATGGCAGGATGCTGTAAACGGACCAAACTTCAGTCAGGAGAACAACTGAGATAATCCATCCACAATATGAGGTCAGTGTTGCCAACTTAGCGACTTTGTCGCTATATTTAGCGAGTTTTCAGACCTCTTAGCGACTTTTTTTCTTAAAAAAAGTCGCTAAAAAAAGACGTGAAAGCGCGTATCGCTTTTACTCTCAACAAGCAGCGGGTGCTGTAACGCAGTCAGTTCTTCTTTTACTCTTTTACTCTTATGCTGTTTTGTGGATCACAAGGTTTAAAACTACTTATAAACACACACACACAAAGTAACTCCAGTGCCTATTTCGGGTCACTTTTGCCGGTCCAAGCCCGGGTAAAGGAGCAGGGTTGGAATTGTGACATTAAAAAAAACAATAATTGCTAAAAGAAATTTAATTTGTAGTTCTAAATAAACTCTAAATGCATTTAGGATGTTTTTTACTCACTTTATGTCTCTTCCACGATGTTATTTCTCTCTCCAACAACATAGGTTACAATTAGATTAGCATGACCAATTATGCAAATTAGGCGATGACATCATGTAGCGACTTCTAGCGATTTTTTAAGACAACCAATAGCGATTTTCCTTACTGAGGAGTTGGCAACACTGTACGAGGTTAGTCATTAACATACGGCTGCATGGGCTGGGCTGCACGATGGTTAGAGACAAATACAGTCGCATAGCAGGATGCTGTAAACGGACCAAACTTCAGTCAGGAGAACAACTGAGATAATCCATCCACAATACGAGGTTAGTCATTAACATACTGCTGCATGGGCTGGGCTGGAGCTACATCTAAGGTTTTAAAAACTGAGCTTTAAAACATGCTGCCAATGAGCAGTGATTATAAAAACTGAGAGAGGCCGTCACTGATCACTGACGATTTTAGGGGCTTGTTCAAATTAAATACAACAAGATACAAAGCATTAAAACATGTTAAAAACACAACAACCTGAATCAACGCAGATTAGTTTTGACCCATAAGCAGAGTTCATATGTCATCACTTAAAGACCGGATACAGTGGTCCAAAGTGTTTTGGCAGTGCAAAGGTAACCCACATAATGACGAGTCAGTTTACACACAGATAAATCTATCTATCTATTGTCGCCTCTTACAGATTAAACAAGTAATTATTTTTACCTTGTTACAGCTGTGCACGACAAGCTCTGATACATACTGGATAGTAAGTGAAACATCTGTTTTCATAGTCTGAGTAAAAACAAGTGTCAGAGGCCAGGACTACACTGGAAAGGTTTTAATGGTTTACTGGTACTAAATTGACCAGGGGTAAATTTGTGAGTTTTGCATCATCTGTGGATAACAGCAGTGAAAATATACCTGAGGTTATACTAACGATCTGTATGTGCTGGTTATGTTTTCCTGTACACACTCTAGCATGAAGAGTTTCTGGGAGAGCTGCCCGAACGTCCCCTGATGTGTCAGGATCATGAGGATAATGACAAATTCTAAAACAAAAATATGCAGAATTAACATGAATGAATTACGGTGAATTTCAAGTGTTTCCCTGCAGTTTAAAATGTCAGCAGGCTGCTTGGTTTTACTGTCAGTCATAACACATTTTACCTTCTTTCATCAACAGGTTTCTACTGGTCACATCGTTATTCCCTCCTCTCTCTGACTGCAAATCAAATTCCTCTTGAAGACTGCAGTGGGGCTGCTACGCGCTGGCTTAGAGCCAGGCCTGTCTGCATTTCAACGATGGACTCGCACAGCAATTTGCCTGAACAAACTTATCCCAGCTGTACGGCTAAACCTCTGGAAAAGGCATCACTGCGACAATTTCAGGCATGTTTGACTTTTCAAATGGATTTTCAGAGATGTTCCTTCCTGTAGCTGCTGTTATTTGAGTCAAAATAAAAATAGAATCAAAGACGCACACCTCCTAAAGATGGCATTCAGTCGATGGGTGAGCTGTTCTTTTAAGTCAAAGTGGAAACATGTCAGGAGATGAATAGCAGGACAATAAAGGCTTTGACTGTACTACAAAATGACACCATCAATACCATACCATAATAATGGAGAGGTATAAAAACAGATGTTTTAAATGAAAAATGGAACAGTGAAAAATGTTCCTGTCTAAAACCCTCCCACGAACTCTGGTCGTGCATACATTTCAGTGTTCTGTAACTCTCACGTGGATTTATGCATAAATATTTGCATGTTCTTTCTCACTTTGTGCTTGTTTCTTTTTCTGTTGTGAGGACAGCTGAGACGTGAGTCTTTAGGTCTTTCATTTTCATTTGTAAATACTTTGTAAAGCTTAGCCAGTCAAGGTCATATAAAAACGTATCTAACTAATAACTATCTGAATTTGCAATTGTAATTTTAATCAAGTGTTTAAAAACATCTCTATTAAAAAACAAACAGTTAGTTCATCTTATTCTATAATCATCTACTTAGATTTTCTAAATCACACCATAATCCATTAATGTAATACCTTATATAGAAACAGTGACTCTGTAAAGTATAATGACGCTATCTTTAATCACATTATATATGAGCTCATTAATCAGTACTAAAAATATCTGAGCTCTATAAATGATGAATTAAGTTTTAAGTAATACTTTATTAGTGCTTAATAGTGTGTAATTAATATGAAGTTGTTACTAGCTGGTGTCTGGTCAGATAAGAGATTGTCTCTTCCCAATTGGTCGCAGCAGATGGCCCCGCCCCTCCCTGAGCCTGGTTCTGCTGGAGGTTTCTTCCCACTGTCACCAAAGTGCTGCTCATAGGGGGTCATATGATTGTTGGGTTTTCTCTGTAGCTATTATTGTGAGTCTACCTTACAATATAAAGCACCTTGAGGCAACTGTTGTTGTGATTTGGCGCTCTATAAATAATATTGATTACTTTGTGGTAAATTACTGCAGTATAGCTAACAGCACAGTCTAACAGCCTCTAACAGCAGCTAACTGGGATCATTGATCTCTGATTTCCATCACTATGAAGCTGTTTCAGGTCGTTTTTTTCCCTCATACAGTATTTGAGTGAAATTTGACTCCAGACTTTGAATGACCCGTTGCATTACCCTCCTTTTCTTCTCTTCTTCTGATTTCTTGGTGGATGTGCTTGGGATCATTATGCTGTTGAAAGCACCACTTGTGGTCCATCGTCAGTTTTTAGACACATGGCTTCAGAGTTCAGGATTCACAGTTTAATCGATTATTGCCTGCTGCCCAGTCGCTGATGCAGACAATAGCATGCCAGCTCATTCATTGCTGCTGTTTGGAGGTTCTTCTGTTAAAAAGCTGTCTGCAGTTTGTATCAAGTACATCTACTGTCACTCGTTCTGGTTAAACAACACACTTCAGCAGCGACACTTGAAAGCGTTACCTGTAAATCCTCTTGTGGAATTTTGAGGTTCTGGTGGGGCGCTCAGCTCTGGACCACCTGAAGATAATTTTATTAAAGGGGGAACATGAGCATAAGTCCAAAGTCAGAGTTGCAAGAAACCATCATCTTTTTCTCTTTTCTGAAGGTTTCGTGCAGGTCTTCTGATATCTGCACAATAAGGTCACACATTTCAGTGGCAATTCACCTGTTGCTTCCTAGAAAAGGTGCACCTGATGTAAAATTTCACAAATATAGCACAAATATTTGATGTCAAAACAAAGACATTTCCTTCTGTTTGATTGCAAAATTTTGGTTTTGTGTGTCATATCCTCCTGAGACTCATCCTGTTCATTGTGTCCTCTGCAGTGGACAAAAAAAGTTCAACTGAAACATCCTTTTTTTCCTCGGTTCTCGGGAGAAAATGCTGCAACATTTACTGTGAAATTGTGCCTCTGTATACCAATCCTATTTAACCCTGTAACACATATTTGATACATGAGTTTTTGAGACCTCTCCATGTAGCAAAAATGATACAAATTATGATGATACAAAACATTATTTCAAGTTTCAACCAACATTTCAGTTTCAATTGTTCCATGGTTCAGGCTTCGCATGGCCAAATTTTGTCTGTAATATGTTTTATGACCCCAAGGTCGTCATGAAAGGCCAGGGAAGCTGTTCTGTATCCAGGTGTCCAGGTGTGGCGTCTCTGTGCACCTGGGAATTATGGGAATTTGTGCCTGAAACTGAGCTAAGATAAGATTAGAAATACTTTATTTATGTCAAAAGTGGTGAAATCACCGAATAAAAGCATCCGGTTGAATCTAAAGTGGAAAAAAGTGAAGAGATTAACAAATAGAAATCTAATATGATACAATAAGAAGGTGAAATATAAAATGAATGCAGGTGTTGTGGTGTTTATATGTGTAAAGTAGACACATACAGCATCCCACTATCATCTAGCTGTGTCCTCTGTATATGCAGCTGTGGACAGAAAAAATATTTTGGTCAACGATGCACCGCACGCAGGAGCAATACGCTGAAAAGCCTAGCATCCACCCTCTGTTTTGCTTTGCCATGCTTCATTTTCTGTTTTCTGTATGCTCCAAATTGAACTCATCTTATTTTGGAGATGATTGCATCCCCTCTTGCCGACTCCAGAGTAAACATTTACTCTGAATAGGAAATAAAACTAGTTCAGTAAAGTGTACAGTACAAGCTCGCTTCTTGGAAAGGCCGCAGAGGAGCGGTGGTTTGGGTAAGAACCAATCGCGGGCTCTGCTCAGACTATCCTGTCAATGAGTCCCTTAATACCATAACAAAACACGATGCTGACACATACGACAGGCCCGTCTGTTTGTGAACAAGTCATCACAAGATTCCCATCCAGGGTTAGAAAGTTACATACACATCAGTCCTGACACGGAGGACAAAAAAAGCCTTTTAAATGGAGGCTGGTGGGGGGATTTGTATTGTGAAAGGCATGAGAGGAGCGAGGTGTGGCACTTTGACAAGCTCTTTGTGAGCACAGGGCTCACATATTAATTGCAGCGCAGGGCGGCTGCCGTTGCTGTCAGAGAGCTTTGGTGCACAGCGTCGGGTGAAATACCACAGGCTTGAATCAAACGACTAAATACTTATCACACGTATTGTTCTCTCAAAGTGAGTGCTGAGTGTCAAGGCTGATGTATCTGAAGGCAGCATCTGATCCCATTTGTCAGAAGCACGTCTGTCATTACCTCAGTAATGAGTAAGGTCTTGAAATCTGTCAGACTGCACAGAGCTGACAAAACATACATCATCTCCTTTTTACAAACTCTGATAAGAATGGTGTGCATTACAGCAAGTGATGACCTGTATAAACACTGAATACTACAACACTGTGTGGAAAAAATGCACGCCTAATCGGAGGAAATTCACCGTACATTAGAGGCGGAGAAATAAGGAAAAAAGACACGAGGAAACAGAGGAAACTAGAAGTGGGCAAACAAAAGAAACGTGGCTGTTTCACTGACACAGACTAACAATGGAAGCAGAGTTTACATAAAGGTCAAAATCCATGAGAAAATACACCACAAAGTAGCACAATATATCACCTGTGTTAGCTTTGTCACACAGCTCTTTTGTCGGAGCCTCCAGGCTGACGTACGGCTGTTCAAACACAGTTGTAGGAATCATCTCAACAAAACACATCAGCTCTCTGCTGTCAAACTAAAGACACTCTTTCTCTACACAAGTGTGGGTGAAAGGCAGGCTTGGTGATTAGCTGAAACACAGTGATGTGAATTGATGATTTGCTATTTTTTTATATGTTTGTCACATTGAAATGTTTCAGATCATTAAACAAGTTTTAATATTAGACAAAGATATAACAGGTAAACACAAGATGCAGTTTCTAAATGAGGGAGTTTATTAAGGGGAAGAAAATCCAAACCAACGTGGCTCTGTGTGAAAAAGCGATCGCCCCCTGAGCCTGATCTGTGTTTGACTTAACCGTATCCCAACATCTGCAATCAAACGTCCTTGGCAGGTCAAACCACAATAAATAGCGAGAGCGTACAGGTGGTGTGTGTGTAGTTGTCTGCCTGTTTCATTTCTCGTGTGATACTGTGAATTTCTCGAGTCCAGGAAACTAACCACTCTTACTAGATTGTATCAGGTCATCTCAACAAGAACAAATTAAGTTGTTGAATTTCATACAGATCCTACATGATTTAATTACGTTCATAGAAACATAAAATTATTTTGTTCAAATTACAAGTTAGACTTTTGTAAATGTGACAACCACCCAATTTCCTTGTTTTGAGTGCAGGACCAGGAAACTTTGTATAACTTTTCTGCCTTGGTCAATGACATCACAACTGCATTTTGTATTTACTGGGTTATCTTTGTCTAATATTAAATGTGTTTGATGATGTGAAACAAGTAACAAGTGTAAGTGTGACAAATATGCAAAACACCAGGAAGTCAGGAACGGGGCAACACTTTTTCACAGGGTGATATACAACATTTCCCTAATGTTCAAAGCACATGGCAACAGTGGGGAGGAAAAACTCCCTTTAAAGACAAAAAGCACCTTCAATAGGACCAGATTGTGACTCAACAGGCTGGGGTGATGGGAAGGAACATATAAACTATGCAGCCTCATAAACACAAAGTGAGAGACCACAGAGAGGAAAGAGCACCAGTTATGGGGGGGTGCTGTGTTAATGCCATAAATAAATAAAGCTTGTAATAAGCGTAATAATAATAATAACAAAGAAATTATTTACAAAATGAGAAAATGTTTAAAATAAAGTAAAAATGCTAAACCAGGATCTCCACAAACACAAACACACTGAGTCACACCTTTGTGCGCTCATTGTAAACTTTCTATCCCACTGGGACAGACTGGTCTTTGCTAAAAAAAAGAAAAAGGTCAGTAATAATAATAATAATAACTTTGTATAATGTCTGTTAAGAAATCCAAGGACCAAAGAGTATAACTAAACAAAAGGATGGAAGTTAAGAGTCCCGTGATGAGACATAACGAGGCTTCAAAAGTAGGCAGTGCAGACGTTTGGACGGATCTAAAGAAATCACAAATCAAAAGCATTCAGATAGAAAAAAGAGCACAACAACACCGTGATCTTAAATCTTACAGCTGACCTGATAATTTAATATGTAGTTTTTACTAGAGTAACTTTGCCCCATCCAAAGTTCAACACAGTCATTTATCTGCCTTTGTGCTGCCACCATTTGTTTGCTGTCTGCAACAAGCCTGTTTAAGCCCCTTTCTCCTCCCTTTAGACAAAGGTTCTTCTCATTGGCTGCCCCTTGCAAACATAAGGTGTGATTTATATGTTCAGAGCCGGAGCTGTGTGCCCGAGATCATCATATCAGAGGAATCTATGCTCTCACTGAAGAGATACAGAGCCAGGTAGAAACAAACGACAGAAACACTGAGTGTTTAAGCTGTGCGACATCTTATTCTTGATGGTACAGAAGTGGAAAGAATAACCAAACAATCAGACATCATTTAGACTTCATACATTTAGCGCAGGTTTCTGCAGTACTAGTATTTTAGGAATAAAAAAGGATTTTATTTAGACCATTCACACTAACCTGTGTGAGTGAAAACAAACACAGGGCACGTCATTCCTCAGAGGAACCACAAAACAAATACATATGTCTTCCTGAACGGCCGACAGACACATTCCTCCACAAATGCAGACAGACATGTTGCAGCCTTCTTTACACCTCAGCACCGCTCAGCCCGTCTGTGCATGTGGTTAAGATGAAGTGGTCTTAACAGCTCGCAGATGCTTGCCGTGCGCTGATGGTGGGCAGGTATTCAGGGCTGACTTCATTCACTGTGACAAGTTTAAAACACATGCTGGCTTTGTAGCTTCAGCTACAACTTGAAAGGCCTGGAAACACATTTGGGTAAAATGAGCCAAACTAACCATTCTGCCCCGTTTCATCCGTTTCATCCAATTCCAGCTCGTGGTGAAAGAAGAGGACACAACTCAATTACAGGTGCCATTAACAGGCGTGTATCAGGAGCTGTTTCTGGTCTATTTGGACTTTAAACGTTACAGGAAACTTTTTTTATTTATGTTTTTTTAACTAAATTTTGTGCATTATATTCCTGCATTTCCCCTACAGCTTTCCTGGTTTTCCTATGCAACTGTATACTTTTAGGGTCAGAGTGAATTGTCAGGATGATGATTGTTTTTTTCAGCTGGGTGCAAAAAGAAAAGCAGTGAGATGCTGTCCTACAGACCTTACGTCAGTGAGGACACTTAAATGAACATTTTGGGTTTTAAACCTATGTCTGCCATGTTTATTGTGCTGTTCTCAACCCTTTATCATCTGCTTTTATCTTCTACAGGCTTCAGGCTAACGTTCCTTTGCAGTAACACCCCTGAAATCCGGGTAGGGACAGATCTTTCCAGGAAGTGCGAGTGACAGGAAGTGTTTAAACTGTCAGGGCTCAAACTTTCCAGTTATTTATAGTCCTTCATTTATTTTATTTTTTAGAATGAGCCAACAATACTATTTCATACAGCAGCATTTCCAGATGCAGAGCTGTTTGTTTTTTATTGAAAACACTCAACTAGGGTGAAGATGCATGATTAGAAAATACTGGTCCGTCCTCAGAGTGCATTTTCAGGTTTCATTTGGAGGATTCGATTATGCAGAAGCGCGGAGTAAAGTTGACGTTTCAACAGTTGCCCGTGCGCTGACTGATTAGACATCAACATCTGTGCTCGTGTGTAATCTGTCCAAAGATATTAGCAGGGTTATCATCGTGCTGCTGCTTTGTCCGGCCCAGGCCACCAGATGTCTGGCAGGCTGTAATATTAAACAGCGTGCTTTAACAATGAATGGCAGAGCACCTGCAACAAAGGCAACTACAAAGGGGCTTCCTCTGACAGCGTTTCCTCTCTTCTCAGCCTCCTGCATGGCCCCTGCACCATCTTGGAAAAAGATCTCAGGGCCGTTGCTCCGGACCAGACGCCGGTCCCCTGAGAACACTCAAAGGCAGCTCTCACAAATTGAGCACCGACAGGCAGAAACTGAGGTTGCGGTGAAGGAGGAGGGCACGGTCACCTGCACGTAAATCTCTCCAAGTTCCCCTTTCATGAGACCCGCTCGAAGAGAGCAACAACAAACAACGGTCAGAGGGTCGGGGATAAAGCACAGACCTGCAGCTGGACACGTTTAGGAAAATTATTTACAACAGATAATATTAGGCCGAGCTGGACACCCCTGATATCCGAGTCAGTCGCTGAACACCTGCGTTTTCCAGCAGTCTGTGAACATCCACTGTACGTGAAATTTTAAAACCAATGACTTTTAAGGATGGAAAACAGATGCAGGTAAAATATTCGTAACCTGACACGGACACATGGCTGCGATGATAAGAGCGACCTGATGATTGGAGAAGTGTGGATGCAACTTTAAATCAGAACAACTGAAAGTAGGTGATGTCCAATAAGCATAGGTTGTACAAAAGGAGATGTCTGTTCCTATATGCAAAATACGCATTTATATATTATATATAAGCATATTGTATTCAAGAAATATTTAATTATGATATGCTGAAAAAATACAACACATCTTTGCAGAGTTGATTTTGTGCGCGTTGTGTCTTAAAAACACACAAACTCACCAAAATCAGAAGATCATCGTTCCATGAAAAAATAATGTGATCAGCACATGAAGACAGTTAAGTTCTGTTATTGTCACGATGATAATGTGACAAAACTACAACAGCAACACAGCTGAGCATAACTTAATGATGACCGACGTCCTAAACACACTCAACCTGTCACAAATGCACAGAATCATAACTTCCGACATGCCAATAATAAGTCCACCAATGTGCCGTGAACGTGTGGGCTCTAAACGTTAAACATAAAACAACACGACGCCTAATTAGCTGATGTTCTTTAATGCCACCTGAGAACTTCTTCATTTGTGCACCAGCCAATTAGAATCCAGGGATCGAGACACTGTTTTTCCTGTCATGTGATGACGCTTGTGTCTGCCTACTGAGCATGTGCAGTTGCTGCATGTCCCTGACTTTTCTCTGAAACTGCTCAAACGCACATTGCAGTCGACAGGCCCTTACTTCACTACGCAGCCAAAGCCTTGCTGGTATTTAGTTTATTATATACATTCAAAGTTATATCAGTGCTTTATGTTTATGTTTTTTTAAATATCAAACATTGTATATAATGTTTATATGTCAACTAGATGTTTAGCTCATTGGTAACTTCTAAATCTGCTTTACTGCAAAAAAAAAACTGTAAAAGATGGATGCAGAAGTGAGGACAGCGTGGAAGAGCCACAAAGATGCATTTTTGTTAATGCCCAGCAGGAGGTAAAGAGACCTCCAGTCCAATAGAAGTCTATGGGAAGTGACCCTCAACCCTGACCTGTGAACTCTGAGTTTTTAGGCTCAGTCACACATTTTAATTCATACTGAAAAAGAAAAAAGAACTTTTCAAATGTTGGTGCCAGTGAGTGTGCAGCATCACCTCAGACCCCCCTCACACTTATTACTTATTATGATGCTGATGGTTACGCCCATCTTCATATGTCACTGCAGTGGTAACACCTGGGAGAGCAGCCACACTGATCACTGTGTTTGATTTGAATCAGTTTGTTTTTTCTCTTTGCTTTTGAGAAATAAAGAATCTTGAAACCAAAAAAGGCAAATGACAGACTGAACAGGCAGTCAACAAGATCTTAACAAGATCTGGGAATCAGTTCACAGTGTGTTATCCTCTGGCTTAACAGTGTCTTCTAAATAATAAATGAACGTGGTTATAACTAGAAATAAAAAGTCAAAAATGAATAAGAGATAAAAGGAAATAACAGGATTAAAGTAAAAAGAGAAAACTTAAGAACTCACAGAAAAAGTTCTTCCAGCTGCTAATATCAATAATAATTTGTATGTACTGTAATACAAAGAACAAGCAGTGACACATGTAATGTGAACTGTATCACACTAAACAAGCACATTTACTGGTATCTACTCATAACAAACATGGCCGCTTTATTATTTCAGTGCTGCCTGTCTGTGCTGTTCAAACAGCCATTCCATCATCCAGCTCAGAAATAAATCAAGTACACCACAATGTAAGCATTGGTTATTCAAATGGGACTCTCAGATAACACAGAGAAAAAGCAAACAGCTCGCTGCCAAATGTGGCTCATGTAAAACTAATTATAACACAGGCTTTGTTTGCACCTGTGGAGACGCAGTGTGTGCACAAGCCTCTGTTTCTGTTAGCTGCTGATGTGACGGCGCAACAGGAAATTAGTACTAATATCTAATAACTTTAATACTTTAACTTTAATAACTTACTTTTGTCTTTGTTACTTTGCTGTCTAGTTTCTAATTCTGGAGACATTAATAATAGCTTTGATTGAAACCTATTATTTATTTGTTTATTTGTTAAGATATTTCATGAAATGTGTGTGTGTGTGTGTGTGTGTGTGTGTGTGTGTGTGTGTTCTACATTTAAGTTCATATGTTTTGTGGTTTATATAAATTATTTATTGTTTCACCGTATCGTCTTTGCTGTCTTCAGATTGCGATCTGCTTGGATTAGAGCTACCATACACGGTGTCTTTTATCTGCATATTATTTTAAGCACATTTGTCATCTTGCGTATAGACGTTTTATGTGCAATTAAAAAAAATTATTGCTTGCATTTGCAATCCAAATTATTTTTCCTTTCATTTGGAATTTTCACTGAGGCCAATAACGTCCTTTGTAAGGCCATGGGAATCAGTTTTATATTTTATATCAGGGGTTGCTGATGGAAAGAGACGTCTCTAAGTATTTCTGGTATATATGAGCCTCGTAGAGCTGTGCAGGCTTTGTCTGTACAGATGAATCAAATTAAAAGCAGCCCACATTTAAATGAAAATAAAATAAATGAGTGAATGAGCAACACTGGAAATGGTTTGCTGACTATTTATTTTTACAAGATAAATTTAAAATATAGTTGCCAGACAAACATCTAATATAAAAATGTTTTAACCATTAATTAATCAACTATTGAACTAATTTTATTCCACTATTATTAAGTCAGCCAGTAAGTAAAATGTATAAAATAAGAGATAAAAATAAAACATATAACAACGTAAAGCAATAGAATAAAACAAAAAAATATAAATTAAATGAAAAACCTGTTGTGTATAAAAATGTCTTCAGCTGGTTTCAGTGGAGTCTGCACGACGTGAAGACAGTGGGAGTGAATTCCAGCCTTGCTTCTCTCCCTGAAAGCCCGATCGCCACTAATTTTGAACCGAGTAAATGTGGCCAGCAGCAGCCTCGTACCTGAAGACCTGATGTTTGAGTATGTCAGAGATAAACTGGGGCTGCGACCATGAAGGGCCCAAAAAATTCAAACTAAAATTTTCTGGCAACCAATGAAGAGAAGCCAAAACTCGAGTATATGCGATTTTCTGTTGGTGCCAGTTTAAAGTTCTGCAGTCTGAAGACCAACCAAAGCTGATTTATTAAAACATAAAAAGAAAACAATAATAATAATAATCTTTCAGAATAATCAGAAACCGTATTTTATGCTGAATGGTACCAGAAACAGAAGCACCTTTCAAACCTATTTATTTACTATCAAAAATGACTAAAAGTGTTTTCTAATTGCTGCTGGAAATATTTGGTATTTAAAAAGTAAAACTCTCACATGTGGTATTCTTTATTCAGTCCCATTCGGCCTTTAAAGAGACTAATAAAGCAAAATAGGATATTTCAAAGAAGAGAAAATTGAAGAGCCCTTCTTTGCATTTCTACTTGAATGTTCTTTTGTTTGACCCTTTATTTAAAAACTTTTAGACTTTGAATAAATTGTCATGCCAGTGATTCCCTGAAGCCTTTTACGGAGGGTTTCAAGGTGAATGGAAGCCACAACCACTAGTCCTTTTACTGACAAATGACTGCGGCCAAGCCCTTTCCTGGCTCGGTGAATTTGAAGGGGGTGGTGGCTTTCACCACAAACTTAATTAGGTTTGTTTATTTGGGTAAAATTTACATTCAGGAACCCTGTGCACATCCTTTATAAGGACACGTAAGAAAAGGCAGAATTGTTAAGGAGGGGAAGTTAGGACAAAGTTTCGTGAGCAGCTTTGTTTATCGATCTGTGGGGTGCAGGCCATTCAAATGATGGCTGGTCAGGCCTTTCAATACCTTTGAAGGTCATCAGAGTGTCACTGCTCGTGCACAGAAAGTTCACATCAAATAAAACTGTTTTTTCAAAAGACTGAAATTTGAAAAATAATCATTAACATGTTTTTAAATATTTGATTTTTATTGCAAATCCTGTTGATTACATTTGAAAATAACCATAAAACAGACGAGTTTTGTGCATATTTGTAGGATCTGGTGGATCTTATTTTTTATCTACTGTAAAAAATGAGAAATATAAACTTTCTAATGTGAAGCACATGCACATTTCTTCCTTTCAGCAGAAGACTGCCAAACGGTTTTGGGTGTGTTAAAAAAAAAAAGCCAACAGGGCATTAAAATAATTTACTTCCCTGAGTGGTTCTGAAAGCCTGACAGCACCAGTTTGTAGAAAGAGTCAGCCTGGAAGTGATCCCAAGGAAATATTTAGAATATATTACCATGCTGAAATAGGCTGTAATCGTTATTAATCGTTATTTTAATTCATTTGGATAAGATACACTTCATGTAAATGCTGACAAATTATGAACTGTACTATGCAGAAAAAAACAATACTCTGAGTTTAAATAAACAATGTTCAGTAAAAACAGCTTTATCTTTTCATAATGAAAACAAAACACAGTTTCTGATATCAATAGGATGCAAATGGAGCTTTGCTTTGCCGTGCATTATTTGCATGGCTTGCCTTTAAACTCTGCTATCATCAGACTTGCTAAGTTGGTAAATGTAAACGTGTGCTGTAGTACTCAATCACTCTGGATTTGGCGTGTTTGTTTAGAGCCCAGGCGTGTGGTTCTTCACAGCTGCTTGTGTCAAAGCAGGAGGCCGGCTCGCTGAGGCATCCGCTGGTCAGTGTCTCCATCTTGTGTTCACTTCACAGACTGCATGCAGGAGCGCTTTCCTTAAGCTGCTTTAATGTTACCACAGCAACAGTGTGCAAACACTGTGCTAAGATGTAGTCAGACTGTGACTGACAGCTGACAGCGACATGATCTCTCATATATTGTGGAGTTTTTAGCTCACGATATGAAGTCCACAGAGGCAATGTTGTTGTGATTTGACACTATGTAAATAAAAATGAACTGAAGGAGGTTTTTTTAATAAACTACAAAAAGTAACTAACAACATAAAGAGTTCTATGAGATGAAATGTGCAACATCTGCATGTTGTTAGATTTGATTTAATCACTTAATTGATATATTTTAAAGAAGACGATGCTTCAAGGAGAGGAGAGCTGTGCTGACTCAGTGCTGCAGTTTTGTCTGATTGTGGAAAGACAAACACACAGCGATGCAGGAAATATCAAATCATATGTACAAGTGCCACAAGATGATGTATGCTGAGACGTTTAATCTCAGTTTAGGTTTAACAATGTCAACTTACTGTTTATTGGCTTTTATGCTTTTTATCCCTTTCCATATTTTGCACTTTTAATATACTAGCTACTCCTCACGGATCCCCTAAAAGTGTGTAATTTGTTATTTGCTATCAGGAGAATTTTTATGTTCTGTTGTATGAATGTAAATTATATCTGCATGAAAAGAGGTTGCTTGTTTATATCTTCATTAATGTAGATGTGTATTTATGGTTTTATGGAGGAAGAATAGCCAAGGCTAAGACTGATAGCATATTTTCATTAAATACAAGCAGCTAGAATAAAAGCAAAAAAGCATAATCACACTTAAAGGTTACTGATGATACAGCAGAGAGGAGCCTCACCATGACATGGAGTGTTCAGCATAACATTTGCATATTTGTGTTGACCTTTGAAATTGAATTACTTAAGATTATAATATGATTTATTATTATTAGTGAAATTAATGCTGTGCCCCTCTTCAGACACCCCTCTGCATCCCTTTCTTCACATTTAAACTATAATCTACTCACACTCATATAGTACCTTTCTAGTCTTACTGACCACGTTTAGACTACGAGTCAAATTCTAACCATATATTCATGTAGCACTTCATTCTATACAATTAAAGTATTTTATCTGCTTCACATCCATGCCCTGTTTAGAAGTTGGATTACCCAGAGGAATCCCAGAGGATTTGAGCCAAGAACCTTCGTGCTGCGAAGGATGGTGACAGCGGTAACTGCTCCATAACCATGCCATGTCACGGTCATATCAACTATCCACATGGTGAAGGACTCTTATTGGTATTTTACTGTGAAATACTGACAGTAAGAAAAAACTGCTCATTTATTAGGATCCTTTCAGACAGTTCTCTTTAAAAGAGAATTGAATGACCCACCACTGGCCCAAAGCTCACCATCCCACGGATTCTACGTTGGATCAGGCCTTGTGTCCATAAAGTTTGCTTCTGCATGCTTTTGAAGCTTCATGTATTAAATGTTAAATATGAATAAAACTTAAATTAAAACATGAAACAATAAAAAAGTGAGCTTGTACTTTCCTGCTGTAGTGACTAAGAACATATAGAGGCATACATACGTTACATACATACATATTATACACACAGTGCAGTGCATATATGTACAGTCTGTATAACTAATTGCTAATTACTCTGATGTTAAACACAATTATAAAAGCAAAGTATTATTTTTAAGTATTCATTTCTAAAGGCAGGGAGAAGAGCACTGACAGATGGACAGCATCAAATACGTTATTACAACACAAACCATGAACCGCGCGTTTGTAATAAACTTTTACATGAGCGGGATATTCGTCCAGGCTGCTGCTCTCAAAGTTATAGCACTGGTCACAGAGCGGACACACGCCCAAAAACAACACTGCAAGAGTGACAGCGATTCAGCCTATCACCGTTTACGGTAGGTGGGACTTCCGGTGACATTGACAAATCAGTAATGGCGACACAAGAACAACTTAAACATGACAGCAAAACAACACCGAGGGGGAGTGAACTTATGGACAGCAGTCATATTTTGAAGAAATATTATAAAAATTTCATCTAATTATCTGCAATTTCAATCCAGCGAAAAGGTAAAACGACTAACGGTGGTTCGGTTTTGATGAATACTGAGGTGTAACTACTGTTAGGAACTGCTAACTGTCCAAACTTTCTGACACGGACGCAGTTCGCTACATGGAAACCAGAGCCAGCTAACGGGCTATGCTAGCTGACGTTAGCAGATGGCTAAGTTACCCAACGATCGAGCAAAGCGGCAGCGAAAAAACGGCCGAATTTAGGGCTTTTGTGAAACCGCGTGTCTATAAACGCGATACACAAGTTAAATTATGCATCTTTAAATGTTAACTAGGTCATGTCAGGTGCTCGACTTTCATCTTAACTTTGATTTTGTCTGCATATCCGTTATGGCCACCAGTTTTTTGGGGAAGCCATGATCCAATCAGAGTGGGCTCTACAGTTGATCGAGCTAACGTTACTGTAACTGTACAGGGACGGTCGGAAAACAGGGCAGCTGGTCCTCCAACAGCGTTTATCTACGTGGCGCTGATTGTTATGCATGTTTTTTGTTTTTCTTATAGGTGTTTATGACATCGCTGTGTTTTCTAACGGTGCAGATACGTTTTGCAGTCACTATGCAGCTCTATAAGTCAATCATGCTATGGCTGTTGAGACCCTGGAAATTTCTGGCTCATAGTGACACTTGTAAGCAGAACATAACGTCAGACACATGTCAGCTAATTCTTTCTATATAAAAGAATCCTTTCACGCAGCCTCGGGTTTTATTATTCTCTGTGCAGGAGAGCTTTGCCTTTAACCCTTGTGCCCTCCTCAAATTTTGCACCCCTTTCCACACCTTCGTGGACAAAAATGTCCACGCACAAAATCTGCCATAAAATCCTCATACAGCAATAATTTTTCTGCGTGTTTTCATAAATCACCAACTTTAACCTTTTTCAAAATGAGCAAGCGTTAAATGATTTTCAGAATTTTAACCCTTTAAATGCCGGTTTAAACATTTGAACCACTGCATTTTATCCCCCCCCCTCCCCCCCCACAGACACACACACACACACAAGAGGAATTATTTTCCGTATAATGAATAGAATTGGGGATACGGACATGTCAAACATCAGCAACAAGTCTGATTTGAATGGATTATTATTTTTTGTGTAGTGCACATGTATAATCATAATCAGCATACTTTATTAATTCCTAGGGAAATTATGTGGGTTACAGTTGCTCCAGTACAGTAACATTAACAAAAAGACTAGACTATGTAACAATACAATATTTTAAGATATAAGAAATAAGGAATAATACACACCCAATCTGCCATAAAATCCTCGTAAAGAAATACATTTTTCTGTCTTTAATTTTTCATAAATCATTAATCAACTGGACTTTCTCTCAATGTGTACATCACATATTCAAAGCCTGGGTATTTCAGTTCATATTTGTTCATATTTCATATGTTCTGTTGTGTTTTCAGTGTTGTTGCAGTTTGCATAATAAATGTTCTCATTGATGAATTAGATGTTGTTTCACACACACATCCATACAAATCACTCTTGGGGCTCCCTGGTGGTCACAGGACTCCATAATACAACTGGCAAAAATACAAGAATTTCATGCATTGGTCTACCATGGGGAAATGGTTGAATATGGTGAAGTACAGTAAAAATGTCAAATATCACTGCTTTTCTTCCAAATGAAATGCTAACATTACAGAATGCATGGTTTTATACTGCAATGCAGAGAGATTAAAAAATGTTGTTTCAGTGGAAGTGAATGAGGCATTTCTGTCCACGAAGGTGTCGAGAAGGATTATCAGGCACTACACAAAAAATAAGAGTAATGAAATTAAATCAGTTTGACATGCCCAAGACTCTAATCACCACCAATGTCCTATTCCCATACTATTTATTATATGGAATCATAATCAGGTTTAACTGTTACACAGGCATTGAATTAACTCAGTGGCTGTTTCCGACATTCTTTGATCACTGATAAACATGATTGATGTTGTTCACAAACAACAGTTAACATATTAAAATCCATTTTCGGATGGTATGTGCCTCATCTTGTTTTCATAGAATTAAAATCACATCAGTCATGTTCTTATTTTCCTCCTCTAGCTGTCTGGACATAGGGCTGGGCGATATGGCCTAAAATCCATATCGCGGTATAAATTGAAGCAAATGCGGTAACGATATATATCGCGATATATACGTTATACATTTTCTTCTGTATAACGTATTTTCTACACTATAAGGCACACTTAAAATCCTTTCATTTTCTCAAAAATCAAGAGTGTGCCTTATGTATGAATTCTGGTTGTGCTTACTGACCTTGAACCGATTTTGGTGTGCAGAAATCTGTTAAAAAATGTTTTAGTACAACTTTGGTAAGCCGCACTGCTTGATGGATTGTCAGAGCATTACGGCTGCCGTAGTGAGGAGCTTCGCGGAGTAATCTGGGTCCAAAACTCCGTCCCTTCAGGTCCCAAAGTCAAACAAACACTGAGAGTTAAAAACGGTTTAAATTCTTTCATCTTTAATAAAATCATCAGCGTTGCTGCTTTACCAGGTGTAACAATTAAGTTTTACATCCAGGCATCCATGAAAACAGAATTTATTACATTTAATGGAGTTAGAAGTTAGCAGGAAGTTAGCTCGCTAGTTTCCACCTAAACATGACATACCATGTTCTGACCGAGAGATTTTTGAAACTAATTAAAACGTACAGCTCTGCTACCACTTCCAACATAAATGAAGACAGAAAACTAAACAGCAGTGGCGCTTGCAGGGTTACTGAAGTTGGACTACCTGGTATATAATGTTGTGCTACGCGATTGCTAGCTACACAGCTATGTTAGCATAACATTAGCACAGTGAAGCTGGAGGATGAACGGCAACTTTTTTTCCACTCGATAAAAGTTAACGTGAGGGATTCTGGTGGTCTGGGACAAATGCAATCGCACAGCAGGATGCTATACACGGGACAAACATCAGTCAGGAGAACAACTGAGATTATTCATCCACAACACGAGGTTAGTCATTAATATACTGCAACAACATGGGAACAGAGCAGCTGCGAGAGAATTCAACATTAATGAATCAATGTTACGGAAGTGGAGGAAGCGCAGTTTTTGGCTTTCCCCATATTTCAAAAGTGCTTCATCTCTTTGCTATGACTGTCGCCCGCCATAATTTGCAGATGATAATGGTTTTAGCCGCTGCGATACTTTTGACCAAAACAGGGGCAGCTTGATGACATCATCAACATGCGCTATCGCGATAGAGCGGTTTAGTCAAAATCTCTATCGTTGGCCAAATTTATATCGTTTCTATCATATATCGTTTATATCACCCACCCCTATCTGGTACCTTCACAGGTATTCAGTAGATGTCCGGCCCCTCAGAGACATCAGGTGGTATGTCGCATCCTGGCCCTTCTCCTGGGGCGGGTATGTCCCCAGGGCCCATCTTGGGCCCCAGCCCTGGACCAGATCCCTCACCGAGCTCTGTTCACAGCATGATGGGCCCCAGCCCCGGACCCGGAACACCCAATGCACCTCACGGCATGCAGGGCCAGGGACAAAGTGATTACTCTCAGGACAGCATGTACTCTATGCATAAGGTACAGCGTGCAAACAGTACTACAAACTATGTCGTGATGTCATTAGTGCTAAAGGAAACTGTTAAAGTAGATATTTATATCACTCTGATGGATTCAGTTTTTTAAACATTTTAGTATGCTCACTAATAAACCGACCAAACTAAAACAAGGAAGGGAGGAAAAATTAGGAAGATATGAAATACTTTATTTATCCTTTTTTATATCATATTAGGGCTGCCACGATCAGTCGACTAGTCACGATTACGTCGACTATCAAAATCGTCGACGACTGATTTAATAGTCGACGCGTCATTTTAAGCTTTGTAAGATCCCAAAAGACGCAGGAATAAGTAGCAGGATTTAAGAGTGTAATAACGCATTGAAACAGAAGATGGCAGCACTGCATGTACAAGGATGCCAGCTGCCGTTAAACCCCGAAGAAGAAGAAGCTGTGTCCCAGAATTCATAGCGCAGCCCAGCTCAGTTTACAACAATGGCGGCAGCTAGTTAGTTTTAATATTACTCTTATTATTCTTTCTGGGTCACAAAATAAACGTTTAACATATTTTCAGGCGAGAATGTAGCTGTGTAAACCTCAAATATCTGCTCAGTTTATCAAGACGCCACATATTTTCAAAAGCGCTCCGACGTTTTCGGAGACGTCTGTTACCCACTAGCTCGATAGCTAGCAGGGGGCAAGGCTCGCTAGAGCCCGTGAGAACACCAGACTCCCGGCAAATTGTTTTCAAACCCACCACCGTCTTTCGCTACTCAGGTTAAACATGATATATAAGTCACTTAGATAACTTAAAAATGTTATTGTTTGGCTTTTTTTTTTAGTGTTTTATTTGTTCCTGAGTAAATCGGTTTGGCTGAGATTAAAGTTATAGTTTTTACACAGCTGAATAAACGTCAAGCAGACAGCTGATTATCAGAAGTGTGAGATGCTCGAGAATATACTCCGGTGTCCCGTTATATTTTAGATAGCAAGGAGTTTATTAAACTTCACAGAAACAATCTGCAAATTTCATTAAAATGTAATAAACTATCATCTTGTCTTTATTTTTAGTTAGCACATACCTTAAACACTTAAAGCTGTAAGCTAATGATAGTTATATAAGAGCAGATGCTGCTGGTGCAATAAGCTGTACGTTTTAAGTCCAATGGATGATGATCTGATTAATCGACTAATCGCAAAAATAATCGGTGACTAGTCAACTATCAAAATAATCGTTTGTGGCAGCCCTATATCATATAAATATATATTAGCTTAAATGAGGGTATACGACATATCTGTTGTTTGATAAATTGATACAGAGATAAATAATAAATGTGAATTTTTGCAGTACTTTTATAATCTTTTTATACTCTTGAGTTCATGCAGTGGAGGGTGGAATAGATTTTTTTTGTTATGGTAATTTTTAAAGATTTTGGCAGTTTCACAGTAGAATTACTGATGTTACTTCTGCTTAGGCAGGCAGTTCATTTTGCTGCTGTAATAATCCCAACTTTGGAACTAATAAAGGCTGTCTTATTTTCTCTTATCTTATGTTATTAATGTTTATTTTTGATATGATTAGAACCATCAGTGTGCTAAATTCAATCTTAAACTGGCAGGACAGTGTGTTTTTGCAGTTAACTTGTGTAGATCTGAAACATATTTTGCGTTTTCAGCCCATGGAGGGGATGAATGACAAGTCAATGGCAGAGGCAATGCACTTTGGTCACATGAAAGGTGTGGGGATGAGGTCTCTCCATAGTGGCATGGGACCTCCACAGAGTCCTATCGACCAGCACAGCCAAGGTTTGAAACCCAAGTCCTTCAGCTCTCTAAGCAGCCTGGTTTATTAACTTAACCTCATCATCCACTTGTGGTGTTAATGTTTCTCAGACATCTTCTAAATATAAGAGTTAATATTAAACAAGGAGGAAGCAGCAAGGAAATAAATAACCCAGCTATGTATTTTCCTCTTTCTAGTGTGTTAATGAGTAAATAACCTCTAAGACTCATTGGCTTTTGCTCTGATCCCGAGGTTGTGACCCTATTCTTCAAGGCTTTGATGTGTGGTTGGTTGTTTTTTTAATATTGACAATGAAACCTCCTTTCTGTCCACTTAAGGGTACATGTCTCCCCACCCATCCCCAATGGGAGTCCATGAGCACGCTTCAAGTCCCATGTCAGGAGGCGGAGGTGGACCTACACCACCACACATGCCCCCTGCCCAGTCAGGCCCTATGATGTCAATGGATCCCCAAGGAGGCATGTCCAACATGTCCAACATGGGCCAGCAGGTGAGGGGGTCATCTGCTTTTAGTCCAGTACAGCTGCAGCAGCTCAGAGCTCAGATTCTGGCCTACAAGATTCTGGGTCGTGGGCAGCCGCTACCGGAAAACCTTCAGCTGGCTGTTCAAGGTAAAAGGAGCCTACCCACAATGCAACAGCAGCAGCAGCAACCACAACAACAGCCGCAGCCGCAGGCACCAAGTGCCAGTCCTTACAACAGGCCTCCAGGTACGATACAGATTTATGTTAGTACAAATATTTTGTGAGTATCTTTGTTGTGAAAGTCTTTGAACATTAACAAGTAAAGATAAAGAAGAATTATGATTTTGTTTTTGGTTCTTTTTTGTACCTTAATGTGAGGCTGTAGTGTAGAAAGATGCCGTTGCTGTCAATAAATTGAGTAAAAAGCTTGAAATTGTCATTGAGCCCAGATTGAAACATTCATATTGAACCTGTTTTGTCTGACGGAGAACAGAGATTTGTGTGATTAATGGTGTAATGACAGAAAAGAGGCGTGAAATAATTTTCCTTTACAGTTTCAAATTGTAACAGACATATTGTTGAACTATGAAATCTGTTATTGTGTTGAAAGGTATGCCAATGGCACCTATGGGGGGTCCCCAGTCGAGTCCCTGCCCAGCCCCGGCCATGCAAGTACACAATCAAAGCACAGGACCCAAGCCTTGGGCCGATGGTAAGTTTGGCAGGTGTATGTGGTAAACCTGGGCTCTGTGACTGGACCGATAACACAGGGATCTGCATGTGGCTTCACAGTAGGGGTGGGGGAAAAAATCGATACTGTGTAGCATCGTGATATTTTGTTTGCTAATAATGTATCGATACAGGGACAGCAGAAATCGATATTTTGTTACAAAAAAAGTTTTTGTGGACTGGAACTCTGACTTCAGAGCATGTTGATCCTTTTTCTGAGAAAAAGTCCTGACATTCCTTCACTGTCCAAATGTGTTTAACTTGTTTTTTTGGCAGCAATAAACATGACAGTTTACTTATTTTAATTTAAGACATGTTTTATTTTAATTAAGTTTAAAACTTTTTTATTTAATGTAAAATTATATTTTGTTTTAATTTACTTTCAAATTCTTCAGTTGCTGAAGGGGCTGCATAGTTTTCATAAATTGCATAGTTCAGAATAGCTATAATTGTCCCAGATGGTTGCGTTCAGTTAAGTTGGACTAGACTGTAATACAAACCGTTCAGTTTGTCAACAATAAAACTGACTGAAATGAGAGAAAGACTGAGTGCGAGACTTTGATATTAGATCAAATGAATATTGATAAAGTTTACCTTTATGTACAGAATCTGAATATCGCAAAATATTTTAAAAAATTGCAATAATATCGTATCGTGCGTTAAGTATTGTGATAATATCGTATCGTGGGATGTATGGTGATTCCCACCTCTACTTCACAGTCAGTCCCACTTTTCATTCTGCCCAGTCTAATCCAACATGCAGTGCCCAACAGATTTTTCTGCATGACTCATTTTTCTGTCAAATGGCTTAAAGCAGATAGATCCCCAAGCATTTACTAAAACTTCAGTTCAGCAGGTAAAGGTGAAGAGAATAATGGTGCAGTAGTACTGCAAGAAAATATGACAAGAAGATGAAATCTTTAGAATGAATAGTAAAACAGTCATAAATTAAAAACAGATACAGAACAAGAAAATCTCATCTTCCACTGTGGTCGATTTAAAATTGAACAAATAGAAAAATGAATCTGTCAGAAACATCAGAAGCTCAGGGAGATCTTTCTGACAGCTAATTGCTCCCAGGTGAGGACACTCTTTCCTCTGTCATGAGCTCTGGCGTTGTGTTGGTCAGTTAACCGTGTATGAGGAACAGAAAAATTGACCTCCTAAAGCCAAAGGGGGAAACATCCATAAGATATGTGTAAGTGCCAGGTTGTCTGTAAACACACAGGTGCATTTACTGAATTAAGAAAACCCTGGTTGATGTGCGTGTGTTCATAACTTCCCATGTGATAATTTGGTATTTAGGAATAATTCCCAGTGCAGACATTTTTACAGACGGTATTTTTACCTAACGTATCCAGTTCGTCCCTTTAGGGTCATCACAGTGGATCCATCTCACCCTCTGCACCGTCTTCTCTCACACTAATGATCTGCTCATCCTCTCTAACTACATCTGTAAACTTTCTCTTTGGCCTGAAAACTTTCTTGTGTCTTTATAATTCTTTGTCCAGCGTATTTCCTCTCTCTCCTCTGTAGATGTTCAGACCATGTCCTCTCCAAAGATCCAAGCTGAGCTGTCCCTCTGATGTGCTCATTTCTAAATTGCTTCCATCCCCATCTTTGTCTTTTATGTTAGTGTCTCCAAACCATCATAGCAGGTCACTCACATCTTGTAAACCTTCCTTTTCACTCTTGCCGCTGTCCTTCTGTCACCGATCACCCTTGACACTCGTCTCCACCCTGCTGCACTCTTTTCTTCACCTCTTTTGTCCACTGTCAGTTGCCCCCAGGTATTTAAGCTCATTAAGCATAAAAAACTCATGCAGCTTGTTGTGGTTAAAACCAAACTGAAAAAAACGAAACGATACTGACACGTAGGACTGATGTGAGGTTGTTGTGTTTTTAAATTTTTAAAAACCTTTTGGTACTGAAGGAATTTGAGATTTTGGTCATGTGGGACTGGATGCAATAACCAGAAGTCTTTGCTCTCCAGGTCAGTGTGCTGAAAATCAAACCATTGCACAGAAGCAGCTCACTCCTGTTGCTAGTGGTCGCCCCTCTCCTGCACCACCTCAGGCCTCTGCTGTGCCAGCTGGGCCCATGCCAGGCAGTTCGGGGACCCCTCAGCCTCCTGGGCAGCAGGGGTCCGTAATGCTCCCGATACAGCACAAGCAGAACCGCATCACGCCTATCCAGAAGCCCCAGGGCTTGGACCCGGTGGGAATCCTGCAGGAGAGAGAATACAGGTAGACACATTCACGTATTCATCAGTGGTCTCACAATGGTGCAAAAACTTCACATCTACACAACTCATCACATTAAAGAATAAAACTGCCTGCATGAAATCAGTGGTAAAGGAAAGTTTGAAGATGAATTTATGTGTCGAGGTCAAACTGCTGCACATAACAAACTGCATTGCTCTGCATATGTGACATTACATGTTTTTCACTTGAAATGAGTTTAAGTCACATATCCAAACATTGACTGTGACACGAAGACTTGCGAGCAGAGTCTGCGAGCGTTTGACGAGGGTTAAGGTTACAAGCTTTACCCGTATGAATATGATAACGTGAGAAACACTTTGTGGTGGAGCCTCTATGGCCTTTCTTAAAGGTGCCTCGCGTGCTCAATCACAACTCACTGTTATCCCCGCAGGCTGCGTATTTTTCTAAAAACAAAGATTCCCGAAGGAGACGTCGGGAAGCCTCCACAGACCTTAATCCTGCTTTGGCCCTGAGGCTTGTTTTTCTCTCCATAAATTTGATGTTGTTTTGATGATCTCTTCTTCATGTTGTCTTGACTGAGCTGCATTGGTTTAGACATGATTAGAGAGAGACTTGTCCTCAGTCCACCTTGTTTGTCCAGTGAATACATTATGAAATACTGTGCCTCTCACAGTGTTGTGGAACAGCACTGCATTATTGGTAGTGTTATGTAGTAATAAATATACTCCTGAGGCTGTTGAATAATCAAAACAACTTTAGATCTTATTGATTTAATGCAGTTTCCCCTCAGAAAGCTACCTGATGATACTACTAAATAAGTAAAGCTCACAGTGTAGCTGCACCATGGATGTGTGAAGAGGACCAGAACTCGTACAGCGGGCAACAGACCACCCAGAGATATAGGGGAAAAAACTTTCAGTAAGACTACACAAAACGTGCAGGTTTTATGGTTTAGTTGGACCCAGAGTGTCATCATCCGTGTTAACATGCACCAAAGAAGCTAAAGAAGCACTGGGAAACTAGACTTTAAGCCTGAAAGATACTTATTGAGCAAACACTCAGTATGCACCTGAGGCAATGAGACCATGTGTTGATGGAGGCTCTAATGAAGGTAACTGCAAAACAAAACATACGTCAAAAAAGTAAGAGCCATGCTAGATTCAGATGTTGCAGATTGCTGTGAAAAGTGCAATCTGCATCCAAATCCCATCTAAATAGTATGATAACATGAATCACATTCTATGGCTTTAACAGCTGACAGGTCTCATGGCAAATGGATATAATAATAATAATAATGGATATATCACCATCGTCCAAATTTCCAGTGATGTAAATACCTGACAGCATGTGGTGGCCAAATGCCTCAATAAAACACTGTATGTGTGTCCAGTGTCCTGCAGTTTAACCAAATGTCTCCATAATGTCTCTCAGACTGCAGGCTCGGATTGCGCATCGAATCCAGGAACTGGAAAGTCTGCCAGGCTCGCTGCCTCCGGACCTCAGGACTAAAGCCACAGTGGAGCTCAAGGCTCTGCGTCTGCTCAACTTCCAGCGTCAGGTACGCGGCAGCTGCAGCGTTTCATGTTTCACGTGACTGCATCAATGTAAATGCATAACTGCAGCGGCTCGTAGTCGAAAGGAAAGAGCTCACTTTTGTTATCACTGGAAGTTCATCGGATCACCCGCCGTGTGAGTGTGTGCGGCGCTTTTATCGATAAATCCACACTGGGCTGGTTTGCTGCTCAGGTATTCTTAGAACAGCGATGCCATTTCCACTGATTTATGTTAAAGGTACACGTACATACAGAGTTTGGACTTCTTACTCTCAGTCAACAAAATACATTCATCCACCTAAAAATATTATTATTAATTTGTTTTCTGTAGGCTGGGTTTTATTGTAGTTTTGGTTTATCGACACTTTCAGAATTCTTAATTTCTTTTATGCAGTCGTGCTTTAAATAGAAGTCAAATTGTTCATTTTAAGCCCTTTGATAATACAATAGTGCCTCAAGCTGCAGCTTAGCACTATTTTCAACTCGTACTCAATGTGTACTTTAGAGATACAGGTTAGATTAGATCACTTTAGAGTTTGATGTGTAACCCGTTGATGAATATCCCAGCTGAGGCAGGACGTCGTGGCCTGTATGAGACGAGACACGACCCTGGAGACGGCCCTCAACTCGAAGGCTTACCGGCGCAGCAAGCGGCAGACGCTGAGGGAGGCACGCATGACCGAGAAGCTGGAGAAGCAGCAGAAGCTCGAGCAGGAAAAGAAGCGCAGGCAGAAACATCAGGTGAGTCACACCAGAGTCCATGTAACAACCCACAGCACTTATTATATCATTTATCTTATTGTTGTTCTTGTAAAAACTGCAGTGCCATGGAAATCATTAACAGTAGTGGATCAAAAATCTCACGGTTCGGATCGGATCACGGTTTTAAGTCACGGACCGGATCAATTTTCGGATCAGCGAAAAAAAGAAAAAAGACAAAAATTGAACATTTACTTATTGAAGTCTTTTTTGCCTGTTAAAAACATTCATCTCTAGACTCATTCCACACAATTATTAAAAACAATTATGGTTCAATATAGGGCAGTGTAGGTCTTTGTATCTACCACTCAATTCAATTCAGCGCCAAATCACAACAACAGTCGCCTCAAGGCGCTTTATATTGTAAGGTAGACCCTACAATAATACATACCGCTCATTATATCGCACTCCGCTGTGATATAATGAGCGGTCACGGACACGTAGCTTTCTGTTGCCCTGGAGCTCCACCCATTTTTAGTTGGGCAACAGAAGATGCCTGGGACAGTTCAGCCATAACTTTAATCTTTTCCTGCTCATACATGCTTGGGTACAATCATGTCACTGAAGTGGACGCGCAGCGGGATATCATAGCGTGGCTCAAGCACGTTCATCATAGTTTAAACCCCTTGTTTTGCACAACAGAATACAGCCTCATGTCTGCAGCTAAACACCCCAGTAGCTTCTGTAATAGCTTTAGCCCGGTCGAACTGGGCAGCAAAGGGCTGCTTAAATACCGCAAACTCCTCTGCTCCTCCACTTGGACCGCTAGCGCTGACCATAGCTACCACAGACTGACCACGCGCACCACACACATACTGTTTTTCCTTCTTTTTCGGATCACAAAAACCGTGGAGTGGGATCGGTTCAGATTACGGATCAACCGTGATCCGCTGCACCACTAATAAAAGGTATTCATGACAATTTTTGGTTAAAAAAACAAAACGCTACCGTCTCATTTCCTGCAGTCAAAACAAATGCAACAAAAGCAATCAGAAAACTGTCAACAGTGCGACAGCATCCAGCAGGTCCTCCGTGTGAAAGCAGGTGACAAGCTGACAGGAAGGAAAACTCATGTGGCGTCAGGGTTGTGTCTGCAGTGACGAGAACAGAAACAAAAACTTGTGACTTGTTTTTCAGGAATATCTCAACAGCATCCTCCAACATGCCAAGGACTTCAAAGAGTATCACCGCTCTGTGTCCGGTAAGATGCAGAAGCTCACCAGAGCCATCGCCACCTGGCACACCAACACGGAGCGTGAGCAGAAGAAGGAGACGGAGAGAATCGAGAAGGAGAGGATGAGGAGACTCATGGTGAGGAGCGCCAAACCAAGATGAATCTTTTTGGAAGTCATGTGTTTTCATAAATGCTCAAAGCAAAAGTTACGGATATACAGGCTGATTATTCACTATACTTGCTACAAGCATATCACAGCTTCCTAAAGCCTGCTGAGCTTGGACCAGCCTGCTGGTGCTGTTCTTATGATGCCAGTTGTTGCCACTGAGCTCAGTGTTGGCTTGACACACTTAGACATCTGTCTAAATGTTGCTCTCTGCATCTGTATAAGAAATGCCCCCAAATGCACAAAGCAGACCAAAACTGAACCTTTCAGAATTAGTATTTAACGTGGGTGATGGTCTCAGTGAGAAGCAGGATGTGACTGTCCACTCGTTTTCCGCTGTTCTCATTCTTCTCTGGTGTCTGATTTCATTCCGACTCATTAAATCAGAGCTGGAGTTTGTCAGCTAAATAATAGCACACCATACAAACGTCCACAGTGTCGTGCTGCGGCTCTGCGTTCCTGTTTCGCACTTCTCAGCCCCCCACTCGGCTGCCAGCGCTGTTAGTGCTGCTGAGGCCTCATTACACGCATGACTGAAGAGAAGGGAAACTGTAAAAGTGTCTTATGATACAGACAGAGGAGGACTTTGCGACAGAGACAGTTTACAGATAAGGTCGCTGGTGTGCAAATACACAGTTTAGCCATTTAAAAGTCTATTTATTAGTTTTTTAAAAATTATTGTTAGCATGTTTTGTAAAGGATCTAATTGTAATCATAATAATAATTAAAGATCCTAAAGGTTAAACTGGCTATTAACTATATGAGTGCAGTGGAGTTTATTTGTAATTCCGTCCTGTTATTATAATGGATCATTTACACTTTACCGTTACAGCAGCTCTCGTCTTTAATTTGATGTCACTTTGGCTCATCCAGGCAGAAGACGAGGAAGGGTACCGAAAACTAATCGATCAAAAGAAAGACAAGCGTCTGGCCTACTTGCTGCAGCAGACGGATGAATATGTGGCCAACCTCACCACCCTGGTGTATGAACACAAAGCTGCTCAAGCTGCCAAGGAGAAGAAGAGGAGACGGAAGAGAAAGAAGGTAGGAGGACGAAGGTCAAGTGTGTGCTCTGTGCAGCACTCAGCTTCAGACAAACATGAACACAATAAAGTGGCTGCTGCTGTTTATCCTTACCTGTAGGATATGTGGCCTGCTCTAGGATCAGCAGTGTCATATTCAGTTCAGGGCAGTTTGTTTGCTCTTCTCTCAGTGTTCTCAAATGCTCCTGAGTAAATGATTTCGCTACAACTACACTCACTGGCCACTTTGTTAAGTGCACCAGTTCAACTGTGCATTAATGCTCATGTTGCAGCGACTCGGTGTGTCCGGCCACGTAGGCCAAGACAACCTGCTGACGTTCAAACTGAGAATTAGTTCAGGGTCAAGGACAAACGGGGATTTAAGTGCCGTTGAATGTGGCGTGGCGGTTGGTATTTCTGAAGTGGTCTGGAAAAGAGCAAATATCCGGTGAGCAGCAGTTCTCTGGGTGAATGCCTTGTCGATGTCAGAGGTCAGAGGTGAATGGCCTGATTGCTTCAGGCTGATAGGACAGAAACAGTAAGACAAATAAGCACTCACTGCATACAAGGTATGCAGAAGAGCATCTCTGCATGGGCGACATGTCAAACCTCCAAAGCAGCACAAGACCACTGGTGTAAGCTAAGAACAGGAAGCTGAGGCTCACAGGATCGACAACAACAGGCTGGATAAATGTTCCCTGCCCGATGATTTTTGATTTCTGCTCTGATATTCAGACTGTAGGGTCAGAATTTGGAGTAAACACATCCTGCCTTGTATCAGCGAGTCAGGTTCCAAGTACCAACAGGATATTGTTTTTAAAAAAACACCCCAGCTATTGTGGCTGACCTCGTCCATCCCTTTGTGATAACGGTGTGCCCGTCTTCTGAATCTGCTTCCAGCAGGATAACATGTCACAGAGCTGCCTTACAGTAGTTTCTTGAACATGAAGAGTTCACTTTATTTAGTCGTTCTTCACAGTAACCAGCGTCATGGATGTGCAGCAGCTCTGTGATGCTGTCGCACACAGTATGGACCAAACTCTGTGAGGACTGTTTCCAGCTCCTTGTTAAATTAAGCAGTTCAGAGGGTAAAAAGGGATCCATCCTGGTCCTAGCAATGTGTACCTAATAAAGTGTCATGTGAGTGTACAACAGGAACACAAAGAGCACCTCAGATTTCCCATTCCCTTTAACCGGTCAATGGTAAAAAAAAAAAAAGAACGAAAGCACATATTATTATTATTATTCTCAGTGTTTTTCCAGCTTTGATATGAGTCAGTGTTTTGAAGAAAATGCCATCTGATTGGTTGATGTGTTATTTATGTAGAAGGTGGATGGCGATGGTGAAGGCACTAGCGCAATTGGACCTGATGGAGAGGTGAGTTACTGTTCATGTTAAATGTAAAAAATGTTTTTTAGTTTGATCTGCAGCTAACTTTGAGTTTACTGAACGCCACCTCATTGTTAGCATGATTCCCACTCTGCAGCTTACCTGCTCAGGACTGCAGACAGAGTCGGTGCTGAGATGTGACAGCAGTGGACATTTTTTGTGGAGACTAAAAGTGGCAATAAAATCACACGAGTCCTGCACTTATGTTCAACATGTGGACACAAACATGAATGAGTGACAGTCGTACTGATGGATGTGTAAATAATCAGCTGTCGAAAATCAGGCACTTCTGTTTCAAAGACTTTTTCAGGGTTCGCGTCCCCCCGATGTCGACAGATGTTCGCTCTTCGTCCTCTGAATATGTTTAACTTTCAAAATTAGTAACGCTGATAATTATTCCTCTCATGCATTTGCTTTTATTGTGACTGATACAAAATCCAACCTACTCTGACAGAAAAAAGAAACAAATAAGGAGCCGAACAAACAAACAGTAATTATCCATTGAGAGGCAGACTGCACCCTGGGCGATTGTACAACAGAGGCATGTTGTAAACAGTCCTCCAAAAGCAAAAAGACGTCTGTGCTGTTTGTTTGTTTGCAGTCATAACTTTCCACACTTTTTAATCATGTTCCTCTGTGTGCTCCAGAAGCTCAGGCTGAACTTTGATGGCAGGTTTGGTGAAGCTCTCATTGATGTCGTTGCGGTTGTTTACCTCTAAAGGGAACTTTGGAGGTCTGAAAGTTTGGTTCATGTTGGGATTTATTAGTCTCATTTTTTTCCAGTGAAAATAATTTATAAAATAATTAATAAACAAAATCTTTTGAATTGTCTGTAGAATTATATGTTTTATAGCTCTCGTTTAATTGGGGTTATGGAACTAATGAAAAGTGTTTTACGTTCATTATATGCAGGTTACATCAGCGGTGGCTGATGAAAGTGAAGCTTTGTGGTTTATGGTTCTCATTTCTAAATGGATTTGAAGATTTATATCATACTTTGATCAATATCAAAGTCTGCCGCTCATCTTAAAAACTTAACAGCTCATATCTTTTCAAAAAAAAAGTTAAAAGACTAAAGTTTGAAGATGAGTTCAGATTTGTTTATGCATGCTGCTTCTTGTGTTTCCTCTGTCCTGTAGCCCATGGATGAAAGCAGCCAGATGAGTGAGCTGCCTGTCAAAGTGATTCAGACTGAGACTGGGAAAGTCTTGCAGGGAACCGAGGCCCCAAAATCCAGCCAGCTGGAGGCTTGGCTCGAGATGAACCCCGGGTGAGTTGCACAGCACTGTCGTCGGCTTCTGATCTCTTTGAAACGAAACCGTTGGACACTCCAAGATTCTGCTGGTGGCAGTCTTTGTGTGTTCGGCCACGGTGGCTCGTAATGCTCACACAGACTGCATTTTGTAACGCCAAGAACAAAACTTACCAAAATCAATTCCAAGAAAATTCTTTCAAGTCTAGAATTAAGCATTGCTATGTTTTTCAGGGCGTCATGCACACCAAGGTTTGTGAACGCGATGACTCGAGAACGAAGCAACATAGGAATTTCAGACAGATGCCATGGGTGTATCTGCGAAAAAAGTTTTAGATTTTTAAACAATATTTAATAAAACTAGGAAACGTTGAAATTCTCCTTCCACACTCTGATGATATTGTCCGAATATCAATATCCCCGAATCAGCACATCTCCTTCATAGTTAAACATGTTTATAGTGTGAATCTTTTACTCGCTCTGTTTATTTATTAATAAACTCTCTTCACTATCTGGAGAGTTGTTGCTTGTTAGATAAATTCTGCTGAAGGTCGTCATTATGTTTCTGTGACGGGCACAGATGTTTTAATGAGGCTTTGTTTTTCTGTTGCTTCTTTTGAAACAGGTATGAAGTGGCCCCGCGGTCAGACAGCGAGGAGAGCGGCTCAGAGTTTGAAGAGGAGGTAGAGGATTTTCTCATTAATAAACTTTATATTACACACGATCCACCAGGGGGCGCTGTACACTTTATTATCCACATCAAAGTTGCTTCTTTGTTCCACCTGTGCTGCTGTTATTTTATTAAGCTCGCTCACAGTCATGTGTTATCAACTTTACCTTATAAGGAGGAAGATGAGGCGTCCAAAGGAGAGACAGAGGAGAAGAAGATAATCGATCCCAACGGAGATGGAGCCACTGAGAGAGCTGCCAAGAACATCATCGAGTATTGTATTTCCTTCTGTTATCTCCCATTTACTCGGCATGTGTTGCATCAGCTAGAAAGAAGCGTTCAGTTCACATACGCTGGAAGTTGAGTGTAGACTGTTTTTTAACAACCTGAAACCTGATTTTCCCTGCAGGAGCCTCACAAATAAGCAAATAAACAAACCTCTGGCTGTCTTTGTGTTGGATGTGGATTTCCAGAGGAGCTCAGACAGTTATTAGTCTGAGCTCCTGGGGTCAGGCCTCAGTTAGGCGCCATTAAATTAAATTTGTAAGCTGGTTCAGTTTGAGTTAGAATACTTTCAAATGCTCTCTCTCTCTGTCTCTGTCTCAAATGATCAAACACACATGCAGGTCAGCCAAGCAGGATGTGGATGATGAGTACAGTGTTCCTACTGGCCAAACCAGCTCCCAGTCTTACTACGGCGTGGCCCACGCTGTCATTGAGAGGGTGGAGAAGCAGTCGTCACTGTTGATCAATGGGATGCTCAAACAGTACCAGGTACGCACACACATATACAACATGTCTGCTTTTGTAGAAGCTGTCTACTCCTCCCTGTGCCTGAATCTACCAGAGGTCTCTTCCTGTTAACAGGGAGTTCCTTTTTTCCACCATTGCCAGGTGCTCCTCACAGGGCATCAGTGGATTGTTGAGTTTTTCACCCTAATGTTGTATCTTTGAGGGAACTTTTTGGTCCAAGAAATCCAATAACATGACAAGAATTTAATAAATGAGTCAAGCAAGTCGACATTGGTCACATTTGCAAATAGATCGAGGGAACATATAGAAACACTTGTTGTGAAGCTTCTGCTTTTTTCCGGCTTTGTGCCAAACAGTGTGTCAGATGTTTCCTTTATCCTAGGCTGGTCTAAAACGGCGTTCTTGCCTTTAACTGGTTCGACCTCATTTGTAAGCGCTACCACTGGAACTTTGGCGTGGATGAGCAGGGCTTCCTAACTGTTCTTGGACAGCTTGTCCTGATTCTGGCTGAACAGTGTGGCCCAGTGCTGCCACCAGCAGACACGTCTAATTTGTCTTGAATGCCCTGTGAGGACTTGAGTTTCAGTTCAGTTCTACCGAGTCTGTGAAAAACATCTAAAGTGTCCAGCTGGAGCTGTCTAATGAGATGGCAGAACGCTGCACAGAGATTTGCAGCGTCATGCAAACATATCAACTCTTTCAGCAGCTATTTTATCTTCCATCAACAACTATGTGCAAAACAGACGTAATGTGGATTTCAGGTTAGAGAGCAATCCACCAGGAATGTCTGCTTGCATGTGGTTGAAATTGGAACTTCTTTCCAAATGAAAGTTGAGTCAGATTGTGCCCTCTTTCAGCAGACCGGCTCCTTTCAAATCAGCGAGAACTGATTTGCAGAGCTAAACTTTGTCTAAATGTATGTCTGCATGTTCACATGGGAAGCCGCTCTCATCTCCCAGCCTGTCTCTAATGGGATGTGGTGCACATCCATGGGGCATTTTTAAGCACGCATGGGATCCACCCGAGCATTTGATGTGTGATTTGAGAGGCATTAGACAAAGTCATGCAAACACTGAGCTTGCATGGGCAGTCAGCAACTTGATTGCAAACAGAAATCAATATGGCAGCTTGTTTGAGACCAAAACTAGTGCAGCAAAATGTATTTATAACAACATGGTAGACTGTCTGCATACAAACAGCTTTAGCGTTAATTGGATCTTCATTCTCCAACTTTGCGCTAGTCTAAAACAAAGGGTCAGTGGATGACAGTGTGTTTAACACGTAGTTTGATAAATGACTTCTTTTGGCTTTTTACCCACAGAGGTTTTGATTGTGACTACAGTGACACGCGCTGGCGTTCCTTTATCTCCCCCTGGGTATTTGGACTTGATGGACTGCATCATTACTGTGTGTGTGTCTGTGTGTGTGTGTGTCTGTGTGTGTGTGTTTCATCAGTTTTTGTCAAGAAAACAGAGTCTTGTCATGCTTTCTGTTCTCATATATTCTAAATGCATTTTGCAGTCCATGCATGTCTATTTTTGTTGTAAATGTGAGTGAAACAGTCCAGCTGTCGAGTCTTGCAGTGCCGGCGCCAACTTCCTGCTGTGCTTTCAGTGCCACCAGTAACAGCTTCATAATCATCAAACGCTAGCATGAAAACAGGCTACAGATGGCAAGAAAAAGTTCTTATAGATGAGTGCGATTTCATTTGATAAATGCGATGAATCCACACCTCAAATGTTAGATACGTTTTATATTATTGATTCATGTAAACAAGCATCACGTTTCGTGGGAAAAAAGCCTCTCAGCCTTCTAGAGGTCTGAACTAAACTTAGTACCTTGATCAGAAAACTAAACTTCCTTTTTATTTCTCTTAACCTTTAACTTAAGTCAAAAAAATTTCCTACATGTGGGACTAATAAAGATTTATCTTATCTTAATCAGCAAATTAGGTGATAGTTAAAATAACAGCTCGAGCCTTAAATGTATTTATGTTCTTTAGTGCAGGTAAATTAGCCTCTGCTCTCTGTGATGATGTCCTAGTATATTTCCTGAGGGCGTTGCCGCCCTCTGGACATGGAAACAAATCGGTTTCAGGTTTTCTGAATATTCCCGAGTCTGTGGGCAAAGAGCTGGTGACTGTCACAAGTCTTCGGTCATAGATAGAGGCTTTGTAAACAAACACATCTCCTGTTAGGCACATGAATGCGTCTTAGTCAAGCCTGTCTGCCTGTAGCGATGCAGACACCCTCATCTCGTCTTCAGCTGCAGCGTACATGACCGTGAGAGACATATTGGCAGAGATCTGGAACTGGCAGCTGGGTACAGCTAGCATTTGTTTTCTATCCAATCACGGTGCAGTCATCCTGTTTGTCTGATTTATGGTGTGCCAAATTTAAAATGAGATATGGCGCGCTGCTTGGGGAAAATTGGACATCCATTAATCGGATCAAACGTCTGCGGTGTCAGTGTATATATAGCAAACCTAAATTCACAGAGACTATGCATTAGCTCTGCTGCTGCATGTAGTGAAGTATTGTGCAGTTTATTGGTCACCTTTTCTGTTGCCACTGTCCTCCTGACCTTTCCTCAGACCGTCCTTCGCTGATTGTTTCCCCACAGGCGAAACCACGCAGCTGGTGACAGAGTTATTTTTCTCCCAATGCTTTAGGATATAAAATGCTGTGGCAGTAACATCAAGTTAGCCGGCAAAGCTCACAGTGAAAAATGTCAAATGAACTTCTTGCCACGTCTAAAGGTTTGCACATTTACAAGTACAGAGGCAGAAGAAATGCCTTTAGATTCCATATGTTTGGTAGTTCTGTCTTTTAGGCTGTCACAGCTAAAGGCACAGCATGACATCATGGATATGTGCGTCTAGTTATGTTTAAAAACTTTAAGACATGTATAATTTCTGCACTTTTCTGGATTTTTCTGGATTAAGTCTGACATGTCAGAAAAAGTCACTTGTCCCAGAATCCAAAATTCAATCAGTCAGCAATAAAAAAAAGGATCAAAGATGAGTTTCAGTGTAATCTTTTGTCGCTTTAATGTCTTTTTTTCTTCTTAATTCAACTTAATTTCACGGCGTATGTTTACCTGTCGCCATCTGCACCCCACCTGCAGTGGCTCTGTGCCCCGACAGCAGGCCCCGCCCCACAGTTTGAGAAATCAAGTGTGCTGCTCCACAGTGGGATGCTATAAAAACAAAGATTGCACCAACAAACGTACAGAGCTGGATGTTAGAAGACATCAGAAGGCCCGTAGTGCTACACAGACCATCCTCAACATGCAAGAAACTTTTATGGGCTGCTTTAGCTTCATCACCTGATTTTTAGGACTGCCCTATGATAGGATAAACATAGTAGTGCAAGGATGCATTTACTTGACTTGTTGCAGGTGCCTGTGGTTGCCTTCATATCTGCTTTTATTATTCACAGCAGCCAAGGAGAGCTCCATTATTCATGTTGGAATATAGATGATTGTAAACTCTGGACATTATTAATTGTATTGTCTTTTTAACATCTAGTTAGACGTGTATTTCTCCTTTTTCTTCGTCTTCACCGTTTTATTGTTTGTGCGTTTTGTGTGCACACAGAGCACGCTCATGCTTTCTTCTCTGTTTTTTAGATTCAGGGGCTCGAGTGGATGGTGTCCTTGTACAACAACAATCTCAACGGCATCTTGGCTGATGAAATGGGGCTCGGCAAAACCATCCAAACCATCGCCCTTATCACCTACCTGATGGAGCACAAGAGGCTCAATGGTCCCTTTCTCATCATCGTTCCTCTCTCGTTAGTACTTCTCTTCCAGTATTAATCGTGACTCTTATCTCACAATGTCACGACACCCTAAAATCTAACATTATTAGAGTCACCTGAAAAGAACTTCAAATGATAATCACTCGTGTGAAGGCTCTCTTTTTGTTCGTGTATTAGCAGCACTACACGTAAACTACCCTGAAGGTCCTTATGAGTGCTCCCTCACTCCCTTCCTGTCCTTTTAGCTATTTCCATTGGTGCCAGGAACCTGTTTAAAAGGCATAGGCTGTATTTTATCAGCTTCAGCTTTGGTAGCATCCATTTGAAAAAGCACAAACAGCTTTTCAGCATGACTGCACCTGGAATCAAGGGGCACTGTAATAAGAAAAAAATGTGTATTTTTATATCTTTCTAATAGATTTGTGCTCTCCACATGCCCCTGTAGACTCACAGTGAAATAGCCTGAGCAGTACACGGGCTGTAATGGAAAGCAGGAGAATTGGTGTTTGCTCAAGTGTCAGGTGTTCACATCCATCTCACTGTGATAAGTCCAAATTCATGCTTCGTAATTATTCTAACAATATGAAGTACGGTGCATACTAAAAACAGGGTACGAGAATACTACTGCAGATATTTTTCACTTTGCAGTGTGGAAAGGAAATGGGTCCAGCTGCTCACAGCTGCATTAAAAATGCATTGTGCATGAAGGTGCTTATTGTTATTGAAGTTAAATTGGTGTTGTTAGGCCACTTCCTGTTAGTATGAGGCGGGTGGAGGCACGGACAGACACTCACACATACGTGTTTCAGGTCTCGCTTCTCTTCTGCTTTTTTGACACCAGGTGCTGAATTGTGGATCTGCTGGTTTGCTTTGCCTGTGATAATTGAGGCAAGGTGCAGAGAAAAGTTCAGCCAATCAAATTGCATTTATTCAGATACGTCAGTGCAGCTGCTCGGCACTCAGATTGTGTTATTGAAATAACCTGAGAGAGTACGCTAGTCATTCAACATTTAAACTGCAGGAGAAATGAATCATTGCTCTGAGTAATCAGAACATCTTATGTAGCCAAAGAGCCAAAGCAGCGAAGTTCATGCTAACTGCTAATGGAAGCTTGCCCTGTGGGAGAGATACCACCTGACCCCTGAGATGGATATGACATTACTGCTCTAGTGACTGCAGCAGGACAGAGGCATTACATCATCAATAAAGTTTATGTGACCCTGCACGCCCCTCAAACCACACGCTGTTCTGGTTATGGCTTTCTTTTCTTTACTGTGCTTTCACAGTACTTTTTGGGTTTAGCACAGTCTTCGGTCCAGTCAATCAGCTCTCCTGCTGCCTCCTCTCTCTTGTCACCCAGCCTCACTAAAAAGACCTGATTACGCCTGCTGCACCACCGCTCCCCTGCTGCAGAGCCAAAGACCTCACCTCTGCCACAGTTTAGTTTTTTAACCTGCTAAAACAGCACAGGAGGATAATTAGCATGTCTGAGTGTGTTTTTGGCCCGAATAAAGATGCTGAATTTGAGTACAAGGCTGTGTGTGCATCTCATTATAGGGTCAAAGGAGCCAAATTATTTGATGGCAGTTTTAATGATGAGCAGAGAGGCTTGTATTTATTTCATGTGTGGGGCCGCTCACACAGTCCTCACGAACACTTTATAACTGTGCAACATTAAGGCTAAAAACAACCCATAATGCATTATTGTCCATTACAAAATAATATCTGATAATGTGAATAACTGATGACTTTACAGGGTGTGGTCGAAATAAATCTTTAAAACTGTTTTCAGAGTATGGGAATATGTCCAATTACTGATGCAGCTTCATGAAGTGTGTGATTCCCCTCATTGTTTTTGACTTACAAACAGCAGGAAACCAGCGTGCTGTTGTTCAGGGGTGAAAATTCAAAGTGGTTTAAGGCTGATGAAAGTGTGCAGAGTGCAGGAAAACACTCGGCTTTTTAATTGTTATTCCTCTTAATGTTGGTTTCTAACTGCAGGTGTTAGAAGATTAGAGTGAACAATGGTTGTGTTTTTAGAAGCAAGCCTATTTTTTAATGATTAATGAGCAGAGCACTTTTTTCTTTCTAAGTGATGGAAGCTGAGCGGAGGCTTAATTCGCTGCTCAAGGCCACTGTGTGTAATGTGCTCTTGAATATGCAGTGTGCAAATATGGAGTAAAGCCTAAAACTGTCTGTTTTTTAGCACACAGCAGTTTGTCCCAGTGTGCCACTGAACAAGAGCTCATCTCGTCTCTGCTTTTGTGCATTTCCATGGTTTCTTTGGCTGTTTTTGTAAATGAAGTGTTGATGAATCTGTCGTCTTTGAAGATTCTGCCTTTACTGCTAAAAACATTCTGACCACATTTAAATGCTGTTTTCAGGACCTTGTCTAACTGGGTCTATGAGCTTGACAAATGGGCTCCGTCTGTGGTTAAAATTGCTTACAAGGTGAGACAAATCTCTGTTTTTTAGTCTAGTCTCTTTTTTCACATCACAGATGTTCAGATTTTCTGCTTTTTACGACAGAACGTTGTCTCTTCTTTGTCTCTCCACATATTAGGGCACCCCTGCTTTGCGTCGTGGGCTGGTGCCTCAGCTCCGCAGCGGGAAGTTCAACGTCTTGCTGACCACCTATGAATACATCATCAAAGACAAGCATATACTGGCTAAGGTGAAAAGGATCAAACCTCTTTCTTCTATCTATAATGTGCTTCCTAACTTGAACCCTGTTGCAGCATCTCCATCACAAATATCCACAAAATGAGCAAAAGGAAATTATGGTGAGCTTCCATCCACCGCTGCTGCCGAAGCTCAAATCAGCAAAACATCTGGAAAAGCGACAGAACTGTGATTGTTGTTTGTTTCATGCAGTAATTTGAGAGATGTTACGTTTCCTCGCTTTGCTTCAGTTGAATAAATCATGCATCATGCATTATTCACTGACGCTCGCGTTTGCACTTTGTACATTTTGTTGTTTTTAATGAACAAACTTTTCATCTTCAGCTAAAATTCAGATTTTTGTTTTTCTCACTCGAGGCTTTTTAAAGGTTAAATATGTGCATCTGGCAGTAATTGTATTTTATTAACATAAAAGTTTTGCAATAACACCAAGTTTTATTACTTGTGATGAACAAACCTGATTCCAAACATGTTGGGACGCTGTGTAAAATGTAACTAAAACACAGGGATTTGCAAATCTTACAAAACTATATTTTATTCACAACAAAACACAGAAAAGACAGAAAATGTTTAAACCGAGTGAAATAATTGTTCATTTTGTATCTGATGGCAGCAATATGTCTCCAAAACAACAGTTTGCCACTGTGCAGCATCCTCTCTTATTTTAACATCAGCCCACATCATCAAACATCTGGAGCTGAGGAGAGCAGCAGCTGGAGGAAAGCTTCCGGGATTTTGTTGCTCCCACTCGGACTGTTTTTCAGATGTGTTGCTGCCATCAAAATCAATCACCTAAAATTGTGCATTTGTTCGGTTTAAACACGTTATATGTTTTCTCTGTTCTGTTGTGAGTAAAATATGAGATCTGCAATCAGTGAATTCTGTTTTTATTGACATTTTACAGCTTTTTTGTGCTCATAATACACATTATATGACGGGGCACAAAGATTTCATCGGGTCAGATGAGAACGTGTGAATACTCATAAACACGCTAAATAAAAGGCAGAGTCAGAAGCTTGTTGTTTGTATTTAGAATTATTCTGCAGCCTGACGGTCGTCAAAGTGCAAAATCAAAATCCTGCAGTGACGACTGAGATACAAACTGAAATATTTAAAATGCTAATTTGCACTCGGGTTCTGTTTTGTGTCTCCTACAGATTCGCTGGAAGTACATGATCGTTGACGAGGGTCACCGCATGAAGAACCACCACTGTAAACTGACACAGGTGCTGAACACGCACTACGTGGCTCCCCGTCGGCTGCTCCTCACCGGGACTCCTCTGCAGAACAAGCTGCCCGAGCTGTGGGCCCTGCTCAACTTCCTGCTGCCCACCATCTTCAAGTGCTGCAGCACCTTCGAGCAGTGGTTTAACGCACCCTTCGCCATGACAGGAGAGAGGGTAGGTGCCAGGAGAGCTACCAGTGTTTTAGTTTTAAGCTAACACTGGCTGATGCTGAAGTCTGGGTTTTGCAAATCAAGTTAATAATTCGTTTTAACCTTCGTAGATCAAATAATAATACATAATGCATTTTGTTTTGTCATGTAGTATAAATTTACAAAGGAGATATGAGAAAGAGACGAATCGTTTCTGAAAGCTCTGTGATTAAAGAGACCGAAGAAGTTTTACAGTTTGGCTGCTGTCGTGATCTCACTCGTGGCAGAAACCATCAGAAGGAACCTCGGGCACATAAATGGTTAATAAGTCCTTCATGTCATTTGGATCAAGGCCACTTAAAACTTTTAAAGTGATGATAAGTGCAGACATTATCATTCATTATCAGAAAATACCAAAGCTTCTGTGTAAAAACTGAAATCCTTTTAAAAACTGTATTTACAGCCTTTTCTTCCTGCAATGGGCCTTTTTTTACTGAACACAGAAATACTTCCCATTTAAAGCTGTTAAATGGACCTGCTTCCTGTTCCCCTCAGCTCACTGCTTTTCTTTGCAGCAGTCACATGTTTCATTACTCCTGGCAAGGAAGCAAAGGGAAGTTATTTAGGTCATTTATATCTAAAATTTAACACGGCTTATTTAAATGCACAAGGGAGAATGTTTTTATACCCACTGCATTAAGACTGTGTTCTGAATGTAATTCTGAGCATCCACAGGGAATTTTATTTCCTGCCCCTGGAAAGTTCAGTGAGTCTCACGAAAACAGGCAGGATTCAAAAAGTAAAAGATTTCAATAAATAGACACCCGAGAGTTATTCTGGGTGTCGTCACTATAGGAGTGACATTTCATGTCCTTCTCTACATTTAGAAGCGGTTTCCTCATCGACTGCTTTCGATGCTTCTGTACCGTCTTCCAGAGCGCAGTAGGCTGAACGAGCGGTAGCCAGCATGGGAGTGGTCTCTGATATCTGTCTGTGCTCTGACATCGAGAGTTTGCAGTTTCAGCAGTCATGGGACTGCGGTTTGGACAAAGGTCCCGGTTCAATGCTAGGAGAGGACACAGCCCTTTGGGGTCGTGTCATATCAAACATGTGGACACCTTTCATGTGGGAGTAGGCAAAACGTTCAAATCCCCCGTAGCAGTGCCCGCTCCCACCAAGTTCAGCGATCCATCTTTAGATTACATACAGCTCATCTCATATTACTTTTTTAGATGCATATAATTAAAAGTTATAGATGATTTCTAAGCTGAAAAATAAGTTTTCGTTTTACTAAAGGGAACCTGTTCTGCTCATTTCCAGCTGTACAAGCGTTGCATGATTTAGGAAAAGAATATTTAAGCGTATTTTTACTGGAAGCTGAGCTTTCCTGCATTAGTAGTAGCTGTTTTAGTTCATGAAAAACAATTTGGTGCCCTGGGTGCAACAGAAGCACCGTGGCCAAACATAACAATTTTTAATTAAAAAGGCACCCTTAAGGAAAAAGTGGATTCAGGCACGCTTCTTGTCATCAATTAGTTTTTAAGTGATGTGTAATAATGACAGCAGAGTGAGTCAGTGGTTGGAAACAGGCCGGACCCTTCTGTCTGGAATTTGCATGTTCTTTGTGTGCCAGCATGGGTTTCTTCCAGGAGCTCTCGTTTATCACGCCATGGAGAACATGGCATGTTAATAACAACCTTAGTTGGCCAAGGAAACACATGCAAAAGAGCTTCTTTCTCTTAAGAGTTTTACTTCTGGGTTAAATGAAGGTTTAGCGTAAAGCAGCATGTCGGCAGGTAGGAATCTCTGCATGAAACAAACAGCTGCGAGGCATCGTCTCTCACTCTTTCTGACCTGTTCAGGTTGACTTAAACGAGGAGGAAACCATCTTGATCATCCGGCGTCTGCACAAAGTGCTCCGCCCGTTTCTCCTGCGCAGGCTGAAGAAAGAGGTGGAGTCTCAGCTGCCAGAGAAGGTGAGGTTAACACGACTGAACGTTGATTTAGGACGCTGCAGAGTTCTCAGTGCACCAAACCTGCACTGCTGTTTGTATGTAATGCATGTGTAAGTCGCTCCTAATGAGCTGATTTCAAGGTTACATGCAGCTGTTTTTACACTTTGAGGAACGGGATAGTCTTTGCTGACCTCGGATGCAACATTCCTGCGTTACAAAGTAATTGAAGCTGCAGGTTTGTAAGTACTGCATCGAGCTCCTGGCCACACTGTGCCGGAGGTGTTTCAGAAAGTAATTGAAGAAAAGGAGATAAAGTAGTCTGTGTGACCTAAACACATTGTTATCAACTTATACGGTTGCATTGCTTAACTGTTGTGACACAGAGCCAGACACCTTAACTGATGACAGGAAATTATCCGTAGCCTTCTTCTGACCATTCATATTATTAAAAAGAATGAAAGAGTTTGAAGGAGATGACTTTCTAAGCTAAGCACAACCTCACAGCTTGTTCTTTGTTATTATTCTTTATGCCTGTATTTTCATTCTCATTAGTGTATTTTGTCAGTGCTGAGCTGACTGATGGGGATTGTGGATTTGGCTCGAACAGCCTCACTATGGAAAAGACACCACTGTGCCACTGGAGTTTCATTTAATTATTCATGTTGTCGTTCACACAGGTGGAGTACGTCATAAAGTGTGACATGTCTGCCATACAGAAGGTTCTGTACCGCCACATGCAGAAAGGCATCCTCCTCACTGACGGCTCAGAGAAAGACAAGAAGGTAGATCGTCAGCTCCTCGGTGGCTTCGCTGTGTCGCTTTGTTCTGTCCGTGTGTGTCGACAAAGCCTTTGGGAAGAGTCTGCAGTGATTTGCCTGCTGTTTGACATTAGAAGGACCTTGAACTTTCTTTGAGTGCACATTTGCTATGTTTGCATAATTTAATTGGATATTATAAATTTAATTTGACTCCTGAAGCTACATTTTAATTTCCAGCTTTAGTTTAATTTCTTTTAACCAAAGCACTCGCGGGAATATTCTGCCCGTGATCTGCGTTCAAAACAAACTAGTCAGTGTTACCTACGTCCAAGACGTTGTAAAGAAGTGTAGTGTTTTTCAATGTGCTGTCCATGGATACGTCACGATTGTGCTCATCAATATGACCATGTAAAGGGGGGAAGAGCCCCTCTGAGAATCGCTGCCTTATCGTGGTGGAGGGTTTGTGTGTCCCAGGGATCCCAAGGGCTATGTTGTCCGGGGGCTTCTACCCCCTGCTAGGGTCTCCCATGGCAAGTTGGTCCTGTGTGAGAGACCAGACAAAGGGCGATTCAGAAGCCCAATCAAGGGAACAGTTCACCCTGCCTGGGATGGGGTTACCGGGGCCCCGCCCTGGAGCCAGGCCCAGGGAGGGTGTCCGAGGGTGAGCGTCAGGTGGCTGGGCCTTAGTCCATGGGGCCCGGCTGGGCACAGCCCGAAAAGGGACGTGGGTCCATTCTCCTGATGGCCCACCACCCGCAGGAGGTACGTTAGGGGTCGGGTGCAACTGGGACAAGAAATGCCTCCTGAATCTGAATCTCCTTTTGACTTTATTGAGCTTCGTGACAGATTTTCATCTGCTTTTATTAACTGAAAAAGCTCTAACAGCCCAGTGCACGCTGACTGTCCCCACTTATTTTAGAAGCTGAGGAAATACTTCCTTCATGAGTTGGTAAAGATCAAACACCGAGTTCTGACGGAGTCGGCACCGCTCTGCTCCTCAGGAGGCTGCAAACACGGCTCCAAATCAATCAGAACGTGGTTCCTTAAACAAATGTTGGATCGGTCAAAACTTAGTTCACACCTTGTTTTCACTTCCCACAAGCTTTTAAAAAATAGTTAATGATTAAAATAAGGTCTTGTAGGTCATTAGTAGCATCAGCATATCCAGACCTTCTTTTTTACTCATTTTATCTCTAATACATTTCTGCAGGGCAAAGGTGGAGCAAAGACCTTAATGAACACCATCATGCAGCTGAAGAAGATCTGCAACCACCCGTACATGTTCCAGCACATTGAAGTGAGTGGGATTGTTTGCTAGAATATTTTATGTTGATTTCAAACTGTTGCACATTTACTGAATTGTGATATTTAGGTTTCAGCTCAGGGTGAGAAGCAGATCATTGAACACATCTGTGTCCCCCTGGTTTTCACCGCTGTTCCAAGTGAGCTGTTTCACGGTGGCTTTAAACCAACATTAAACACCTGGTCCTTTTACATTTGCTACAAATTGGTTGTTTCCAAAGTTCCTAAGTGTTGGCTTGTGATGACAGTTAACGGCAACATCAGCCATATTTGTTCCACGCCGTGCTGATTCATGGTGTTGTTGGGACATTGCCTTTAAAAGTAAAAGTAATTCCTCAGATGCCAGGAGAGCATTAAGCGTCTCGTCTTTGCTCTCGCAGGGAGTAATAGAACATATGGCTTGCGGTGTTTGCAGAAATTGATCAGGCTGGTAGACTTTGAGGCTGACGCTCATTTGAGCCCATCTGTTTGGATGCTGGGGCGGTTCTCAGATGAAACATCACAAGAGGCTGAAAACCTTAATGGCTCATTCAAACAGACTCTCTGTAACTGCTTCAGTCTCATGATTGAAGTCCTGATAGAGTCATGTAAATGTGATCAAACAGTAAGGTTTTCATTGATGTTTAGTTCTTGTGTTTGTTAATGTTCTCAGGTCCCCACACAGAAACAGAACTGATGCATCAGCTGGTTAAAACCTGCCTGTTGTTGCAAATCTTGTGACATGTTCACAAGAAGTCATATATTTGCCGTTTATAGGACTTAGTTTAATTGTCTGTGTTGCTTTGACTAGTTGATGTTCTCCATTGCAGGAATCCTTTGCTGAGCACTTGGGCTATCCAAACGGCATCATCAGTGGGTAAGTCGTACCATCAAACACCTCGTGTCCTTCACTGTTACACTGTTACTGTTATGAAAACATAATAATACAGTGGCCAATCGATCTGTTTTGTGCTTTGAAAAACACGTTTGATTTAAGGCAGTGCTGTAGATGCTCATGCATGGGCTGAGTAAATAAGTAAAATAAAGATTTAACAGTGATTTAAGCTCATATTGATGCTCAGACATCGTTAAGCACTTAACTGCTATATTTAGTTCTGCAGAGATTCAGGATTTCCTGCCACGAACGTTTGCTTTTATTTTCATCTTTATTAATGATAAAAAATCCACACATGAAACTGAATGATTAATATCGTTTACGTCAGTTTACATGAGTGCAGTGATAGAGCTTGTCAGTTTGTGTATAATCATTTAACACCTAATTCAGGATGACGAGGTTTCACATGCAAGAAGCCAACGTGTCAGATAATTGCTGCATCTCTGCTGTGCTTGGCACTAATTGGCACCAGATAGCAATTATTCACAGCAGCAGTTCACCTCAAACCCCTCGTGTGAGAATGGGTCCACGCTTAGATCACAGAATGCAGCTTTGCTTTGGAACATGCCAGAAACAGCCAGCTGTGTTGCAGGAACAGGACACGTGAACCCGACGTGAAAGACAGCGCCGATTTCATGGAAGGGGTATGCAGCGCGCTGGAACGAGAGTCAAAGTTTGAAGTGTTAAGCTCGCCGCCTAATGCTGCTTCAGGCACGAGGATCTCTAAACCTTAGAACAGGCTTTTCCCCGCAGCACGGCGTGCAATAAATGCTCACAAAAGAAATTGCGGCCGTTTCAACTTATGTAGCGCTCGACTCCAGGTACACGACGCCCAGCTGAAAACAAGTCGAGCTGCCTGAGATTCACAGAATTTACAGAAAATGTAAAACTTTTGTGATTTATATCGTTGTCTGGACGATAAATGTCTTATATGGGAATATGAGATTTTGGTCATATCGCACAGCGCTAATTTTGCAGGATTTTTACTACAAAACATTCCAGTAAAACAGGCGTGCTTTTGTCCCATTTTTGTGGAGACAGTGAAGGTTCCACGGCGTGCAAAGAAGAGCGTTAAGTCTGAAAAGGTTAAAGCTCGAGAAGCTCTCATCGTAAATTGAAACCTTATTATTTGCAGCCTTCGTCACGCTCGTTATAAAATATATTACTGACCAGAGGTGGAAAGAGTACTAAAATATTTTACTCAAGTAAAAGTACTATTACTTTGCTGAAATTTTACTCAAGTACAAGTAAAATTACCTGTCTAAAAATGTACTCAAGTAAAAGTAAAAAGTAGCTCATTTAAAATGTACTAAAAGTTACATAGTTACTTTTCTGTCAGCAGGAGGACAGCCGCTTCTGAGTAGTGCAAAAAAAGACAGTGGATATAAATCTCAAAGTAGTTCTTTTTTAGTGAAAAGAAGAACTTTACAAATGAAAGTGCAGTGGCAGTTAAACTGCAAGTCTATACATGAAAATGGATAATGGTCACCAAACCAATCAACCAAACTGTCAGGTATCACAGTGTTTTCAATACAAAACCACATCATTCGTTCACATGAGAATGTGTTCTAAACTGTCAAATAAGAGAACAAGTCCTGAACTGAACGGCAGCTGCTTTAAAAATGTTTTTTCATTTTTTAAACTTGGCCCTGCCCTACTGTACCTCTAGATTAAAGTTCCTGTATCCATCCTAGAGTGTTACTCTCTGAACCTCCTGTTAATTTTGAGGAGCAGTTGATTTTCAAAGTTAGTAGAGCTCATCCTTGCTCGCTTTGCAGTGAACAGTAGTCCAGCACAGCTAAAGAGACGCTCGAAGGCAGCTGAGGCAGGCAGGCCAGTGTTAAGTTTGAGAGAAAGTTTTTTGACGTCCCTAATAAGACATCAATGCATTACATAGCTACCGCTGGTAAATTATACCAATATACCTCGTGTTTTGTTTTATTGGACAGTAACAGGCTAGTTAACGGGAGGTTGCAAGTGCTAATTAACAAGTAACAGAAGTCAGCTGTCTTTGACTAATCTAAGGTAAGTGAGCGCTCTGTTATTCTTTTGCCTGCAGTGTGAACATATGTGGGTTAAGTAAGAAAGTAGCCGCTTCTGTCTTTAATTTAACTATTTTTTAAATAAATTATTATTATTAACAAACAGGAAAAACGTAGGTAAACACATTTTCTTTTAGCAATTTACCAACCCAGTAAAAAACATGTAAGTTGCGTGGACAACAACGTGCCCGATTACAGCAAGTTGCTCGTACCAACCAACACTGTGTTCTTCACAGATGTCTTAACGTAATGTGATTAATTTGAACACAGCCTCTTTGCTACCATAACGGTACGAGTTGTATTTAACTTACCTCTACATGCTTGCGCAGGTTTGATGTGGAATTTTTAAAAGCTGCTAACTCGGTCTCTCTGGGCAAACACAGCTTACACTGCATAATAAAGCTGTTGCCTTTCTTGCACTTGAAGCCGAAATGGTCCCTTAAATACGGCCAGGGGTTCACATCTGTTTCTTCAGTTCAGGGTCAGCAGAATTCGACGGGGCTTCTTTTTTCACTGGATCCGTAACACCGACGTCAGACTCCATCTTTAACGTGACCTTAGCGCCAATTTGTTCTACTACCCATCATTCCCTGCAGTATTTCCAAAGCGCAATGTTTTTTTTTATTTTTAATTTACTCAGTAACGGGTGTGATTGAAAACGTAGCGAACTACAATACTTTTAAAAAATATACTTAAGTAAAAGTAAAATTACAGACTTGAAAAATGACTTTAAAAAGTACAAATACACAAAAAAACTACTCAATTACAGTAACGCAAGTAAATGTAATTCGTTACTTTCCACCTCTGTTACTGACATTGTTTTAAATAGCATAGGTGTAACCAGTGATTCACCTCAACATACCTGAATGGGGGGGGGTGTCCAGTGGAGTATCACCTTATTTGCTACATGAACTGGGAACGTTCACTTTAGGCGAGGTGTTAAAGTTTTGCTCCACTTCATGTCACACAAACGGTATCTTGACCTAAAAATAGTTAACGATAAACAGAAAAGTCTTTTAGTTTAAAAAAAAGTATGATTCAAGGCAAAGAAAATAAAACATTATAGAAGCTACTTAATAAAAGATGCATCGTGCACATAAAACATGATGAATAATAAAAACCACTGTAGAAACTCATTTATTGAGAAGTCCTTGTTCATACCTGCTGTAAGCAGCAGCAAGCTTTTAAAACTGAGATCAGATTCTCTGTTTTTCAGAGAGAATTAACATCAGCGCCTGTGTGTTTGGGTTTAACTGATGTTTGTCATTGAAGTCAGGCCACAGGCCGGCATTTCTCTTCATGGAGCTCCTGTGGTCAGTGACACGCTCATTAACAGAGCAGGATGTTTCAGTGACATACAGCAGGGAAAATAAGGATCGAACATGTCACCAATTTCCTGAGTAAATATATTTCTAAAGCTGCTTTTGAATCCACACATGTGAAGAAATCAAACCATGGACAGAGACAGAGTTTTTAACAACACAGTCTTGGTAATATATTGAAAGAAATCCAGCTCTATATTCTCATATTACCCATTGGAGCTGTTTAATAAACAAATCAGAAACAGAAAAATTAAAGTAGCTTCAAGTTCCAGGAGACAGAGGACAGATTAAAAAGCTCAGATAATGTGTTGATGTTTCATAATGTTCTTCAAAGATTTAGGGAACATGTTTTCACAGAGATGACGTCAAAGCCCAGAGCTGCCTCAGCTGTTGTTCAGACTCTGAGTCAGGCTTTCATTGGCCAATTTGAAACCATTCACTGCTGTCACACTAGATGCCACGCAGGCTTTAAAAGTCTATTAATAAAAGTTTATGATCCATTTTTTGTTTTTACTATCTGCACTCAGGCCTGATCTGTATAGAGCATCTGGGAAGTTTGAGCTCCTCGATCGCATCCTGCCGAAGCTCCAGGCCACCAACCACAGAGTGCTGCTGTTCTGCCAGATGACCTCTCTCATGACAATCATGGAGGACTATTTCGGATACCGCAACTTTCAGTACTTGCGTCTCGATGGTGAGGTCACACACACATCTGTTTGAGGTGTCCTGAGCTGAGCCTGTGAATCAGGACAAAGGCAGAATCAGCATATTTTAAAGTCCTGAAAGAAGCTGAATGGAAACAAAATCAGATCCTGTCTTTGTTGTGTTAATATGCAGTGAGGGGATTAATGTTGTAGTATCTTTACCTGAGACAGTAAAGCACCTTGTGGTGAGTGCTAGAGCTGCTGGATTATTGCACTGCTCAAGAAAATGAAAGGAACCGTGGAAATCACACATGGGACTCAATGCACGAATACTCGAGCTGAAAATCTGTACGGATGTTCTTTGTGTCTAATTTACTGAGAACAAAATGATCGACTCAAAATCACACCAAATGTCAGAGTTAAAAGCTGAAATCTCAGGCTGATCAAAGTTGCTCCCACATGTCTGGACGCACTCTCAACAACATCTGGACGTACAACCGATGAGACGGCATGTGGTGTCCTGGGGCATTAGTGAGCCACTGGGTAAACTCTGGTGCTGTTTGGTGGGTTCAGATTCACTGATACATCCCAAAGGTTCTCGAGTCACCTCCTCGTGTTTCCCACACTGGAGTCTTGATGTCCTGGTGTCTAGGGCTGCTCAATTAATCGAATTTGAATCTCGATTACGATCTGGGCTTTCAACAATCATTAAAAATGACTGAGCCGATTATTAGCCCCTCCCTCGTGCTTGACTCTCGCGCTGCTCCGTGTGGCAAATCGAGCGCACCTCTCTGCATTTCGAACACGTGTCACAACAATTAAGAGCAGCGGTCTCCAACCTTTTTGCGCCACGGACCGGTTTATGCCCGACAATATTTTCATGGACCGGCCTTTAAGGTGTCGCGGATAAATACAACAAAATAAAACTAGTACCGGTACCGAAAAAAAGAAGATTTATTCATAACACACGTGAAAAGATTGGTTGAAAAGAGAGGTAAAAAAACTTCAGTGGTGTGGAAACATTATGGGTTCGTGGAGTCAGACGTGGATCAAGTAGACATAGTGTGTAAACTTTGCTACGGTGTCGTAGCTGCACCACAGAGCAACACTGCAAAGTTCACTAAACATAGATGTTTACATTTTTCATTTATTTTTTATATTGCAAACATTTGCACTGTTATCAGTATTTGCACTATTTTATATTATTTTTGACAATCTTTAAAGTCATTATTCAATACATTGTTATTGTTAAATAAATATCGTCAAATAATCGAGATCTCAATTTCAGTGAAAATAATCGTGATTATCATTTTTGCCATAATTGAGCAGCCCTACTGGTGTCTTTTCCACATTCTTCAGAATGTACTGGGAAGCACCAAAAAAACCTTCTTATAACGGCACATATCGATTTGCCACTCTTGGCACAGTTGGACGGCCTGTGGAACTTAATTGGGCTGCGGTTATCTCACGCTACCAGCAGTGGAAAAAACAGGCAAAAAGCAGCATAGAGAAAAAAATAATTCAAGGAATAAGGAGAGGGCAGCGATCTGTGGCCACCACCTGCTAAACCATCCTGCGATTTACAACAAAGCATGAAAATCGGATTCTTGATGGTTGATGCAGGATGATGTCCATGAGGTTTGCTGTTGCACTGTGATGTGTTTTTGAGTCGTGGATTTTGGGCAACACTGAAATTATTAATCAGTACAAATTACAGTTCACAGACTTTAGAAGAACACTTGACTTAACTTAAAAAAGGGCTTTTGAATTAAATGTGAACCAAACTTTGTCACGGGCAGCATGTTTAGAAAGGGCAACAGTAAATGAAACGCAGCGCATTAGTCACAGTATATTTGTGGGCATTGAGCCCTTTAAATACATTATATGGTGTTTAAAGGAAAACTTTCCTGCCTCTGCCATTAGGACTATTTTAATTTGTTGTAACTCAACAACAGCCAGATCCCCACACGTGCCATCGCAAACAAAAGACGGGTTATTAGCCGCTGGGTCTGGCAGCAGAGACCCGAATCCACTGAGGAGCTGTCATTGATTGATTGATTGATTGATTTTTCCCCCGGGACTCGTACTGAAACACAATGGGACGTTTAACTCGATAGCGTATCAGTCTGTTTCCTTGATTTTAGCCTTACTGCAGATTTGTTTTTCCCAGCAGTGGAAACGAAAAGCGTTTCATCAAAAACATCACAAACAGAAATACTGTCACAGTTGGGCCAATTAAAAAAAAATAGAAGTTCAATACTTTGGTCTTACTTTGTTAGATATAAAAGCACATTACACACTCCTGTGCTAAAGAACACAGTGCAGCCTGTCCTGCTTCACACCAGCTTGCAGTGACTCTGTCTTCGTCTTTTTTTGCCTCCATGCTGCCTGGCTGTCCATCTGTCTCTGTGTTTGATGTCCGTCCTCCTCACTCTGATGAAAGCACCACTCTTGCATACTTTGAGGGAAATTCTTGAAATTTAGAAAATGTTAATTTGCATTAAAAGGAAAGGTCTGTGTTGCAGTGACTTCATGATGTCCTGCAGAAACACGTGGCTGTTATTTAAAGCAATAACCAGAATGAATCTATGGATAGCCCTTCCACTTCCTATTTATCCTGTTTTATTAAAATGCCCATAAGCCACCAACGGCCTCAGTGAGCTGGAACTAAACAAGCTGTTATAAGGTCAAACCACATATATAAGATACGTTTGGTCAGACGTGGATGTGAAAGGCAGTAAATCACTGATGTGATTTTTGTCTTGGCGTTTTGTGGTGAAGAGTTCTCATCAAATCATTAACAGTTTCAGTCTGCAGTCTGAAGCAGTACATCATTTTGATGCTCAGCATTTCCACTGTCTGCACAGTACAGCAAACTAAATGAAGATGTAAGCCCCTTACTCTGGACCCGTCTCTGGACTTTAGAGACACCTCTGAAACAGTTTGATTGGTCTGAGATGAGGAGCAGTTTACACACGCTGGAGCAAACCAACAGGAAGAACTTCATGCAAACTTCAAACAAAGTGATGATGTTTCTTATGAAACAAAAGGTTAAAAGACCTACACCATGTAGGTCTTTTAACCTTTTGTCTCTGCTGGTGTAGCCGACATCAGCAGAAACAGAACATATTAAAGGATCCCTGTTAGGAGTTAATTCCGTACCACAGATGACAGGTTCAGGTGATCGGACCCTTCATTATACTAAACCATAACAGGCCAGTTAATGCAGTTATGTTATTTACCTGTGGTGTGTCACACTCTTTGAAGTTATGTGCATCTCTTTCATACACTCTCCGTTTCTCTTGAATGTCTGTTCAGCCTCATTTTGCTTTTAGAAAATGGATTATTCTTCATCGTCTCACTTGATGTTTCTGCATTACTGCGTGTATTTGGTTACTTTGTTTTAGGGCTGCTCAATTAATCGAATTTTAATCACGATTACAATCTGGGCTTTCAACGATCATTAAAAATGACTGAGCCGATTATTAGCACCTCCCTCGTGCTTTACTCTCGTGCTTTACTCTCGCGCTGCTCCGTGTGGCAAATCGAGCGCACCTCTCTGCATTTCGAACACGCGTCACAACAATTAAGAGGACCCGAGGGAAGCTCGGAAAGCTAAGCAGAAGTTATTTGGAGAGGAGAGTGACTGCCGTTGGTTGAAAAGAGAGGTAAAAACCCTTCAGTGGTGTGGAAACATTATGTCATCTTTAAAGTCATTATTCAACACATTGTTATTGTTAAATAAATATCGTCAAATAATCGAGATCTCAATTTCAGTGAAAATAATCGTGATTATCATTTTTGCCATAATCGAGCAGCCCTACTTTGTTTTATGTCTTTAATGCATCTAAGGATTCATTTGATAATGAATTGTATGAGATAGTAAAATAAAAATTCAAAGAATAAAAACAGATTTCGTGTTTCAGGAACCACCAAGTCCGAGGACCGAGCAGCACTGCTGAAGAAATTCAATGAGGAAGGCTCTCAGTACTTCATCTTCCTCCTGAGTACCAGAGCTGGCGGCCTCGGCCTCAACCTGCAGGCTGCTGACACTGTGGTCATCTTCGACAGTGACTGGAACCCTCACCAGGTCCATGACTACAGAGTTTGAAGTGCTCAGTATGGTGTTGATCATATTTCAGGTTGTTTTGTTAAGTGTGCGTTTACCTGGATTTTATATTTCTGTGTTGTGTTGTAAAAAGATGGCTGTGCCTGTTTTCTGTACAAATCCCACAGAGATCAGGTTCTTTCTCCGCTGTACCCACTGCTGCCCTCTCTGACCAGCCAATCAAAAGCAGGAACGTCAGTGAAAGCGTCCCTGGCTGTCAGCCAATTATTTACAATCTAACAACGAACAAAATGATTCTGTAGCCTAGCAACAATAACAGCAACGATCTGGAAATGAGCTCATGGGCACTCGGTGGAAGAAAGCCCGTAGAAACAAGCTCTATTATAAGAACCATACAGTCCTGTGCAGACGTTTGAGGCAGGTGAGAAAAAATGCTGTAAACAAAGAATGCTTAAAGGAAGTGTTAATCATTTATTTTCATCAATGAACAAAATGCAGTGAAATCTAAATCACATCTTTGGTGGGACCGCCCTTTGCCTTCTTCTACGTACACGTGCACACAGTTTTTGAAGGAACTCGGCTGGTCGGTTGTTCCACCCACAGATGGTCCTCACATCCTTCTGTCTCTTTGTGTAACCCCAGACGCTCTGTGGGGGCCGTACCATCACTCCCAGTACTTCTTGATCTTCTTTATGCTGAAGATAGTTCTTAATGACTTTGGCTGTATGTTTGGGCTCGTTGTCCTGCTGCAGAACACATTTGGGGCCAAAAAACAATCATTTATATTTCTGAAAGCGTTCTTTGTTTACAGCATTTTTCACACCTGCCTAAAACCTTTGCACAGTACTGTATGTTGAAACAAACACATGTAAAAGACGCCATAATACAGTAACTGGAACAAAGTGTTCATCTTCATTTCCAAGGTGTGTTTGGTTCTTCCAGCTTTAGCTTGTTCTAGTCCAGCGCCAGCAGTTTATTAAACCTCAAATTTACAAAAAGTGAAATAATTGAGTGACTCAAATATTTAATAAATTATTTACCTTTGCTTTCTGGCTCCAAAGGTTTCCAGTGATATGCAAATCAGATGAACTGTGCCTGGCTTCATATCTTATTGATACCCCACTACATTGATTTGTGACAGGGTTGACAACTAATCCATTTTGACTTTGGCGAGAATCATTGATTAATTTTTAAAATGGCATCGGGTTGTGAAGCAGCCAGCAGCTTGACTCCAGATGAATTTCACAGCGAGTGGACTGTGGGAGGCGATGGCTTTGGTATCGTGTCAGGTGCTACTGTTGAGTTTTTGCTTTTTAGTTTTTCCGGTGTTTTCAGGAGAGTTGGTACAGTTGGAAGAGAGACGGTGCTGTTAGCCTGACTGTCAGGCTGACAATCATTCGTGTTGTCTCAGTGGTTGAGTAGAGTTTGTTTCCAGCTTTAATGTAAAACAGCCTCTTTTATGTTGATGCAGGACCTTCAGGCTCAGGACCGGGCTCACCGCATCGGTCAGCAGAACGAGGTGCGCGTGCTTCGTCTCTGCACTGTCAACAGCGTCGAAGAGAAAATCTTGGCTGCTGCCAAATACAAACTGAACGTTGATCAGAAGGTCATCCAGGCCGGCATGTTTGACCAGAAGTCGTCGAGCCACGAGCGCCGCGTCTTTCTCCAGGCCATCTTGGAGCACGAGGAGCAGAACGAGGTAGGATCGTATTTCCATATGTTGTTGTTTGTCTCCAAGGCAGCATCGTTTGGGGAAGAAGATGAGGAGTTATATTTTTTACAAGACTCTTCCCTGAACATTTAGTCTTCAGTTAAATTATGCTTTGGTTTAATAGAACTACTGCAGGCTCGGATGATTCCTTTGATACGAGTTATTCATCCTTTTAATATTCCAGCAGGGCTCTAGACTAACTTTTAAAAGTTAGTCTAGGGTTCCAGGGTTTAGTAATCGTTTTAGTTTTATTTTCTGTGGCGGCTGATTAAAATTTGTAAACCATACTTCACTGATTTGAGCTGAACGTGAGATGATTGTGTTTCACTTGTGAAGAACACTGTCTGCTAACACCTGCCTCCTTTGCTATTTTAGGAGGAAGATGAGGTGCCTGATGATGAAACTCTGAACCAGATGATAGCCCGCAATGAGGATGAATTTGAGCTCTTCATGGTAAGATAATGACACATCATTGCGAGATTGAAAGTAAAATTGCCATTTCAGTGTAAAATTGATGAAATGACAGGTGTTACAATATTAATTCACCCAAAATAGAGAAGCGGACAGCTGGTTCTTTCACATCTGTAAGGCAAATTGATTATAGGTTCATGTCAAGGCTGTTTGTGTGGTTAAATTTCACCTGTACTGAGGCCCGTCCCCTGCCAGATGCTGCCTTTTGCACGATAAATTAATTTAAGACCAGTTGATGCGGGGAGTGTGAATCTGGAGTGATTCAGAGGACACCCCATAGCAGTTTCACTCTTTGCTACTCATCATGGTCCTCTGTGTTGGCTCAGCGTATCACTAAGATCACATTTCTAATGTTTCTTTTTTTTTTAATTCTCACCACATAAGCTCGGCCTCCTGCGATTTTCATTGGTCTCTTAACTCTTCCTAGAAGCGAGTCGAGCCACTGAGCAGCCACCTGTTTGTAAAACTTGTTATTACAGCAGGCACCAGGACAGATTCCACAGTTTAATCTGCAAAAGAAAGCTGCTCTGTTTTGGTGACTGTAATCTAAGTGAAATGTAAAAATACCTTTATCTCCTGACTTCTGCAAACTCTATTCTACTCTATCTATAATACAACATTACTTCCTGGCAGCTCTAAAAACTCCCTAAAAGCCTCCAGCTGATCCAAAATGCTGCAGTGAAGCTATGAATAAGGACTAAGACTGTTTCTTCCATATTAGCCTCTCATTCAGTCGAGGGCTGGGCGACATGAAGACAATCTAATATCACGATATTTGTTAGCTGTATCGCGATACACGATATGTTTAAGTAGAAACTCAACTCGTATTCTCTCGCTCGTCTGAAACTCGCTGCTGCCGTATTTTTCCCTACCTGTCTATAAACGCACATGCTCAGCAGTGGGTCAGGTAGAAGACTTTCCAGTTGGGCGGGTGGGGGCTATTGATAAATTGCCATTAACGTTTTCTTTTAATTGTTAAGTCCAGCTTAGTCTAAAACCACTGGTGCAGTAAGCCTAAAGCATTCAGAGTTGTGTGTTTCACTCTAACCTGATGTGTGTTTCCTGTTCTTGCCGTCTAAGCGCATGGACATGGACCGGCGCAGGGAGGATGCTAGGAACCCAAAGCGTAAGCCTCGCCTAATGGAGGAGGACGAGCTGCCTTCTTGGATCATCAAAGACGACGCCGAAGTGGAGCGGCTCACCTACGAAGAGGAAGAGGAGAAGATGTTTGGTCGAGGGTCTCGCTGCCGTCGGGACGTGGACTACAGCGACACGCTGACTGAAAAACAGTGGCTGCGGGTAAAAACTCGTTGTTTCGTTATCAACATGTCAGCCTCAGTCTCCACGCTGCAGCCAAGTTAGAGGGTTTGTGTTTTCCTGCAGCTTCACCTGGAACCTCAGCAGTTAATTATACGATCATAGGTGATAAATGTGATTCACATGAACTCGACTGGGTAATTAAATATTTGTAATTAGTCTCTGTGCTTCACACCACACTTGTATTTAGTCTCTCAGTGGATGAAGATTGCAGTCGAACATGCAGTCTGCTGTTGTCCTTGTTGAAGACTGCCATCAACCTGCAGTTTAATTACTCTGGTTTATTTTATTGTATGTGGGTGGATCTGCTTCTACTGCCACATCATAAGCAGGCTTTCAGGAAGTATCTACAGGTGTGACAGGAAGTATAACACACAGGTGGCTTATCTACCAGCAGTAGTTTTTTACCCCTCTGCTGTAAAAGGCTGATGAGGTATTGTTGTCTCACTGCCGGGCACACGATGTGGAAGCCCAAACCTGTGAATGCGATAACTCGAGAACTAAGCAGCATAGGCGTTTCAAACTGATACGTGATTGGTGTGTCTACTAAAAATCTCCGCGACCTTGGCCTCGAGGTCAGGCGTCAAAGGTCACGTTTTCTGAAAATGTTGTGAATGCGATAACTCGAGAACAAAGTGATGTAGGAGTTTGAAGTCTCAGTAACCTCGGCCTCAAGGTTGTGACTTAGAATTTCAAATTAATACCATAGATGTGTCGACAAGAAGGCTGAGGAGTCGCACTGGCCACTGCCAGCATTTTTAGAAATACTGTAAAGCAGACAGTAAGTTAAAAGTGCCTCACTAATGACAATACTCTTTAATAATATATATATATATATATATATATATATATATATATGCAAGTAACAGTTTAACCTAAGTCTCATTATGACTGCATGCTGTAGTTTTGCTTGATTTGATGCTAAAGGCACCGATTCACACTCAGCAAATAAAGTGTGACGTTCCCCTGGAGAGAGAAGCTCAGATCCGTTTTATTGACTTCAGCTCAGTTCTGTGGGAGAACGAAAATAGAAAGAAGAAAGTTTCAGGCCAAGGTGAGAATATATTGAAACACTGTCAACTGAGTTTCAGACGAACGTTAATTAAAAGAAAACAACTTAAACTTTTAAGCAATATAACAAAGCTAGAGATGTGATGTACATAGAAATCGTTTGTCAGGGAGCAAAGCATCCCCCAACTCAAATGGTTTGAGTCATATAAAATATCAACAAGTACTGAGTGAATTTCAAAATATGAACGTTGTATAAATTGACAGGCCTGTTTCCAAAGGCAGTCTGGAATTCAGTCGTTGGCTAAACCTTTTATTCAATTCAGTTCTATTTTATATCAATTCAGTTGAATGCAGTGAATCAAAAGAACAATCGCCTCTCTGCACTTTATGTTGTGAGGTTAAGAACCTAGAGTAACAAATCACACGGCCCTCTATGAGCACTTGGCAACAGTGGGAAGGAAGAACTTCCTTTCAACAGGAAGAAGCTTCCAAGTGAACCAGGATGAGGGGAGGGAGGCAGGACAAAAGACACACTGGGTATGTAAATATTTTACTGATGAAGCTGTATGATTAAAGGGTCCAACAGCTGATGGGTATTGAATAGCGGGGTGCGACACAAAGGATGCAGTTTGGCATGGTTTTGCTTAAATAAGCAGGGTCTTCCTGAAAAAGGTTTCTGCAGTCTGGCATCATATGTTGCTCCAAAATGATTACATAGCTCGGGCTTTCAAAAACCTCTCGCCGTGGTTTTCTGTACCTCTGTGCTTTAATACATCAAGAGCTTTTATAGTTCTCCTAGATTGCTCCGAGGAAACTTCGGACATTTTTCAGGTCACAACAGATCATCGTTAAACAGTCATTAAAGAGAATGGGTTTCAGAGCACAGTGCATCCTGCCCAATGTGAAAACACTGTTGGTCCTACAGTGTAACAGCATGCACCACTGATAATCTCTGAATCTTTGCAATGAGAATTGTTTTTGATTGTTGAGATACTTGCTGTAGGTTTGACCTCACCTCCGCTGTGGCTCTTTTCACGTTTTAGGCGATTGAAGATGGAAACCTGGAGGAGATGGAGGAGGAGATCCGGCTGAAAAAGCGCAAACGCAAAAGACGTCAGGACAAGGACGGAGGCAGAGAGGACGGAGGCGCGAAGGCCAAGAAGAGACGTGGACGACCGCCAGCAGAGAAGCTGTCCCCCAACCCGCCCAAACTCACCAAGCAAATGAACGCCATCATTGATACAGTGATCAACTACAGAGACGGGTGAGATCATCCAGAGTTTCTGCAAATCTTGCAAAATGAGCTTGCTGCATGTTTGAGATAACGTATCATACAGTTAATATACCAGCAATTCATCTTTCCATTGTATGACCATTCAGGAAAAATAGCATCAAACAGGTGATTCACATCAAACAGGTGATTCACATCAAACAGGTGATTCACATCAAACAGGTGATTCACATCAAACAGGCCTTTTGGGATGAATGAAACGAGTCGAATAATTGGCTGGATGATGTATATAATAGCTGATCTGATTAGACACTCTAGTAACTCCGTGTTCAGTGTTATTTCCATAGCGTATAACATATGGAAGCGAACACGTTATAAAGTTGAGTAGAACATTAGCTGAAAGCCCTGTGGTTATAGAGGAAGGTCCTAAAGGTTCTTACCAAATGAGAGGACTTTAAATAAAGCACTGCCTTATTTTTCATTTCACACCAACAGCATTAAAGCTGTTAAAACTTTAATTACAGTTGTACTCTCTCCATTCAGAGCGGGCCTTCTGAAACGCTAGACAACCTTCTTATGCATATATTTATTTCTTCAGAGCTGTGCAGCATAATTCATTTAGCTCCGGAGCTGCAAAGAAACACAAGAATGCGTGCCAGATTACATTTGGCTGTCTGAAGAGTACAAATGCTTATAGGAGTGGAGCGGTGGGCTTATCCTGTGGAGACTCCGAGGACAGAATTAAATTACTTACATAGCAAATTAGGAGGAGGACCCTCCAGTCTTAGGGTGACTGGGGCTAACACCTGATTTGTAGCAAAGGAAAGTGTTCCTTTAAGTTCTTTTATCAACAAATATTAAGGTTTTGTTTTTGTGTTGTCTTTTGTTTGCGAGCGAGCGAGCGAGCTGCTGCTGTCAAACTTAAATCAATAGATTGGCCAACAGATCATCCCGTGGTCATCGATATCCAAACCAAGTCCCTCATAAAGGCAGCAGGGACGGTGGGGAAACCAACCAGAAGAAGAGCTGATTCAGCATGTGTTAAAAATCTAGCTAACGAGGAGCTCGTGCTTGAGGGTGTCACCCTCAGTACATGAACTGAGGTGGTGGTTACAGTAAAATTTACGTTTGCATGCAAAAAGGTGGCCCCGTTTGCGAGAGTGTAGCAAATAGTGGCGTGATTATCCACTGGAAAGTACAGCCTTCTCGCTGGTCGGCACGGTGAAAATGAGCAGACGTGAGGTAATGTCTGAGAAACGGGAACCTCGCATTGGTTCTTCCCAACAGGCCAAAGAAAATAAGTGTGCGTCTGATTTGTTGTGTCTGGATACTTTCTCTTTTGCCCACATGCAGAGTCACGAGCATGCATCTCCCTGTGACATCCACCCATGCATGACAGAGCATATGCATTTGTGTTCACATTGCTCTGAAGTGCACTGGCTCACTGCTCGGCTGAAGCTTTTCCAGGAAACTGCTACCTGCCGTTCCAGAAGTCGAATTCTTTCCTCTCCCTGTTGATGGTTGTTCTTCCCAGAGCATCTCAATCACGACTCTGGCGCTGCTCTCTCCACACTTGACTGGGGCAGAATTTGAAATTTCCAGTGCAGGACTTTGGATCCCTGGGTTACAGTGATGTTTCCTAATAAAACAAAGTGTGACTCTGCATTGCTTAAAGCAAATGCGGGCGGAGTTCAATCTGTTGCTGAAATGTAATAAATGCTTATCTCCTCAGTGGAGGCAGCAGCAGCATCCAGGAAACAGGTTAAGGCTTGTTTGGCAACACCTGTGGTTTCCAAATATGATGTGTCACACACAGAACAATTGGTTTCTAAATCAATAGTCGTTGATTGAACCCCAGCTCTTTGATGGAAGTCAGCAGTTGAGTGTGTTTCCCAAAGTCTTTGTTGCTGGGCTTGATAGGCGTCATACATCAAAGATATTAAACCCGTCCTGAACCCTCCATCCATCCCTGTGGTTTCAGTTCACACAGCACAGTCTGACGCACCGAGCTACCATATTCAGGAGCCTTGAAGCTCAGTTGTTCTGCTGCTTGTGTTCTTGTGACTGTTTTTGGCTGCTCTGTAGAAATAAAGTTATCCATTTATTTTCCTGATGTCACACACCGGACAGCTCACTAAGTTAATCCAAAGTGTTTAAATGTTAATGTTAATTGTGAGCCCTTTGGATTCAGGCAGCTGAGTGAGAACAGTGGAAACGCTGTCCGATGATTGATGCTGTGGAACGTCATCTCTGAAGTTGCTTGTATTTTTTCCCCTTGAACTCCTAAATTAATGACTGCAGATTTGAGATTTCAGTATTTTTCCTCCTGATTAAGAGCTGACCTGGTATAAAATGATTGATGAAGCCTCACCGACGGCCAAAGAAGCCACAAGGACATCCTTAAAAATAATCCCACATGTTGAAATGTTAGTGTTTCTGCCAAGTCTCTGTACACAAAAAGAAGGGAAGTCAGAGCTGGCAGAATCTAACAGATAATATTGGGCATTTGAGAGAAAAATGGCCTCTGTGCTTTCTTACAAATGCAGATGAGTTGATCTTAGTGACAGGAGCAACGGAGCGCCTGCGTTTACCACGCATGCTGGGTTCTCCTCATCCTCCTTATCTCTGTTTTCTATTTTCACAAACTCTGGAGAAACTGCAGGTAAAGACGCCGCCGTCGGTCTTTGTGCACACCGTTACTGCAGGCTCACTGCTGCAGCTGTGTGTTGGGTATCGCTTCAGAAGACTCATCATCTAGTTCATAATTATTGCCTTAAATATCATCTAGCAGGAAAATAAGTGGATATATCAGGGTGAAAAATACTACCGGATACTTTGAGTGAAGTTTGATTACTGCTGGCATTTTACTTTCTGTGTTCAGAGAGGGCCTCTGTACTCGGGGGTATCTATGAAAACAGCTCGTACGTCAGATGGTTTCAGGAGCTAACCTGTTACAGCTCTGCGCTTGTTTCGTTTTTCCCTCCTGATCTCCAACTTCACTTCTTTCTGACTCTTGGCACTCTGAGATCCTTCCAACTGTTCTTTGCTTTGCTAACTTTAAACTGACCCAAACACTTGTTATTTCTGGCCATTTGATAAAGTAATATTTTAGCATCTGAAGCCCGACTTCTAATCTAAACTAAACTGTGTATCTAAACTGCTTTAAAATGAATTTTGTTCCAGCTCTGGTGGTTTTGCTTTGGGGGAAGCCAAAACCTCTCTGATAGGAAGTAATGTTTCTGTGTTCGGGAAAATAAGTCTCTGGTAATTCTTTTTGCAGTAGTCACTTTATCAATCATGTGTAGTAGAATATGAACCTTTCTGACAGGAGTGACCCTCCCACAGAGACCGATGTCTGCAGACACTGATGCTGATGATTGTGATCAGCGTAAATCACAGTAATTAACTTCTCCCTTCGTTAAAGTCATTATTAGTTCTCCTTTTTCCTTCTGCGTGTGCTAAGTTTGCTGTTCAGTCTGACAAAATGTTATATCTCACTTCTCCATGTGCCTGCTGCTGGGCCCTCAGCTAAAGGTAAAAAGACCCTAAAGTATAAGAGAGACGTCGATACAATTAGATGATTTAATGTGAGCAGCACTTGGCGATAGTGGGAAGCAAAAACCTCCAGGTGGCTCAGGTATGGACAGCCATCTGCCGTGACCAGTTGTAGGGTCAAAAAGGAGACAATAGATCAGGGGTGGGCAACTCCAGGCCTCGAGGGCCGGTGTCTGCAGGTTTTAGATGTGTCCTTGATCCAACACAGCTGATTTAAATGTCTTTAAGCTCTCCAGAGGCCTGGTAACGAACTAATCATGTGATTCAGGTGTGTTGACCCAGGGTGAGATCTAAAACCTGCAGGACACCGGCCCTCGAGGCCTGGAGCGCCCCACCCTGCCATAGAGAGATAAAAACAAAACACACTATGTGAGAGAAATGACAAATGCTGTAGTGAAAAATAAACATGCATGTTTAAAAGAGGAGAGGCGTGAAGAAATGTCTGAACCTGTGTCAGTGTAACTGAGGGTCACCTGATCCAGGTTTAACTTGATGCTTTATCAACGTTTAAAGTGCCCAAGCTGGGAGCTGCTGCAGAGGAGAGGGGCCTGAAAGCAGAAAGCAATAACTGCCACAATGATGTGGATCTAAAGTAACATTTACACCCAGTTGGTCTCGTTTTATTAGGAACACTACAGCAGTCTGACCGCAGCATCCGTCCCACGAGGCTTCCTGCGCTCGCTCTTTGTTGCGGCGCTGTGATGACTGCAGCTTGTGTGCTGTTGGTCTGTGATAGAAAGCACCGGCTGTTAGTGTGCAGTAGAGTTTGACGGCATACAAACTGCTGTTTTTGTTTTTCCAGCTCTGGAAGGCAACTCAGTGAAGTGTTTGTCCAGCTTCCATCCAGGAAGGAACTCCCAGAATATTACGAACTGATCCGAAAACCTGTGGACTTCAAAAAAATCAAGGTTCGTGATCTAAGATGATCCATTAATTTGTGCAAAGGAGGGATGGGTTAGTGGGAAAGAAAGGGCTGAAAATTATAACTCCCGGTCCTTTAATAGAAGAGAATACTCAGTAAGGTGAGAAACTCCTTAAATGTATTTAAAAGATGAAAGAACTTTCTGTTTGATACTCTATTAGTTTAAATTTAGTTCCAACTGTTTTTGGTATTTTACCAATCAGCTCTTTTCTCTGTTACTCGAAGAACCCGGTAAATTCACCGTCCGTGGAGCTTCGTGTCATGATGGATTTGAAAGGAAGGGCAGACGGTGAAGCTTGACGTCGGTGTAGTTTAAGGTTGTGCGACCTGTGTGGATGTAGGCGTCGCTCAGTGCCGCTGTTTTGTTTTTGTCTTTCAACAGGAACGTGTGAGAAACCATAAATACAGGAACGTGGGGGACCTGGAGAAGGACGTGATGCTGCTCTGTCAAAACGCACAGACCTTCAACTTGGAGGGATCCCAGGTCAGAAACCCTGCTGTGGAACTCTGTTCATTTTCCTGCTCATCTCCGGGGCTTTGTTGGTACTCCTGGACTTCACTAGAATAGCTTTATGTATTTATATATGGTTAGAATGATTGTGTGTAGGCGGGGCCAGCTGTTTGTTCGGTGACGGGCTTGACCCTGAGAATCTTGGCTAGACGGAGCTCGCCGTTGCTTTGATCGGCTCCTGTTCTGCCGGACTCGAGCTCGTTTGCAAACACATTGTGTTATAGTTATTAGCACTGAGCTAGCCTAAAATGAACTGTACACCCCCCCGCAGATATACGAGGACTCCATCGTTCTTCAGTCTGTTTTCAAGAGCGCCAGACAGAAGATCGCCAAGGACGATGACAGCGATGATGACAGTGAGGAGGAGGAGGAGGACGACGACGATGACTCAGAGGCCGAGGGTAAGACGCACTTTGTGGCTACGCGTACCAACACACACACACCAGAGACCTTTTGTTGTCTCATTGAAATTCTTCTCAGTGCAAACCCGGCGAACACTGCTCGGGTTTTATATTCATCCCAGCGGGAGCCCCGTGCACTGCTGCTGACAGACGGAAATGATGTTTTAGACATAGGAGTGAGTCATTATTAAGGGAGGACATTTATTGTGAATGAAATGTTAAAAAGCATTTAAAACCACGAACTACAGCTGATGTGCAGTAATGACACCTGAAAGATTGAGAGAAGGATCCACATGAGTATCAACACAAATCCCTGACAGCCCTGCATTAGGAAGGGCCTCCAACATAAAAATCTACCATGTCAGCTAAACGTTCAACAAATAGTTTCGTTTCTAATATGTTTGGTTAAACAGGATGTCGTAGCTTTTATTCTCAAACATGCTGAAGGGAAGCGGTGCAAGACTGTGTTCACGTTTCTCCCGTGTTTCAGCCAAGTCAGTGCGGGTAAAGATCAAGCTGAGCAGGGAGGCACGCGGCCACGACAAAGGCAAGAAGAGGCAGAGCCGAGGGAAGGCCAAGCCGGTGGTCAGCGACGACGACAGCGACGAGGACCAGGATGATAATGTAGGTTGTAAAATAATTGTACTTATGTTGCCGACACAGGTGGTTCAGGTCCATCAGCAGCTGTTGGCTGTCATTAAATCTTCTGTAGAATAAAAGGATAAAAACTTGTAGTGTACTTATGTGAAACCAAATGAGCACATGCTAAAGCTTACGTAGATAATGACGTTCAGTTCGCTATATTTCCCGGTACTATCCGCCTTCTGCTGTTCAGCCTCCGCTTCACTCAGGAATGTGAAGTTAAAGCTGTGCAGGCACCACGTCTGTGCCCACTATCAAATACACCTTGTATCCTCCCCTCTCCTCTTTCTTTCTGCTCCTTTGTCTGTTCTATACGGGAATAAAACCACGATGAGGCCACATAAACGCTGTTCTGTGGTTACAAACTATAGAAGTTTCTCGTGAAGCTCGGTACAGCAGCAGGAATAAGACGTAGCACATACAGGCAGCTTCAGCCACTCAAACAGGGAAAAAGCTCAAAGTTTCATTGATCTTGTGGGATGAGATTTTGAAGATTTTAACTTCTTTGTAAATCGTCTGATGCAATCACACTCAAAGTCTTTGAAGACCATCTTTCCAAATTCACTGTTTACTCGCGTCATATAGAGTGAGCTTCCCCTGGCTTTGGTCTCATATACCGACAGTCACAAAGCTCCGTGAAGCACCCTTTAATTCCTCGTCAGCTAGCACGTCTTTTATCTGTGTTGATGTGGCGTTTGCCGCTCATTTAAAAGCCAAATCGCACATCTAAAGACCCAAAGGACCATCAGAAGGATGTAAATGAGTCCTAAATATTTCTTAAACATGGCTGTTTGTGAAGCAGGTGCATGTAAAAACCACACGTTTATATTCTCCATTTGTTGTGCGATACTGTGAGAACGAGGTGATGTAGGACTTTCAGTTGATACCGTAGGTGAACGTACGAAAAATCTTGAATGAGTTTGAATCCCAGTGACCTTGACTTCAAGGTCAGAGGTCAACTTTTATACCATGGGTGCATCTACTGGGAGGCCGAGGGGTGGCCCTGGCACCTCACTGCTGCCAGCTAAACCTGATTGACTTACCCTGGTCAGAAGTTTATTTTATTTTCATCTAGCTTTTTCCATAAATAATGAAATAATAATGGATTGCATTTATATAGCACTTTTTGGGGCCCTCAAAGCACTTTACAATTCCACTATTCATTCACTCTCACATTCACACACTGGTGGAGGCAGCTACAGTTGCAGCCACAGCTGCTCTGGGGCAGACTGACAGAAGCGAGGCTGCCATATCGCGCCATCGGCCCCTCTGGCCAACACCAGTAGGCGGTAGGTGAAGTGTCTAGCCCAAGGACACAACGACCGAGACTGTCTGAACCGGGGCTCAAACCGGCAACCTTCTGGTTACAAGACGAACTGCCAACTCTTTGAGCCACGATCGGCCCGTAAAGTCACCAAACTACAGCCAAAATGTTACTGATGCTGGAACTAAGCGAGCAGTGTTTTCCTGGGCTCACACCACACGACAGTCGTCACTGAGTCAGGCGCTTTTCATCTAACAAGTTGATTCTTCCTTCACAACAATTATTTGACATTTTTATTTTTTAATCATGGACATCATTAGGCTGATATTGTTTGGTCTCAACCCGACATAAAGGAAGTTCACGGGTCGCTCTGTAGGATCCGAGGAACGTTTCCGTCAGCAGCCAGTTGAAATGCAGTATAAGGGACTCTGCATTATTCATTATGTGTGGCTCCACGTTCACTTACAGTCAGTAAGAGTTGGCTGAGGAATGCTGATTTTATGTGAACAGCTTCAGAGAACAGACGAGTGTCGCAGGAAATCTGACCAAGTTTTGGTGAATAAAAATGCAGCTCTGACATAAAATGAAAGCAGCAGTGCGGGCGGTTCCACGCACGGCTAATTTAATTTAGGATTTGTAAAAATCATTTTTATTACAAACATCATAAAAACCTTTAAATCTGTCTCACGGGATCTGCACGACTGTTTTCAATCCAGCTTAAGAGCAACAACGTTGGGTTTTAACGTGATTACATGTCAGCGTTTGCACCACCTTCATATTATACATGCCTCAGTGCAGAGCTTCTCCATCATTTTCTGTTACGCCCCCCTGAGGAAGAAGAAAGCATTTCACGCCCCGCCCACTCTCCCCGTCACTATAAATAGTATCATTTGTCTATAAAATTGTTATTCTAAGTACATTTCTGCATAACATTGTATCCTTATTAACATTAAAGAAAGCAAAAAAGAAAGAAATATAGATCAACTTAAAACAAAGACTAACAATGTTGTTTAGTCTGTAACAGAAAGGATTTAAGTACATGTAGTAGTACTGCGACTCTCTAAACTACTACAGATAACGTGCATCGATTTGCCTGAAATATAAAAAACATCCTTCTTCAAACTATAAACATTTTTGAACCATTTGATTCTGAAAAATAAAATTAAACAAAATCAATAAATACATTTAAATTGATCTGCAACATTAACTGCTCAAGTAAAGTACAGATCCTAAGAACGCTGCCACCTACTGTAGCGGATGTGCAATTACACTGTACGCCAGTCCGTGTTCCCCGGGCGGGGGCACTATTTGAGAAGGACCATCTTAGTGTATTTTTCAGCGTAAGTGAGCAGCTTACCTTTGTCCAGGTGTTGCATCAGTGTTTGTATTTATGATGCTGAGTGTTTGAGTGTCTTATGTTGGCTGAGCTCGGAGCCTTCACGTTACTCCGTGAATATGAATGCAGCGATTTCATCAGCTGTCTGCCGGCCGTGGTGGGAGCACGCTCTGCCCTGACGGAGTCTGTTCAAAGGACAGCCTTGTCTGACTCGCCTCACTCCTTCACCGCTCTCCTCGTTAGCCTCGGAACAGGGAAAGATGTGAAGACCGCGCCGTCCCACCTCTTTTTCCTCCGGAGAGCTTTCTTATTTCAGCGTTGTTGTGCGACAGGCCGCGCTGCCTCTCGTTGCTGCTTCGCTGCATCCTCTGCCTCTTAATCTTCCTCGTTCTTAACACTCTTCTTCTCTTTGTCTCTGCAGGATCAATCAGACAAGAGCAAAAGTGATGACGAGTGACGAAGGAGAAGCAAGGGCGCGAGGATATTGTTTACAGCACTTAGAAACAAAGGACAATATCTTCCATTGCTGTTGTTCAGGTTCATGTTCCTTAAACTTTGCTCTGTGTGTCTTCTGTGTGTGTCTGTAGGGTGTATTCTCATCTCCTCTCCCACCAGCTTAGAAATGTATTACTTACAATCGATAACATACAGCAATACCAATCAGCTTATATTTCTCTTTTTAAGACAATTTTGTAGTATATTTTTTAACTACGTGCTTTAACAAAACACAAAATGTACAAAAAAGAAAAACACACATTGGTCATCCTATTTGCGCTTTTGCTTTGTTTGTAATCGCTTGCTTGCACTTTAAAAAACCCCTCAGTATCCTGATTTTTTAAAAGTAAAACAAAATATGTATCACCAGTGAAATCAAAGCTAATTTGGAGAAATGGCAGTCAGTTTTTTAAGTTTTGGATTTATTGTTTTTAACGTGTGCCGTGCCAAATGTAGACAAACTGACCGTTAGCTTAACCCCTCCCACGTCCAGCGTCTGTCCAATCACAGCTAGGCTTTTTTAAGCTTGTACGAAATAAATATGAAAGTAAGCAAAAGATTTAATAGTTATCTGCCTCAATGTGTAGATTAAACACGCTGTCAGCATGTGCGCTCCATAAAGAAGCTAACACCTACTAACTGGCCCAGGCTGAGGTCACCTTATTCTGTGGGGTGAGTGGACGCGTGTGGAAGACTGAATCATTAGCTGGACAGCGTTTGGAACAGTCTGTGTCGCGTGTTGTACCTCATGTGGACAAGTCCACAGTCCAGTCCAAGTCCTCAAACTGTTGAAAGCTGGGCTCACGTCTGTGTTAGCATGTAGACCACAGTCTGTGTGTCACAGATGAGTCCACAGTTACGACACTTTCTCTCAGAACTGTAAAGAATGCAGTGGAGAAACCCAAAGTTCACTTCTGCTGTTCATCGTAAAACAATCCAGTTAAATCTCATGGTTTAGTCTAGGAATGGGCAGAAGTGTCAGGCGGGGTCCTCGTGGTTCCAATGAAGGCTTTCTCTGTTTGTCGTGGACCAAAGTGGGTTAGGGTTCTTTCACCTGCCCCAGGGAGGCCTTGAATCTTAAAGGAGGAGAACTCCCGCAGGACTCACATTGAGGCATTTTCTTGACGAGTGGCAAAATGAGAGATGTTGATTTCATTGTGGTGCAGACAGCCCACAGCCACTTTGACCTGGAAGAGGCGACGAGTGTGTGAACGTTGAGGTACTTCTGAGTTTCCCAGCTGCTCTGAAACTCTGGCCACTAACTGTACTTTAATCCAGTGTCTCCCTCGGGGTGCACATCAGTCTGTGGAGATGCACCTTTGTCTCTTATCTGGGACTTCCTCGAACTCAATTATCTCTTCAGCCTCTTTATCTATCCTCATGTGCACATCCTCCCTGTTATTACCATCAGTGACTGAGGGCTCTATGTAAGCTCTCTAAATGTGATATGTCCGCTCAGTCTCAGTCCTGCAGCAGCGGCGGGCTCGCTCAGTAGCACAGCGTACTGCTGCAACATCAGGAACAGCTGTGCGCTTCATCAAACATTCACACACACCTGATTACTTATATATTTACCTACAGTAACAGGACATTATGTAGATCACATAGTACTAAGACAGGGCATTTTAGTCATCACAAAACAAATGTACATATTAATCAGCCTCTGAGCCTGACACTGAGGCACACGGGCCCTCACGATCAAATCTCTTTGTGTTCTGTCATTACGTTACAGTTCACACAAGGCCTGTTCTCTGCTTTCTGCTCCATCAGCCCCACCTTAAAGCTTCCTCCTGCTCTCTCCCAAAGCAGCATGTTGGCTGCTGTCCTCCACCTCCTGCTCTCCTACATCTCGCTCTTCATTAGCTACAGCTGCCTCCTTTCTTTCACCTCCCACAGAAACTGTGGAAATATGAAAACAGAGACTGTAACACTGGGCCAATTATTAGCGTGTTTTTCCTTTGGTCTGTAGGCACTCTGTTGTGCTGTTACCGTTGGTCCAGCATGTCTTTGAACCTCCTTAGGAGCGGTCTTTTTGAGTCTTTGGAACTAACATAATTGTTTTCATTGGTTTGAACAGTCGATAAATGCTGAGCGGCTGCTGATAGATGTCTTTGTAGCTGTGTGGTGTGAGGGATTCCCCGAACAGTCTCGTGTCACTGCCCTTACTGTTTGGCCCCGTCATCAGTTTACAACAGTGATTCACTGTTAGGTTCCCAGGGCTGCAGGGCAGAACACGCTCTACTGCATGCTGCAAACAAGCAATCTGTCCGTACTTTGAAGAAGAAAGTACTTTTAGAAGAACATGATTTGGTTGCATGTGGGCTCTGTAAGGGAAAGCCAACACATAACCACTAAACAGCAACTTACAGGGCAGTTTTGCTGTTAGCCCAGCAGTTATAGCCACACTGAGTGACTGTGACTGTTAGACTGAGTGAGTAGTGTAAATTTCACAATATGTTTAGACTGTTTGGACATTAGAAGACTAACTGCTTCCTCTGATTCTCCCTGGAGACCTGATGACGTGTTATCAGTTTGCAGAGATACAAATGGCGTTCTTACCTTCTGAAGTGCTCAGCTGTGTCCCTGCATCACCTTCATCAGCCTTGAAGTTCTAAAAATTCCCAAACTGTTCACACGTTTAGTTAAAGATCGGCACCTTGTTCATGAGTAGAGCCTGCCTGCACATTGAGATACAGACTCTCTGCATCAGCTTTTGGTTTTTAAAAGGGAACATTTGTTTCTTTCAAGGTATTTAAGATCATACTGTAGACATTTCTAAATACCTGGGACGTTATAATACTGTGATATCACCAAGGCCTCATGTCCCTGTTGTAACTTAAATATCCAAACAAAATAAAAAGGCTCTTTAAATACTCGCTAAGAACTTCTTGGATTAGCTGGCGGGAGCAGAGCTGTACTCTTGTGTCTATGCGTTCACCTCATGTCGAAGCTTTACAGTTGCAGTAACGGTAACAGGAGGGCGGGGCTTAGTAGACGGTCAGTAACGCGACTACACGATTGTGAAAACACAGGCAGATAAAAACGTGCGTCTGTAGCTGACAGATGAACTTGACACAGCCAGAAATGTCCAACGCTTTTTTACCCGCTTCTAGTAAGACAGATATAATCGCACATGATTTAGGGAGGTGCACGTGGTTCATGTGTTCTTCCTCTAATGTTTTTAACATTTTCTGTATCACAGCGTTGTCGCATTAATTTTCTCGTTTTGTTGGAGTTATTTTCTACGTAGAAAGCTCGTTTCAGACAGCGGGTTCACGGGGAAACATCTCGCTTCGGGGAATGAAACCAGATTCTGTCGTAGCGCTAAATGTAGCGTCTGAATACATGTTACAGTCGTTTTGCAAAAAAATAGAAAATGAAATCATAAAAATCTGAAAAATAAGTGTAACAAACCGAGTCTGACGGGTTGTGACGGCCTGAATTACTACAAAGAAAACAGTATTATGAGATTAATGAGACGTGTCGGTTTGTTTCAGGTGTTTGTGTTCCTTGTGAATTAATTCTAAACCCTCATTTTATTGTTCATGTGTTATTTGTAGCATGCACTCTTGACAGTATACCGTGCACATGCAGATATATCATTTTTGTGTAATATGTGCTTGCCGACTCTCCGTAAGTGTGACTTAATCTTTGCTTTCTTTGCACAGTGTCTTTGTGGTTGTATCTCATAGCCCAGGGCAAATAAACATCACTGATTTCCAACACAAAGATCGCGTCTCTGGTTTTTCTTTGCCTTCTGCTGTTTGTTGTGTTTGTGTTGCCGATGTTGCCGCTCACCTTTGTTCTGACACTTTATTTCAAAAACTCGTTAAACTCCTGAAGTTCATCTGTTTTCGGTTATAAAACTCAGTCTCTCTAATTAGGGAGAACTGCAAAAGTCATGAAATATGAAAGATCTGAATGTGCTGTTCTTCTGCACTAAAGTTAACGAGCAGCGTAACCTCAGTGGTTTTCAACTGATGCAGATCATCTTATTTTATAAATACGTTCAACTCCCACGTAGGGATGGGTACCGGTATCGTTCTGACATAAACGGTAGTAACCAGACCGAAAAGCAGCGCACATTTCGGTGCTTTATTTTTTCCTGAGCTGTGATACACTTTAGATTCTAGCCAATCATTTTACGTTTCCGAGGATAGTAGGCGGGTCCAGGTACGTCCGTTCTTTTAGAGCAGAGCTACAGATTAAAAACGCCCAAGGCGAAGCGGTCAAAGTCTGGCTGTACTTCACAGCAAAAGATGCAAACTCAGCAGCCTGCAACAAGTGCTTTAAGCTGATACTGTGATACTGTCAAAGGAGGTAACACATGGAATCTGATGAAACACCTGGCGACGCATAGTGTTTTTTTAAAAGCCGAGAAATGCGCTGTATTTGATAGCTTGCTGCGAGACCTCACATCGAGCACATCTACTGCGGGTGTGGTGCCTGTTATCGGTCCCGGAGTTAGCAACATCCCCCAAAAACCCGAAGAGGAGAGTCCTGGCCCCTAGCCCTGCCAGTGTAGCAGAAATGATGAGGATGATGATGCAGCAGCAGCCGTTCTTCTCTACGTGAGTAGCTTAATGTTGTTCGTGGTTAGCCTACGTTATTACATTAATGCATGTGAGGTGAACTAGCAAACACCGTCGTAGCTACATGCGGCTGTCTTCTTGTTTGATGGCAGATGCTCCCTTCACCCTGGCCAAAAAGGCTAAAATGACCAAAGAAAAAGTGGAAAACATCTGAACATGAGAGGTTTTTGGACCAATTTTGTGTTCTCCATTCTTTAAGCACCGGCACCGATAAAACCTAAACGATACCCATCCCTACTCCCACGTGATTAGGAATGTTTCAGAAGATTTTTATTTCAAAGCTTTAATGCTGACAGGACGTACTCTGCACAAATAAAAGAAAAACCTCAAAATGTTTGCTTGTTTTTCAAAATTGCTTCAATTTATGTCACTTTGAGCTCCCAGCCTGATGGAAGGCAGGGTCCAGCAGCTGCCCCACGTCCGTTTAGCCTGAGAGGTCAAAGGCATCAGCAGTAAATAGAAAAATACTTTAAAATACAACAGGAGTGTTTTTGGGCTGTGGCTGTGAGGGCTTAGCAGTAAACAGCTAATAGAAAACTGTATCTACAGTATTACATGAACGTCTCAGTGCGCGTTCCTTCAGAAAGCTCCTCCCTGTTTTTCTTTTTCTTTTTTGAGCTTTTGCTGCATTTTGTTATTTGTTGGTGTTTTCATAGGTTAGAATGCGTTTGACCTCTCAGGGCCACCGTAACCATACCGTACACAGATATGGAAACCTCATGTAGGAAAAATTAGGTTGACACCATCACAAAATTTGGATATGTTAACAAAATATTTATTAAAATCTGACCTTACTAAGCCACACCCCCTTTGGTGATGTCACATAAAGTTGTTACAGAAATGACTTTAAATGTTATTGTAGTGATGTAGTCAACAGGTGATCGCACAGGCCGCCTGGTTGGAGGATTGCTTTGACAGCCTGGTGAAGGTTTGCAGACAGATTACCTGTCTGAGTCCGCCTGCACCGATGAGCGCAACTCACCTGTGATGGACTTGGTTCATTCCTATATGGTTATATGCATGTGTCATTTTACAGTTAATCTATGATTTACTACCATAGGCAACTTTGTCACTGTTTGTGCAACAATCCCCATTTGCTTCTGTCTGTGCATGTGCTGTAGACGGCTGACTTGTTGCTAACTTTACTCCATCAGTAGCTTTGGGGACAGAAACTGACTGCGAGTGGTTGCAGGTGGTCCCGTCTCTGAAGCAATCACTTCAAAGCAACGAGAGTTCTGTGAAATCTTTGCACAAAGTTGCAATAAATTTGGCCGTGCCACATCTATCACAGTATTTTATATTCCTCGTACACATGTTAAGCTTATAAAAGCTGCTAATCCTGTCAGTTTGGTTGTAACAGGCTACAGATAAAAGCCGCTGGGTGCACTCTTTTACACTCATATACATTAGGAGACTTTTCCGGTCACAATATTAAATCTGCCTTGAAGGTGAAAATAGGAAAAAGTGCTGAACTCTGATTAAAATCATACTGAAGTGAACAAAACCAAAATCAGGTTCCAAAAACAGCCCCGTCTTGTATTGAGGATGTCCCTCGATCGGAGCCCCTGCAGCTGTCTGTCTGCTCTTCCCGGAGCTTCGTGCTGTATTTGATGGCAGCGCTGCTGTACTGTGCAGCTCAGACACTGGAGGGCAGACGATGAGCCGCCGTGCTACGCAGCTGGCTGGACGGCACATCAAAACAGCCCTGCTTTTTGTATCCCTGCCATTTTAAACAGAGCTTCACTAAGCCAATTCCCCCTGAAGAATGACCATCCATCGCCCTTTTTATCTGCCTCTTTGAAGTGCGGAGCTGTTGGGATAGTCTTGAGCCCAGGAAGAGAGGGGCAATTTGGATGTTAATCCTCGTCTGAGCACCAGAGATGTCAGCTGGAAAAAGTCAGGTGCTGGTGTAATTCCTGCTATTCCTCTGTAGCTTTTGTCTGAGGCTCCACCATCATCACATTCTCCAAGCAGCACATGCAGGTCCCTCCAAACCGAATCAAGGAATTTTCCTTCCTAATGACTCGTCCATAGCGATCTGAAAAGGCCAGGTGCTCTCTATTATCAGAGTCCAGCTTTTCTGGCGTTGCAGCACGTTTGCATTCAGGGCGGGAAACGGGACCGTCCATTCTAACGCTTGCACAACTTAAAAGGACGAGCGGGAAAGGGCTTTGTCTCCCTCCGGATTCCGAGGTTCACTATCAGTTTAACGCATGATCGAGGAAAAGGCTCGTTTTCCTTTGCAGTGCTGAAACCTTTTAATCTCAAAGGCTGTATCTCAGATGGGAGGACAACTAGGGCGGCATGCAAAGGTTAGAGGTACACACGGAAATCTTGGAGGCCAGGTCACGTTAACCGGTTTTTCTATTGATTTATTTGGAAATATCTATATCTGAAAGTGCATTTTCATTTTTTTAGTAGATGAAATGTGAGCGTAAAAGCTGGCGGCCGGCAGCAGATCCTCACAGTTGTTATACATCTGCTCACATTTAATCGTCTCGATTATGTGTGTCCGTGTCTTTTTGCCACGGCTCTGTGTGGCGATCTCACAAACATCAGCTGGTAACGAGCTTCTCTGCCAATCCCGAGACATCATCAGGAGTTCATAACTTCAGCAGGACCTCAGGGTCAACATGGCGTCTCTCTCAAATGTCTGCGTCAGACAGGGAAGCTTCTGATTTGAGCTTAAGAGCTTCACTTTAGCAAAGTGAAGTCGTGAAGATGAGCTGGAAACAGGAAGGAGTTTTATGAAAGGCAGGATCAGAGCGACCAAGCACACCTCGGTGAGATCAGTACATCAGGATTTATTCACTAGACATGGCAGCATTTCACTGCAGATGATGGAGAAATGGAGGATGTATGGAAGATTTATAGAGCTTCTTTCAAAAATATCTGAAAACTCAAGGACTGTGGTCACGTCAAAACTTCTGAAGCCTGCCTTTGTAAACCCGACGAAGCCTTTTGAGTCCAGCAAAGAGTCCTAGTCCTCATTTAGAAATTTCAGCCTGTTCTTTCTTTTATATTTCCAGCTCCGCTGATATACTGTTTAGAAACCACAAATGAATCCACTGGAGGAAAAATTGCCAGAGGAGCAAGTGAAGAGATGAGAGATGAAGTTTCAGTCTCCAGCTGCCAAAAAGTCTGACAGCTGCAACGAAGGTTTGATGAACTTCTCAGCCCACAGAAATCTTCACAAAATGAACTTTAGCTGAATATTTATTGGAACAAAGGAGATCCTTTTATTTTCAGATCACAATCCTCGGCTCTCAGATCTGGAGTCGACCCTTCGTTACTTTCTGACAGACTGCAGAAGAACTCCTCATTACGTCAAAGTTTAAATGAACTCCATCTGGTTGTCAGTTTGACTCTGACTGGAAATCCTTTCTCTCTCCTGAACTGAGATCACCCTCTCGTCAGCGGCTCCGTGTGCACTGAGCGCTCGACTGACCCGACAGGCTCTGCGTGTCTCAGATTTGATGAACGACTGATGACATTTGTGAAGCTGGAGGGTTCGTGAAGGTGTGCGGAGCAGCACATTTTAGAGATTTATTTCTAAACACTGGCTTCGTGTCAGAAACCAGACTGAATCATGCGGCTCCTTCCAGTGTGGAGGAAGAGCAGCTCTGCTCCGAGTCACTCCCGAACCTCCGAGGGAGAATCCAGACACCCCGGTGAGGACGCCTGTGTCTGCAGTGTTTTTCTGGCACTGCCAGCAGCTCGTGGCCACAGGTGAGGGGAAGAATGCAGATCGATCAATAAATCGAAGGCTTTGCTTTCTCGCACAACAGAAAAAGCTCCGAAAGTTGTCGATGTCAGACAGGAAGTGTGACTGACAAAGCTAAAGTGTTGGGTTCATGGCAGAGCTGTAACCTGGTATTTGGTCCTAACTGTCCCCGTAGAAAAGACCAACAGCTGATCAACCAGGTCTTTATATTTTTATACAGGCTAACCTACCATCCTGTTATATAAAAGTTCATCCATTATCTTCCCAAATCACCTCTTCATGAGTTAGAAGAACAGCTTGCAAACTTCAGAGGGGCAAAAGAATAAACTACAAGTTTACAGTAACTTAATTTCTAGCTACAGCAAGGAATTACTGTACAGTCATGACAAAGAACGTTTCTGTGAAAAACAAAGTCCACCCATAAGCAGCACCGAGGTACTGATAATCAGCAGGTGTTATAGAGGTGTGCGATGGTGCCTGAGTGCTACATCCTAGACTCCAAAGGCCTAATAATGAGTACGGCTTCTTCTCTCTAAGCCTGGCTTAGGCTGGCACAGTAGCATCTGAACAAACTACAAGTGTGTACAAACAAATCTGCCAGTCATCAATATTTCATAACTGGATTTGTTTGGTGTTGCATGTCCCACCGGGAGGAAGCAGACCCAGGACACACTGGAGAGATTATATCTCTCGGCTGGCCTGGGAACGCCTTGGTGTTCCCCCAGATAAGATGGAGGAGGTGGCTGGGGAGAGGGAGGTCTGGGCTTCTCTGCTTGGGCTGCTGCCCCCGCGACCCGGCCCCGGATAACCAGAAGAGGGATGGACGTATTTGTTTGTAGTTTAGAAGCAGCTCAGACTGAAAATGTAAAAACATGTCTTTAAACTGATTATTATTATTATCGTTGTCTGCCTTACTTTTTGAATACTGTTATTAAATTATTAATTATTGATTCAGTTTCTTCAGCCAGACCGTCTCTGTGCAGCAGGACGGCATCGCTGCTCTCTCCCCTTCAGACTGAGGTAAACTTGTGTCCTCGTGTAGAGAAACGAGGCCGTGAGGATAGTGCGCAGACAGCATGAGCCTGTGGACAGGAAATGAGTCTGATTCACTGACTGCACACAGTAAGAGTGGAACTGGTCCATGTGTTTGTTGTAATTATTGTAAGACCACGTCAGTGAATGAGGCCCAATGTGCTTTGCACAGATGAGACCAGAGATGAGACGTTTGGTTGTAATGAACAGTGACACCTTTGGATAAATCCCAGCACCACCCCGTCATACCAGCTGTAAAGCACGGCGGTGGAGCGGTGATGATTTAGACAGAGTGCTGTGGACAATAACAGGCTAATTCACTTCTCTGGGGAAGGAAACCTGAGAACATGGAGGAAACCCACCCAGCACAGAGCTAGAAACCCACTTATTTACTACAGCTTTAAGCTCGGTCTGATATGTAAAGGTATTGTGACGTTTGCCCCATAATGATGGAGATAAATGGGCTGTTTTAGTTCTGCACGGCTGCTCTGACTCACAACTGCACTGGCTTAAAATTCCCACTGTGCCAAAAGCCGATAAGCTGCGTGCTGCAAAGCTGAATTAGTTTCCTATTATCACTAATTGTTGTTAATGAATTGGTCTGTCATGTTGTCCAATGCAGTGCATTAGTCACAGAATTCAGCCATTCTGTTATTCTATGATTAAATCAGACAGCCAGTCAGTCAAAGTTAATTTTTATTGGTGGGGAAATTTACTGATGGTAAAGAGTCCTGCAGCACAGTTACAGCTGGAAACGATCCTTCCTTGAGGGAATTCTCACAACAACAGTTGGGAAAATGTTTCAAGTTTTTACCACCGAAGAAGAAAAATGTTTTTGTCATTTAAAAAAACCCCAAGTGCTATGGAACAGTCGTGGGTAATTAAAACTAAAGTCCACTAACGAGACGAAATAATTTGATCCAACTGATGATGAGATAATGACACGTCGAGTCATTTGATGCTCACGTTCTGTGCAGGAGTTCGCCTGGCCTCACCTCAGCTTGGCAGGAGAGGATAGTGGAAATCCAGCCGCACTCAATCAGGTTTCAGTGTGACGGCTGCTCCTTTATGTCAACGCTGAACTTTAAAGTCTGTTATTTTTCTACAGTTTCTTCTTTGTTGACTTTGTTAATCAGTATCTGCCTGTTTTGTGTACTGCATTTGAATTAAAAAGAGTCTTTATTGCTATTCATGGAGATAACAAAGCAGCTGTAGAATGATTGGGCGTTGATGCCACCCACCGGTTTGAAGGACATCAGCACTTTCACTGCCACAGTGTCAGTCTTGTGTGGGAAGAGTGGCCATACTGGAACAAGAGGGCGGAGTGCTGAGTTATGATTTACGGATTGTGAGGTGTGTCACCCATAACGATACATATTTGCTGGTCTGTAAGCAGCAGTGTAATAAAATACTGGAATTTCACTCATCAAAGCTGAAGCACAAACGTCTTGGACATGCCATATACTTTCATATAAATATATAAAAAATGTTCCAAAAACAGAACTATGATGGAGAAGCCCAGTTCAGTGACTCGAGTAGCAGAGGTGAGTCCTTACAGACAGAAACCAGCCTGGGACACCGTCATTATGGATGACGTATAAAAGAATTAAGCTGCTGTTCATACTCAAAAGGGCCAAACTCTGTAATGCTGTGAGTCTACGGGGCCAGCCTCAGGTGGTCACTGGAGGAACTGCAGTCTCCGCCTTCAGGTGTCAGCTCAGAGGTTCCTGCTTGTGTTTACCAAGTGCATCAGTGTGGAAACAGAAGAATAAACCGAGGACACAAAGAGAGGTTTGTGGATTTGATGTCATTTCCAGCACGTCACTCCAAGGAAACACGCCTGTCTGCCACTGATATCCTGACTAACACTACACTCCTCACACTGAGCAAAAGATCCAGAATCTGGATCCAATGGGGTGTTTTTTTTTTTGTTTGTTTGTTTTTTGTCTGTAACATCCCAGCCAGTGAAATTATTGTAGATGTGCGACATTTGAACAAAGACTCAGCCTGACAGCTCTTTTTCGGGGAGGCTTAGAAAGGTCAGATCTGGTAGTTTCTTAACTAAACAATCTCCCTAAAGCAAACCGAACCAGTGAGACGTTGGTCTTGGTGACCTTCAGAAGTGCCACAGCGATGATTCAAAGGAAAAAGCTCAATTCCAGCTGAATATATAATTTCAGTAACTCACACAGATCTGCATCCATCAGAGCAGCCGTCTGTGGACAGCTAATATCAGAAGTGCATAGCAGAATGTCTTTACATGTCATTTGTGATGAACTGTATGAAAAAGCTTTTCATTTACTCAAACATGCCTAAAACAAACTAAAGTTTTCTGTTGGACCCAACAAAGTTTTAAGAGAAGAAGGAACAGTGTCCACAGTGTTATGCCAAACAGACTGAGCTGCCCCTGGATACTAGGAAATACTTTTGATAACAAATTCAAAAGTTTAAACCAAAAATAAAGTCAGAGCTTCTTAAGCCTTAAAGTCATTAAAAAATCTGTTTTTTCTCTCCCTCCTGAGACAAGACTGTCACAGGGTTCTTTAGATGTCCTCTGTTCGGATTTTATTTTGTTAAACACAAGTTTGTATCTTTTCAAATCCAATCAAGACAGATATTTCAATGAAGACATCTACTGTCTCTGTTTTGTGCTTCAGTATCTCCTCTTTAGTGTGTTTAACCAGGAAGTCTCTCACTGCACAGCGAGAATCCTGCATACTAGCATTAGTTTGTTTTTTAAAGATAATCAGTGTTACCATCAAACGTTTTACTCTTTACCATCCATCCATCCACACACACACCCATCCATCCATCCATCCATCTATCCATCCAACCACGCACCCATCCATCCATACACGCACCCATCCATCCATCCATCCATCCATCCATACACGCACCCATCCATCCATCCATCCATCCATCCATACACGCACCCATCCATCCATCCATCTATCCATCCAACCACGCACCCATCCATCCATCCATACACGCACCCATCCATCCATCCATCCATCCATCCATACACGCACCCATCCATCCATACACGCACCCTTCCATCCATCCATCTAACCACGCATCCATCCATCCATCTAACCACGCATCCATCCATCCATCCATCCATCTAACCACGCATCCATCCATCCATCCATCTAACCACGCATCCATCCATCCATCTAACCACGCATCCATCCATCCATCCATCCATCCATCTAACCACGCATCCATCCATCCAACCACGCATCCATCCATCCATCCATCTAACCACGCATCCATCCATCCATCCATCTAACTACGCACACATCCATCCATCCATCCATCCATACATACACGCACCCATCCATCCATACACGCACCCTTCCATCCATCCATCTAACCACGCATCCATCCATCCATCCATCCATCCATTTAACCACGCATCCATCCATCCAACCACGCATCCATCCATCCATCCATCTAACCACGCATCCATCCATCCATCCATCCAACCACGCATCCATCCATCCATCCATCTAACCACGCATCCATCCATCCATCCATCTAACTACGCACGCATCCATCCATCCATCCATCCATACATACACGCACCCATCCATCCATACACGCACCCTTCCATCCATCCATCTAACCACGCATCCATCCATCATCCATCTAACCACGCATCCATCCATCCATCTAACCACGCATCCATCCATCATCCATCTAACCACGCATCCATCCATCCATCTAACCACGCATCCATCCATCCATCTAACCACGCATCCATCCATCCATGCATCCATCCATCCATCCATCTAACCACGCATCCATCCATCCATCCATCCATCTAACCACGCATCCATCCATCCAACCACGCATCCATCCATCCATCTAACCACGCATCCATCCATCCATCCATCCATCTAACCACGCACGCGTCCATCCATCCATCCATCCATCTAACCACGCATCCATCCATACACGCATCCATCCATACACGCATCCATCCATCCATCCATCCAAGCCACACATCCATTCATTCCAAACTTGGAAATGAAAAGGTTGTAAAAAGCACCTACATGCACTTGGACAGACTTACAACCAGGGCACTGAAAAGTGTTTCATATCAAGGAATAAACACAACATCATATAGAAATGTGATAATATGAAAGCCTGAACCAAAGTGTTGTCACTATAAATCTAATCGTAATAAATATACCCTAAATCTCAAATTATCTCCACCACACAAAGATGTCCTGATGTTTGAGTACAAGTTGTGTTTATTGTGAAAGATTATGTCTGCGTTTCTTTTATTTCCCGTCTTTCTTTCTTTCTTCTTTGCATTATTTAGTCGTCTGTATTTTCAGTCCCACCTTTCAGCCTCACCTGCTGAATCCAGAGTCTGTTTAGTTCTTTGTGACCTAAGAGTAAAAATTCTTTCAGCTGTAACATGTGAAAAAGTTTCAAATATCTGTAAACCAAGTGTCACCCCCCACAGCTGAAACTAATGAAGCCACCAGAGAAGCTGGAAAAAGAAAAGGAAAAGCTTCAGATCCTCAGGGTGTTCCCAGGAGAGTCTCTGCAGGCTCCATGTTCAACTTTTAGGACATATCGCTGCATGCTGAAAGAAAAACAAGCTGAGCAGGAAGTGAAACCACAAACTGAGACCCCATTCATGCAGGAGCCTAAACTCACCAAGGACCTCAAGCTGTTTGATCGGTGGGACAGCACGCTCTTCTTTTGGCAGTATTACAGAGCAAACAAACACCAAGGTTGTTTCTCTACTTCAGGTGCTTGTGTCTGTTCCTCTGCAGAGACAAAAACTCATAGAGATGATTGAAACTATGATATATCGATATGTAGTATCGATGCTCATAGCTGTTCGCAGAAAAAAATCAGAGTGAAGAAAAAGGAGATTTGAGCTTTAGATTGGAGCAGCTGTAAAACTGATTTTGTTGACTATCTCAGCTTCACAAACATGAGAGGTGCTCACGTAAAGGTCAGAAGAGAGTGAACCAGAATGGACAAAAGAGACTTTCTGGAGAGTTGGGCATCAATAAGCTTTTCATCCCTATCAGCTGCATAGAAACGGCTGCAGTCACCGGGGTGGTTTAAGCTGAAATGGCAGCGATGGCAGGTGTTGTTCTTCTGTGATTCAGGCCTCGGCTGCCTTCTGTTGTTACTGACAAGGACACAGATTTCATTTTATGAACGAGCATTCGAAAGCGCTGCTGTACCTTCCCCTCCTTCCAGCATCAACGCAGAAAAAGCTTCATACAGCGAAATGTGACAACCTTCAGCAGCCGTCAGCCCACATCCATCCCTCCAGCACGGTGGGACTCGGCGGGTTAAACAATTTTGTCTGAAGGCTGTGACATTTAGCCGGGATAAAGGAGCAGCACAATAATGTCTCAACCTGGGAAATAAGCAGTGCTGATATTGCTGTGCATCACAGTCCCACAGTTCTTCTCACAGGTATCGTTTCGGTGTTTAACGCTGGTGACGTCACTCCTCACGGATCAGAATGGGAGCACGCTTTCTTTCCTGCAGTAAAGTGACTGAAAGGACTGAACAACAGCGAAAAAAAGAAATGATGCAGTGCAAACAGACCATATGAGGCAGGAAACACTGATGCACCAGAGATAACGCCAGCTTTGAAAAATGTAATCCACTCGATAATCTTTACAGTTCACTCTCTTTGTGTTCCCACGAAGCTGTTTGCTCTGTACTTGATAGTGTCTTTAATTTTTGTATTTGCACTCCAGTTTTTTAAAAGCCCCATTTATACTGTAAGGCTGCTTGTCACCACAGAAGAAGACTTCGGAGGGCCAATCAGCTAATCACTTGTCTCATTATAGACATACAGATTTATTTCTCACAGGACTCTCTGCAGTTCTTTGAAACTTACTTAGTTACTTTTTAAAAACATGCACAACCTGAATACATAATAAAGCAACAGACCTTTCAGCCCAATTCTATTTTTCTGCATAATCCATCATATAAAATTAAACCAAATGAAAATTCAATTTCTAATTTTAATCGCTGAACTTTATGCACATTGTATCAAGCAAACATTTAATTATATGCAACAGTCTCTGACTTATATTTTCTGCATATTCCAGCAAATAAAATAAAATAATGTTTTGTGTTTACACTCTTTCAAATAGATGCGAGTAAAACACAGCAAAAATAAATAAAGTCAAAGCTTCAGCAGCTCTGAGTCCTGTCACTCTTATGTCGCAAACAGAATCATGGTTTAGTAACACAGTAACGCAGCGTGCCTACGGGAAAGTAACAGTAATCTAATTACTTTTTTGCAATAGTAATTCCTTACTTGTTACTTGAAAAAGTAATCAGATTACAGTAACTTGTACTGCCCATCTCTGCTTTGGTCTCGTCCGTCTGAAGGACCTGAGAACAAACCTGAGACGGTTTGTTCAGACGCAGCTGTGCAAACTTCAGAGACGCTGTGATGTTCTTTGCAAACAGAAGACGACCTTTCCGAACACGCCATACTTTTTCTGATTTTACTGGCGTGAACTTTGGCGTTCATCATGCTAGCTGAAGCCTGGAGAGACGGAGGCGTAGCGGTTTTTTCCCTCTGAGCACTGAACGATCGAAGGCTGTGAGATTGTGTCAACACAAAACCGCCAACGTTTCTTCTCTTACAGAGGCGTCTGCATGAGTCGCCATGTCTGCTTTTTGTGTAAGTTAACTGTGATGCTTTAATAAAACTTTGATTTTGACTCGTGTGTTTGAGTCTGTTTTTGGCACCACAGTGCTACGATTGTCGGACGAAAGGAGAACAATAACGTCTTCATCATTCTGGGGCAAAGAAACCTCGTTGACCGTGTTGTCAGACTGAACAAATATATTTAGATTAAAATGTAAATTTATATGTTTAGGAATGAGTAAACAAATGATGCTGTGCTGACGTTTGTCATTTAATTAGACAGACTCTTGGAAAGTTGTTCACTGCAAGCTGAAGAACTCAAATCAACTACCTGTAGACAGGAAACTGAAGTAGAGCCCATAATAACACTCAGAGCTGCTCCAATAAAACACAGAGCGCTCGATGCAATATTCAATTAGTAAAAGAGCTAAAATGAGGCTCAGCGTTCAGTATTTTAATTGCATTTTGTAGGAACATTTTGTCCATATTTTTGGCAGCTCGTCACAGAATGGCATGTAAAGGATAAAATAAACTCTCTGAACAGCTTTGTCCTTTGTTTTCATTCATATTTCATGCTTGCTTGTGTAATTTTACCCTGTAGTTTATTTTTCCCCACGTAATTTAAAAAGTAGGACAGCACTCTTTATTTATGAACTATTTATTCATGCACTGCACGGCTGTTTTGGACAGGCACCATCCTCCTCACACCTAAGCAGATAAAAGCCTGCAGTATTATCTCTGATAAATTAGCAGCTCTGCTTTATTTTGTCAAACTTTGTCTTTGGATGTTATCATACAGTTTCCAGAGTGTCCTACGGGAACGACCAGTGACGCTAAACTGGGTCATTTTAGATGAAAGTCACATGATCCTCAAAATGGAAATAGTTGCATAGTGAGAGCTGTGCATCGATGTCACGATGTTTGACCTGCCATAGCTGATCAGCTGGGACTGCATCGTTTGCTGCTCATTATATTGATCACCAGGCATCTGTCTGCAGGTGGTGCACGATTTTTAACCACTAACAACAGCCGCCTGCTGATACACTCATTAACATTTATAACCCCTTCAGTTACTTCTTCATCTTAAAATATTGTGCAGGGAAATAAAAATCTGAACATCTGCTGAGCAGAGTTACTAGAATTTTCTAGTTTTTGGTTTTAAAGTTCATGTTGAATTAGTTTGTTTCACTTTAGGTTTCAGTGGCTTCACTGTTAGTGTTTTTGATGATAATTTGAGTGAGATTTAAGAAGTTGAGAACAGATGTTTCTATGGAAACAGCTGCATCCCAGTCACATACATGTGAAAGTCTCAATACACACAAATGCATCGTGGCCTCCTCGTGCTGGTTGTATTTCACTAAAGCTACAAAGAATAAAACCGACAACTAAAACATTTTTACTTTCATCGACTATTTTTTCCCTTTAAACAGAAAACAGGAAGAACGGGAACGCTGCTCTGCAGCAAAGCGAGTGGACGGACTGATTGAGAATATCTGGTGGCTGATATCTCACCTTGAAGAGAGCAGCGAGTTCAAATAGAGCTGCCAGGACAAAGAGGAGCAGAAAAAGGCCTGGCATGTGGGCATCTCTTCATTCCATCATTTGACCCTGATGTGCTCCGGAGGAATTCAACGTCTGAAAGAGAAGCGGGATTAGAGACGGCGGCCAAAGCAGGTGGCCGGCTGGTAAAAAGAGAAGATAGCGGCCTGTTGTCTCAGCAGTTGCACCTTCTGATAACATTTTCCCTGCAGCTGCTCCGTCTGGGCTTTGATGTAACGAAGTTTTACAGTTTGTCAACAGAGCGGCCGCAAATTCATCATGTCAAAAACTTGGGCCTTATTTATCAGATCTGTTAATATAATTTAGTCGTATAATCAATACCAAATGGTGCGCTTATACTCCATTCATAGAGGACGCTGAGCACGTAAACACACTTTGCACCTGTGACCTATGAACTCAACCTTCCATAGATTTATCACCACATGAAGCCAGCACAGACCAAATATGTTGCTATATAAGAATAAAACTGTAACAACAGTTTAAGTTAAAATACACACACACGTCGACTGCACAGTCCTTTGTGATATTGCACAGGATGTTCTGAGTGGTATCAGTGCACACGATGAGAGAGGTCAGCACTTTGATTAGATTTGGAGAGCTTTTGTGTAGTGTGGAGGTCCGGGCCCAACATAAGCACCAGGAGGCGATGGGACATGAACACATTATTTCTAAACACAAACACAAACTTTGGGAGTGTGCTGCAGCTGCAGAGATGGTGGGAAAACACAAAGGTCACCATGGAGACGTCAAACAGTCTAGCAAAAGCCAGCAGGAAACCAGGTGGTGTTGAAAGTCTCAGAGATGAAAGCAGTTCTATTTCAAAGTTTCAGAAATAATTACCTGTCAAACAACAACATCATTTTGTGACAAAGACACTTCAGCACCAGCACTGTTTGATGCAGGAATCAGAATACAATGTGCATGTGATTGAATAGTGACGCCACATCATGGACGCCTCACAGCATCCCGATAGAAAAACGGGGGGGTTTGATTCTTTTTTGGGGACTTTTCTACAACAGTTCTCTCACTTTTGTGTTGACCACACGGAGCAGTCGCCCGCTGAGAGCTTTTTCTTCTGTGTGACAAATGAAAAATGATTTTAGGGGGAGCCGTGAAATACATCAAAGCTGTTTTGTACACATAGCTTTGGTTGACTCGTTTTACATCGTTTTCCTGGCCAGACGTCACGCGTGTAATGAAAGACAGCGTGTTGTCTGGACATCAGTCATGGAAACATGAGATTTTTAGACCAGCTTAATCTGACACTGTGAGCAGCATTAGAGACAAATATCTCAGTCTGTCTTCATCATTGTCTTCATCTGTCATCATTTGCCTTCTGCTGCAAACTTAGACACTGCATCTCTGACTGTCCAAAATGTGAACATTGGCATCCTCGAATCCTCTGCCAATGTTCACATTTTGGACAGAGAGGACAGATGGTTTGAAAGAGGAGCAAAAGAAGCCATTTATGTCCACTGTGAGCGACCACCTTATAACAGAGGCGGGGCTTGCGACACCAACTCTCTGCCATCTATAATCCAGTTTTGAGATCCTTCCCAGACGCTTTAACGCCCACTCACATTCTGGGCCATCTGACCTCAGGAAATCACATGATAAGGTGGGGCCAGGTTTCACAATGAGCTCACCCGAAACCCTGGCTGATTGGGACCCACACCCGCTTTCACACCTTGGCTCGTGTGATTAGGTAGAGGATCAATAGAGGGTCCATTGTCCCTCTCGGTGGGTCACTCCCACAGAGCTTAAATCTGGGACTCCCCACCATTTGACCCTAGAACTGAAGAAGCTTCTCGGATGAGAGGTGAAACGTCTTCAAGCTACTTAAAGAAGTCCAGACGATTTTCTTTCCAAGCTCCTTAGACTACGATGACCTGGATGACTGAGAACCTTCACAGACGATCTTTCGTAGTGTTTTGCTCGAGTCTCAGCAGTGACAGGTTTACAGTGCAGCCACAGACTGAACGTCAGATGAAGCAGTGGAGAGTCTGGGGGCTAAAGAGCCGCTTTGTGTCACAATTTTTGGATTCATGTTGTGGTATGTGTCCACGAGCAGCCTGTAATTTGGTGCAATACTTCAGACATCTGTTTTCTTGTGCATTCCTGTCAGTTTTACTTCCTGTTTGTTAGTATTGCTTGTGTACTCTCCACAGCTTTTGTTCTTCATGTATTCCTGCTGTTGTCCCAGTGTGTTTTTATTTTCCCTTGAGCGTGACCTTCTGCCTGCTGCAAACTTATGAACTGCATCTCTGACTGAGCACCTGTTTACAGCCTGTCTTGTTTAAGCATCTGTGTGTTTAAAGCTAAAGAAACTGAATATAAACCAGCCATCGTTTGCTTGTCTGTTTGAACGGCTAACAGCGCGCTGCTTTAATACAAATGTAGTTTGGATTAAATGTTTTATACTGTTGAGCCGAAGAGGACGGCCATCATCGTCTACAGAATCATGAGGAGTGTGAGGGAGCGTACTGAGTGTTGTTAGAGAGAGAACCCTTCAACACTTCTAAGCTGCTCGATTAATAAATCTGAAGAGATTAACAGCCTTTAGCGCAGCCTCCTGTACACAGAGTCAAAAGTAATTTATTGGCAGCTGTGAAACAGGAAGGCCTGAAGAAAAGCATATCGTAAAGCAGAACGGCCACAAGCAGCGAGGCAGGTCTGACAGATTGTCGTATCGATCGAACAGGAAAAGGGGAAAAGCTCATTTCTTCCAACGTGAAATATGGTGCTGCATTTAAAGTGAAACGTGTCGCCATGTGAGGTGTCGCTGTGAGTCGCAATGTGTGAAATGAATTAATGAACAATCAGTCAGAGGAGGAAGAGCAGAGCCGTGCACAGCGGACGAGGAAGTAAAAGATGTGCTTCTTTTGTGCTTCGAGACATTTCCAATTCAAAAAGGTAAATAAGGGAACAGTTTGTTTTTGTGTGAAGCTGCAGAGTGATAAATGGTCTTCATTAAATTAGAGTGGGCAGCTGGGAGTCTGCCTGCTGAATCAAACTGAATGGAGGCAGAGGTGAAGCTCTATGAGCTCCGTGAATTCACTTACAGTTGGATGAAAGCTAAAAGGTGGCACAAGATGAATTAAACAGGTGCACCAACAGAAACCGGCCATAGAGATATTTATTCAAATCTGTTTCCTGTAACGTGTCTAGACCAGCATTGTGTTCTTGCATTGGGTGACAGTCTGTTAAGACACTGATGTTTTCATGCTGAAAGTCCAAAGTTTCTTCTTTTATTAGCCAATGCGGTCGATGACGCTCAGCATTAGGGCTGCACACGCAGCCAAAGAGCAGCAGCGGCAAACAGAAGCACTCGTGCTGTCGTTCACATGGCTGATCTAAGGCCAGTAGCCACACTTATTTTAATGGTCGTTTTGTTGACGCTGCTGCTCACCAGCCCCTTAGGTCGGGGGGGGACTCCAGGCCCAAGGGCCTGCAGGTCTTAGATCTCACCCTGGGTCAACACACCTGAATCAGAGGATGAGTTCATTACCAGGCCTCTGGAGAACTTCAAAATATGTTGAGGAGGTCATTTAGGCATTTGAATCAGCTGTGTTGGATCAAGGACACATCTAAAAGCTGCAGGACACCGGCCCTCGAGGCCTGGAGTTGGACACCCCTGCCTTAGGTACATCTGTTAACACAAACATCTAGCCGGCTAACTCAATGGCAGCGATGCACTGGGTGGTGAAGATGACCTGCTGAGGTTCAAACCCAACATCAGAAAACCGATGGAGGTCACTTTAAATATGATGTTGTCATTCAGTACAACCTGAAACTACTGTCTGAGCCCACTGAGTCACCAGGACTCTAACAGACACACAGCAGTCGCCCCCTGCTGGCTAATAAAGTCCTTCAGGTTTAAGTTCCTTAAAAGGCAGCTTCACTACAGAACTGGAACTTGAGGATTTTCTGTGCTGTCTGTCGTGATGAGTCAGGCACAGGATCTCAGTTTGAGATAGGAGTGTTCGCCTGAAGCTGGCTGCAAAAGTGAGAAAATCGCCATCGACTGAAGATAAAATCTGAACTTCAAAACTGGCACTGGGCTGGCTACAGGGTCGTCAGCTGGGAGCTGCCCTTCACTCCCTCTGTCAGTCTTTTATTTACAGTCTATGACTGTAGGACGTGAAGATAGACAATGGCTGTATCCCAGTTCAGGGTCTGCAGCCTTAAAGGCCGCATTTTAAGGCCGATTACGTCACAGCGACGCGACAAGGGCTGTCCCAATTCAAAGGCTGCTCGAAATGCGGCCCTCAAATGCGTCCTTCATTTCCCTGAATTTTAAGGACGTGGCGGTGTAGACTTCGTGGCCCAACATATCCCAGAATGCATAGCGCGGCGGTGGGTGTGGATAATTTTGCCGAAAAAAAACGGCGGATGAGGGGCGGCCGAAGAGTGAACTTTAAGTAAGTACTGAATATTATGTCACTTATTTATGTGCAAATGTTTACTAACGAAGAACATTAAAACATTCCTGTTGGCCACATGTCGGCAAAGTCATGTGACATTAGTGACGTTTGTACTAACTTGGTTTTAAAGCCTTTACTTTAAAACATACGCCGTTCAATAGCTGAGCTTAATCTTACCGAGAATGATCAAAGCTCATGTAGAAACAAACAAACAAATGAACAAAAGATTTTCTCCTTCATTTCTGTCAAACAAAGCTGTATGACACGTTTCCAGCTGTTAGTATCATGGTTGCTAGGCAACCTGGGCAGCGCGACGGAGGCTAGACCGTCCCATTTCACAAGCCTCGCACTTCCGGCCTTAGCGGTCTTTGAGAACGCGGCCCTTGTGGACCGTTAAGGCTGCAGACCCTGAATTGGGATACAGCCTTTAAATAAATGTATAAATGGCTGCATCCAGTTTCTGTCCTGGCTGTCTGAGAGTCCATCTGCAATAATTTAGTAAAAATCAAACTGTTTGTTCTCATCCTTGGGTGCGTTCAGATCACAGTACAGCACCCATGTTCTGTTTTTTATATTAAGTGAAAAATTGTTCCTTTTTTTGTAAAGCTACAGAATTCAGTCACCTTTATCCTCACTGAGAATTGTACTCTGGAAATATGACAAATTATAGTGCAATTGTATTTTTAGATGGCCAAGAGACTGTCACCCAGAAAAGTCTGAGTGCAGCATCCAAGACAGAACAACATGTTTAATCCATTTTTATCGCAGTCACAAAGCGATAAGTGGCTCTTTTGTGTTTGATAGCGGAGGCTGTGACACAGCAACTAGAAGGTCTCATTTTGGGAAGTAAATGGAAGCAGGTAGAGAGGTGTGCGCAGGCGGGGACAAGGTCCGTGCCACGGTCATTACCCAAAGACTTCACGAAACACCTGTGAAAGCTGAGGGACGAGAAGACTTCAGGGATTATATTTTTAAAGTGTTTTCAAAGTATTTTCTTTATATTTCACCCTGATTAAAGGTTTTTTCCCCTCTGTGCTCAAGCAGATACCAGATCAGCGCACACCCAGAAAAAAGCTAAAAGGACTTTCTGAAGCGTTCACAACAGATGAGCTGCTCATGAAAAAGGAGACAGAGGTGCATTTTGCAGCCTGCCCACACAAACCAAATATTCACCCGGCATGCAGGCAGACCATGAGCATTCCTGCAGTCCTCTGGGGTCTGCAGAAAGGAGAGCTTCACGGACATCACATGAGGACTGTGAAAGACGACTTTCTCAAAGCAAATTCTGCGGGAAAGTCTCATAACCATCGAGTGGGTTTATTTTGAAAGACATACTAGCTATAAATAAATCCATTAGGCTTAGAGCCCAAAATGCTTAGCGTGCAGTTATGAGTTAAAGGGGAAAAATGTTGTGTTCTAGGAGAGGGCTGAACTCTAAGATGACAGCCAGGCTGGGATCTGCGGGATCAGAGCAGAGCACTCTGAAAAATAGCACCAGTCTCTTGCATGTCACATGTTTTGCTCTGAGCCGTCAGAAAACCAGAAGCTTCGAGCCCAGAGGCTTCAGTTTGAAACCTGAGAAACAGCAGCAAGAAAGAATTTCTCTGCATTTTAAACTGTCAGACTGATGAAAGTCTGAAGCTTTAGCATCAGTGTCATTAAAGGGCGTAAATCAAATGTTATGTTTAAACACTTGTGTGGTTTAATTGCTTCATTCCTGCAAGTAAGACCTGAAATCCAGATCCAGCAGCTCAGGGCAAGATGCTTCCTGTGTCTGTGTCACAGTCGGCCGTGCAGAGTGTTGCTTGATGTTCCGAATGAGGCAGACGGAGCTGAACATAAAGTGAGTGTTTATTGCTGAATCAACAGAAAGTTCACACTGGTCAAAAAACAGAAAACTCCAAGTGCTGTGACGAAACACCGAGAGGAGCACAGCTACAGAGACTGAGATCATTTATACAAAAGGTAAGGAGGGGCGTGCGAGCAGGTGGGACACACAGCTGCAGACACTTAACCAAACGAGACAAGAAGGCGAACCTCAACAACACACGGAGAGCAACGCTTACCAAAATAAAAGAGGAAGAGACGCAGCAGAACAGAGGGCCACGACTAATGTGACACAAATGGACAAAAAAGACAAACACAGACAGAATATAAAGCTGACGTGGACGCACAAACCGAGAACACGTCCTGCTATGAAACCTGGAAATATCCAGAAACAGACCAGGAAATATAAAACTCAAAATAAATGACCCACAGAGAAAATCCCACAGACTCCATGGTCCCTGAATAGGCCTCAGCCCTCGTGTGACCATGGATTGCATTAGCAGAAGAATATGACCATCACCCTTGAGTGCACATGAACACTTCTGCTAGGTGGATCATAACCATGGAAAACAGTTTTCACTGTGCTGTCTTTATTTATTTAATTTTATTTACTGCATTAACTTTAAACCAGGGGTGGGGAACTCCAGGCCTCGGGGGCCGGTGTCCTGCAGGTTTTAGATCTCACACCTGAATCAGATGATGAGTTCATTCCCAGGCCTCTGGAGAACTTCGGGACATGTTGAGGAGGTCGTTTAGCCGTTTAAATCAGCTGTGATGGATCAAGGACACATCTAAGACCTGCAGGACACCGGCCCTCGAGACATTGCTATGGCAGGAACGGTTTTGCTTCCCTATTGTCTTGTTTTGTCTGATTGTCCCCACCTGTGTCCCATCCTCTCCTGTCGGTGTATTTAAGTCCTCAGTCTTCCCCTGTCTGTTGGGTCCTCCACGCTGCTGTGTGTCGTTCGATGGTGTAGCATTGCAAGTATCTTAGTTCTAGTTCATGTTTGGTTTGTTTCTTTAGTATTCATGCATTTTGTTTTTTTTTCCAGCAACAAACTGCCACCTTTAGTTAAGCGTTGTGTCTCCGAGTCCTGCGTTTAGGTCCGAGCCCGCCATTCAGAGCGCAACATGTGGCAGTTTCCTTGTGGTTTCTTCTCATTTTTATTGTTGTTATAAAGGAGAAGACTCACAGATGTGGTGAAATAGGACATGCGGAGGGTTGGTGTGACAGAGGAGGATGTTAGGGACGGGGGGAGCTGGAGACAGATGGTCTGTTGTTGTGACCCTTAAAGAGATCGGCTGACAGAGGGAAAAGAGAATAAACATGTTTTTGGTACGATGGATCTCTCTGGAGACGGCGATGCTCCTACAGTTAAACATATTCATGAATATTTTTCTCTTTAGGTGCAGGAATCGGTTGCACGTGTATTTTTTTTTTTAATTGTGTCAAACTAAGTCAGTTTAATTCACGCTGGAGTGTTTGCAGTAATGGCGTTCACAGCGGTGTGTTGCAGATTCAATTTAATTTCCATCCATCAAGTTTTTCATTCAAATAAGATCTAAAACAGCTACACTAAGGCTTGCTTGGTGTCAGAGCTGCTGTCGCTCTTTCATTTTAGTGACTTGATTTGATGACATAAACTACTCTGAATAATGATGTCTCCTCTCCATCTGCAGCAGCAGCCAGGAAGAACAAACAAGGAACGCTAAGACTCATTATTCTTTAATCAAAGATCGGAGCCAGAAGGGTTGTGGTGGTTACTCACACAAAAACAATCAAAATGCAAAATAACGAGCTAAAAACAAAAAAGGGGGAAGAGCAGTTAATATTGTAAAGCAGATATAATTTGAGAGACTGCACATAAACCATAACTGGGTCAGGTGTGCACTGACAACCCTCTGCTCTGAGTGTGGCAGCAAGATGATTAAAATACAACTTCTCAGTAAGAGCACTCCTGTACCCTCATTGCACAGCTTCACATAAAGCATGCACAGCCTTGGCAGTACATTTGCTCTTGTGATTCAGCAAAACATGCAAACTAACCAGATGCCAGCTAGCGTATTCCCACAGTTCACTAATATAATTCCCAGAGGAACCCACCCGAGGGATTAATAAAGTTTTATCTTATCTTATAGACTCTGTTATGAAAGAAAGTGAGCTCCGAGTTAGTTTCTGATCTGTTTCTTTCCCTTCAGTCTGTCCATCTCTCCGTGCTCGTCTGACCAAAAAGGGAAAAGTTTGAAACCTGCTTATGAGTGAAAACACGGTTTGAATGATTAAAAGGCTGTATGTTATTATAGATAGATATTATATATATCCATCCATCAAACCCATTTCTGTCTGTGACCATGTAGCCTTGGTCTCTGTAGCTGGGGTGAAAACACACCTATACCTCTGTCAGGTGGCTTCAGATGACTGAATTCACATCTTTAGCTGATCTTAACACATGAACTCCCCCTCAGTACTTTCCCATTACCAGTCTTTAGCTGACCTCCCTCTAAAGTCCATTTAATAACAGCTAAGGCAAGCAAGTGGACTTCCCACGTCCCGACTCCTGCTCTGCACAGACAGCACTACTCATCAAACCAAATATGATATGTCACTCTGGGCTAATGCACTATATTGCCAAAAGTATTCACTCACTCATCCAAATCACTGAATTGAGGTGGTCCAATCACACCTGTGGCTACAGGTGTATAAAATCAAGCACCTAGGAGTTTGTGAAAAAATTGAGCTCACTGAATTCCAGCATGATACAGTGGCAGGATGTCACCTGTGCAACATGTCCGGACCTGAAGCTTCCTCACTACTAAATATTCAACAGACAAATGTTAGGGGTATCATTACAAAGTGGAAGCGATTGGGAAGGACAGCAAATCAGCCAGTTAAATCAGGCTGGCCACAGTCAGGGTTAGCCCACAGTGCTAGCACAGGAGCTAATAACAGCTGATTTTCATGCCATGCAGCATCAGCTAATGGCTCAGAATATCCCATCCATGCCCTAACCCAGTAAACATTTATACTTCACAAACAAATCTTATGCAACTTGCATATCTCATGCAACTCATTCGCATTCCTGAGGCTGCAGCACTACTTTCCACCAGAGATAAGAGCCCTGCTTTAAAGATGTGCAGAGTGTGCATTAGCAGGCTGGATGTGTACTGGTGGCATAAGCCAGCCTTATCAGGCGGGGGACTGTGGTTTGTATCCTGTCTGCACCTTTGTGTTGTGCTCTTTTTCCCCTCCTACTGCTGTTTTGTTTAATTTTCACCGCCTTTTACTTTCTTTCACTCTCTCGAGTGAGGCACTAGAAACTTTGTTAGGATCATGGTTTGGTATAAGAAAATAAGCCCCTTCATAACAGCAACACTGCATAGTTGTTAGTGAGCGAACCATCTCACTCTCACAACCACATCAGGTGTAGCTCTCCCACAGAGGGTCCCACATTTTGATTGGCTCCAGAGTACCAAAGCCAACAGGTGGCTTCCACAGGGGAGCATTATTTTGTATGAAAGAAACATAAAGGAGTTATTTTAATGAGTGAATCTTTGTATGAAGCATCACTCTAAAGACCCAAAGCTGTGAAAGTATTTGTACTGTTTGCAGGTGGAGGTGGTGAGGCTGAGACTATCTGACCTGCTTTAGCTGCCTGACGTCCGGCTCCTCTACTTCATGCTGACTTCTTCAGTGTCTGATGCCTTCTCTGTTCTGTGTGGAGTCTTTGCAGCCACATGTGGAAACGTCACGGTGTATATGGACATTTTCTTTGATTAAAATAGTCCTGATAAACCTGACTGAGCCTCATGCGACATGCAGTCAAACCTCAGTGGCCCTCGCATTAACTAACACAACCCCAAATCTGGCTGATTTCCATTTTCAGGACCACAACTGCTTTTATTCAGCACAGTATGGAAGCGTTGAAGAAGTGATGTTACAGCAGGGAGCCAGCTCTAAGCTGGGATTAGTCTGATAGGACAAGATGTGCCGCCGAGCTCCCCTGAGAAAAACACTCTGTGTTAAATTACATTTTCAGTGTGAAATAAAGCATGCATATCAAAAGGCATTTTATTTAGTTATGGGCAATTTCTCAAATGGATCTTTATTACTCTTTGACTCTGCTGACGGAGGTTGAACCCAGCTTCAGAGGAATCACACTCACTGTTATTTCACACCATATTTAAACGCACAGTGTGACCTTTAGCCCCGCAGTCATTACTGGTCCCAACAAACCTTAGCCAAACTGGCCTTTTGTTCAAGGGTTTAGTTTAAAATCTGCTGGGACATACAGGAATGATGGGGAAGGGGAAGACGGGAGCTTGGACGCACCAATGACGGCATCTGTGGCCTTGTGATATGCAGCCAAACAAAAGTACTTTTGTTGCCTAAACCAACCAACCGCACAAAGGACTCTGGATCCAAACCAGCGTCTGTGGTGTGTGAGTCAGGTGCTTTATATGGTCTCCATCCACCCCGACCTCCTGATCAGCTCTGACACCAAACAGCAAACTTTTCTTTCTCAAACTCTTTCAAAAATACTTTTTATATAGTTTTACTGAATGGTGGAAACAAACCTGGAGACATATGATGGCGACTTTGTCTTGTTTTGTTAGGGTTATTTGGTTACTTCCTGTTTTACTTTGAAGGTTTGTTTTCTCGTGTGTTTTTAATTGCAGTTTCACTTCCTGCTTTTGTTCTTTCCCCTCATTTGTGATTGTCTGCTCAACACTTATCAGTGTTTAAATGTTCCAACCTGTATCTCAGCATTGAACCTTTTCCCATTTCTTGTGGATTCTTCTTTCAGTTTCTGTTATTTGTTAGATTTTTTGTTTCCAGCCTTTTGGTTCAGCGAGTAAAGGCCCACGTTTTGTGGTCTCTTTTCCCCCTTTGGCTCCTTTCTCAAAATACTTGCTGTCATTAAAGCATCAACATAAATGTGTATTTGGGCATCTGTAAAGTAATACTTTGACTGTGGATGTTACCCAATTCTGTCATTTCTCCGTTGAATCCAGTCCAATAAAGGCAGAAACTGGCTCCTTTTTTTAGCGTTACACCGACAGTCTCATTTCTGTATTTCTCCTGTCTGGCGGTAAGACTACCCATCAGCCCATGCAGTGGAGTAGGAGTGAAAAGTTCAAATATTGGACTTTCCTGTGAAGGGATGACTGCCCTGTGCCAACATCAGCACAAAGGGATCAGCGCAGCGAGCGAGCTCTCTGCAGCCAGCCTCCGTCGATGCGTTCTTCAGATGTAGGAGCAGCATCGGTGTGACGCTGTGATCCTCTGTGTACGCTCACTCGTACAAATCCATAAATCCTTGTCAGTGTTCCTGTTGTTGCCGTGAGTGTTTTGTTTTTCCTCTGTTTTTGGCATCATGTCCGACTCTGGCTCCTCACAGGTTTGGCTTCTTAATCCTCATTTTCAAAAGCAGAAACTGCTCCCCTTTCTTATGCAAGCCTGGAACAACTTGACGAATAGAGAGTCTAATCCAAACTGCTGCTAGTCACTCAAAGTTGAATATTTACAGAGGTATAAACCTGGCGCAGAAAGTAAGGACATTTGTGCTTGGTTGAACTTTTCTTTGTTGCAACAATGCTTTATGGCACTAAATCTTACCCTGTTTGAAAGCCTGTTTATTTCTCCTTAAATGGAGCCTTAGTTTTAAGGAAAACACATTTGTTGGTTGCAGCTACAGAGCTGAGTATGTGGGTTATGCCCATGAAAACTCTCTCCTCTGCCAATCAACTTATTTTGCTATTAACTCTTGTTTGGTGTCGTTAATGGATGATTGAAGTCTGAAGAAATGAGACATATTAGAAATTTAACAACTCGTTACTTTAACCAACAGGAGTCTCGTTTGCATGTGGCGGAGCCGTACACAGCCACAACATCCTGTCTCCTGCTGCTGCTGATCACCAGCCTGGTCACGCACGTGTGGGATGGCATCCTATTCTTCTACCAGCATTTCTCACAAGTGAGTCGGTCTGGTTGTGTTGGTCACACTGGCACGAACGGCACACCCACGCTGAGCCCACAAGTGTTAGACGGTTGAGGTCAGGACTGCAGGCGGGATATTCCATCCTCTCCTCTCCCGAACTCTGGCTTCTGATAAACCCGGCTCTGTGGGGGCGAGGGTCGTCGGCCCTTGAGTCCCAATGGTTGCAGAATCTCATCTTGATCTCTGTCTGCACTGAGATCAAGATGTTGCAAAACTGACTTGACAGTGAAAAGCAGTAATGACAGGCCTCGTAGCAGCCCTGTGAGAGCAGAGACTGGCTGTGTGCAGTCTGGTCTGGATTGTTTGGGTAGAGAGCCGTCAGCTATGTCATTCTGCAAATCTGTAGAAGACTGCCTGTGGTTCTTAAGTTCTGACAGGGTGAGGAAATCGACTTCTTGTGGTCTCATCTTCTCAGGACGCCCACTTCCCAGCCTGTTTCTGACGTCTCCTGTTTATAAAACTTGGCCTTCAAGTTGGAGCTGGTATTACGGCTTTCTCCAAATAATCCTGCAACTTGTTTTGCAGAACACCAGCTTGAAGTTGCCCTATGGCACAGGTGCCAAACTGTTTTATCAGCAGCTCAAAACAAGAGTCAATAGCAGAATAAGCTGTTTGGCATTGGCAGAGAAGATCTTGGAAGTTTTAATGGGAGCAACCCAAATATTTAACTCTGCTGCCCAACCAACAAATGCATTTTCACCACAAATGTGGCACCATGCAAGGGGAAATAAAAAGGTTTTCAGTGGTACGAGAGGTATTTACTGCCAAGAAGCATTTGTTTGGCCAAACACAGATTTCCTGACTTTTTGTGCTAAGTTTAGCTTAAAATCACAGCATGTCATGCAGGCTTTGTGCACACAAAGTAAAGCGAGTGAGGGCATTTTCCTCATCAGTAAGAAGTTAGACAGGAACAATCATGGATTAATCGTTTATGTCAGTTATGTTGGTCCTTACACTACAGGACACGTAAAACAACACGCCTGATTACTGCAAAGGAGGAGAGAATCAGAAAGAGCCTGATAGTTAAAGGTCCTGCAATAACTGCAGATCCAGGTCTTTATAGTAGGTAGTGATAATTTAGAAATAACCAGCTCTGAAACTCTATTAGTCAATAATTTCCCACGTTGCTCATTACTCTCGACTTGTTCCTTTAATTGAGTGTCACTAAACTTTGTCATGTTCTTTGCTGGTTTCTCCAGTATTAATTAATCGTTTTCTGTTCAATCCTAATATGTAAACTCAATAGATTCTTGCGTCCTACTTCAGGGTCACTTCACCATTACCTACTGTTTATGTGTCCCTTAAATACGATGCTTCATTTTCCTTTATTTTACTTGAATCATTATGTCCCTTAGGTTGAAAGTATATTTGGAGATTTGTTTTCATTCATTTTTTCATCCTTCTGAGAAAACCATCTATGATTTTTTTGCTAGCAGGCAATCCATTTACACCCCGACTTACGACATTCATTCGTTCCCGACGGTCTTTCGTAAGTTGAAAATTTTCGTAAGTCGAAGCACCCATCGCGCCTTTTGAGTGAGCGATAGGCTATAGGCTAATTGCTAACTGCAACAACAATACGTTGTTCAAGTGGAACAGCGAAGCGCAAGTTGTCACATGATTCGGAAGGCATTGTGGGCATTGTAGGCCTTCTGGGCTCAGCCAATCAGAGCCAGCGGATTTCGTATACCGGGCATTTTGCCGTAACACGGGCAGAAATATTGCCGTTAAGTGCCTTCGTAACTTGACTTTTTCAGTAAATGGGGTTTTCGTAAGTCGGGGTTCCACTGTATTCTTATTTTGAAGCTTCAGTCACTACTAACCAGTGAAGATGCACAGGTGTGCAACATAACCAGACTTTCTTTGCATTGGCTAGCTCGACAAAACCTAAAAACCCAGTCAGAGATAACAGGCATCACAATGGTAGCAACTTTGCTAACTTAGCTTTCTGTTTCAGATAAAAGGAGCATTTGTTGCATCGTTTGCTTCTTCTGCTCGGAGCTGGAGCTGCTTCACTCCATCACTGTTTGGTACAAATGAACTCATTTGTACCAAACAGTCAGAGTATTAGTACATGATTCACTCTAGGACGTCCTTGAGTTTGCACAAGTTATTTATTAACAACTAACAGGATGTGCAGCAGTCTGAGGACTAACAGGAAATTATTGGAGGAAATAAGGGTACAGTGTGTCCTTTCTCCTTCATACTAAACTTTCTTTCTTAAATCATGAAATAAACTAACAAAAAACATTTTCTTTGCAAGAAAACAAAACAAAAAAACAAAACAAAAAAAACCCCAAAAAATTCAACAGGAGGACACAAATTCAGATTTTTTGTCTACGTGTAAAAATGAATGTGAATCTATTTAAGATATTTGGGTGAATCGAGCACTTGCTCCTCTTTTAGGAGCTACTGACTCAGCCAGAGTCATCAGATGAGTCACAGGAAACATCAGCTAATTAGTACTGAAGGAGGTGAGTAATACCAAGGCAAGAGTCTTCCAGGGAAAATGGTTTGACCTTTACCAGCAGCGAGCTTTTATAGACTCTAATTTGAGGTTTGATCAAAAGTCAGATCTATGAAAATCCAAAAGGACCAGATTAAAATTTGAGCATCTTCTGTCCAGTATCATCGTCTCAGTCATGTTGGGAGAGGTTCGAGCCCTGCTGCTAGTTTTCCAAACAAGACTCCCAGAAGTCCCTCTCTGAACCGCTTCAATTGTGCACTCTGGGATTTCATCAGGAGCTTCAAGCCATCATCATCTCCTTCAGACTAACCCAGATTTAGTGGAGGTGATGACAGCTGGGCCTCCAGCTGCAATCGAGGGTTTTCGGCCATTTACAGAGGAAGAGTTCACAGTTTCCAAGCCTGAAAGCAGCGACGAGCGAAACCAGGAGCTTTTTTTTTTTCATTTGGAGGAATTTATCCAAATAAGAAAAAGTGTTTTTGGTGGTGGTTGGCTGAACTTTCAGAGGGAACAATATGAACTGTGGTGCACGCCAGCTCTCCATCTCATGCCAGTCCACAAACACAATCTCCACACAGGCTGCTCCCCAAAATCCGCTCCCTGCAACTATTCCCACTTCCTGGCAATGAAAATGAAGTCAAAGGTTTGCTGCTTGAGATCCTGCCCCCAACTCACCTGGAGCCTGATGCACTTAAAGAAATGACACCATCACTGGATATATGAGTAAATATTCAAATATTAATAGTTAATTTCAAGTCTAATTGAATGCAGTGTTACATAAATGTAACATAAATTTATATGAACACAGAAAATGAAGCAGGGTCTAATTTCAGGTGTGGCTTCATTTGCAGAATCAGCGCCAGCACGCAGCACGCAGCATCATCGTCACTGATGGCGTCCTGATTTCTTTGGGGTTTTATGGAGAGATTTGCATCCTTGTGCTATTTTGTTTATGGTCTTATTATGTTTCCTGGTGTTTTTGAGTCATTTTGTTATTGGTGAGCTTTAGTACTTCAGAGGGTTAGAAGGTCGTTAGGTCTCTTTTGTGTTCCCTTTCTGTTCCTCGAGTCTCTGTGGCTGTTCTTCTGCCCTTTGCATCAGGTTTGGACGTTTGAGTTTTCATCTCGGTGTTAGTTATTTCCTGTTTTATTTCGGTGGACGTTTTTCATCTTGTGCTTTGAATTTTGTTCCCATGTCTCATTATCCCTGAGTGGTTGGATTACTTTGGTACTTTTTAATGCTGCTTATACAGAATAACAGACTCCTTTTATGTTCTACTCGTGTTACTCTGTCTGCATCTGGGTCCAAGCTGACAATCCCAGGAGGTTCATATAGGGGGAGCGACTGGTTGGGTATCAGCGGGGGCTTGCTCACTGACCCTGTAACAGGTTAATGTGGCCGTGTCGCTCGAAACAAGCCAGTAATGAACTGTAATCACTAACAATCCTACACAGTGAGGAAAAACTGAAAGCATGAGCTGCACCGAGGTCGTCGGTGTCTCTCTGCCCTTTCCCACATACTTCCTGTCGTGTGTGCGATTACATGCAGTGTTTATGTATTAAAGTTGTGGCCTTTACTGTTTTTAGGACTTCATGACAGACCTTGTTTTGCATTTGCAGTTTTCCATTTACAGAATGAATAATAGCCCTGTTTCTCAGACATTATTAACATATGCATAAACACCGGCCTACGGTGCCCTGAGCCGGTTATATGTAAAAATGTTCCTTACTTTTACTGAATGGGTTGTTTGGATGGTTGCTCAGGGTGGGTTTTTCACTAAAAGGTCAACAGTGAGCAAATTGTCCTCTCAGTCAGATCCGCGAAGGCTGTCGTAACGGGACCTCACGTTCATTTTTAGATACAAAACATTCTGCACACAAGAAATGCACTTCCTGTTGAGATGTGTTAGCTTCAGAGTTGTTCAGAAACCATCACAGCTCGTGTCTACGCGCACACACTGACTTTTTAAAGCTGCACCAACACATGACTGGGGTGCTCTGTACTGGCACATGTACACGAACTCTTCATTTGTTTCTTTGTGCCACAGCTGTTAGTGTTTTAGTTTTGGTCCTACCTCTAAAATCCTCCTGCCAAAGTGTCAGCCAAATTTGATAAAAATCTGCTCAATGGGCCCAAGGAACAAGTTGTACCTGTTTAATTAAGTAACAGGTACTCAGCCTTTTCTTAAATGCAGAAAATCCTTCAAATGTTGTAGCAGAATGATTAAAATCTTAAACATAAATTAAATTTTGCTTTTCAAAACACAGTAATTTAATCCCAACAGTCCAAAAGTCTTGGTTTCATCGAACGTGAAAGGGCAGGTTTTCATGATGGTAGTGAGACCTGCTGTGATGACAGGACGCTGAGCTGGAGGCAGCAAAGGTGAAGATGTCAAGAGTTTTACTGGGAGTGACCAGAATGGACAGGTTTGAGGTGAGCACGTCAGAGAGACGCTCAGGTTGAGTGTTTGAGAAACACAGTTAGGCAGGCAAGGCTGTAAAGGTTTGGACATGAACAGAGGAGAGATACTGGATAGAGATTCGTGGACGTAGTGAAGAAGGACGATCGGTGTGACAGTGGTGAGATACTACTGTAGGGAAACAGCGGAGGCAGGTGATCGACTGTGGCAACGACTAAAGCAGGGGTGTCGAACTCCAGGCCTCGAGGGCCGGTGTCCTGCAAGTTTTAGATATCACCCTGGGTCAACACACCTGAATCAAGTGATCAGTTCATTACCAGGCCTCTGGAGAACTTCAAGAGATGTTGAGGAGGTCATTTAGCCATTTAAATCAGGTGTGATGGATCAAGGACGCATCTAAAACCTGCAGGACACCGGCCCTCGAGGCCTGGAGTTCGACACCTGTGGACTAAAGGCTGGAGCTGGGAGAAGTACTAGTAGTCTTTATTCCAACCAGAGATACAATGACTACACTTAAAAAAACCAAAAACATCCATCCATCCTCGTCCACTTGTGGTCCTGGAGCCTCTTTGCTGTCACGGGTGAGAGGCCGGGTTAAATCTCTAAAGCTGTAAGCAGAAGCAGAAAATATGAAACAGACTTCCTCAAATATCAACATGAGTTTAGCCTCCTCGTCAGAATCATCTGTAGACATGTGTTATACAGCAGGAGAGAATGCACAGCTCAGCAGCTTAAGGAAACGACTTATGCTTGGGTGGTAGTCTTTTTCATCGTCTGCTCACAAGGTGACGTGTAAAACTATCAGACGAGGCAACCTGACCTACTTCAAACTCCGTATGGGGGCTACTAATTCACCTCCCTTACAATTTGGGCACAGTTCATGGCTCTTCCTGCTGAGCCGCTTCTGGTAAAATGAGTCTCATGAAAGCCAGCGATGACGGGGGTGGGAGAGCGCCGCTCCGCTCTCATTATTCATCATTGTTTCAGCAGTTTGTGCGACACAGCAAGGAAGGGAAGGAAAAGAAAGAGCACCTATTGACAGTGGGAGGCGTGACCGTGTGTGTGTCCAGTAATCAGAAATAATCAGGAAATTAAATCCAACGACAGCTCACACACTGATGGAACAGAACAACAACAACTACATGGTGTAAAACCTAGAATTAGAATGACATGTTTCACAACAAAAAGGACAAATTGTAGATGCACAACAAGTAGAACCATAATGACCATGTCCTAATGGTCCACAGTCATGCTGCCATTCAAGCTGCATTTCTTGTATTTTGTGCCAGCAGGGGGAAGAAGAACTCCACAACAGACCCGCTTTTTTTTAATGACCTTTTCACGGCTGTGCTCCAGTTGTGTGCTTGTTTACTCATTCGCCCATTATATAGTGTTCACTATATTGTGGAGTCACCAGGGAATGAGTTGGATGCACCGTGAAATCATACGCTGGCCGCCTAATACAGCAAAACATCTGCACCGCATTTAACACCAGAGACGCAACGATGCTGCTGTTTTTGTGTAAATGCAACACAAATCTGTGTAACTTCACTTGGAAACACAACTATATCCGCCTACACAAACATGATGCAGGTGGCAGCAGTAACAGGATTATTATATATTAATCTTCTCTCACTGCAAAACAATAAACATGGTCAAGGACGCTGAGGAAAGACCTGCTCGTGTACCCGAGTACGCAGGTGCACCGGCGGGAGGAGAAACGAGGAGCATTATTGGTGAATGATTCAAAAGATGCTGAAATGAGCGCTGGGCTCGAAAAAGACAGCTTAGAAAATCACGTTAGCTCCATGTCTGATTGCTGTTGTTCTCTTCCAACAGACAGGCGGCTGTAATGCATGTTTTTACTGATGGACACACTATGAGCTTTTGTTGTCTCCAGCTAAATGCTCCACTTTCTGCATCCACAGGCTGAAAGCCTCATCTGATTGGTACTGGGCAGCTAACAAGCAGATCGTAAGTGAGGTTAGCATAAAATAAATGTGACTTTTTATTAAACCAGTGTATTAACAGAGGCTACAAATAAGAAAAGATTAAACAATATTCAAACATAGTTTGTGTGAATAAGATGTGTTATTCTTTGTAAACATTGTAAACAACAACAAACTATAAACTTGTTCACTTTGCAACAGATCTAGTCTTTAAAAAAGGAACAAACTGTTTTTTTTTTAACTTCCAGATGGCATTTTAGTTTCTTTTATTTCTCCATTTAGTCAAATTACAGGAGCAAATACTGGCCAGTTTGTTTCTTATAGTCTCGGCCTCAGTTAAAGGAAATCAGTTTCATCCACCTGTGTTAGTCCTCATTAGTGAGAGCTCCAACATGAACATGGTTTGAGCCCGAGGCTGCTCCTGAAAACTGCAGACTCTGAAAAATCAAAGAAGCCGGGAGTGAAGTAAAAACAGCAAAACCTGAAAGTGAGAGAGGTGAACAGCAAACAGGCTTTCTGATCTTTATGAATGCACATTAGCTTCATACTGTGTACAGAAATGATTTGAGAAATCTCATTTTTAAACAGGAAATAGTGGATCAAGACAATTCAGTTATTCCGATAACGAATTAGACCGAGTCCTGGAGTAAGCTTTATGATTCCTAAGACAACGAGGAATATTTATGGATACTGGGCTAAGCCGTGTCTGACAGCTTCGAGAGGCTCTTTCTGTAATTAAACTCAAACCCTGTCAAATGGTCTTTTTTCCCTCCAAACTTAAACTGATTGCTTTAGTTAAAGTAAAAACATTCACTGGCTATTGTTATTATAGGGGGCATGCATACAGCTGCGTATAATTAGAAGTAATTATAAGTGTTTCTGAAGAGCTTCCACTTTTGTTTGTCTTCACACAGAAAATACAATGTTTGCTTCTATAACTTTCAAAGAAACTGTCTGTAAAATGTATTTTTCTGATGATATGGATGCTTATGTCGTCCCATTTCCTTTTAATGGTTACCTTACTGTCTTTAATGGCAGCAAACTACAGTACAACAGTTAATAATACAGTACATAATGAACAGCGTGGTTTATCAGCTCTTCTTTTTTCAACACTTCCCATTTCTTCCCATTAACTCTTCATGCATGGCTTCTAATTTCGGAATCAGAAGATAAGAAGTTACAGGTTCAGTCTCAGTAGGACTACCTGTATAAATTAAGGTTAAATAAGAATAAAAAATGCTTATTTTAAATGGTAATTGACTGATTTTATGGTGGAAATGTGCACAGCTTCGTTAGCCTACCACCTGTAAGCAGCTTTGAAACACTTTCATGTTTCGTGTTGTGGATAAAAACTGAAATCCTCAAAATAAAGTGTACAAAGAAATGTTTCAGCACACAGCAGCCAGTTAGCCAATCAGTCTTGAGGCAACCCATTCTCTGCACCAATCAGAAGACACAATTCCATCTCCACATCAGAAACACAGCGCCACTTCACCACACGGCATACACCCCTTTACTACACTCTATATCATCACGGATGTGTAACCCGGCTTCCTGTCCAATAAATGAGTGAACGACAGAGACATGAGTGGAAGTGGGTTCTTTGGCTAACCCGCCTGTTCTTATCGGACAGCCCTGTTGGGATTGCAGATGCATAGAGTCAGCACCTTATCATCCTGGCATTCATGTTTCCAGAGGTCGAGTTCGTCTCTCTTAAAGTGACGTCCTCCACTACATAAAGTAATGTCTCCTTTGTTCAGTACTACTTCTCCCGAACGGTCCAACACGGTGCCACAGCAGCAAACCAGGAAATAACTACAAAATATACTGACTCATGTTCACAGACTCATAAATTCAACTTTTCCTGTCGATGACACACGATGTTGAAAATCTAAGACGGGAGATGAGAGACATCACAGGACTTTCCCACATGAAACAGTTTCCTGTTTCTTTTCCCATTATTTCTACACTCACTGTTTACTTTTGTTTTCATTTGCTGTGTGATTATTTAGGACAATCTTTGACTTGGTTACGTTTAGGACAAGATTGTGGTTTGAGTTTAAAATAGCTCTTTTAGCTTTAGTACTTGTTTACCTTCCACCACTATCGTGTCTATTCTTGATGTCACATTTGGTAAACTGAGACGCGCTGATGTCACTCTGGCATTGATGTGACCAGAATGTTCTCATGGAAACCCATTCCCGTCTCACACAGCCCCTACCGAGCCCGACAAGCATCATCTTCCTTTACAGAGGCTGCTGCTGGGGTGGAATCGAATGCTTAGCTGCTGAGGGTTGTTGAAATTCACAGACTGTCATAGTCTCTGCTGGCTGAGTTTCCTTAGAAACAGCAGAGGAATTGTGGGATCAAGGAATGCAGGACATCAGTGGTTGCCTTCCCATGTGCTGAGAGGTCCATTCATTACTTCTTTTAAAGGGGAAACGGCGAGACTATGTCAAGAAACCAAAAAAGATCTTTGTTTACAACTACATCACGATTTTATTTTGAAGGAAATATAATCATAGGGTTACTTTGCATAAATACCTGATTTTGTGGAAAACTGTCCACGAGCAGCTTTATTATTAGTATTAGTGTTATTGAGCTGTTTATAGTAAAGTTAGCAAGTGGCAGCTCTTGTTTAAGGGTTAATTACAAGCATTTAAATACATTTAATCAGTCTCTCCCTAACCTTAACCAAACTGACCTTAAACAGGCAGGAGGATGAAGGACTTGGAGATCTGAAGTGAGGAACCTGCGCTCTGTGCGCCAACCATCTGCCCCAACCTCCTCTTCAAAAACAGACTTTATTTTCTAAAAATGACCTGCAGGAGCCACGAGGCAGTCCACCTGTGTTCTCACATGGACTCGATATGTACATCCAGGAGAGAATGTAATTGGTTTAGAAACTTGTAGGATGCAGAACACGTCTTTTCCAGTCACTCACTGTGGAACAACTGCCTGCTTACACTGGTATGGTTAGGGACTACACAGGATTTAGGGAGCTGAAAGGAGTTTAATGTCCAGTCTGATATTTGCTTACTCTTATACAGCTTAATTGGTTAAAATGTGCGTGTGAAAAAACGGCATTAAAGAAAATATTTTAACAAGTTGTTTTGTTTAAGATGGAGGGAAAAAACTGAGTGGGAATGAGCAAAACAGACAAAATTAATAATTTCCAAAAGATTTTGCATGAATAAAGTTTGTGTTTGCTTCCTGTGAATCATAAGTAGGAGGGTGCAGCCGGAGAGCGCATAGCAAAACATGCATAAAAAGAAAACAAGGCGAAAATGAAAAGCTAATGACGGAAAAATGAAAGTGAGTCCACCGAGCCGAGACAGCGATCGGCTGCAGTTCTGATTTTGGACTCGTTGGAGCTAATTGGCTAATGCCTGCATTTAGAGATTCTTCCAGCATACAGTTGTTAGGAAATGAGAGTGCAGATGAAAATTGAGCTATTAGGCCAACAGCACCCTTTTAGAGGGATCTATAAGGAGAGCAAGGGAAACAAAAACAAGCGCATCAGGATGTTTCGCATCTGAGGAAAATACATCTTTTTTAGTTTTAGCAGGTTTTTAGTATCCAAGCATCGCTTTTTGGTACACTAAAGATCAAATTTAACAATATGCATATAAATAGAAGGACGGTTTGTGCACTAAAATGACTTTGAAATCTTCAGTTTATCTTAAAAGCAGCACTCCTGAACAGACGAGTGCATATTTAACCTCTAATCACTGCTTCTCAATTCACATGCAGATTTTGAACATACTAAATTCACCCCTGTGCCCCCAGTTTAATTGTCTTCTTCCTGTTTCCAAACTAACCTATTTAGCAGAGCTCATGCTTACGTGGGAGCTACAGAAAACAAAACACTGGGGAGGAGAGAGTGGGGGGGGGGCTCCCATTCACAATATGACAACCACGTTTTAAATTATGTCAAATCAGAGCACGCTCCTCCCTCTGCTGGAATGTCTCTTTTAGCACAGGGTCATTTTATTGCTCTAGCATCCTTGTGTTGTGACACTGGGGGGTAAAAACCGGTCCTGACCCCATGGAGGCATCTGCCTGCCTCACCAGCTAGATGCACATTGTGACTCTGGCATAACTTTGCTGTTTGACGTCACAAGTCATTGTGTTGGGGTGTTTTTGTGTCTCGGGACAAAAAGAGCAAAGAAAACAATTGAGATGCTTTCAGTGAAATGCCCCAGCTTGGTGCCTTTATAATGCAAGTGGGGGTTAGCTTTGCACACAAAGGGTGATAGTTGTTCTTTTAGAGAAGCTGACTTTAAAGCACATACCTACATCTTGTAATTATGTTAGCCGTTCCCCTCGGACTGGCCTTCCTGATGCCCCGTCCTCACAAGACGATTATTTCGACTGAGCAAAATTACAGAGCGACACGTTCGTTCTCTTAAACTGAGCACTGGTTGGCCAAACCCAAGACACGCGAAGGCTGTAATTAAAGATTTCTGAAACAATAGACTTAAACCATAAATATAATAATATGTTGTTTTTGTAAATATCTGACAAAATCACTTGTTCTTGTGAAAAGAAAAGTTGCTGAAAAATAAAACATAAACCCCACTTTCTCAAGTATTTAATGTAAGTAATCAATGTCATAAAAACATTCCAGAGCTTCTCAGACAAAAGAGCGAATGTTGTGTCAGCAAAATTGTTCCAGGATGAAAAAAAGCTCCTGGTGACAGATAAATATGAACTATGACCTGCATCCGTGCTGCATTATGATTAAAAGATGTACATAACACAGAACCAGTGGGACAGTCTTCCACGTTACACAACAAATCAGCAGAATACAACAATCAAAGAGCAAACAACTACAGACTGGATCCAGCTGAACACATATCAAAGCCACCGTCATATCTGTGTTGCTCCTGGAAAGACTGGAAGGTGTCTTGAATGTTTTTGGAAATATGTCCTGATGCTCAATCATCCAGTAAATCTCCAAAAGGTTGATTCTGTTCATCTGGACGTTTTCAGGGGGAGAAACGTTTCGTCATCATCCAGGTGACTTCTTCAGCATCAGCTCACTGCAGGTTTGATTAATGGTTTTGACAATTTGCATATTAATGATCAAGAAACTGACGTCCCAGCCCACGGTTCCTGCAGTAGTGCTGGTTTCAGTTATTGTGCAAATGTCCTGTTTATAAGATTGGGGAAACCTGCAGTCAGCTGAGACTGAAGACGTCACCTGGATGAGTGACGAAACGTTTCTCCCACCGAAAACATCCAGATGAACAGAATCAACTTTTCGGGCAGTTGGAACTTTCTTTCTCATCGAAGGACGGACTTGAAGTTGTTTGGAAATGGCCTACCACACTACACTTCCCGCTTCTCTGAGTCTTATTTCCTTGACTCTGTGTTTCCACACATCTGAACCCTCCAGACCAGCAAACTGCAGAAATCTTTGCTTTTATAGAGTCGCTCACGTTTGCTGATGATAAGTTACAGGTACACTGATTGGCACACCTGGCTGCTACTTTTGTGCATCTGCATTTTGGCTTAGTTTCTGTTAAAGACATAATGACACAGTGTAATGGTACGTGCTGTTTATCTGTCTGTTTACCTCGTTTTAAGATCTGCAAAAGACTTGTGATGGTCCCTGTGTCTGCCCGGTCCGCCCAGCGAGGCTACAAGTGTTTCTGTTTTGCTCTCTCTCTCTCTCTCTCTCTTGCATCATTCTGCCTGGGCGGAGCTCACCGCGGGCTCCCGCCTCTCGTCCACGCACATCAAACTAATCACTCACCTGTGGCTCTGAACTTCTTGTCCCGGCTTCATAAGTTTCTTCGAGCATTTCTTGTTGTGATCATCTCGTCTCTTTGTTTCTAGATTCCCCGGACCCGTGCTGTAACCCCTGTAACCTTGGAAACCTGCGCATACCTGCACCTGGTGACTTTAAATAGTGTTTAAATGTAATTCTCAGTCTGAGCTTGAGTCTGACCTGCTGGTCTAGATTATTTATGTCCTAATACATCAAACTGCAGGCTTAAAAACAGAGGGTGTGCTTCCTTTTTCACAAATATAATATTTATTAACTTGTAGTTGTTTTTTTTTAACTTCCTACTCCTGTGTAAGCTGAAGACGTCTGTTCGTCCAGCTGATTTACCATAAAATCTTACATGGGAATGACACAATAAAATCGTTCTATGCAACCTCTTGGGTAAAAAGTTTTATCACACTATTTGTACTAAAATCCAGTTTTTGACGCACGGGGCTGGTTTCAATTTGCTTCAGTTGGTTCGCTGCCAGTTGTTAGAGAAACGTATTTGTCTGGCTGTGTGGGTGCAGCGAGGACCAGATGTCGAACTGTGGGGCCAGAAGAAGGAAGCTGGAGGATCTGTGTCTCTGCAGCGGGTCAAGGATCAACAGGATGTTGATAAACTAACAAACCAGGAAACCTCGACTCCTTAGACAATCATTCTTGCGCTTCTTCCAACTTCTCTCATCTCTTCGTGGTTTCATTTTATTCTCCCTCCACTTGTTAGTCTAGTCTCTACACAACCCCATCACCTCGTTTCTATCACCTTTCTCTTCCACAGCAGTGAAGCCATGCGGCGTGCAGGCGTGCCAGTTAATCAGGTTTCCTTATCTGCAGGCAGCTCACCCACCGGCCAACAGAGCCAGGTCTGCAAGCCGTCATAGCAGACTCAGACACAAACAGGAGCAAAGCAACAACAGGTCGGTCATTTCTGCACTTTCTTATCTGACAATCCTTCAGCAGAATGAAGGCAAGGGAGGAGAGAAACAGGAGAGACAGAGTAAGGGGGGAAAATGAGAAGACTGTCTTGACACAGGCCGCTAATGGCCCTTTTGCTGTGCCCAATAAAAGCAGTGATATATGATCATGTGTCTTCCATGTGTGATGCAGACTAAAGCAGCAACTCAGGGCTCCATCAGTCTGACACTTCATTCTGTCACTCAGACCAACTGACGGGAAACTCCAAACTTGGAAATGAAATTGGTGGATTGTCTTGTTTTGGTTGTATACAGTGCGTAGCTGAATCTGAGGCTTGACAGAGCATTAGAGAAAACGAATGTTTTATTCAGGTCTAGATGTTTGTCAGGTCTATGGCTGAGATGGTGTCCATTTATAGACATCTATGTGTGAGCTCGATGTATGAGCTTTGATATAACTGAGTCATACAGCTGCCCCACTGCTTACAAAAACACTACATTTGAATATTTGCCTTTTATGTCTTGTGTTTCTCCTACAGATCTAAGATTGGATGAAGTCAGAACTTGAGAATGTCAGTGGTTTATTGTCAAGCATGCACAAAATTCAGAAACGCAGAGAGTGGAGTCCAAGTCTTCAATTTTGTAGAAATAAAATTGCAATTTCGAGGCATGTTAGAGATGCTTTAACACCAGCTCCTGAATGTGTTAATGTGACCTTTGGAAAGCAGCATCAAATTACCTAAAGCACATTTGTAAAAGTCATTTTTAATGGTTTCTGTGCTTTTTTATGTAACTCTATTATCTATTTACAATTTGCTTATCACACACACATCAGTAGCAGCAAAGATGAGCAATTTGGAGTTAAATCCTCCTCTCATGCCAGAGAGGTGGGGCGGGATCTCAAACCACCAATTATTTGACTAATAGATGGCCAGTGTCTGTGTGGAGTTATATATCCACTGGAAGAGATTATCAGAGTCCGAGTCTCCTCAAAACTGTCATCCTGCAGTCTGAGACACATTATTATTTTATTAGATCCACCTCACACAAACTGACATAGCATGAACCTGCTGTCGTTGCGGGGGCCTAAAGTCAGACTTGAACTCTTGGGATTCCACATAAAGTATATAAAAGAATATCCTGAAGGTTTCTCATCCTTTTAATATTTCTGTACTATGTCAAGGCAGATCTGTTCCCACTTGAAATGTGTCATAGTCATCTTTTGATGACAGAATTAAATATGCTGGCCTGCTGTCTGTTTGCTGTAATTTCTCAGAAATCTCTTGGCTGTGTGCTTATCTTAAAACTTGTGCTCTGTACATGTCAGTGACCAACAGTCCTGCAACTGGTTGCTAAAAATATGTATAAAGTGTTGTAATTGTTTTAATTGTCATAGCCAACAGCTATGAAAACACAAGTTGTTAGCTTAACACATTAAATAGCTAATGTTTTTCAGCCTCTGGTTTAGGTGCTGCAGACTGCATATAAAGGTTGTCTGCATGTCACATGCAAGGGCAGTTTGATCTCGTTTTATGTTTTGTCTATGAACAGCATCTATACTGGTGCCCCAGAGCAGGCACAACCTTTGATCAAATCACCTCTTTGTTCAAAACTGCCGATGTCAGTGAATTACAACTTAATCTGTCTTTCAGTGTTAAGACATTGAACATGTTCTGTCTGAACATGTTTCAAGTTTATACCCCAACCACTGGTAAACAGGAAGGTCAAAATGATATCACAGAACCAATCCTTTGGAATATTTTTCTCATTATGTACTTGCTGTCCAGTCGTACTCCTTTAACTCTGCAGTGGAGCTCTGGGTCACTGGGATGCATGGGAGGTGAAACATTTAGCCCAAGGATACCTCAGTAGCCGTGACTGAACGTACATTGACTGAAAGCATTTTGAGCCCGTTAACCTTTTCTGTTCCCTTTGCTAACACGGACTGCATCTGTTATTGAAATGCAACCCACCTCCATTTATCGAGGTTGCTGAGCTTGGAACTCTCAGGGTCGATGCTAATGCTATTATGGTAAAAAGTTAGATCTCAGAAGAACTGCAGCATCAGCAGGCTCCTTAAGCATTATTGTTTTAGTGCTTCCAATTTTCTTTTGTAAGCACTAAAACTTAAAAAAAAAAACTTTCGGATCCTTGGTCAGAGCCCTTGTGCTGCCCCACAGTGGGGGTTTAGCCTCATATTCCAGTGTGTATGGCATTTTGATTTTGAATTCAGCAGGCTTCTAGTTATCTGGCACCGCAAACAAATGTGGGCGGCTGTTTTGTCCCTGTAGCAGCAAAGCCGAATACAAACGATGCAAATGAAGAAAATGTTTGTTGCATATGGAAGACATTTGTCTTATAATGTGTGGTTAGGATTGTAAAAGAAAGGTAGTTTACCCAAACCAATGTCCTCACCTAAATATAACCAACTATTTTTCATTGCCTACAGCACCCTCAGTAAGAGTCGTGTCAGCGGGGATGCAGAATACGAGAACATCTGGTGATTCATGTAGACTTCAGCTAGTTCCTGGAAAAAATGTGCTTAGCAGGCAACTGAAATATGTGACTGCAGAGAGACAGAAGTTTTCAATAATTATAAATCATTAAAAATCAATGCATAATAGAATAAAATACATGTATAACCCTTTGACGGATTTTTTATACCACAGTGGAGTTTAATCTTTGAATATTTTACTTTATGTATACAAGGATTTGTATTAACAGCAGGTGTTAATACGCGTTACCTGCCTACTTGACATATTTTATTGTTATATTATTATAGAGCATATGTTCTTATTTTGTTCTATTGCTTTTTTTAACATTGTATGCTAACCAACAGCAGTAACAGCTTAATCTTTATTGTTATATTTTGATGAAATAGAGTAAATATTTCAAATTTCCTTGCTTTCTACATACTTTGTTAATAATAATAATAGATTGCATTTATATAGCGCTTTTTGGGGCCCTCAAAGCGCTTTACAATGCCACTATTCATTCACTCTTACATTCAAACACTGGTGGAGGCAGCTACGGTTGTAGCCACAGCTGCTCTGGGGCAGACTGACAGAAGCGAGGCTGCCATATCGCGCCATCGGCCCCTCTGGCCAACACCAGTAGGCGGTAGGTGAAGTGTCTTGCCCAAGGACACAACGACCGAGACTGTCCGAGCCGGGGATCGAACCGGCAACCTTCCAATTGCAAGACGAACTGCCAACTCTTGAGCCACGATCGCCCTGTTGTTTATCCCATGATAACTGTATAAGCATTCTTACATTTTTATCACATTAGACTTACACACTGATCACTTAATAGCAGGCATGAAAAGTTAAAATTCAATGTCCACTGTTTGTTTGATAGAGAGAGAATTTTTTTCTGTGCTGCATGAGGACAAACCAGCTAGAACACATCAACACAGGGCAGGTTACTGTGCATCATGTGTTATCACACATATTTATATCTTTAACACTGTATTTTTCACATATTTCTTTATGTAAGTTTTGTGTTTTAGTAGTTAGTTACCACAATGAATTCATGATGTAAATCCATAGTAAACTAGGCAAAATGAATAGCGTGTGTCCTTCCCCCACTCTTATCCTTGTATACAGTTTCTACTGCAGACACTGCACTCACTCAGAGATAAGAGTACATGTACAGTTATCCCACTGAGACTGATGTATTTACACAGACCAGACAACTGCATGCCATTGAGTCACATTTAGCTAATATTCAGCCAGGGAAAAGGCAACCACTAAAGCCTTTTCTTTTTACCTTGGTCACATAATGTTGGATGAAATAACATTAAGATTGCAATTACAATTAATTTCTTGTTCATGGTTATTATTACATTTTGTAGCCTAATCTGACATTATTTAGCACATCCAGAGTCTCAGAATCCGTTGCTGGATCATCCACTAATAGGGTGATTTGTGTACTGATAACACACAGTCTTGTTTTTCAGTATTTTACCTTTCAAAAATGCATCTGAAACGTCTGTGCTGTTATAGCCGGTGCAGTTAGCGTATGTTGCTAACCTCCAGAAACAATCACTGTAATGACACGGTCTATTGGAGTGAATAGAGATCGACGAGCTCTAACAACCCGCCTCCCAATCTTTTTGTGTTCATTGATAGTCATCATTATCAGGCAAAATGGTACGCTGGAGCACTACTGTTCATGTTCGCACTTGATGCTAGAAGGAGTACCTGGTTCACTGAAATGTGACAAGGAGCTCTGAGCAAGTGTCAGCATGTGATGAGCTCAGAGAGAGAACGTGTTGACTTCACAGTCTCACTGCCTGGTGATGGGGACACGGAGACTAGAGGGGTACAAAAGGAAGCAGTTTGCTTGTTGCACATTGCTTTGTCGGTGATGGTTGCCGTCTAGTGAGCATTCCAGTCTCCGGTTGCCTAGGTAACCCTTTAATGTAGTTACCAGTCTGCTCTATGCCAGTCAGTGGTATACCCTCCTCTGACTCAGGACGCATCGACTTCACAGTTTTTCTGCATCTGTGGCCCCTGCGCTGCTAGTTCATTCCTTTGCTTCCACTTTTTATCTGTGTTTCAGAAATTGTTGTAAGCTCTTAACAAACTGTTAAATTTGAGTATTTTTTTTAGGAAATAAAAGCCTATATCACTTAGGAGGTTAATCATTTCAAGGCCCCTCAGATTCATCTGGTGAACTTCTAGAGGTGACGTGAACCTTGGGTTGGGAACCTCTGGATTTAACTGCAAGTTCAAACTACGTAAAACTCGAGCATCTTTACCACCTACATCAGTCTACCACCAATGAAGCATTTAGAAACAATTAGAACGTTCTAGAAAGTCTACAGTTACTTTTACTCAAGAACAGACTCTGGATACTTACAGTAACATTTGCTGCATAAAAACACATCTTCGAGCTCCACAGTGTTACATTGTTACATTTGGGTTGTAATTTGCAGAATGTTGGAGTTCTAATAGTACAGGCCATGCTGATGTTAAAGCTAATCAATATTTATATTTGTATAAATCTAACGGTTATCTTACAAATTTGGGCTTCCTATCAGTGCCTACTTGGTAAGTTGATATTCGACTGAGACATTTAGGCTAATGTGTTCCTCTTAAAGTGCAATCCACTCCAATCCATTATTACTGATAAGCTTTTTTTTTTTTTTTTTTTACCATCATTTGATTCTGAAATAGTTGTATAAAAATCCCAAACAAATTAAAGCAGAAGTACAGAAAACAATCATGTGGTACCAATAGGAGCAAAGTGACTGACAAAAAATTAGAATGAGAGACATAAGAAAAAACATACCTGCGTGTCCATGTGAACCCCAGTCAGTAGGATGAGGATTAAAGGCAGATTAAAGTTCATATTATTGCAGTTTTATTGGTGCACCCCCTACCCAGATAATGAATGCAGTGCTGTGTCTTTTATAGCAGAGCTTTTATAGGGGAACTGTGCTTTTCTCAGAAATACCTTTGTCATAATGCTGGGATATTTTAAGACTAACAGATGCAGCATCATAGCCACATGCACAAACTAGATAAAATAAAAACCTTTTATTTTCCCAAAAACACATTTTATTCATTAGTGTGGAAATTTCACAACAATTTTCTTCTCATGACTCCCAGCTTGCTCTCAGGAGCTGTCACAGTTCTTTCTTTCTGTTTCCCGTCTCTGTCATCATCACATTTAGCGTCAGTCTTCATGTCTGAGTTGATATTTAGTCTTTCAGTGTTTCTTTGTTTCACTTTGAAGGCTTTCTCGTTTCTCTTGTCGTGGCTTTACTTTGTAGCTGTGCCACATGTCATATCTAACAGACTCTTTAAATGAGACCCTGAGCCAGCGATGCCTTATTTAGTTAAATGCTGCTCCCTCAGCTCCTCATGTCTCTACCTCACCTCCTCTGCCCTCATCATTAGTGGTAGGGACTAAAATTGGAGGTGAGGAGCTGAGAGGAAGAGTTGAGGATGTGCAGTTTGAGAAATGAGGAAGAGCGTTGTTCTTTGGACTTTTTGGATTGGCCAATAAAACCTTGTTTGGTTTGTTAACTTTAATCTTCCTACATTTGGTTGGTCACTCCATCTCAATCAAAAACACAGACGTTCTAACAGTTGGTTACCTCTTCTGTGTCTTGATCTTTTGTCCAACCATGTGTTTAATGTTAGGAAAATAGGGGAGTATTATTCTTTCTGGTGGTACAATCAGTTTGAACACACTGTACCTGGGTGTGGGGGCCTCGTCTCAGGAGTTACAAGACTGGCTAAAGTTAGACATGATCTGTTATATTAATTAATGCTGACTTCTTATTTACTGCCAACAAAACTCACTTGAGTTGTGAATCATACAAAGAAGAAAGATTATAATCCTTCTTTGGTGAAATTTGCTCACAGCTCATGTCAGGTCAAATGGGGGAATTATGACACTATATGTGTGTATACTTATTGCAGTTTGCAACTACACAGAATGAAGCTTTAACCTATGCAGATGGGTTCTCCAATCACATGTAGGTCCACGCAGATGCTGAATGTTGATAGGTTAAACAATTACCCAGAACAGGAAAGGTGGTAAGGGACTAACAATGGAGTTCACCATGTAGAACAGGGGTGTCGAACTCCAGACCTCGGGGGCCGGTGTCCTGCAGGTTTTAGATCTCACCCTGGGTCAACACACCTGAATCAAATGATTAGTTCATTACCAGGCTTCTGGAGAACTTCAAGACATGTTGAGGAGGTATTTTAGCCATTTAAATCAGCTGTGTTGGATCAAGGACACATCCAAGTGGACACTTTTCACTCTAATGCTCTGTTTTGCTTCAGCTCTTTGTATGTTCAAACTTCAGTCTTCTCTGAAAGAACAGCACAAGCTGACCAGTTGTTTGTGAGACTGCCCCCTGGTGACAGTAAGCAGTTACAGCACTTGTCAGTGATGGTGTGGAAAATAAAGCATTTTGGACATTTCACACTAGAACAGTGGTTCTTAACCTTGTTGGAGGTACCGAACCCCACCAGTTTCATATGCGCATTCACTGAACCCCTCTTTAGTGAAAAATAAAATGTGATTTTTTTCAAATTCAAGACATAGATATGTTTTTTACTGGTGCACAAAATGAGCCATGCATGTGACGGCGGAGGCTCTGCTGAACCCCTAAAATCCGACTCAATGAACCCCTAGGGTTCGATCGAACCCAGGTTAAGAACCACTGCACTAGAACCATTTACATACTCATGTGATTTTGTGAAACTTTTTTAGTTTTTAGAAATTCTAACAGACTCCATTTTTTCATAAAAATGTGGAGTCTTCTTCACACACAAAGGAGAATTGCATGCTTCACCTAGGCAGTATCATTAGGAGGCATAACATACACTTTCACTGCTATGCAGATGACACCCACCTTTATCTATCCATGAAGCCAGATAACACACACCGATTAGTTAAACTGCAGGAATGTCTTAACCTCCTAGGACCTGGCGTCCACATATGTGGACAACACATTTTGGGATGTCTAGACCAAAATACTAAATTTTGCTCTACAAGTGCCTGATATCCACTTAAAAGGACATTTTACTGCTACTGTTCTATCGAAATTTAAAACGAATGTCCTCTTATGTGGATCTCATTTTTCTCAGAAACAAAAATGGTAAATGGCCTGTATTTGTATGGCGCTTTACTTAGTCCCGAAGGACCCCAAAGCACTTTACACTACATTCAGTCATTCGCCCATTCACACACACACTGGTGATGGCAGCTACATTGTAGCCACAGCTGCCCTGGGGCGCACTGACAGAGGCGAGGCTGCAGGACACTGATGCCACCGGGCCCTCTGACCACCACCAAATCAGGTTATAGACACTATAAATGCAGCTGTAGCTTCAACGAAAACTGAAAAGTGAAGCCAGCTAAAGTCCTTAAACCTGTGGACTCTGTTAATAACCACTAGGAGGCAATAACTATGGATGCAAAAAGATTTCCAGTCCTATGGCAGTGCACAGGAAAAATGGCCCTGAGCCCTGATGAGTTTATGGGCTCAGTCACTCATTCTGGGTCACATTAAATAAAACTTAATTTCATTTTGTGTCCATTTTGATTATTCTGCTTTTTAGAATGGAAAACCATTATTTTCAGAACAGTAAGATCATTTCAAGGCTCCATATCCAGACTTCACTAACCAGCAGGTGTGATCCCTCTGGCTGTATTTGTCCAAGGTCCAGTCTCTACTTGGCTGTCCACTGAGTTGTGTTACTCTGCATCCCTGTTCTGTGGAGCCCCACTCACCAATGTTAATCTCATACTGCCCAATATCTTTGCACATAAGAAATGTAGTTTTATTATACAGTACTTGCCACTTGCATATTAAACCTACAGAAACTGCTTCTCCATGCAAACCCATGCCATGAAGCTGCTGATGCAGAGTTTGTGTGCTGAGGTTTATGCCAGAGGATGTACTGTGTTTAGCAACAGCAAGAAGGTCGTTGGTTCAAATCCAGTCTGGAGCCTTTCTGTGTGGAGTGTGTATGTTCTCCCAGTATCTACGCGGGTTCTCTCTGGATAATCCAGCTTCCTCCTAAAACGTGCACGGTGTCAGGTTAATACGTGACTTCAAATTGAACATAGATGCGAATGGTTGTTTTTCCCCTTGTGTTGACTCTGATGCAGACGTGTCCAGGATGCCTCTACCCTGTCACAGCCAGGAGAAAATGGATGGAGGTTTGGAATTCTGCAGGTATCAAATCAGCAGAGCGACTGTCATGCGCTACGTCTCTCAGCAACCCTGCTCTGTAACTTTACACGATCTGCCACTTCATGTCTGAGTTGCTGTGGTTCTTAAACACTTCCACTGATATCACTTACAGCTGATGTGTAGGAGGGTGCGCTTTGTGTCATCCTCCTGTGGAAAAATGGACTGGAAACACTCAAATATTAAGAGGTTTGGCCCGACACCTTTGTCCATATAGTTCATTATTTAAAAATCCCACTTGCTACTCCATGAAATTTTGAATATGCTGTACTTTGTACAACATAATATTTATTCTAAAGCTCTAGTTGCTTTTTTGCTTTGCAGTTTTCTCTGCTAATCCAGTCCAGAGTCACGGTTGGCCTGGAGCCTATCCCAGCTGTCACAGGCAGGGCAGGGCACACCTGCCAGGACTAACACAGAGAGACGGACAACCACTGACATCCACACTCACACTGTGGGTGGGTGAATCAGCCCACTTAGATTCACCCATTAACCAAGCATGCATGTCAGTGGATTTAAACCCAGGACTGCAACAGTTTTAAAAAATCTAAATCTAGAAATATAATTCAGTATTAGACGTTTTCCACACATGAAAGTCATTAATTATAATCCAATAATATGAATAGTATCCTGCATAATGTGTAGTTTTAATTGAAGTTATAACTTAAGCAGCAGTTGATCTAAGTGAAGAGTATTTGTTTCCCCACTTTGGAGCCACTTTTCATCTAATAACATCCGTATTAGAACAATCAGGAGAATCTATTTATACAACTACTTTCTTCCACGTGTTTCCTTTGGTCCTCCGTGGGTTCTCGGTGACCCACGGTACGCGCCACTAAAGAACAAGAAATTGATTTTAAATAAATACCTGATCCTGCGCTGGCCTGTAATTCTTCTTCGCGGGATTTTTGCTGGCATCGTTGGAGTTCATAGGTTTCTTGTTGTTTGTTGAGTCGCTCACTTGTGTGTGGTGAGATGAGGGAGGGGAGGGGTATGGGGGTTGGGTTCTTCATCCTCCTCCTCCTGTCCCTCCATGTGTTCGGACTCACATAGTGACGTCACACAGGGCTGGTCTTGCGTTTATTAGCCAGCGGAGCCTGGTGCCAGGTTGCAAGAGCTACACACTGCTGCTCTGTCCGGTCACGGCAGAGAGGGGTGTCCTACTAACTTCACCAAAACTTTCACGAAACTCAGTCATCAGAAAAACACTGACTGAATGACAAAAGTGTCGCAACTCGCTTCACTCCTGCTTTAATGAAACTTTAACTACTTTATGTTGCTTCTTATTTTTTCTGATTTTTACCTAAGACCGAGGCACTGGCCGCACATCCAGTTTGATAAGTTTTGAATGAGCCGGGTCACGTTTGCGTAAAGATTTTTGTCTCTTTTTCCCCCTTATTTTAATTTCACGTTGGGATAACGTTTTTTTGTTTTTTGTACTTTGTCATTTAAGACTCGTGATGGCTGTCCTGTCACTAGCTTTACTACTTGTAGGACTGACTTCAGCTGCCAAGGTAAGTGTCTGCACCGCTTCGCTTTTGCCTCCTTTTACGCATATAAATAAATAAATGCGCGCAGTTTGACTGAATCCCGTCAATATTAAACGAATTCAGCTGTAAAGCGGAGAAAAAGTGGAACGACACAACTACAAGGCTCTAAACTTTCGGCTCTGTAAACTTGAACACTTCTGTGAAACACACGTTGACACTGCAGACGTCTGAGTTTTGCCCTTTGGATGTAAAACAGGTATTTTCGGACTTTTTACAAGCAGCACGGCTCACAGAAAACTCCAGAGCTGTTGTGTTGTTACCGCTGGACATCTCAGACTCTGATCTATCATTTCCTTCTGGCGTGTGCCGCATTTAACGAGCTCTTTTCTCTCTTTTACAGGCTGGTGAAGTAGATAGAGAGGGTAAGTCTGGCTTTATTTGTGTTCGTTTTGTTAATAATTAGATGTGTGTAGAAAAAAGGCAGAGGAGTTTCTCCCCAGGCAGAGAAGAAACTCATGAGGACAACTTGGTTCACTGAGATCAAAGTGGGAGGGGAGTTTGTGTGTGAGGAGCTCTGTAATATACCCCCTCGCCCTCCCCTAGCACCCTACACACAGAGTCCTCTATCACACACTTATATTGCATGAGCAAGCTGCTTCAAGGGCTTTGTTATACAGGAAAGAAAATTCCTCCTCGAGATCCTGAACATCTGTTATTCATTCTGAGGTTAAGGAACAAGTGAGCTGCAGCAGTGTCCACGTAGGATCCTTTTACACTGGCCCTTATCTTCTGAACACCTCCGGGGCCCTCACACAGCAAGATGACAGCTGACTGTGGGCTGAACATTTGTGGTTCCCCGTTGCTTGTAGTGAGCCACTGTTTGCTCCACGTGGTCATTATCGGCCTTGTAAAGCAGTTTCCTTGCTCATTTGGCGAGGCCTTTCTTAATTTGCCACTTCTGTAACTTTTACAAGCAGATTTCTTTGGCTTAGATTTCATTTTCTCTGGTCTCATATAACAGATGAAAAAGTAAATCTTGTGGATTTTCCTGTTGGTTCTGTTACTGTTTGTAAAACTGTGTGAGCTCAGGTTGAATTGTAAGGGATGGGAAGCAGAAGGTAAACATGGGGAGGACATCAAGCAAAAGGTCATTTCTGCTGAAATATAATGAAGCAAATACAATTCTTTCCTAGTGAAGGTCAGACCCTGATTGGTTTTATGGTTAACTCCTGACGATCATCCTCATTCCCAGGGCATCAAACGCTGCCTTTGGCCTCTTTTAAATGCATCCAGCAGTGACAGCTGTAACTTGTCACATATGGCTGCGTGGTCAGGATCCCTCAACATCACATTTAAATCCACTTGTGAGTGTAATTTCTCAAAAGGCAGGGTTAGATTTGTGAAAAGGAATATTTTATCCCAAAACTGAACTAAACCACGATTGAAAACAAACACTCCTTGCTCTTGGCAACCAGTATCACCAAGGCACGTGTCGGGGTGTAAAGCATAATTATATAACTATAACTGCAATGTAATCGCATTACAAATTCAGTAATTACATGACGGGTACAATTATGTTGTTACTCTTGTGACAAAGGTTCTTCAGTTATTTGGATAGAAAGAAAAACACCAAAAAAAGCAGAAAGTAAGGAGTAATTTAGTAATCCATTACTTTCCTTGGAATACCTCTACGATGTCACCTGCGTGTGAGTGCTAAATGGTTTCATATCGTATCGAAGTTCACATTCCCACCTCACCTCACTGGTCCAACATTTGTTGTGATTATGTCCATCATATGTTCGTCTCATCTGAGGGGCTAAAATGTCTCATTGCAGCCAGCGGGTGACCGAGGGGCGGGGCTTCAGTACAACACGAATAAGCTGCAAAGCTGTTCTAGCAAAATTTAAGAGTAAAAGTACAGAGGTGGAAATTTGCATTATGAGATAAATTGTTGCTTCCACCAAATTTCTTGCCGATGTCTTGATCAACATTTAATGAATCTTCTTTATGAGAAAGTCCACTTTTCTCCACAGTAAGAACAAAGTTTGATTTAAGCTTAAATTTTTGGCTTGAAAACATAAACAATGGAAGAGAATTGTCCCACTTGACTGTAGTTTTATGCAGCTCTCTGTGAGTTTAGCCTCAGCTTTCTGTCACCTGCTGTCTCCTGGTCCAGCTCCACTACACTCTCAGAAATAGGGGTACCAAAGTGTACCAAAAAGGGTACAAATGCTTGTCGCTGGGGGTGTTCCTTTTTGAAGGACATTTCTGTACCCTTTAGGCTTGGTACATTTTTGTACCTTATGAAGTTGTACCATCTGAAGTACAATCATGTACTTTCCTAAGACATAAATGTACCTTCAAACTATAGTACAGAAATGTTCCCTTGAAAAGGGTACAATAGGGTACCTATGAGGGTACCCCCCCAGCGACAACCTATTTCATACCTTAAAGTATACTTTAAAGCTGCTTTGACTGCCTTAAAGCTAAATCAGAGCTGTGCTTTGGTAAAGTCTTGTTACCTCCTTCTTCTTCGATGATAGTTCATCAGTGCTCTGATAACATGTTGTCACATTCTTCATGTATTTACTGGTAACATTTCAGTCAGCAAAAAGGATGGAAAAAGAGCCTGTTTGACAAATTCAGGGTTGCTGATTATGTGTGTGTCTGTCTCATCTCACTGCATTTCCCTGTGAACAGGCTCGATCCATCAGACTCAGTACAACAAATTATAGCAATTTTATGCTGTTTCCTGTTTGGTGACTCTAAAGAAAGTAAAAGGATCCAGAAAATTTGCACAAATGTGTATTTGATGACTCTAAGGTGAATAATGTTTTGGTTTTTATTTGTTATTTCCTTATTTCTTTGCTCTTGTCTGGCAGCTGGATGTGTCAGGGCTCAGCTGATGCTAAGGCGTGTTTTTAACCACAGAGCCTATCAGCGGGTGGCAACTGAAAAATCAGTCCAAAGTGTTTTAGTAAGGTGTCGACACTGCTGGGGGGAGGAATGGCACCTCTATGAAACACCCTGTGATGTGGTGTTACAGTGATGGTGCTAGAGAGCGTTTTAACTTTTTCCACAGTCTTTGGTAGAAATGTAGCTGGGACAGGCCACAGCACACGAGTCACACTCATTCATACCATTTAGTGAGGCCTCGGTACATTTTTACTTCTTTCTCTCATTTATTCACGATTTCTCTCTTTTGATTGGTCACTCGTCGTTATCTTGAAGCACCACTGTTTCATTCTGTGTAGAGAATTTGAAGGCAGTGCTGCCCAGTCCACAGCTTTCTAACCTTTGATTGGATTGTCCAACAATTCTTTGAGCAGCGGTTGGTGAGTTTGAGGTTGTGTGAAAGGCTGTTTTCCAGCGCATTTCTTCAGCCTATAATGCTTTTAACTCTGTCCCCCATAAAGGCGACATTTGACGACCTCCCGTGTACTCAGCTTGTGGCGATCGTGGCTCAAGAGTTGGGAGTTCGCCTTGTAATCGGAAGGTTGCCGGTTCAAGCCCCGGCTTGGACAGTCTCGGCCGTTGTGTCCTTGGGTAAGACACTTCACCCGTTGCCTACTGGTGGTGGTCAGAGGGCCCGGTGGCGCCAGTGTCCGGCAGCCTCGACTCTGTCAGTGCGCCCCAGGGTGGCTGTGGCTACAATGTAGCTGCCATCACCAGTGTGTGTCAATGGGTGGATGACTGGTTGTGTAAAGCGCTTTGGGGTCCTTAGGGACTAGAAAAGCGCTATACAAATACAGGCCATTTACTCTTATGAGTTTTAAAATTCAGTATATAATAAAGATGTGGTTTGATGACCATTAGAATAGTTTCTGGGGGTTTTTCAAGGCTGCGCAGGCAGAGCCCGGCCTCACTTTGTTCTAAATGCAGGCTGAAATATGACAGAAACCTCCCAGAGCCTCGAGGATTACTCCTAGCAGGCTTTCAAGAGGTAAAGGGTTAAAGATGGATTATCTAAAAATGTGTTCAGAAACCCTTGACTCCATCCATCCTTGTTGTGGTAACCTTGTTTCCTTGCTTTGCTTTCAAATATGGTCAGACTGCTCTTTGAACAGACTGGTTCATTTCCAGTTCACGTAAACTGTGATATTCAAGGTGCTGTTGAAGCACCCGGATCTTTCTTTGGTGTTCCATAGTTTAGGACAAAAGCTGCTTATTTCTACCACGGTGCCTTTATCTTTGAAGTGGCAATTGATTGAATTTTCTGTGTTCAGTTTCACAAACTGAGGTAATACATCAGCCAATGAGCAGAGCCAAGTCTCTGAGGTGTACAATACCTCATATATCGCTGACAAATTAAAGGAAAAATGGTACAAAGTGTTTTACAGTAGTAAAGTGTCGACACTGACAGATGGAGGAATGTCACCTTTATGAAACAAACTCTGTGATGTTGCGTTAGAGAGCTATTTAAAATTTTCCTTTAAAATGTGCACAGTCTTTGGTAGACATGTAGCTGGAGCGGGCATTTTTCACGATTTTTCTCTTTTGATTGGTCACTCGTCGTTACCTTGAAGCACCACTTGTATCATTCTGTGTAGAGAATTTGAAGGCAGCTTTCATTCCAACTTTCCTGATGGTTCCCACTAAGGTTTTATTTCTGTGTTTTGATTCATCAGCCTCTGCTGGAAGAGTCAGTCGATCAAATGCATGTCTCAGCTCAACTTTACGAAACTGCTGCCCATGTGCTTTGTATTTCTTTGTACATGTTTTGCTCTATATGGACAACTGCAGCAGAAGTTTGTGTGACATGTATATTTGTGGTGGTTGGATAAGATGAGCAGTGTCGGCGAACCTTTCAGTTAAATGCCATGATTTGATGTTCTCACACATCAAGAGCAAACCTGTGAAAAGGCAACATTTAGAAACAACATTCAGCAGCAATGCAAATGGAATAACTGAGAGCAGAGGGACCATCTTCCCTGATTAACTGGGAAGTCAGCTTGAAAGATCGCTCAGTGTCTGCACACAGGCCCTTAACCGCCAAGCCACAAACGTCGCTCTTTGCTTTTGTTACGCACATTTTCTTGTGGTCCGAAATTCCACATTCAACTCCAAATAGCAAACAAGACTAGAAGAGACAAAAAAAAAGAGAGAAATCAAAGATAAAGTCAACATAACTATATCCAGAAAACCAGAATTATGGAGCTTAATTAGGATTAACTGCTGAATTTGAAGAGCGATTGCTTTGGCTGATGTGTCAAAGTGCCACTGAGGTATAATATTTTTGATCAGGAGTGTATTCCAGTATTTCATTGCTGTTGCAGCTGGTCTGGCCCCTCATAGATGCTCTTTTGCATTCATTGTGCTCCTGTACTATCGTTGCCAGAACTTTTCACTCTGACAGAGAGAATATAAGTTAAATGGACACAGGACAGAAAAGAAATCAGAAAATGGATTTTAACTGACTCTTTTGTGACACTGAGGGATTTGTGTTTGAAGGTCTTTGGTGGGTAACCCTTGAGAATGGGGTGTGCAACGATACTCGTATTGATATTGAACCGTTCGATACAGTGCTTTCGGTTCGATACGGATATGTATCGAACAATACAAAATTTTTAATTTATTTTATCAACTTTCCTTCTGACGATGCTGTCTGTGTTGAGAGCTCAGAGGATCTGCGTTCGACTACTCCGCCTAGGCTGCACTGTCGAGCGCAGATCCACTGAGCGCAGCGCAAGCTAGCAAGACTGAAGCTAAGCTCGCTGCAACAGGGCAAATTGAACCTCTCCCACCCTCATTCAGATCTGGCGTTTGGAACTATCTTGGTCTTCATGTGAAGTATGACCCTGAAGGTAAGCGCGTCATGGACAAAAGTAAAACAGTATGTCGGATGTGCCACGCAATGCTCAATTACATGGGAACTAGTGCGTTAGCGCAGTTAGCTTGTTAACGTGTTGACGCTGTCCAGCCCCACGCACGGGGCGATCCGCGGTAGCTCGTTAACGGAGATTTGCCGCGTTATGGCGTCAACGAGATTAACGTTGACAGCACTAGTGGGAACACAACGAATATGACTGCACATTTACACCGACATCATCCTAATGCAAAGACAAGTGGAAGCAGACAAAAACAACAAGCACGCATGTTACAAACTTTACCGGAGTCATTTAGACAGCCGTTAGCACAGGATTCTCCTTATGGGGACCAGTGTTGCCAACTCCTCAGTAAGGAAAATCGCTATTGGTTGTCCTAAAAGTCGCTAGAAGTCGCTAAATGACGTCATCGCCTAATTTGCATAATTGGTCATGCTAATCTAATTGTAACCTATGTTGTTGGAGAGAGAAATAACATTGTGGAAGAGACATAAAGTGAGTAAAAAACGTCCTAAATGCATTTAGAGTTTATTTAGAACTACAAATTAAATTTCTTTTAGCAATTATTGTTTTTTTTTAATGTCACAATTCCAACCCTGCTCCTTTACCCGGGCTTGGACCGGCAAAAGTGACCCGAAATAGGCACTCTGGTGGAGTTACTTTGTGTGTGTGTGTTTATAAGTAGTTTTAAACCTTGTGATCCACAAAACAGCATAAGAGTAAAAGAGTAAAAGAAGAACTGACTGCGTTACAGCACCCGCTGCTTGTTGAGAGTAAAAGCGATATGCGCTTTCACGTCTTTTTTTAGCGACTTTTTTTTAGAAAAAAAGTCGCTAAGGGGTCTGAAAACTCGCTAAATAAAGCGACAAAGTAGCTAAGTTGGCAACACTGATGGGGACCTGATATGTTTAACATGCTGCTGAGAATATAGCCCAGAAGAAGCGTATAGTATAGCTTTTATTTTGGAAAGAGACATTTCTCTGTAATAAACTCTTTTCCAAAGATGAGTGATTCCTCCATCAGATAGATTTAGTATTTTATTACTTTGTTGTTTCAGCAACATTAAATTTAAAAACTGTACTTTTGAGTTAAAATATATATTTATAATTTTAATAAATGACAAATTAAAAAGGCATGAACATTTTTTTGTATCGAAAAAATATCGAACCGTGACACCAAAGTATCGAACCGAACCGTGAATTTTGTGTATCGTTGCACCCCTACTTGAGAGATATATTGTGAGTGCTGTGTGGTTGTATTCATTCAGTGTATTTCATCTTTTACTTGTATTGTTCGGACTCGTGCTTTTTGTAAGTAAAGCTACAGCCTTCCTGTTAGACGACCTTGTAAAACACCTGTATATGTTTTTGTTTCTTTTCTTTAAACTTCTCTCTTTTATGTATAAAATCTGTGATTCTAATCGTGCTTCTTGTAAAGTATGTTTGTCTTACTTTGTTTTCATTTAGAACAAGTTGTTTGGGTCTAACATGTGCAGCTCTGTTCACTTACCTCATCGTTCCAGAGTGAATCTGTACCCTGGTCCGACAAACTTAAATCCAAAGTAAATGTTCCCTTTAAGCAGAACATCTCGGTTTTCACACTCTCCACTGCAAATGGAGCTCTGTCAGATAATAATGGGAATACTGGGATACTCCAACAAAACACATCACACGGACAACAGCTGTGCTGTGATTACAGCTGTAATTATTTGTAAAATGATCACTTAGTGAGAACAATACATGCAACAGGATGTTTTTATTTTTTTCTGTCATGCAGCCTCTGCCTGTGTAAGCAGGCATAAATAAACTCTGTCAATCCAATGAGGATGCTAAGTTAGCGAAAGGTGAACCAAAGTCTGATCGCTGCTGTGAGAGTGATGCATTTTTTCCACATTAAAGGAAACAAAAAGAGTGTTTAATTAAAAACCGAATACCTGCCCAGCAGAAGATTATTTTAGCTGGTAAATGTCTGGATCCAGTACAATCCTCCAAAAAGCCTCTGTTCTCCTCCAGGTTTGGATCCGTTTGTGTTTTTACATGAGAAATGTGTTTTATTTTGCTTTATTTTTCTTTTAATTTCAATTTTATTTTAACTGTTAAAGAAAACCAGTCAGCTTGTGTATAGATATACAGTATTATACACCATCAAACACTCACAGCCAGAGACATTTTCCGTTTAATGTCTCAATTAAAAATAGCTGCAGTTGAAATCGGACTTTGTGCTACATATGGACCTGGTTGTTTTTGACACATCATCAAACCGCAGTAAAGTTGTTCTTTTTTCTGTTTGCGTTTACATTTTGTGGAGCACGCTAACCGCAGTCATATTTGCGCTAAAAGCCTTTTTGTGTATTTCCAGTTTAAGACGTTTCCCGCGACCCGGCAGCTGTGAGGTGTGACTTTGTAGTAGCACACATTAACAGTGATATCAGCGGGCGATGTGTAGTCTTAAGCGAACGATCTGAACCCAGAGCAGGAACGACGCACTACATCAAACATCAAAACGGGCGTGGTTACCTGAAAATATCACGACAAGTTTAATCGATAGAGACGTTGATTTATATCCAATCAGTGCTTAAAATCAAAATCTGCATGGCTTTAAAAAATAGTCCTGTAAGCGGGACAAATGACTCTTTATATTAGACCTCTTCCTCATGAGGATTAAGCAGTGAAAGCCTGCTCTTTAAACTCACACTAACAAGCTGAACACATTTCTGGCTTCCTTTTGATGCACTGTGTCTTTTCATTGCTTAAATGCACTCTGTGGAAAAATATGTAGTACTCGGTACAACTGATGTAATTTTTTCCAAATATTTCAGTATCAGGCAGCTAACTGTGCGCCATCCTTGCTTTGCAGATATAGTAATGTTAGGATGATGTAACAGGGAGGGGAAAAAGGATTTAGATGTTTGTTTTAAGTTCAAACCCATAGTTTTCAGGCTTTTTTCGCCTCATCTCTTGGACTCCATGCTTTCATGTGCTCCATCAGTACCATTATCATGCTTTGGCGTCATGAAACCTGCAGTCTTTGCTTTGAATGCTTCTAAAATAGGTCTTTTCTTGCCATCACATGCATCCACGTGCATGCTCACCGTGATTGTGTGAAGTCACGTCCTCAGATATGTAATTTTAGCTTCCCCATTGACACCTGTTTGATGTTTCCTGGTCAAAAGCAGCAAGATAATTACACGCTTTCAATATTCTTGTTAGATTTTTTCCAACCAAAGATTCTTGGAAAAGCAAACCAAGCTCGGATGGAATTTTCCTAAATCTGAAAGTGTTTGAGAAAGCCCACAGATTTTCTGGTACATTTGGGTTGACCACAAATGAGCCAATGAACAAGGAAGTGGGTGAAACAAAGCAATATGTTAAAACAATGGCACAGATGAAACTGGCTTGTGCTGGTGTTACATTTTTACATTACAGCTCAGCAGAAGAGCAACAACAGTGAGAAAATAAGTGTTTTCTGACAGAATCAGAATCATAATGACTACGAAGCAACACCGGCACCACCGGCACTCGTGAAATTCACAGTAAGCCCAGTAGTAACCGACACCTATGCTGCTCAAGGTCGTCTTTAAACCTGGCTCATCTATATTTCAGTGCAGTGTCATATGCAAGATCACACATAACATATTCTGGTGTTGATCCATGTGGCAGCAGGACAGCAGAATATGCGTCGTGGGAAGTCACACAGTCCTACTGCTGTGATACAGCTGCTACTTAGGCAGTAGTACAGTAGCAGAGTTTAGACGTGAGCTCAGCAGCGCCTGTAGTTCATTATCCACGGTGAATGTCTTTGTTTTCGTCTGGAAAATGATCATTTGAAATTGGTGTGACACATCGAAGCCAAAGAACACGGAGTGATACGATCGACGCAGACGGCGGTGTTTCAAAACGTCTGCCAATCCTGGAGGTTTCACAATCGGTGAGGTCAGCTGTGTTTCCCAGAGATATGAAATGTGGGAATAGTGAGGATTAACCACAGAATCAGGTGTGCTCATAGTTTCACTGTAGACACGACACCGGCACTGTAAGTTTGTCCCGTTGTTGTTGTTCTCAGAGTATTTTGTCGCTCTGCCCGTGACAGGGTGGCAGGGTCGGGGAACCTCGTCCAAGTGAAAGAAAATATAACCCCAACACTGACGCTTACTCCCATCCGGGTCTTAGATGCCTTTGAAACTATGCAACATAAATATGCAAGTGTCCTATTAGCATTTCTGTTGGCCTAATAATGTGTCTCAGAGAGTTTTAGCTCAGTCTAGTCGGTCTGGCTCTCAGCTGTGGTGTCCTAGTTCTCTCTCGTTGGACTAAGAAGGTAAACGTGGTGAATCAGTTAGTCCAATATTTTGTTTTTGAGTTGGCAGAGACAGAAAAATGAAGGTCAAAATGTTAGCTGACAGGAAATCAAGTCCAAGTGTTCTTAAAGGTTTGCCATGAATGCCAAAGCTTGTCCTGTCTTAGAGGAACATTAGTTGGCTAAAAGTGATAAAAGGATGATTAGAGCAGGCAGCATAATCAGGCCTTGGCTGACTGATGTGTTTAGAGGAAAAGACTAATTTGATATTGTTTTATTGCTGTTTGGAAAAACTAACTTTGCTGGGTTCTTGTGGGGTTTTTTTTGCAGACCAGTTGAAGAGCCGGCTGAAAGAATACGGCCTGGTCACCCCCTTCAGCACCGACTCCCACGGACACTACCTGTCACACCTGCTCTCCGCCACTCACAAGCAGCGCGTTAAGAGGGAGGTGCTTGAAAACGGTGAAACTGAACAGAGGCTTTTCTTCAACATCACTGCCTTCGGAAAGGAGTTTCACCTTCGTCTGCGGCCGAACAGCAGGCTGGTGGCGCCTGGCGCGATGGTGGAGTGGCATGACGAGGTCCCGGGATTCAGAAACGGCAGTGCTGGCAACGATTCTAGCGTGGGCGCCAACCAGACTGAATCCACCAATGGCACGGAGAGGATACTGCGCCGTGAGCTGCTCAAGACAGACTGCACCTTTACCGGTGACATCACAGACGTCCCCGGGGCCTCGGTTGCCATTAACAACTGCGATGGGTTGGTAAGTTTCCTCGGCCGTAAAACTCCTTCCTTTCCCACCCCATGAAAGTCCTTTTCATTTCAAAAGTGCCATGACCTTACCAACTGACACCAAAGGATTTTAGATGTCTGTAGCATTCCTTTACATCACTGCTCGGCATTTTTACAGCACATTGTTTTTGTGGACGTAATAGCTTTTTGTACTTTTTGTACAGAGGTTTGTTACGGGTGAGTAGTCTCCTATTGCATTCGTGAAGGGATTTTCCTCCTAACCTCTTCCCAACATAAAGCACAAGCTCCTTTTGTCCTTTCTAAAAGTCTGCAGTCCCATCCTCCCTATCACCCCTCATAAAACACTTGGACCGTCATTGGGTAACGACCAGAGCCAAAATCTCTTAGAGTTGGCCAGCGGAGCATCTCTGCATTTAAGGAAAGAATAGGCCAAACCCAGATTCCTTCAGCTGTAGCTGAAATACTGCAGAGATTTGAAAAGCAACACAAAGAATGTCCTCCAAAAATCACCTTCCTGATGGGGGAGTGATGGACAGCGCTCGTAGTGTCTTTTTAGTTTTTGAGCTGTTCAGTCGGGGAGACTGAAATAAAAATGAATTTCTACTGCTAATTCTCTAAGGTGAACATTTGTAGGGCTGTAGGGCTGACTCTCTGTTGGAAAGTTAATGTTTCAGATATTCATGACAAAGTTAAAGCAAAGCTCCTAACAGAAAGTAAAAAGGTCAAAATGCAAATACAAATCCGATGCACTGAGATTAAACTAGATTTGCTGTGCTTTATATCACATATTCTCACATCCTCATGCTTCATAATCCTCCACTAGCTGGCTCAACCGATCTCTGACGTATGATGGGACAAACTCTCTTTATTTAAGTTTCATTTTAAACATCTCATGAAACGTTAAACTCAAATTCAAACATTTTCACACTGTCTGCATGACAGATGGTGATAAATGTGTTGATCCCTCGACTTATCTTGGCTCAATATTTGGCCAAAATATTTGCCACAGCAAGATGGTGAACATAGCAACATTATGCCTGTATAGCAGCTAGCCTGAGCAACCAGCATGAGTAATTACAGTGTCACAGAGACAAGTCACTGTGTGCTAATTTTGGATGACAGTGGAGGTGTGTGGGATGAAGACACAAGCAAGCAAGGCTAAGCTAAGGAGCACAGACACTTGTTAGCAGGTGCCGGCTGTGGCGGTTACTAACTGTGCTGTTTATATCCTAAGGCTGCGTATCTGTGCCTCGGTGCGCTGCGGCACATCACACTCGAACATGATCACAGTAATTAGGAGCAATCGCAAAGACCTTATTGTTCTTTTTTGAAGGAGAAATGAAGCCCCCTGGTGAGCCTCAAAACCGGAATGTTTTAAATGTTTTTTAACATTCAGGCAGCCAACTCCAACCTATTTACATGTATTACTGCCAAATTATGGACCTTGGTGGAAGTATATAGATGCAGTTTCATTTCTGCCCCCTCAGATTGTAGGTTTGCCTTTGAAAAATGTGACATGGTTCAGTAAAAAACATGCAGGGTTATCACCAGCATTCAGTAAAATAATAAATGTCGCTCAGAGTAATGATTCTGTTGTTGGACATCAAACTAAATGTATCGTGGAGCATAATGAAGTAATGAGTTCACACTGTGTCACAGTGCAGCAGCAGGAAATGAGTCACTGTGACGCAGAAGCATTTCCATGTTAAAGCCAACCTGAAATCTGAATTCTCCCCACATAACAAACTGCAGCTGAAGCCCTTTCCCCTCTTTATCTGTGCCTAAAGAACATAAAGCTGTTTGTGGAGCTTTGTTCCTCTTTAAGCTTCTGTAACGTCAGCCCGTATAGCTTAAAGCCAAAGATACAAGTTAACCATTTAAATCCACAAATTTTATTCCATCCATTCGCTTATCCTTTCCTGGGCCGGGGGGGGCTGGAGCCCATCCCAGCTGTCTTAGGGTGAGAGGCTGGGTTCACCAGTCTGTCACAGACAGACAACCGTTCACTCACCCCTTCATACCAAGAGTTTCTAATTAACCTGTCCCCACTAACTGCATGTCTTTGGAGTGTGGGAGGAAGCCGGAGTACCCGGAGAGAACTCGGCCTGATGGTGGAACTGAACTCAGGACCTTCTTGCTGTGAGGCAACAGTGCTAACCGCCGTGCTGCCCACAAAGTTTATTATTATTATTGGTTTTTAGTAGTAGGATGAGTCAGTGTAGTATTAAATAAAGTTACATTTTGTCCGTCTGCATCTGCATTTTAAAGGAGCTGAATTCAGACGGTTTCTTTAGAGCTGAATGTGGCTTTAACACTGATCATTCACTTAGACTGTATATAAAAGATGGCTATCCCCATCTGTGACATCTGTTTGTCTGTAAACTGTTATTCTGAAGCCTTGAGCTGAGGACTGATGTCATCTTGTTTTTTGTTCATGTTAGATCTGATTGAAAACTGCAGACGCTGCTGGTCAGGCAGCCAAACTGGTTTCTACATTTGCTAAATAATATTCCCATTTAGAGTGAAGTTACTGTTTGACTGACATTCATGTATTATGTAACACTTGAAACTAGTGACTGAGTCCATTAATACATGCCGAAGTGAAACGTTCAGGTGAAAAGTTTCGTTTCTTTCGGTGCCTGAATCCTCTGATGGCAAACACTGAGTGAGATTGTTCATTACTGGCTTGACTGCGTTACCAGAAGAAACCCAAATTTAAACTAGAACAATGTTTGAATTTGATAGGGACAGGGCTGCTATATTTGCCTTTTGGCTGACAACACCAAGGAGCGGGGAAGGGAGAGAAGGAGAGAGATGTAGAAGTGAAGGATGTAGTTGGCAGAAAGCGAGTGACACGACGAGAATCATGAAGGTGGACAGGTAGCCAAGGCAACATTGTTAACACACCCTGGTAGCTTCTGCTTTGCCCTCATTCTTTGTTTTTTTATGTAAATAATTTCACATTGTGTATGTGTATTGTAGATTCCCTCCGGTTTCCCCGTAATATTTATTTGCTTTAAAAATATTCAGATTATTAGTTGTTTTCTAGTTGACGTGTGTGTGTGTGTGTGTGTGTGTAACTGTTAATGCAAACGGAGGAATAATGATGGACAGGAAGAGAGCAGGAGGCAGGTGGAAAAGTGGACAGACTGTCAGATGCTCGATGGTAAATTGTCAACAAATATGTGACTTTAAATATTTTAAGATATTATCGAGGTCAAAAATAAGGCCAAGCTTTGTTTTGTGGTTATAAATATGGTGATTGCAAACGACCAGTCCCTATGTTTAATTTTGCGATTAGAAAATAGTACATATGCAGTCAGGTTTTGTTTCCTCTTTCTGGTAGTTATCATTTTCACCAAATTAATTATGCATGCTTTAAAAGCTCCTGAACTCTCTGTGAAGTTCTAAACATAATCTCTAAAAATAAAGCGACTGCAGCGACAGGCACGTCCAAAGACAAAGATGATGCCAGTCTGACCTTTAAGTTCATCCTCCGAGCTGCAGGATTTGGCCGTTTCCTTTGATTGGAGCTGGAGGAAGCAGTTCATCACAGCAGAGTCTGTGTCTCTGAGTCTCCCCCCCGAGACATTTATAGTCCAGCCTTGCAGGAGAGTCAGGCCTGGAGGGGCCTCAGCCATCCCATGCTCAGAGATGTTCAAACCGACTCAGCCAGCCATTCTCAGTGTGGTTGAGCAGCAGCTCAGCTCTGAGCTCCTCCTGAATGACTCAGCTCCTCGTCCCATCTCTAAAGCTGAGCCCAGAAAGCTCATTTTCACCACTTCTGTCCATAATCTTATCCCTTCAATCTCTATCCTCCGTCTGTAGGCACGGATGAGGGTAGGAACTTTATCTTCAGCATCCTGTTATCCCCTTATAGTCCAGCTTTCCAGCATTTCAAGATAACATGCCCCGTTGCCACATCTGGGTTACAAATCTGTTGATTTTTCTTCTCTTACTTGATTTTCTTTTACCAGGATCTAAACTGTTGGAATAACAGAAAGATTTGACTCACTCTGAGCTGCAGCCATCAGCTCGGTTACAACAACAGAAGAAGTGCAGTGTTACACGATACTATAGAGATGAAGGCGGGAGAGACTTGGACATGTTTTCAGGTCAATCAGTAAAACAACAGAAGTGTTGCATGTTCCAACTGAAGCATTTCAGACGGCTCTTATTGAGACATACTTGCTCTTTTTGTTTCTACAGGCATCATTATTACACAATGACCTCATTTACTGTAACTTCTCATTCCCAGTGTTACATCACACCAGAGAGCAAAATAAACGGGAAACTGTAAAATCGCCACAATAAAAGTAAGAATGTGGGACGTTAAATTGAGAGAAAAAGAATCGAGTTTATTTAGTAAGTTTGCATTCGATTATCCACTCAGCTCCTGGTTCCTCGCAGCACTGATTCTTGTTCCTCCTCATGTTTGCAGCCTAAATCCAAAACACGCAGGACTACAGAACCCGACATCAAACGCTCTCCAAACCAGTGCTTCCTGATCTAAAAGCCTGTCGTTGAGGGCCGGCGGTCTTTGATCTCAAGTGGTAGCCCTGGCCCTCTCTAGGTGTGCGTTTTACTGTTTCTTAATTATAGCCAGGCTGCTGTCTGGAAGTGTTTACTGCAGCTAGCATGCTGGCAGGCAGCCTGGCAGCTAAATACTTATGAGGCAGATACTTCCTCTGCTTCAGCAGCAGTGGGCGAACCGAGGGCGATCTTTGCTGGCCTGCGTGGGGGATGGCCCTTGTGTTGCATGTCAGAAAAGCTTGGGAGAGCTGGTCCTTCATAAAACATGAAACATGTCACTGCTGACTTGTGTTTTCTTCTTCCTTCACTCATACTGAGGAGAAGTGATCCGGTAGAACCAGCAGCGTGTCATTCAAGCTCTATCTGCAGTCCAGTGTTGGCCTGGTTGTTTCTCACGTTTGCTCCAGAGATTCGTGGTGCGAGTTCTCTTACAAAACCTGCATCATTTGTAACTCGTTTCCATATTTGGGTATTTAAAATCTGTGGCTCTAATCTGACTCGCTGAGCTGCTGCGTGTAAGCCGAGGCCTGTAGTTACAAATGAAGTCATTAGAAAGTGACACAAAGTTGGCGTGCGGCACCTTCTCCATTAAATTTGCAGCACAAATAACATGAAATCATCTCCTCTTGTGATACTTGTGGCACTCTTAACTCCAGAGAAACTGCATAGCTGTGAGTCATGCACGAGAAGGAGGAGACCAAATTTATCTGCGTTTTGCGAGCAACGATTTTCAAAATCTGATGCTGGCAATGAACTACGTGCTGAATTAAACAGGCTCCAGCTCCAATTAAGCCTTATCCACCTAACAGTCCTTGGGTGGTCTTCCAGATTAAGGCTCGAGGACTGAAATGTCTGTGAGAGATTTTTATTTGATGCACTGATTGCACAGCTGGACTTGTTTGAGTTAAGGAGGATATAATAATTATAAGGATGCAGATGTGTGCTCTGCTGTGTGTTGCGCTTTGGGTTGCTTTCCAAATCCGAAGCCACTGGGATAAATGATCACGCTGTTTTTTCTCTGTTTGCTGTGTGCCTCCTCCTGACAGATGGACCCTGCTCTTTATCTGCTAAATATGCTGCTATTATGATACATTCATAAAATGAGGAGAGACTCACTGTAAGGTTCAAGAAAGCCGAAGCGATGAGGGTTTGGTTGATTCATGAATGGACTGGACCCGTGTAACACTTTTCTACACCATGTCTCATTCACACTCTGATGAATGCATCGGGAATAGCTCAGGGTTCAGTAGATTAGATGATCTGCTCAGCCTCCAGAGCTGCCAGCCAACAGGACCTGCTGTTCCCCGGCAGCCTCCCAAAGGCCTGCCAGGCCTGACTCTGCTGAGCCTCTGAGCTCAGGGAGATCAGGGTGGTACGGCTGTAAGTCGTACCCTCCTAAGCAACCCCCTTTTTTTGTTTTACGTTACTGTTTTCCCACTGTTACTATTAAAATATGGATTATATATAATATGAGACTTAAATCCATCAGCATAGATCACCCACATCCACACTAATGTAATTTATAAAAGTTCTGCTTAGTGCGCAGGCTAAGTTCTCTGGGTTCATCTGAAAAGCAACGACGGCCTTGAAATGATTATCTCTGATATTTGCATGGAAACGATGAATCCTGGAGCTTTTTGCTTGGTTGAATGAAAGGTCTTGAACTCAGTAAGTCTGCACACTGTTGGTGAAACTTTTTATACGACTTGGAAACCACTTTGTTTGCTTCAGAAACTCTCTTTGAGGCACTTTTGAGATTTTAAGTTAAATATGTGGAAGTTTATTAAACCTTCTAAATTTATACCCGTCATGTGAAACTTGTGGATAGAAAACTAAAGAGCTTTTCACCGTTTTGGGAAATCTGGGCTCCATGAGCACATTTGGGTCTGTTTATGGGAGAATAATGACGCGTTTGATCCTCAACACACCTGGTTTGTTGGAAGCTTTAGTAAAGGGAATGCAGTTTAACAGCTACAGTACGTCCATCGTAAATGGTTGGAAGGAGGGAAACTTCCTTTTTCTTGGTCACCTGATTGAAACTTGCACCACGTGCCTCTTTTAAAAAAGAATCGGAGTAAATGACGAAGGAATTCAGCTGACCCTTAGATGTCAGGCGGGGTGTATCATTCCCATCACCCCTCCTCCCACTGCGTGTCTCTCAGTTCATGTACACTCACATGAACACAGCTGATGGTTCACATACTGAAGATATTTGATTTGCTACCCTGAAAGGGAAAGAGGGGAAGCTTCTCATGTCTGATGTATTTTTGGACCTTTACTCTGGCTCTGTGTTTCATCCAGCAGAGAGAGGATTGAGACTGATTTGACATAGCATATGTTATGTTGTTGCCATTAATAATGCATTACGACCTCTTTCTGTGTCTCTCTGTCAACCATGTGGTAGTCTGCCACTTTGGTCCAGGCGAAAATATTTCAGCTATGAATTGGATTACAGTGAAATGTGATTTCCTCTTTAGAGCCACCAGGTTTGTAGTTTTGAGCGCACTGCCCGGATGGTTATTGGTTGGCCTGCCATGGCAACAGATACAGAAATCGGCATTTGTTAACTGCTAAGAAGCTAATTGCTAAATATTATAAAACTTCAATATGAGTTTGTATTTGGCTCAAAACCCTTAACACATAATATGCAACTGAAAACAATAATAAAAGGCATAATTTGATGATGCTGTGAAGTAGTTTGAGTTCATGGGCGTTGTCTCACATTTTCCTTTCCTCACAAAAATCTCACTGATGTGATTCAGACAGGAAGTCTTACTCGTGTTAGCGCATTACTTTTATTCATACTGTAGAATTTCATTCTTATGTTATATGAACTTCTAATTGACCATGAGATGAATCAGCTACAGCTGCTTTATAATTATGAAGAGGGTTTGTTTATAGGGTTAGCCCAGTGCTGCTGTCGCTTCTGGGTTTGAAAAGGAAACCTCATCTGGAAATGCTTCACATTCTTTCTGATGACCAGCAGGGGGCGCCTCCTTTGATTAAAGCAAGATGTCTGATCTATAACCTCAGGAAACATGCTTCCAGTGAGTTTATGATTATATTGGTATTGGAGTTTTAGGTTATGTTTAGTATAACATGAAGTCAATTCAGTTCAGTTTGTTTGAATTCAGTTTTATTTATATAGCATCAAATTATAGCCAACTGCTGCCTTGAGGCTTCTTATACTGTAAGGTAAAGAACTAGCAAATATAGAGAGCAAACTCCAACAAGCAGACGACTCCCTGTGAGCAAACACTTAGTGACAGTGGGAAGGAAAAACTCCCTTTTAACAGGAAGAAACCTCCGGCAGAACCAGGCTCAGGGAGGGGCGGGGCCATCTGCTGCGACCAGTAGAGAGCTAGAGGAGGAAGACGGGACAAAGACATGCTGTGGGTGAATGTTATTCTTGATTTATTTCTGACTTCTCATAGAAGTCTAGTGTACTCGCTCAGATTTGGGTATAAAAATGTGAGGTATCCCCCAGCGACACACCGTCAGTGCTGTGATGCCGTCATCACCACCAGCCGTCATCATCATATTTAGTTCCCTAATATTTAGCTTTGCTGCCATATTGACACAACAGAGTTCTGTTTAAACGTGCCTCAGTATTGGGACCAGTGCAGAGGTCCACCAGGAGATGACCTTCAGCTGGAGATTGGCGAAATGAATATGTGGTCTGGTTTGCTGCTTTTTGTTGGCGGGGTTATCAAACTTTCTCATGGCACGTCATCTTTCCTGCAAGTTTTTCTCATGTGTTATATTAAGAGGCAGAGGCTGTGCGGGAGTCATACATAATTGTCTTCACTGGCATGCATAAGCATAACTATACAGCGTGCCTTTATTTAAACATGCATTCTTCAGCTGACTAATGAGGCTAAACTCTGCAGTCACTGTCAGACACATCTTAAAGTAATAGACTCAGATGGAGAGTCACTGACTACAGGCTCACTCTGTGGCTGCATGACTGACAGATTCTAAGAGTTTAAATAGAAATCTGTTTGATTGAATCTACATCTGGCTTATGAGTGCATGCAGATTTCCTTGCTTTTGATTAGTGAAGATAAGTATGATGTGAGAGGAAAAGACAACTGCAGTGAGAGATGCATGTGTGGACCACAGCGTACCAGGATGACGAATAAAGTGTAACTTATGGAACTGCTTTAAAGCATCCATGAAATTCCTCTTTAGTCCCAGTCGTTTGTTAGATAGAGGACGGGCCAGCTGGAACAAATCCCTCCTCCTCTCTTTCTATATGAAGGGTTTTGTTTTTTGTGAGAATACCTGAGCAGACAGACGGTCTTGACCAATCAGCTGATAGATGCAGACAGTGTGGTAGCCTAACCTGAACAGCACCAACTGGAAATGTGACTTTTATTATTAACCTTTAAGTTTCCAGCAGCTGTGCAAAGCTTGGCCACCTTTAACGTGTGTCACGTTGCATAATCGGCTCTGAATGGTGAGGCGCTGCTGTGTCTGAGGTGTGTGTGTGAGACTTGCGAGTGTAAATACACTGCAGGTCTGATGGGTAAAACAGTATGCTGTCAGAGCAAACGCTCATTGTAACTCAGACGTTCTGCGATCATCCTCCTCAAATTCCTGCAGCTTCGGCAGCGTTTACAATGTTGAGATTCATCGAGAGTGACAAAATGAGCAAATAAAGCATGCTGATGTTTTGCTGAGAGCTACGTGTGCTCAGTGGCCTACACTCTTGGCCTCAGAGACTTAAAAGAGCATTCTGGACATGCACAGCTCCTGACATATCTGGAGCTACTGTGTAGGAGGGGCGGGGGCAAAAAGGCAAAAAAGAAGAAGAAAATATCCTATTTGATTAGGGAAAAAAAAGAAAAAGTAAGTGAGCCAGTTCCTCTTTGCGGTGAACTGTAGCTAGGCACAAGAGTTTTATTCACCGACAGTTCTTAATGTTCCCTGTTGACTTAGCCAAGGCTTGTTGCAGAGGCTTGACCCCAGAGCTGTTTGGGTATATGGTTTGAGGTGCAGGGGAGAGGCACACCAAGATATGCAAAAAGTTTTCTCCTCTGCAGTCGTGGGTTCGGCTCGGCGTGCAGTGCCGAGGTGCTTGCATTGATATTTATACGTTTAAACATTTTTAATCGTGACCTATATAAACCTAAGACGAGCCCACATTTTCTGTTGTCGTTTCAGACGGACATTGAGAGCCATTCACCGGCGCGAGGTTTTATTTTAAGTCAAGTGTGGAATCCCACCGCCTCCTCAAAGCCGTCTGTAAATGTTTGCTCTGTTTGGTGGAGCGGCACAAAACGACACAACCAAATGAATTCCTGCGTTGTTTCTCAGAGCAGAGGCTACCTGATATTTTTGCCAAAATGATAATTCTTTTGATTACTTCATTCTTCTCCAAGATTGATTTTTCCAAAAACTGTTTCCAGTGAAGCTGGGGGGAAGCTTCAAACACACACAGATATATTGAGGATAGTAGTGGCTCATTGCCATGTTTGACGTTTATTAAGTAGACATCTGAGATGTTTTTGCAGTTTCCTGTTTATCATTTTCAGAAATACTCTCTAGTTGTTTTTCAGATTATCAGCAGGCCTCTGCTGAAATTTGTGAAAAATAAACTTCTGCGAATTCCTTTAAAGAGTGGGGATGAAAATGTCAGGTAATGATGACGAAGGTTTGCTCACATTTTTCAAAGCAAACACACCTTTGGACAACATGGAGGGTGAAAGGTGGCAGTGTCCCGGCTGAATCCAGGCCTTTTTTTAACATTGCAGGTTTTTTTTTCAAATGAAAGCACGTTCGTACCGACCTCCTTAAGAAGTTTAGACTGAAAGAGACTGTTTTTGAAAAACTGGAGCCCTTCAGCTGAATCCCATGTGTTTTCTTTGGCAGAGGAGTGCTGTCTGCTTGGCAGGGGCTGATGTTGGGGATATTAAACTGATGGAACACAGGGTTCCTGATCCCTTTTTTGAGGTTTGTGTTTAGGTAGGACATTGTCTCCGCTGATATCGGATAATGCCGAATACTGGGTCACAGAAAATATGTCACAGTAAACTCTCAGCAAGGGCAATCGTGGAATTGGAAAGTGTGTTTTGACTTAGTGTCTTCACACTAATTATAGTATTGATTCCACATAATAATTCACTACAGATTTTATCATACAGGCTGCATCCCAGAGAAATGATTTTCAGCTACAGACGCATTTCCCCAATGTTTCTTTCTTATTCCAGTGTTTCCCAACCTTTTGGAGCCACGGTACATATTCTCATTAGAAAAATCACACGGCACATATTCTCATTAGAAAAATCACACGGCACATATTCTCATTAGAAAAATCCCACGGTACACCACCAAACAAAAACGTCGCAAAAAGTATATTGATCATTTTTCTAAATTGGCTGGGTTTGTCCCCAGTATACCTGTTTTGCTTTCTTCTGAACGCTACTCATGCTGGGGAATCGTAATTTCTCCAGGACCCAAGTCGGATTGACTACTTTTCCTTTTCAAATATGTATCTATTGCTATTATGTGCTGCGACTATTATGTAATTTCTCCTTTGTCTTCTTCTGTTTTACTGGCAGTAACCTAGCAGGTAGTTGTGCTGCCCTCTAGTGGAAGAGAATGTAGTTGTTCTCACGCCGATCGCTTAGAGTACTAATCAGGTGCAACCAGATAACCTTCCACAGCACACCTATGTCCCACGGCACAGTGGCTGGGAAACACAAAGATATTACCCAGGTAGTGGCTTGAATGTGGGCGACGTGAGATGCAGTAACTGGTCTGTTCATAAAAGCTTTACTGACTGTCTTCTTCATCTAATCTAGTTTTACTAATACGTTAATTAAAGGTATGCTGAGGGTGATTTTACACATGATATATGTGATCACCTTTTTTATTATAGTCTGATTATTCAGCTTGCATCCACTCATCTCTTGATAATAAATGCATAAAGTTACATCGGTGACTGCAGAGAATCAGCTGCAGGAAACAAAGCTCCCTGACCTGGAATGTAAACCAGAGGTCCCCACCCCCCGGGCCACGGAGCGGTACCAGTCTGTGAGTCGTTTGGTACCGGGCCGCAAGAGTTGAGGCTCAGGTGTCAAATGTGTGGTTTTCAGGGTTTTTATTGTTAACTTGGCTTCCCTGGGTCTTTTCCCGTGTGTTATGAATAAATCCTTTTCTTTGATACCGATACTGGTTTTATTTTGTTGTATTTATACGCAACACTTTAAAGGCCGGTCCGTGAAAGTATTGTCAGACATAAACTGGTCCGTGGCGCAAAACAGGTTGGGGACCTCTGCTGTAAACAGTCGTGTTCTTATGAATATGATCGTAATCATGAATAGGTGTGATTTATGGCCCTGGGATTATTCTGGGTGTTGTTTGTAGTCTGAGGAGGGATTGGCTGCCTGCAGGTGAGAAGTCTGCGTGAAGAGCAAAAGAGGGACTGAACTGGTTTCAACCATGAGCATCAAGATTTCAACTCAAATTTAGATTTTTATTTTCATAATCTGGCTCATCGTCGTAATGCCGCAGTGGAAAAACCCTAAAAAATAACAGGAATTCATGAAGTTAAACTGTTGTAGTCATATAAAAACCTGAGAGGACAGCTCATGTCTCGTTTTCATACCTCAGTGTTTATAGGATTCAGCAAACGTTACTTGGAGGACAGCTCTCAGACGGGAGTCAAGAAATGACCTGTGATCAATTTGAGCACCCGTCTGTGTAAAATGTAAATCGATAGAATGCGATTATGAAACCTTTCATCACACTGAACTAACTAAACTGGGCTATTGATTAAATGACTGAGACTCACCACAAAGAAAAGCAAGCAGCACTTATCATCGGGTCGGCCATCGCAGGAGACGACACGGAGCTGTTAAACTTTAATCATCAGAAAGCTACAGACTGAATTTGATCAGAAAGGTTTTCAGCTGCCTCTTCGTCGATAGCCTGTGTTGATTCAGCTCTCACGAAGATAGTTTGGTTCTAAATAAGCAATTTCAGTGACATTAAAAGTTAGGAGTGAAACGGTGTCAGCCTGTGCAGAAGTCTTTAGGTTTGTAGTGCTCGCTGTAAACTCTGGATGGACGACAGTTGGTCTGATGTTGTGCTGTCTCTGCTTAGAAATGTTGGCCTCTGTGGTCTGGCTCTGAATGGTGTCTTAGGTGTTTCTCTAACTGATCACTGTGCTTTAAAATCAAGAAGGTCTCAGAGGAAGAAGTACGTTAAAATGATCACACTCAGTAATATTTTGTCTCTCTGATTAATTGGTTTGAAAAGGCCACCTTACACCTTTGAGCTCTGCAGATCTGAGGTACGGTGAAAGGGCAGAAAGCTGCTTTTGCAGAACATTTAGTCACAGGGATTTCAAATAATGTTGCTATTTTATCGTAATAAAGATTTGTGCCAAATGTTGTTGAAATTAAGGCAAAAAATGTCTTTTGTAAGGTCACAATTCCTTTTAGCTTTGACCTCCAAATTCAAGAGACACTGAGACTCGGCTGTCCCGGTTAGGCTGAGCCAAAAACCAGAAAAAGAGTCTCAGATACTAATTCATGCTAAAATTACTATTGGATACTCATTTACAACCGTATAGATACCATCAGTGTTGTCTTTGCCTCATCCCGGTGAAACTACATCACACAGCACCTGCAGACAGGTACGCAGCCCCTCCCCTCACTATCAGCCGAGCACATGAACAGTAGCTGACATGTTAACCTAGCCGGCGTTAGCTTACACGTTAATGTTAGCTGCATACCCGATATCCACAAGCCCAGCCTCAAGGGTCACACGCTGAAATGAGAGAAACTCTGTGTGCACGAGTGAAACCACTGTGTTTACATTTTTAATGTATTACTTTAATTTAATTTATTACCTCTAAACTGTATTTGATCAGCAATTGAATCAGTGAACTGAGTGATCAGAAGCACGGCACTACCTAAGATCATTTTAAAATATTTGTCATATCTATATCTATATATATAGATGTAGATAGATATAGTTATACAAACAAAGTGGTGGTGGCTATAGGACACAGTGGTGGTAGACAAACAGAAGCAGACGGCCGTAGCGATAAATGTAGCAGTTCTGAATGACAGCGATATCAGGAAGAAGGAACACGAGAAGCCGGAGAAATACCAAGGGCTCAGAGAAGAGCTGGAGAAGATGTGGAGGGTGAAGGTGACGGTGGTCCCCGTGGTAATCGGAGCACTCGGTGCGGTGACTCCAAAGCTAGGCGAGTGGCTCCAGCAGATCCCGGGAACAACATCGGAGATCTCTGTCCAGAAGAGCGCAGTCCTGGGAACAGCTAAGATACTGCAGGACCCTCAAGCTCCCAGGCCTCTGGTAGAGGACCCGAGCTTGAAGGATTGACCGCCCGCAGGGCCGAGTGGGGAAATTTATGTGTGTATTTATGTATATATACATAAGCATTGGAATCAGGTAATCAAGGCACCGTGTTAAAGTTATTTTATCAAATTTTTTTTATGAGGCCGTTTCCAGCTGCAGTTTTGATGTTCTGATGTCTGACATTTGTCCACCTGAATCATCTGATCAAGAGCCTGTTAGCTGAGTTCAGTTCAGTCCAGGTAACGGTCCCTTACCTTACACGAGCCTTCAAAATGCATTAAAAATTCCTGACTAGTGATATAAGCTCATTAAATGTGGGACTCGTGACCAGGAGAAAGCTGCAGTTTGAAGCTTTTGGACCATCTGCAGACAGAAGTGTGAGGAAAACACCCGGCTGTACAAGCTCACTGCTGGCTATTATCATCAATTAGGCATGAAATAACAGGTGTAGACTAACAGAAACACCAAAAAGCTTTCCAAGGTAGGCATGCAAGCTTGAGAGTGCAACAATGCTAATTTCCTTTATTGGATTAGCTTCAGTTCCTCTGAATTCCTGCTGCCGGAGACATTTCATGATGTTTTATGCTAAATTCTGGCCTCAAGTTATCACACTTCAATTCTCCTAAAAGAGATAATTATGTTCTGTTTCTCCAGGTAAAAGCATCCAAATACATCCTAAAGTTAACCATCCTCTAAATATGAGAACCTCGGTGTGTGCTTTAGTTTTTAATTTATTACTATTTTGGGCTCTGACAGCAGCTGAAACACAGATAATGATGCTGAGTTATATCCTGACTCTGCTACGTTTGACCTGTGATTGAATAGAAATGAGCAAATATACACTAGAAACCAGATGAAGTGAATAACATCTCAGTACAGATGAGAATGTTCGGCTGGAAAACCTTCACCCATGGAAAGAAGTGTTACTTAAACACGGATCACCTAGTTTCACATTACTGAATACCTGAGACCCCCTCATTGGTCATGTTTCCCCCCTCGAGCAGGTACACGGGACCAGTAAGTGCGTATTGATTGGACATGACTTTCCTGACATGATAACTCAAATGATTGATTTCCAGCGTTGAGCTGAATTGAAATGATATTGTGGTTTATGCTGGAGCTGTGAGGTGTAGTCGAATCAGTCAGCAGCTCAAGGACATCTGAAGATGTCACAATGAGATTTTTCACTGTGAATGAGTGACGTCGTTTCTGAATAACGTAATAATATGTATGTTAATCTAGATTTCTAAGGTTTGATGTTGTATCCATAGGGATAGATACTGCTGCTCTGCTGTGCTGAAGACGGAGATGAGTGTGTAGGCTGAACCTACGGCCACGAGCGTGTGTATCGACCAAAAACAAGATTGTGAATATAAGTGGTGAAGATGAGCTTCCTCTGAAAGGTGCCTGGGCTCTCTGTGAGACGCAGGATGAAGAAGTGTTATGGAGAGGCTCAGTGTGGAGCCACTACTCCTCTGCACTGAGACGAGCCAGGCGTCTGACTCAGATGCCTTCTGGACGTGTTTCGGATGAGGTGTTTTATGCATGCGTCCAACTAGAGAGGGACCCTAGGGCCAGGTTTCAGCTGGCATAGGAACTCCACATTTCTGCTCTCAAATAAACATTCAAAATCCATGTTTACGAGCTTATTCAATCACTTTTGTTATCTGAATGCCGAAGCTCTCACTGGCATCCTCGTGTCTGAGACGATAAAATAAATGAAAAGACGCCGTAGTGCTCCTGCAGGTGAAAAGAAACACCGCGGCGTGTCTTTAATCCTTTCACGTACAGCCACCTGTGACTTTAAAAAACACACCCATACGTATGAGACACTGCACAACTCTGTGCCCTTTTGTTCAGAAAGGTTGGTGTGTGTCTCTTAAGGCCACGCTGAGCTTAAAGCGAATGCTGTGGTTCAATGACAACATCACAGAGACAAGCTGGCAGGTGGCACACAATATGTGCTTTTACCCCCCAGCTGTAAGAGGCTGATGGGGTACAGTTGTCACCCCGCCGGGCGGGCGGCGTGGAGCCTAAGTTTATGAATGTGATAACTCTGGAAATAGACGATCCAGGAGCTTCAGATTGATGCTGTAGGTGGAACTACTACAAATCTGATGAGTTTGAATCCCGATGACCTTGACCTTCAGATTATATTTTCATCATGTGAATGCGATAACCTGAGAACAAGGCGATGTAGGATTTCAAATTGATACCATAGGTGTGTCACTGGAAGCTTTTTTTTTTTAATGTGAGAAAACACACCCAGGGCTGGACTGGGACAAACATCAGCCCTGGTGTTTTTGGTCTAGACGTCCCACTGTGATCGCTCAGCGAAGGTAGGCAGAGGCACCGTCACGTTAAGACGTCTGACCCTTCAGGACGGCCCATCGGCCAAAAAGTGCGTCGGCCCACCGGGAAAATGCCCGGCATGCCAGATTAGCAGTCCAGCCCTGGGTAGTTATGCAAACCAGGCAGTAATGGACTCAAACTAGAATTTAATTTCCTTCTAATAATATTTGCCTCAACATGCATTTAATGCCCATAAGCCTAAAAACGCCCCGCTCCTCTGTCTTGTTCCCCTGTGACCTGTTTTTTTTTTTTATATAAGACTCATTAGACGGCTCGGCTGGCTGTGCAGCAGTGTTAGAGGAGATGGCATCACTGTAATGGAGTTTAGTTTAAAAGTATTTGTTACAGCAGCCCTACAAGGCTCTGCCTGCCCCCCCCCCCCCCCCCCCCCATCCACCCCCTCCCCGCTTCCAGCTACCTTGAATTGAATAAGCAGAAGAAATTGGAAGGACAGATTTGTTCGAGACACATTCAGCGTGCTATGATTTCTAATTTACCTTTCCTGAATGCATCACCGCTTCTCCGAGCTCATCCTTGCCAGAAAGAAGATAGAAATTTGCACAAAGCTTAAATTCATTTCAGAGCTGTTCTGTTTTCGGTGTTTGGATGAAAAAGCATGAAAAGAGGTGCGTTTTTCTGCAGTTTCTCTGCTTTTCAGGGATAGATGTCAATTTAATCTCAGGACAGCAGCATATATATATCCAACTGCTTATACTCCTCAATTCAAGCCAGAGAGCTCAGCACTTCCTGTGGTCGGCGTGGTGGAAACGACACACCTTACTCACTGTGTCGGGGCAGGATTGTAGCTTCAAGATGCAGTGAGCGTGTTTCTGGTAGATATTTGTTTCTGAGTGTTTACATTAAAGCGTGGTAGGATTCAACGAGCCGCTCTCTTCTCTCTGCTTCACTTCTGCCTGTTCTTAGATAAATAGGTTTAGAAGCGATGGAGACAACAGGACAGAGTTGAGATGGAAACTAGTTTATCAAAAAAAGCTGTTTTTAAGTAAAAGCTCAGACGGTCACTGTTGTTTTCTTTCAAGCTTTAGTTTCTTTGAGATCCTCCGAACGCTCCCCTGTGGAGTGTTGTTCTTAAACGCGGCTTTAATCAAAAATTTAAACGATTCAAATGTCAGCACCCGGTCTAATTACACACGCCCCTCTGTGATTTCGGTTTTTATTGTTTGCTCTGCGGTGTCTGAATAAGAAGGTGGCATTTTCAGCTGCTGAAATACTTCATAAGTGGTCAGACTTGAATGGCTTCCCTTGATAGCAAAACAGCTTTCATCCAATTATCTGTCAGTCAGTTTGTTAGCACGATCCTCCAGCTTCACCTTTAAAAGTCACCTCAATTTATTATGAGAGTGAGAACAGAGATTCAGATCTGGAGTCTGCCTCTGCTCGGCTGAGCTTAAATAGAGGAGCGTGATCTGTCGAAGACCCTTAAAGAACCTCACAGATGGAAAGAGCTCTCGGTATCCGAGCCCCATACATTCTGAGATGTTCAGCCATCTTTCATCCTCGGCTTTCACCTGCCGTTGGTAAATAAGAAAGAGCTACGGTGCATGAATCTCACTTCAGTTCAAGATATGCCTGCGGGCTCAGTTACTGTCAAGATTCCAGCCTCTTTGGCTTCGAGCTGAGGATTCAGAGTGGTGGATGAGCGCAGAGTAAATAAAGATGACGAGGTGGTTCTCGGTTCTGTCAGGAATAAATCATGGCGGAGATGAAGAGCAGGCAAACCGCACTCCGGCCTGATAATGCACGCTGACCTACAGAATATTTAGAATCTGTTTGCAAGCAGGCGCCTGCAGGTGCGCGATAAATATAAGCTGAGGAGAAAACGTGTTCAAGTGAGCAGAAAAATGTAAACTTTTCAAACACGGAGCACGTCTGTAACATTAGTCTGATGTAAGAGGTTTTACCTTACAGTCTCCACCATGTTACTTACTCTCTTTGATAAGGATGACGCGTCAGGAATCGCTGGATTTTTCTTCTTCTTTCCATTTGTTCCGATCAGCTGCAGCTGTCATCTAGAGTTCACTTGACTGTGAAGAGCGTTTATCTTCTGCGTGTGTTAGTTTTGCTTTGTTGGGATCACATAAACACTGATGCAGTTTTAAAAATCCTTTCTGTACGTCTGTGTCTGCTACTCAACGAGCTGTAATTTATCTTATGGTATTTGTTAGTGTCTGATTAGACAAGTGAAGTCAGAAATGGTGAAAACAGAGTTTCCTCGGTAACCCGCGCACACTGTCGTTTGTTTTTGGCTCGCTCTTTCTTCTTTTCTTGTTTGAGTGTTTATACATCTGTGCAAACTTCAGATTTGTCTTTGCAGAAATGTCCAGAGACCACATTTCTATGGGAGATGTCATAAAAACCCTCGTCATCTTATGCAAAACGGACCGTGTTTTCCGTATAAGCTGCAGCGTTTTAACACTGTGACGCCAAATGGCCCCGAATCAGGCAAAGAGTCGGTTTATACGGCACGATGAGTGAGTTTAAGCTCCACCTCGCCGTTTCTCTAAAGATAACTAAGGAGTTTTTTCCCTGCAGCGAACCACGTCTGAGCTCTGTCACGCAGTAAAACCAACACACTCGCATGTTTATCGTATTTCACTATTTTTGCTCTTATAATCACAGATGGCCAATTAAATGAGCCAGTTCATACGTGACACGTTTCTGCATCATAACCTGGTTTATTGTACTTAATCATATGAATCTTATTCTGTTGCCAGAAGTAAACTTGCATTAAACAGCGCTGAGCTTCTCCCCCAGACGTCATGTGGCTGCCAGACGTTTTCATTTCATTTCACTTGCAGCACTTCAGATACGAATATTCAGTTTATTGGTTTAGACTTTCAGCTGGGACGCTTACACAGTCACACAGTATCGATGCTGCATGTAAATTTAACTAAGAATTTAATTTGGGATCCATCCAGTCGTTTGTGTAAAGGAGGGGATGGAGTGCCAGCCGATTGGGGTCTCAGGAAGTGGGAAATGAGTTGAGAGTGAGGGTTGGTCACTAACAACATTAGCACACAGTCCACCAGACTGTTGGTGAAGAGGCCAGAGGGAGTTTAGTCCTGCCAGGAGTTTCAGAGCAGCAGGACCGATCGACTGAGCGCTAACACAATGTGTCTGCATACTGTGTGTACAGAGTGTGTGCGCTCACTTAAAATGTCACACACTCTCATATGGGTGACTGTAGTTTTGGAGCATAGCAAACCGAGCGTAGCATTAGTTAGCCTACTCACATTTGCCGCACCCCTGTAAGCCGGTTTGCAGCCCAGCTTCACCCCAGCTGCTCGCTTTGTACTCTTAATGAACTAATGTCATATTGTGTTGTTGCTGCTGCTCTCTCTGCTTTCTCCACTGCACATGTGTGCTTGGTAGGGAGGGCGCGTGCGACACATGGAAACATGGTGCCAAAGATACGTTACTGCTGCCTCTGAAAAAGTTCCTGCTTTGCATTTTAATTCAGAGACTAAAACTGTGATGTTTTCTATTCGTTACAGGTAACATGAAACATTTCAAGCCTTTCTTTTTTTATTTTTAAGGATTGTGAAGCCAGAATCTGGGACCTTATTTTTTTTAGCTTATAATCTAGATGAATAATTTTGCATTCCAGAAAGCATAATTTTAAGGAAACAGCTGTAAAGTGGTTTTAGGTTGTTTAGCATTGACCTTATTGTGTCAGCGTGTAACACCTTTTTCAGACCATCATTTGGTCTTGATGGGTTGCACATTCGGTCTGTTTGGGCATTATTGCGTTAGCCGGACAGCGTGACCCCTCATATCCGCCATAAACAACAGACATGACTGGCTTCTTATTGCAGGAAATCTGAGGTTGGCAGGTAGCCATCACAAAGCAATTTTGTGCTAATGTGTTACTAACGATGCAGCGCGCTGCAGGACCACCACCAGCCTTTGTTGGGTAACAAGGTGATAATTGCAAACAGAAAGCTGAAGAAAAAGAGTCACAACAATATGGCAAAGAAAAAGAGTCCTGCACATGCCAAGCAGTTAATGAGAGGCCCAGATTCTCTCTTGAATAAATTACTAAATATTACATTAGTGCGTCTGCCTTTGCTTTGTATTTATCCTGTATTTTATGCATTTTTCTAATTTTAATATTGTTCAGTAGGACATTCTGGTGTCATCTTTCTGTGTCTATACGTGGGAGAGGAAACAAATTGGGGGCATTTGACGTTCAGCAGATGTTCTAGTTGGATTTTAAAGACTGAGGCATTAATTTACATTTACATGAAAACACTGTCACAAAGTTTCTACATTATTAATACATGATGGGGGGATTTTGTGGGGCATGAAGATTTTACTTGTCTCTTAATAAAACGAATGCTATCAGAGCAATGAGGTTTCTGGGTCTATCCACGCTCGCTCGCAGTAATGAAACACGCTAATGCACAAGTTCTACACAGTCACTGACCTGCTAACCTGTTGCAGGCTGGGATGATTCGCACCGAATCGGATGAGTACTTCATCGAGCCGCTGGAGAAAGGCACTCAGGAGCTGGAGGACCAGGGCAGGGTCCACGTGGTTTACCGCAGGTCAGCTCTGCTGCAGACTCCCTTGGACATCTCTGTGGATTACCAGCTACAAGGTAGGAGGCACAACCACGGTTCCTGCTGTATTCTCTTACTTATCAACTAATGGTGTGACACTCCTGTGAGGTCACTGCGGAGGGTTTGCCGTGAAGCTTCTCCGTATAATTAAATCTTTTTGTTAACTGCTTGTGTCCAGCCCAAATTGTCTAAAAAGCAAACTCCTGAAAAATGAAACTGACCTTTACATCTGTGAAGAGTCCAGACTTCACCGTGTGGCTCACACAAATACAACAGTAGCAAGTTTTTAGAGATATGAAAATGACACACAAAACAAAACATTAAAAAAATGAATGTTGATATTGATGAAAAATGTAAATGTTGGCAACAGGAGTTTAGGTCACTTGTTAACATTTCAGCATTTATTCGTAGTTATCAGTGAAAGCAGTTAATTAGATTTCGTTCCCTGTGCTGCTGCTGCTGCTTTTACTGCTACTGTGACTTCTGCTGTTGCTCTGACTGTTGTTATTAATGCTCCAAACTGCAAATTTTACCCTCTATTTATACCAAATAAATGTCATTGTTGCCACTGTTGGAAAATGTAATGCAGGACTGTGAAGGAGAACCGTGCTCAGGAAGGGTGATGAAACCACTGACTCACCGTGTGTTTAGGAACAACAAAGTCTATATTAAAACATAGAATCGCTTCACCTGCAATTTTTAAAAAGGGCTTAAAAATATGAAGCAGGGTGACGACTGACTCGGGGGGAGCAGAGTCCTCTCCCTCTGGCTGTGGGTAAACAGAGGTGAGATACTGTGTTTAAGTCATGCGCACGCTGTGCTCGTGAGCCCGCGTCAGTTTGTGCTTACTTTATGATGAGATCTGAATTGTGACAGACGTGCTTAGTGTTGCATTTCTTTTGCCTTTTCTCCACACGTCGGTGTGCCAGTCGACGCATTTGTCCTGATTGCTGCTCTAAAACTCATTTTCTCTGCCTTCATGCCCCTGCATACTAAAAACTGATGATCAAAGCCATCCTGAAGAAAGAGCAGAGTATGTTGCAGGCAAATAGTTGCTCAATTTAAAGTTCCTCAACTACAATTTTGTTTCCATTTCCCCGCGCTCGCAAGCTGCCATGTGGGGATATTTATTCACCTGGAAGTTTGAGCAATCCCAAAAAGAAATTTGTCTTGGTGCGGGCAGAGGCCATAACCATTATTTCTGATGTAATTCAGTAAAGAGATTATAGAAATTAGAAAATGCACAAAAATAATAATGAGGTAAATAAATAACTTGATTCAATTATTTGTCCATGACTGTAAAATTAGGTGGAGTTTGAATGTTGTCGTTAGTGATTAACAGGCTGTGAGAGCTTGGATCATGGATGGACGGACGAGTGCGGATCTGAAACGGTGACACTTTACAACACAAAACCCCATTAATTCATTTAATATGTGTATATATAATAAACTCTGTTGCATAGACATCTGTGAGCTTGACTGTGAGATAATTCAATGGAGAGTTTTTGACTGTCACCTAATTTTCCGATGGTTATCACGTCGTGTGTAGTAACAGGGTAAATTACCAAGAAGCAGAGTAAATTTCATCCTCACCTCCCTCAGTAATGCTAATCCCATCCAAATGGGGCTCGAGTCAGTTTAGCATCAGCTGAGAGAGTTGGTACTGTGGGATAAAGCTCTGTCTTGGCTCTTTGCCTGCTTTGAAACAGACAACAGATGTTCTTTAAGAAAACACGAGAGACTGATTGTGCTGATAAGCACCAGCGCTCTCAGTAAGAAAGCTGAGAGACGTTATCAGAGGTCGGTTCATCAGGTGGTCTCATTCTTTAGTGGCAGAGGACAGAGGCATGATCCCATTATCTGATTTGTCTCATTTAAGGAATTAATTTCTAACAAATCAAAGAAAAGAAGGACAAAGGAAAACATCTGTGACAGCTGTGAGCTGTGCTGAGAGTACAGGTCCAGAAATATGATGACACAAACGTCCTGCAAAACTTTAACAGTGTTTTCAATGATTTAGTTACACAATGTAAATCCTGAAAAACTGACTTTATGTGAAGAAAGTGTGTTATTTCATCACCTCATGTAAAGACGGCAGTACTTAAACTGAGTGAAGTGAAAATTGGTGATCTAATTTTAAGTTAAAATGGGATAAATCAGCAGAAAGTGTAACTACGAAAAGCTGATCTTGTGCCTCGAACGCCGCAGACTGAGAGAATTTAATGAACATTTGAACCAGGAACGCCGGCCGATGATGGCGGCGAGCTCCTCCACACAAACACTACAAACCACATCACTGATCCACATTAATGCTAAACAAAGCATAACTGTGATCACAGCACTACTAAATCAACTATTTGAGGTGCTGAATTTTCTCTGGTCTCTGTGCAGTGTTAAAAATATTAAAAATATCCACATAATACAATAAAATAAATTCAAGCAGTACAAATTAAATTAATTTCACTAGTTTTATTTAAATACGTTGCTGCATTTATACCAATTTCCCCCATTTACATATTTCACATTACTTATTTATAATATTTATAAAATATTGAGTATGTGGGATACCAAAACTACTAAATATAAATGGATTAAATAAATATTCCAGATGCTCATTTAAATCTAAATTGAGAGCAGTGGGTGAAAGCTGTTTGTCAGACCAGTAGAGACAGCGGGAATTCAACTGGGAGGAAGACGTTTGGAAAACAGCGAGTGGACGCGAGCACAGGCTGATCAGCACAGGCTGAACTTACTGATCACTTCATGCGGTGGCTACATGTGAAAGAGATATCTGCTGCTGCTCGACAGTAAACATGCTTCTTTAGTACATTTATAGTAATTTAAAGGCCACAGTACCCCATCACTTAGCTGAGCCCTGGCACCATTATTTACAAGTGCTGCATCTTGTTTATTATGAAATGCTTCCTAACAGACAGGAAGGCACGAGGGAGGTGCCGTGGCGAGGCCTCATCTGGTCGCTTCATTGTAGAAACGCGCAGACATGATGAAAGATGGTGATTCTGATCCCGTCACAGCGTCCGAGTCCTGACCTCAAACTGGTGTGAAGCACAAAGTTGCCTATTGATCGTGCTGAGGATTTAATTATCTTAAATCCTCAGCACGATCAATCGGCAACTTTGTTACAAAAAACAAACAAAAAAATTCAACAGGTATGACATGTTTCACTTAAACAGCTGCTAAAGTCGTCATAAACTTTTGATGGGGACTGTATACAATATATATTTTGCATGGTTGGATCGTAACAAGGTTTCTAGTAGAGCTTCAACAGGCAACAAGAAGAAATGGGAGAGAAACGAAGCATTTTTTTGAGCATGCAGTTTATTAAAAACAACACTTAAACTGAATGGATAGTGTGAAACGTTTGATGGGGACTGTATAATAGCATGTCAGTAATATTAGACCATTCTATGGCAGTTTATGGCAGGAATACATCTCAACCTAACTGTTGGTGCTTTAACGCCTGCAAAAAAAATATTCAGCTGACAGTGAGCTACTAGATATACTTTATTTATCTCAGTCAATATGATTAACCAAACCAGCACTTTCTGTGAGGTAAGAGTTTGCCGGCTCCAGGAGCCGTTTAAGTGAAGCACTTGTGCGCTGCTTTGTCTCACACACCATCACAGAAATGAGAAATATCAGATGACAGTAAAGGGTTAACGCTGAGCCTCGGAGGTGCTGTAGGACAGCGGTCCCCAACCTTTTTTGCGCCACGGACCGGTTTATGCCCGACATTATTTTCACGGACCGGCCTTTAAGGTGTCGCGGATAAATACAACAAAATAAAACTAGTACCGGTACCGAAAAAAAGAAGATTTATTCATAACACACGTGAAAAGACCCAGGAAAACCGAGTTAACGATCAAAACGATAACAAAATAACGCTGAAAACCGATAAAAACCCTGAAAACTATACATTTCACACCTGAGCCTCAACTCTCGCGGCCCGGTACCAAACGACTCACGGACCGGTACCGGTCCGAGGCCCGGGGGTTGGGGAGCGCTGCTGTAGGAGATTATTTGCACTGTACGCAGAGCTGTGTTATTCTTGGCTGGGTTCCCATCATGGGATATTTTGGTGTTGATTGGATTTCTTACTTTGAAGCCATCTAGTCTGTGTCATGTCCTGTAACCCGAGGACTGTGGATGATGATGGCGGATGTGTAGGTTGTCCTTTTTCTTTCTGTTGCTGCTGTGACGCTGCTTTCCAAGGCACATCCTGCTCAGCGGGAGGTTAACTCGCAGCTTTCAGGCGTGTTATCTTGTAGGTTTTAATGTATTTGTCTTTAAAAGCACAGGATTCTCACTGGATCCATGCGCATCATCTTAGAAACGTTCACGTCTCAAAGGTTTAAATTTTGACTTTTGTTACTTTTTAGTTCTGATGTTGCAGAAGGCGAGGTAGCCGTCTGTTCGCCGTGCTGGATGCTGATGGCGTGCAGCCATTTATTTATTTATTTGTTAGCTTTGTATTTTACGTGATGTTGAAAAGTTCTTTTGTGTGAACTTGCACCAGGAGCCAAGGTGCTGGATTTCCTGCAGGCAACTTAAAATAAATCAGCGCCCACTGTGAATGGGCTGCACAGGTACAAAGAGTGAAAGGTGAAGGGTGAAGCTCATGGTTTGTGTTGGTCACAGTCCTCCTCACAGTGTGTGTGTGTGGTTAGGTGCTGGTTCTTTCAGCACCTTTATTTCCTGCTGAGGTGTGAGAGTCGGGCTGCAAAAACCAGTTTTTCTTTAATTCGCAGCACTTGTGTACAGAAAGTCAAAGCGAGCTCAGTGAGACTTGCTTTGTGATGATTAGTCAGTCTCTTTTTTCCTCTTTGTTTGTTTTTTTCTCTTTGTTTGTTTGTTTTTGTTTGTGGCTCCATGTCAGCCACTTCCTCCTGCACTGCTTTCCAGCTGCATCACCTCACTAACAGAAGCAATGGTGCGTTGAATACCGTTACACAAGTGTTGTGCCTGTATCAGGCACACTGCCTTTTTGACACGGTTCAGTTCATGTTTGCACTCCACTGCTGATGTGGTAACGCTGACACGGCCGCCAAACAACAGAGCACGTACCTGAAAGTGTGCTTTAAGGAAAACATGCCGTTCACCTTAAAACTGTGGCAGCAGTTCTGCTTTTCTCAGACTCCCTCCCTCACCCCTAAAATCACACGATTCCACGTCACATACCAGGAAAATATATATATATGTACAGAGAAAAGCCCAGCTCAGATGAGCTCCTATGAGCAGGAGCTTTGGTGACAGTGGGAAGGAAAAACTCCCTTTTAACAGGAAGAAACCTCCGGCAGAACCAGGCTCAGGGAGGGGCGGGGCCATCTGCTGTGATTGGTTGAGGGGAGGGAGACAGGACAAAAAATACATGCTGTGGTAGAGAGCTGAGATTAAGAATAACTAATGATTAAATGCAGAGAGGAGTATAAACACATCGTGAGTTAAAAAGGTGAGTGAAGAAGAAATATGCTGAGAGTGTGTTTTAGGCGTAGCCGCCTTAACACACCACATCGTCGCCATGCTTTGGTCCAAACCTTTGACAAAGGGATGCATATAAGACCAGCCCTTCGTGTCAGATTTAAAAACACTGGGTATTATTAAGCTTCAGTTAATGTTATGATTGGACATATTTCATCCCCCACACAATCTTTTCCAGCAAGTGAAAGTAAAATGCGAATAAAAGAAAAAGCCTCCTCCCAACTCAAACCGCAGTGACCTGCCTGAGAAACTCACGAGCTGCTCCACTACCAGCCCTCCTCCCTCCCAGTGCACAAACCGTGCTTCTAGGCACTGATGCAAAAGGACTCCTCAGATATCTCTGCAAGCTCGGCTGTGTCTGACAGAGCAGCAGCCTTTGATGCAGAGGGATGAAAACGCCGCCTTCACTCCTACAGCACATCTGGGTGGGAGAAACACAGCCTCCTCTTTATTGTTGTAAAGCAGGAAAGTTTCCTCAACTCTTGTGCATTTATTGATATAACACACTGAACATGCACATTTCATGTAGCTCTTCAGACACGAACAGCATATTTTTGCTCTCACCTAGAAATTATAAAGACGATGCATGAAATTATTGTTGCTGTAATTATTTTCTAGTGCAGTAAAAGCACGTTTATAGTTGGAAAAAGTCTTGCTACAAGGTCAGTTTTGATGTTCCACTGGAGCTTCCAGTCACATCACAGTGTGAACAGTTGTAATAGAAGTTCCACTTTGTCTGGACATTTTTAAATTGAGCGCATTTTTCAGGCATTTTTTGAGGCGCCAGCTCGCTAACGTTTGGGTGGGATCGAGGTCAGGCTCTTCCTCGCTAAGTGGAGCTGACTTTGATTTCATTTCAAGGCACAAACACAAACCAATGTTTAAACGTGTCCACATACTTTAGGCCATATCCTCATAAATCGATAAGGTCACCTCGACTGTGGGAATCGTGCCTGTTGCAGCTTTGCCTGCAGCGAAAGATTATCCTCCGTTTGTGGAGCAAGAATCTAAAAAAATAATTCTCAACATTTTTGCTAAATTTCTCCGTTTAACATCGCTGCTTGTGGAAACGGGATTCTGCAGACACTCCTTCAAGTAAAACAGCCACGAGAAATTCCTGTTTTCCTATCAAACAAATTCCTGTGATATGAGATGCCAAAGACAGCAAATATAAGCTGCAGGATTACGCTTGGAAAGGTGCTAATAAGCATCCACAACAGTGTTTCTTTACAGACCTCGAGTGGATCAACAGTGGGATCTGTGGAAGAGATTTGGATCTCAAAAGCATCCCACTGATCATGTTTACTTCTAGGAGATGTGTATTTTTTAAAAAAGCAGTACAATTTAAGCAAATGGTTCCTCTTTCATATTGTATAATCTGGACTGCAGCGGTACACAGGGACGACTTTAAGACAAGAGGCCAGGCTCACCCAGAAATCAGACTTCTGTTTTAACCACAGATGCAATCGAAATGAATGCTTTCCCTTCAGTTAAATGCCACGGGCTTTTAATTTGAAACAGAAACAGGAAGTGTTGATATGCACAACGGTGAGGAGGAATGAAAGGTGAAGAATAGTGGGCGATTGTGGCTCAAGAGTTGGGAGTTCGCCTTCTAATCGGAAGGTTGCCGGTTCGAGCCCCGGCTTGGACAGTCTCGGTCGTTGTGTCCTTGGGCAAGACACTTCACCCGTTGCCTACTGGTGGTGGTCAGAGGGCCCGGTGGCGTCAGTGTCTGGCAGCCTCGCCTCTGTCAGTGCGCCCCAGGGTGGCTGTGGCTACAATGTAGCTGCCATCACCAGTGTGTGAATGTGTGGATGACTGGGTGTGTAAAGCGCTATGCAAATACAGGCCATTTACCATTTACCATAACAGCATCCATGTGAACGCAGCAGCTGTTTTTTCCCCAATAAAATTCACGATTTTTCTACATCTATTAGTCACTTTTAATGTGGATTGTTTTCATTCTCGTTACTTTATTACTAAACTCTTTAAATACTCATCTTACAGCTTTTTACCTAATTTCATTGTGCATTGACAATAACAGTTCTAAGTTTGACCAATCAGCTTGTCTGGTTCTTATGAGTCTGTATCCTCGTGCTCCTTTCAGTTCAGGACAAAGTGGACACGTCTGCAGCTTATGGAGGATCTCAGAGTGAAATGTTAATTTTGATCTTACAAAAAAATAAAATAATAACCATCTTTTCTTGTTTCCACATGAACCATGTTACATGTAATCTAAAAGCAGTGTGAACGTTTGCCTGCATGTGTGCTGGAAACAGGATTTTTTTGCTGGGTAATGACAAACAAATGTATTACAAGGGAAAAACAAAACAGATGGTTGTCACTGAAATGGAAGGCACGCTGAATTAACTGTTGGCAGTGACTCTGTGCACTGTTACCACGGGTGGTAGCAGCGACTCTGTGCACTGTTACCACGGGTGGTAGCAGCGACTCTGTGCACTGTTACCACGGGTGGATTACTTTTAATGCTGGATAAAACTCAGAAATATGGTTGTGATGAAGCAGCGTTTGAAAGAACAATGTCTCGTTTCTGTGGTTTAATTGTTATTCACAGATAAGCAAACTTGAGTCACACTGAATCTGAAAATGTGTGAGTTTCACGTTGAGTTTTTTCAGCCAGCTGAAGTTTGCCTCCCTGTAGGAAATTTCTTTGTGAGTAGACGAGTCTTACAAACTGCAGTAAATGGGACTCATGGTGTTAATTGTAATTAATGTCTGCTACACCGTTACCACACTCCTCCTGTGATGTGAAGTCTCCTGTGTTCACACGTCAGGATAAAAGGCTTCTGTTGTATCCAGGTTTTCATATTCCTGCTTCTGTGCTGTGCTTTCTGGGACATTGAGTCATTTTCCAACCATGTGTGTTTGAAAAGGCCTGTTTTTAATCGACTGCATTATTTAAATGGCTGAGCCTGAAGTGCTCCTCTTGTCCATCCTCGACATCCAAGAAAGCTTTTGAGTTTAGACAGAAATTAGAAACACGTGTTTGTACACTCTTTTTAGAACATTTAGCAGATTTATTATAAACGGTTTGTGGCTTTCATAAATAATGACGGGACAACAAAGAGATGGCAAAGAGAACTGATTGGACCCCTGACTGCTTCAGTAAGGATGTGCAGAGGCTCATTTTGCTGCTGGTTTATCCCATTGGACACGAAACTGATGTGATCGTTTGCTAATGTCTTCAAACTTAATCCCAACACATTCAGAGACTTTGAACTGAAGTGTTAGTGCTCTCTGCACAATGATCAGAACACCAAATGTTTGGATTTCTTTTAATAATGATTTGTCCTCCAGCTCAGGTGCAGAGAATCAAAGTCGAGCTTCAGCTTCAGCTTCAACGTTTGTCATTTTAATGTTCTTCCAACCAAAGATGAGCCTGCCAGAAATGTAGGGAGACCATCTCAATGTGACCCAACGTCTACTGTGACAGCAACAGTGGAGACACAAAGGGAGTCGATGGAAGTAAAAAAGAGGATGGAGCATCAAAATGAATGATGGAGGAGTAACAGCTGTTCATCTTGGCCCTCATTCATTCATCATCGCACAGTTTACCTGCTTAAACTGTGCGATGATGGCTGTAATCTCAGGGTGCAGGACCTGAAGTGTGCAGGATACAGGAAGTAGGGAACTGGGAGTGACTATAATAAATAAAAATACATGAAAAAAGATGCAGATTTATTTCCCAATATAAAATCTTACAAGAGCAGACATCCACAGCTCCACGCACCTCCATCTCCTGTCTTTGTCCTGCTGATCCTGACGTGAAACCTCAGGATGGCTGTGCGAGTTTGATTCCAGGAGGAACAGGAGAGAGAAACAACAACACTGTTGTGTGTGTGATTTTCTCTTCTGTTCTTCACCCATAAAATCTAACACAAACACAGCACAGTTTGAGTATATAAACCACGGTAAGAAGAAGACATTCCTTTAGTTTCCAAAGGTCACAGAAGTCGAGATGATCGACTGCACAATCGGAATTCCTGAAGCAAGGCGATGTTTGTTGAATGGGACTCCTCTGCTCACCTCCTGCTCCCCGGGAGGAACTACGATGTGAGGCGAGGAAACGAGAAAAGGAATCTCACGCAGTGTGAAATAAGCGGAGGGGAGAAAGAACATGACACCTTCCAGCCGCTAACAGCCACTTCCTTGGCTTATAGTTTCATCTTCAGTTTATTATTACAGATTAGTAACTAGTGCCGTCATGAGAATGAGACCCTAAGACCTGAACTCTTTCATAACATGCATTTTTAATTTGATCTTTGCTATTTGGGCTGATTGGGACCCGATGAAGGAAAAAACAGAATTTTTTTTAACCTGATTTTTGTTTCTGAGAAGAATCAGATCCTCATATGAGGACATTGACTTTAAATTTGAATAGAACAGTGGCACCATAATGTTCTCGTTAGTGGATATCAGGCTCTTGTAGAGCAAAATTTAGTATTTTGCTCTAGACAACCCAAAATTTTATGTCCACATATGTGGACGCCAGGTCCTAGGAGGTTAAAAATGAAGTAGTGATATTGTGTCACCCTGTCCAGGATGTACACCCTCACTGGGTGCCATTGGCTCCACAACGCTGTATCTGAATTTAAAAGAACAAACAGGAATAGTTAGTAATGCTGCAAACAGCTGTAATTTTCTTTTGTATGCTTTTGTACAAATCATGACTAACGACGCTCTCACGTCCTCCCTGCGCTTTTGAGTTTCCCTGAAAAAACTAAACAAAGATATAATTTTATTTATGTAACCGCTGTAATTATAAAGTGAAAGTCTGACAGCCTAGCACAGCAGCAGTGGGCTTACTCTGATTCAACCCTTTAAAAAGAACAAAACACAAACAGCATCAGCTCTTTGTCCCGAGTTTGATACGTGAAGACGGATGGATGGTTAATAAATCAGTGTATTTATTACTCAACCAGTAGTTTCTGCTCAAATATCACATAGAGGTTTGACACAGTATTAACCGTGAGAATTAATCACAGTATCTCATCACATAACACGTGTGAGATGCTATATTTCCCTTTCTGACATACCCGCCCTCGCGCACAGCGCCAGTGTCATTGATGGATCGGCGTTCGGGGGAAAGTCAAAGTTACAGTGAGAGCAAATGGCAGGACTCCTGAGTGTGCTCCTGAGCTCTGATCTCCTGTTATCTGGCCTGACGCCCAGGCGAGGGATTCGCAGTTTGCAGTTTTTGAAAATGCGGCTTTATTTTCACACGTTAGTGACGACAGACTGAAAAAGTGTTGAAACGCCTCCTGTCTGAGGCTGCATATGTAATTTTCACTACCCCGCACGGGAGAACGAGGTGAGCAGTAGAGGAAGCTGATTTTTTTATTATAATCTCACAAATGTGTTAGGCAGAGTCGGGCTGAGTGTGGAGGAATTTGGTGAGGTAGCAGGAGTGAAATAAAGAGAGAAGGCAGCAGAGGCTTCTGCAGTGGATAATCCTGCTTAAATATGGCTGAAAATGGGATGTGGCCCGGTAGGAGGGAGAGTAAACTCCCAGCATAAACAGCAGAAGATGCTTTCACCACAGCCAAGCTGCTTACAGCTGTAATTATTACACTAATCAGAATAACAGACGCATGACAAATGCAACTGTGGCAAATCTAGTGTTGCTTAAAGCAGGGACTTCCTGTTTCTCCCAGTCAGACCTACACATAAAGTCCAGAGGCAGGTTAGAAAGTGTATGAGGAGCACACGTCCGTGTGAAAGATCATAGAAGCTGATTTTCAGATTGGGTCAGTTAATTACTTCACATTTTGTAAGTTGGGTTTCTCTTGAATAACGGATAATCTCGGTAGAGGGAAATGAATGACTTAAGCTGCTCATTGAATGTATGCAGTGCAAAGTAGGGCGCCATTAAGTGTGAGCGTGTGTGCTCAAAGCTCATCTGGATGAAAAACCTGTGCACGGTGCGTCCGCGCGTGCTCGGCTGTCTGTTCTTTTGCGTGCAGGTTGGCCCTACAACAGCCTTTTCTGCCTCTCACTTTGAATACCGATGCTGCGGCATGTTGTGAGAAGATGAACAAAGTAATTTATTCCCTTCAACCTCAGGAATACTTTGATATGTTGAAGGAGCAGCTGTACCAAAGAGGACCACATCAAACCAGTGAAGACAGTCAGGGATGCTGCTTGGCCCTGTAGTCAGAGGGGAAGCAGACAGAGGTGGTGGCGGATTTTCTGAGAAGAGTTTGTCTGTCTGGCAGCAGAAAAGATTCAGAATTTGAACACTTTGTCACTCGCTGGCTGTTGTAAGAGATGAGTATTGTGACCTCGAGTCACAGAATAGAGCGTGACTGTTTGGGTCAGCGGAGACGTTTTATCATGTACGTGCCCTGCAGAAAGCCGTGACAGCCGTACTGCATCGCACACACCTGCAGATTGAAAAATGGCAAACTTCATAACTATTTGGAAACTACAAAGTCACTCACTGTTGGTTCCCTGACACAGGGAAGTGCTGCTCCTCAGACATCGAACATCATCAGTCATACATCTAATTAGAACAAGAAGTCGGTGTTTGTAGGGATTTTATTTATCACTTCTAAGTTCAAAGGATCAAATTTAGAAGAAATGAACTTTCTTTACTTTGTCTCTACTATAAATAATCTGTAGACAGGTTTGGATTTCATTGCATCGTGTGTTGTGTTGCTGGTTATTGTGAACTGTGGACACTGACTCGTGTCAGATTCAGTCTTGTGTCAAAAAGACTGACTGCTTCCTCTGTTGGGTTCACAGTAGTCGGAGCCTCTGGCTCCTGCAGCCTGGCCTCTGTCGGTGACTGCTGCAGGGCAGCACAGTGTACAGCTAACGTCTCTTTTAGTGACAGATGCCCAAGTCCATCTCCTGCTGGTATATTTTCTGAAATGATGTTAAGTAGAACAAAGATCATTTCCAATGCTGCGTAAATTAGTGAGCTACTAACACTTAGATGATTAACAGGGATAAAATCCATCATTAATACATAGCTATTTGTTCATTTCAGGGCATCCTTCACCTGATTCTCTCAGGATGCTGGTTTTGTAAAGGTTACAACCCCAGAAAGTTCTCAGGGTGAGGAAAGTAACTTAAAACTGATGGAGGAACACAAGGTGGTTTGAGTCAGTTTGCAAAGCTTTGTTGGAAACATGCTAACAGAGGCCAGGATGACAAACAAAACAGTCTTAACCTAGCTAAAGAGAAAGATAACAAAGCTACATGTCAACTCCTTATCAACCGAGGACAAACAAAAACAGGCCAGCAGAATAAGACTAGCAGCAAACTCAAAAACACCTGATGTTCTGACAACCACAAAAATGACCAAAGGCCCTGAGGTGTAGCTCCAGTCAGCTTATATAGGCCTGGAGAGCATCCATTGGCTGGAGGACTCAGTCCTCGGCCAATAACATGGCCGGTTGTCTGACTTATTGAGACTGCATGGAAAATATTAGCATTCTTCCCAATCCTTGTCTCTTTTTAAAGCTTTGTGCATTTGCTTTGTGTAAGTCACGTCACCAGCTGCTGCTTTAACACTGTGATTGGCCAGTTGTGTGCCTGCGTGGTGTAATGTACTGTCGTTAATAACACAAACCTGTTAAGCATTGCTGCATGATTGCATATCATGAACAAAAGTAGGTTATAGTTCTTCTGTGACTAACTGCTCACACAGCCCAGCGTATCACCAACTCAGCACACTCCAATTATCATCAAGCAAATGTACGACTGAGGTCGGCCCACAGCTTCCTGATTACAGGTCAGTTTATAAGTTAACAACAGTCATGAATTAGCTGTGAACAGCAGGTATGATTGGACTCGAATGTCACAATAAAACAGGAAACAGTGAAACTAACACGAGCTTAGTTTCACATAAGGGAGGGACAGCGGAGGCATGAATGAACACGAGGAGGGACACAAGGACACAAGGACGCACATAAACACCGAACACACACAGAGGACAGAGGACAGAGACACAGGGGCAACCTAACAGACAAGAACTAAACAGGGAAACTCAGGACTAAGTGAACCTTAACATAAACCATAGCACAAAAATGACACCTAAATACAAGAAAACTCCAAACTTCATGTCAAACGACCCAGGACCAGCTGCACGTGAGCTCTTTGAAACCTCCTCACACCACAGGCTTGAGGGGGGGCGAGCGCCGGCCCATTATGTTTCATTTCAGCGCTGGACAGCCGGCTTTTTGTTGTTTGTTTGGCTTTCTTTTGATATGCTATCATAGCTCGCCAAACACTAGGTACAAAGCTGCAAACTAAACCATCGTGTGCCAACATCCAGACGGCCCACACGAAGCTGAACGCTGCAAGCACAAAACACTGAACGACAAAGCTCCGCTGCTTTGTTTAATGCAGAACTTGTGCTCTTGGGACATGTTCTGTTTACACTGTACGAGTCCTCAGAAGAAGCTAATGACTTTTCTGGTTCATGCTTAGTGTGAATCCAACACATCAGTCTGAAGTTCCACACGTGAGGAGCTCATAAAAAGTACATCAGCCTCTGATTTCTGCTGAGATGTGGGGCACGTGTTTTAAATTGTAATGCATGCGAGTGAGTATTGATAGGGAAAAGCAATTTACCTATGGTAATTTAAAAACGGTAAAGGTTATCTGGTATTTGGCTGCTGCTGTTAGCGAGGATGGTTTCTCTAATGTTCTGTAAACACGAGTAATTCCAGCAATGTCGGAGGGGAGCGGAAACACTCGGCGTCCATCCCCGACGGGTGTGTGTGTGCTTTTAACACACAACAACAAAAGTCATCCACAGCTTTGAAGTCGCTGCCGAGTCTTCACGCTGAACGCATCATAAATCTGTCTTTATAGCCTGAATACAACAACATAGCTCCTTCCTCCTGTAAGGAGACCGTTCTCCACCTGATACTCTTCCCTGTTTGTGTCCTGAACCGGCAGATTGGGAAGATATTTTCCACATTGCATTACGTCTTCAGAAGTACGATTCCCAAATGCGCCTGATGTGTTCTTTCCATGCTAAACCTGGTGATAATTAGCGACTCGGGTGCAGGCCAAGGATCTGGAAGGAGAATGGAAAAGACCTCGGGAGCATTGAGCAATATTTTGAGTCGAAAAGCGCTCGCCTGTGTTCTCTTCTGACTCGCTGTTAAATCATCCAGTTGCGTTCCAAAAGGCGGCAGCTGGAAGGAGCTGATGAGTATCTCTTTCTTCTTTCCATCCAGTCTGTCTGTGAGTGAGCCAAATACTTCAGATTCCTGTAGCTTGTCGTTATACTACATTCGCTGCGCCTTTTACAGAGAAGCCCTCGGAGACGGGACGGGCTTGTGGTCGTTTGTTAGTCAGAGTGTTGCAACGCTTTATTTTTCATTGCCTGAGAAAAATATCTTCGAAAATATCTTTGCATTGTGTAAGAATCTGACTCTGCCCTCATGACTGGAAATTACACCACGCAGTTCAAAGCACATTCCCCAGAAGTCAAAAGTGTTGCTGTAGGTGGCAGAAGTCAGTCTGAAATACCGTCTTCTTAGCTGCTGTTAGTTTTATCATTTGTGGTCTGTAGATTGTGTTTTCCTTCTTTAATAGGTTTTCTTATCTCAGTTTATACTTTAAGCTTTTTTCAACATGATAATGCTGTTAACCTCGACATCTAATCCAAACACCTTGTGTTAAAAGTGTTTTGACTGTTTTTTCAAACAACTTCCCACAAAAATTCATATTTCGTCAAATAATGACGAGCCCTGACTTTTGTATGCAAAGATGCATAAAGCCATAATTACCGAAGGACTATTAAGAGTTGAAAAATTACCTCTCCCCCCGAAATAAACACGTATGGGTGAATAATTCATTTGTCCTTGGTCACCCGAGAAAAAGACAAGCATCATAAAACACACGGGCATTGCCTGAAGTTACATCCATCCATCTTGATCCGCTTTATCCGAGGCCGGGTCGCGGGGGCAGCAGCCTAAGCAAAGAGGCCCAGACCTCCCTCTCCCCAGCCACCTCCTCCAGCTTATCCGGGGGAACACCAAGGCGTTCCCAGGCCAGCCGAGAGATATAATCTCTCCAGCGTGTCCTGGGTCTGCCCCGGGACCTCTGAAGTTACACATGGGTTAAAAATGAGGATAAGCTGCAAAGAAACGGGGTCCACAGGTGCAAAACCAAAAGACAGTTTGTTATTTTGGTGAATGAACTATAAAAAAATCTCAGGTTCATAGTGAGTCTAACAAAAAAGAAAAACAAATCCCCCTAATGATTAATAGGACAAGTGTGAGTGCAAAAGCTCGAAGCAGGACACCAGGTGCCTTTTGTTGTGCAGCCAAACTACTTATTTAAAAATCAGAGCAGTACACACATGACGTCAATACTAAATTGAAATATTTTAGCAGGTAGAGTCTGCTGACTGCAGGACTGAACTGAATGCCGTTAGAATCGCACGGATTATAGGCAGGAAGCGGAGCGGGCGACCCTGGAGTCAGAGGCCAAACAGCGATGAGAGACTGCCAAGAAAAATCTGCATATTAAAAGTAAACACTGACACAGATTAAGCACACAGGGCGGCGCTGGCCCGAACAATTCTGAAGCACACAAAACACGTCTGTTTAAATCCAAGGGATCATCCTTCATGAGGTCTTGAATGAGGATGACCGCACTCTCAGAAATAAGGGTACAGTAAACACCGGAGTCAACACATCGGTGTGTTTCTGTCTGCATTTTTACACGAGCCTAAAACGTAACATGCATATACGACATGTTCCCAAGCAGTAACACAAACGCTCTGCTTCTTTCAGATATTAGGGCTCAGTGTCTGTGTTTAGTCAAAAAAACACTTTTTTTCATATTTGGCATCAGAGTTCAGGTATGTGCAGCAACCAGCTGGTCGCTCAGAAGAAACCGGTCCAGGTAGCGTACAAAGCTCCGACGTTTCAAGATACAAACAGCAGGAGCTTACAGGGTACCACCCTGCATTTAGATAGAAGTGCTGTTGACCACTTAAAGCACTTTACATTCACCCATTCACACTTTTAACACTTACACTCATCAGAAGCAGTTTATGGGGTTCTGTATGTTACTCAAGGGAACGAGACATTCAGACAGAGAGATCAAACCCTGAATATCTCATTAGCAAACAACTTATTTTACTTTCTGAGCAAAAGCTGCCAGAAATGATAAAAGGTGAAAAGCTCCCTGATATATCTGCTTCTATCATGATGTAACTGCGTACAAATAAGAATCACATGGTAGATTTGTTTCAGAAATTCTCTGTTGTTGTGGGAGTTGCTTTACGAGTTGAACGGTCTTTGAGATAAAGATAAAAGATTGAATGGAAAGATTAAAAAATCTTTTTCAAAGGACTGTTTATCTGGAGCCTAAGTGTGAAAGAAGCATCGTCACACACATCGTCATCTCTAACTGGAAATTTAAAGCCGATTACATTTTTATCAGAGAAACAAAACAGACAGAAAACATCCGATCTGGAGGTAAAGACCTTCCACCAAAACCTTTGACAGTCACCTTTCAGTATTTGAGCTTCTTACATTTCAGTACTTTATCAGTAGTTTAGGGGAGGGAAGGACTGGAAACAGTTTGTCGCTTGACCTTTCAGCGATGACATTGGGTTGTTTGTTCTCTGTGAGAAAGAGTGGGGGGAAAAAACGGATGCAGATCACCAAAATATATTGAACCCCCTGAAAGGAAATACAGTGAGCATTTCTTCCAAAAAGGCAGTTCACACCCACCATGAATGAAGCCTAAGTTTTGCAGCATGTTGTAACTGACTGAGCCCAACAAGGCTTACCGTTGTCTGCTTCAGGACTCTCGCTCTGCTGCTCTTAAGTCACCACAAACACACTCCACACAAGTTTGATATTCTGGAGCTCAACAACAGATAAGCAACCCGGCAACAGAACGACCTTTAGACTGTTTATGAGTGCAAACAGTAAGCTAGTCCAGGTTTAAAGAATAGGTCCCCTTATTTGCTTTTTACCATGTTTGAATGCTAAATGCAGAACGGGGCTAGCGTAGCGTAGTTTGTCACGAAGACTGAAAGCCTGAAATCTGTCCAAATTTCAAAACTATATCATGTAACATCATATACAGCATATTTGTATTTGATGGTTGGCTACAGCAGTTTGTCACATTTTCTTTTTAATAATTCCCATATTGGCGGCGATGATAACCTGGGCCATCACAGGTGACCCGGTAATGTAATAAGCAGTAGTAACATTAGTAGTCCAAATGCACATTCATTCAGCTTTGAAGTGCCAGAGGAAAGAAAAGAGAGCTCATTAAAAATAAAGCTTGAATGGTTACAATGTACTGGTATTGGCTCCCAGTTTGTCACTTCCTTTCCTTCCCAGACCAGTCAGCACAGCGCACAGGCACAAATCGCTCGAGTAGCATTTTCTGCCAAAGCTGTAAATATAATGATGAAGCAAAGCAAACGTCCACATTATACAAATACAACGAATAACAGAAAACAAAAATCAGATAACCGGTTTGCTGCCAACACCAAGTCTGAGTGACACCTTAAGTACGGCTGATAAAAAACATCTTCTGCAGTAATTTATAGATCAGCCGTCTAATCCTGGCCACATGTTTGAAACCAGGCTTCTCTGTTGCGCAGGCTTGCTAACTGTTGCATGCACAGTTTCCAGATTTGTGTGTTTAGTGTCTGGATCTATCCGCTGTGATGTGACCCACTGGTGTTGATCTTTAAATTTTGGCTGATGCCTTGTTTTTGAAGCCTGAAATTACCTGGAGTTATATGGAGTTTCATGTTATCAGTTTTGCACACACACCCCCTGTGGAGATGTCTCTAATAAAATGTCCCATTTGTCCTGCCAAAGTGACCTGACTTCAAAGATTTTGGCTTTGGTGACAAACATTGACTTTGATCTTAAATCTTCTATCCTCTGTTTAAATTTCCTATTAGGATCTATTATATGGAGGTTATTGTGATGCAGGACTGCTCTGGAGGTAATCTGATGTGTTGTTGATTAAAAAAAATATAGTGCAGGAAATTTGATGGGAGTACCTTTCAGCTGCTGTGCCTCCAATCTGAGAGCATGCCTTTCACTTTTGATTAGATGCTGCTTCTTATCTTGTCTCTTTGCATCTGCACTCTCTGTGACAGTCTGAGTTTTCAGTAGCAGCAGATGTGGACCCGCGTACTCCTGAAGGTCCACGTGGCTGACAGGCCTTTTTTCTGTCAGGTTAGGCTTCACTTTATGGCTTAACGGGTGGCAGATTTCAGAGCTGTTACACAGTCCAAACCACAAATCAAGGAAATCACTCTTCCCTAATCCACTTGTTGTGTCATTCAACATTTGCCCTCCTGGCATGTCTCCCAGCTGGGCTGCATCACAGGCTGACAAGTTTTCAGCACAGCTCAGTTGAAGCATTAGCGGCTATTCTGGCTAGTTTAGACACTGGATGGGCTGAATACTTTCAGGTGATGTTGTTCGCATTATTTAAAGAAGTATTATTACCAAATATTTCTGGTTTTGTAGCATTCAGCTTCCTTTGAGCTGATAAGAGCGAAAAAAGAGTTTAATGCTCTGATATCTGAATAACACACCTGCCAAAACCATAAGCTGTAAGACACAAGAGTTTTGAGACTTTTTACACCTTTTACAGGAGTGTTATAAACAGAGGACGGTGTTTTAGGATGGCTACTGTCATTTTTAAAATCTTAGCACCACTTGTATTGGGCAGGGCTAACCCGTCCACTATGGGACTCTTTCATTGTCGCTCGGTTTGTGAAGTCTTGCCCTGAAACATTTATCAGTGGACAGTGGTTATTTATTAAACTATAACGCTCACTGTCTGCTAAAATTGTACTTTAGTCTACTTGTACGTAAAATATCAGCATGAAATTCGTCTCTATTTAAATACAAGTATAACCCGTACACGACAGCCAAGTCCTCTATGCATCGTCTAATCTAAGCATCAGGGTTTCTAACAACATTTTTCAGGGAATGTTGGTGCTTTGTTCTTGCAACGAAAGGCTCAAAGTGAGTTTCCTTAGGCAAAGCAACCAAGACCCAGAAATCATTAGTCTAGTTATTCCTTAATATACAGCCCAGCGGGAGCAGAAGTGTTTGCTTCAACGTTATGCCTGAAACTCCCCATGAGCCTGTTAATAATGATTCAAAAGCTTCAGGTGGGCCACAGAGAATGCACACGCCCCCATCACACATCGGCACAGAACCACAGAGCTGCGTGGCGTCTCCATCACGGGAAATGCTTCGGCCAGCATCTTTTCTCCTGTTGCGGTGCGCTGCTGGTAATTAGGCTGCTGTTGTTGCTGCTGTCACCGCTTATTTTCAGCTCTATTGTAGAAGAGAGAGGGCCAAAACAATATTGCCTCAGTCATAAACCCCGGTGTAATTATGCTAGCTTTTATGTACCCCGGGGAGCCAAAAATTCCCTGACATGACAAGAGGTAAATTGGCAGCAGTAAATTGGAGCAGAGCTGGGAGGGGTGACATGAAGTTGTCAGTCTTGAGGTAGCGTGTCAGTTTTCGGTCTTTTGTTCTCTCACCCTGAAAGGTTCACATTAGAATAGAAAAGAATAGAATAGAAGAGCCCTTTGTTGTCATTGTACATGCACAAAATTATGGGTGCTCCACACTGACTGTGCACGAGTAAAATATAAATAGTAAGACAGAAGGAATAAATAAAAAAGTATATACAGTCAAGAGGAATACAAAGTAGAGAAAGGTGCACATTTGAGAACAAAGGGCATGGAAGCAGTGCAAAGGACTCAGTCTGAGTCCGTGTGCGAGTGGCCTGAGCAGTGAGGGTCACTCAGACCATGGCTCAGATTGGTGTGGTGGGTGGGCAGGGGTGGAGTTTGGGGGCATGGTGTTTGTTAACAGCCCAAGGGGAGGAAGCTGTTGGTGAGTCTGGAGGTGTGGGACCTGATTGACTTGAGGTGCCGACCAGAGGGAAGCGTTTCAAACACGTGATGGGCGGGGTCCGAGGGGTCACCTGTGGTGGCCCAGGTTTTCCTGAAAAGGAATTGCAGGTGCTGCTGGGCCTTCTTTACCCAGTGCAGATGTGGGTGCTCAGAAACCTGAAGTTTAAGTCAGATTCCACCTGCTCTCTGTTAACAACCCCGCTCTCTGCCTCCTGAAGTCCAATAAGAGTTCTTTTCAGCTTTAAGTTCTATTCTGAGCAGCAGTGGGACAAGTTCTCTACACTGTCTCATTCCCATCAGAGATGAGCCCATGATGTTGGTTGGGTGGGTTGGTGTGCACTCACAGGTGTACAGGGCATACGGGGGGGGGGGGATGGCAGCCGAGTTGGACTAACTGAATCCTAAATTGTACAATAATGAATCACAAACAGTATTTATGAGCCCATAAAATGAGAAATGAAAAAAGGTTGATTAGACTTTTTCAGATATGAAACAGGACCTGCTATGTCAGTGTGACAGTGACGGCATTATCATTCAGGCATTCACACAACCCTGTAACACTGATGGAACTGCAGTCTTCTACTGCCAGTAGGTATTGTGCAGGAGATTTAACAACACTGACAGTACATACGGTGAATAATGCATGAGGTTATGTATTTATTTTTTTAACCTTGGCAGCTATTTTCTTGGGGCTGCATTGATATTTAGAGATGTGTCATCCTTTATGTTACAGGTACAAATCCATGCACAAAAAAGAACTAAATAAAAAATCAGGAAACAGATCAACTCTTATGAAATTTAAAATGAAAGCTCAGCTGTCAGATATGAACATGGAGCCGTTTGTTATTAGCCCTCAATGCTGCGTGGCCCCTTATCAGGGAGCATTTAATCTGTCTGTGAGGCGTCCTGATCGATCCAATCTCTCAAACTTTTCAAGATGTATCCGGTTCAGTTCAGTTTGTTTGTCATAATTCACCATATCTCAATGTTTTATAGACATGAAGTTTTAGAGGAAAGTGAGAGAAAATCCACATTTCACAGCATGAAAAATATTAAATTACTTTGAAGAGTCGTGTGTGTGTTTCTTTTGTGCTGCTCTCTGATATTTCTGCTGAACTAAAAAGCTTTCATTGTCAGACCTTGTGAAACATAACTGTTTATATATATATATAAATATATATAAGGAGCAGCTGTGATGCTTCTGTGAGATTAGTTTGGGCAGAGCGGGACCATGAGACTGTGACTGACATCAGACGCCTCATTTTCTTTTTGTGTTATTGCGGTTTTTCAAAACATTTATTTAAAAAAGTAAAGACACTTGATATGAGACACACGTGTCAGCGTGACCTCAGTTACTCGGGTGACACAGTAACTGTGACTGCGTCCTTGTGGTGAGAACAAACTCTCACTGCCTCCATACACTCGGTTTTTAATTTTTGCTCTTTTATTCATTCGACAAACACGACGCACAACAGACAAAGTTATAGATGAATTTGATCGTTTTGAATTATCGTCATTTTCTCCTTTTTCATTTGCCAGTGGCACTTGTTACATGTCACGTATCAAACAACTTGGTGTTTCATATAAGAGAGTTTGGTTTATGTGGTCAGTGACCAGAAAAACCCGAACACCAGATCACTGCCATGTCAGGCGATGCAGAGTGTGGCTGCTTATCACTGAAGTGATTGCCACAGGAGTCCGGTAGCTGACCGAGCATGTCATGATCCTGGAGGAAACGCAGCGTTGCCCATTCACGGATTAACTTTTCTTTGATGTTATAGTTTCTTTGTAACAAGACTTTTCCCCACATTTTGAATGTGTAAGCTGACCCAGTGTACGTCCGCCTCAGCCCATTGAGCCCTTTGGACATGGAGTTAATTCAAGTCTGCCTACTAAAAACTAAACTAAAAAGCAATTACCCACCGATTACATAGCTACATATTTTTTGCTATTAGCTTTTGTTTCCTTAATCCAAGGTTTTTAACTCTTAGCGGTAAACGGCCGTTGGGGGATTGTCGCCACCCTGCTGGGTGAGCAACTTAAGAATGAGGCAACATAGCCGCCAGGCTTTCTGATATCTTGTGAACACAATAAATGGAGAAAAACGTGACCGCGGATTTAGAAATAGATACCATGGGTGCATCTACTAACTAGCAGGTACTGAATCCAGGAAAATTGATGTCTGTTCCGACTACCGTGCTGAATTTGATGTTCATCCTAAATTTGAAACTATCAAATTCAAGCTCAGCCGGACAGAGAATGGACAGAACGTTGCTGCTAAGCCTTTTTGCAAATTTCAGAAAGAAAAGTGCAGCAGACAGCCATAAAAACAAAATCCACTCAGTCAGGCTTTTAGCAAACAGCCCACGCTGGCGCTGCCCTTCTCTTCTCTTAGTACTCCTGATGAGCTGAGTGGAGACTGCTGTGCTCCTGCACACACTTCACAAGGTGGAAGGACAATACCTGGAGGACAGGAGAGAGAGATGAGCACAGACCTTTGACTGTTTATAGACTGATCATATTCAGAGCTGAAATAAACGTCATCTCCCTTCTTTCTCAAAGTGACGTTTCTAATGTGGAGACTACAGTAAGATCAGAGAAACCTCAAACTAGCATCTTGTTGTGAGTGTTGCATGTAGCTCACACAGATTAAAGTATTTAAAGCACAAATATGCCATAAACCCTTATTTTCTATAACCGCCTCACAGTCTTACTCTGGTTGGGGCCAGAATCGCTCTTTTACTATTGAAGTTCACAACCGTAGGATATGAAATAAATTATTGTGATTGGTCGTTACGGTCTGACTCACATGTCCCTTTCCTGCTGTCTGGTGACATCTCCCATGTGGAGATGTGGTTTGGCCTCTTTGCTTTCCTTCTCTGTGATCTTGTGCTTTAGAACAGCAGCGGTCAGGGTGGCGCTCTCCTGTCACCTCTAATCCCAACTTTTTCACAGTGTGTGAAATCAGAGTTTAAGCTCTTATCTGTGCGAATGAGGGCACGGGGTATGGAAATGGAGCTCTAACTGTTTCTATTTCAGTTTATGCAAATGGATGCTTTCAGGCCATTTGCATAAAGGAAAGTGACAGAGATGGTGGTTAGTGGTTCTGACTCAGGAGTCTGACATCACTCTTGACTTTAACCTGGAATAACCTTTCTGACTTGAGTGCAAGCAAGGCTTCTTTTCCAATCACTGAAATTCCACTCATTCCCACTCAGAATCTAGTGACTTCATTTCCAGCTGCACTTCCAAAGAAAATGTAGAAAACCAAACTCCCGTACTTGTTCCTGATCTGTTTGTCCCGCCGTATTTTACGTCTCGCTAGTTTTGGCTCACGAGACAAATCACTTTGAACTGACGCAGACGGTTTTATGCAAATTCCTGCCCCCGATCTCGATAAGAGTTTCTGTACCGTTTTGCACACCTGGTGGAGTACATCCTGCCCAATCCCCCGTCTCTGCTGCAGAAACAGATAAAAGTATTACCAACCATATTTTAATTCACATTCCTGCCTATTGTTGCTGTAAAACCTCGGAGCTCGTGGATATTTTCCTCTAAATGAGGTCATTGCATACTTTTCCTGTAGTAACGTTTCCGTGGAGACGTGTATACATCTGCACTGAAAGGGGAAAAGCTTTTTGCGTGCGTATTTGAATGTATAAAAAAATGTCGCAAAGGATTTTCAGTACACAAAGTGTCATTATTGGCTGCGTATCTGTGTCCATCTTACTAATGGGTTTCGTGCGTGAGTGTCCTTGAACCGTACAACGTGGATATTAATTCTGTCACAGCAGACACAGTAGATTTCCACTTTCAGCTGATGGCGCGATGCCCGTCGCCTACGTCTGTGCCATTTTTAGCCTGCGGCGGCTCTGGCCGGCCTCATTGCCACCTTGCCGCACATTGCCATGTGTGGGCAGACGCTGACCCAGGGCCCCCGTCTCCTGGGCTGCTGCTGTTGCATGGTGGGGCTCCCACGGGACTGGGCTGTGGCCCGTGGTGGGGCGAGGCAGAGGAGGGCGGTGGGGTGCTCGCCACTGACTCAAGCACACTGGCAGTCTTAAGGAGCGCTACTGAGGGGAAGTCCTGTGCGTTTGAAGTAGGGACCTCAGAGAGCCTGTTTACTCAGGCAGGGGAGGGGGGGGCAGCTGGCCTGCTGCACAAGAATGCCTGTGTCATGACGGGAGCGGCGGAGAGGAGGAATGCGCTCCACAATCCCAACACTGTAGAAGCCGGGCCACGGCTGAGGTGGCAGCCATTTCTTCCTATTTATTTTAGCTCCCTCTCCACTCAATCACCGGCCCTGTCTGTGGCCCACAGCATCCCTGGAAAAATGAAAAATGTGCTTTTATTTATGGCGTCAGATTTACCCGTATTTGCCAGCAGAGTATCTTCACCCAGTGTGGATGAAATCTAAAACTGTGAACTACTTTACTTCAGTCATTCGTTTATTCAGGGAAAATTCAGAGAGCAGGCGTGCTCGGCCTTACTGTCCTTCAGACGCAGTTCAGCTTTTCACTCTTAATATGTTCTTGGTGGTTTGCAGGAGTTGCTCTTTATATTCCATGTCTTTGGCCAGGTGAGGGGTCCGCTCTGTCTGAAAATGTCTTCATCTTCTGTAACGCTGCTCTGCCATGCATCAGTACTGCACAGGATTGCTGTATATGTGTGACGAGGTTATTTCCAGTGCCATCAGTTTTAGCTGAAGTCACAGGTTTCTACAGCACGATTTGTTTTGACTCACCTCACTGCCAAACTTTCTAACACGGCCTGATGAGAGCTTACCGAAACGTCTTCAATATACGAGCTTCTTGTGAGTCTGTGGCACCTTTGTTTGCCTACTCTGGTTTGTTTGTAAATGGGCTGCATGAACCAACGTGAACCCAATTTTTAGCTCAAGGCCTGTGCTGTCTTGCTGACAGACATTTGTATTTATTGCTGAATGGACAATGACCTTTCTTGCTTTCAGTTTATTTTTTCGCTCTGAGGATTCATTGGCCTTGTACAAATTGCAGAAGGAGCCATGGCGTGCCTCACGCTCTCACTCAGTTTGGTTTGAAATAGTGTTCTCCTGTTGCACTGAGCTGTGAAATGAACCAAATATATCATCACATGCTGCACGGCGAGAAGCTTCGAACACACGGCCGGCTAAAGCCTTTCTGTGTGGAGCTTGCATGTTCTCCCCGTGTCTGTGGGTTCTCTCCAGGTCTTCAGCTTCCACCCAAAGACATGCATGCTGGGTTAACTGATAGAGGCGGGATCACCAAACACCCCACAATATGATATTACCACAATCTTTCACTGATGGTACCATATTATAGCAATTCTTTTACATTTTTCAGTATACTGCATATTGCATTAACATACACAGCGATTGATTGTCTTCTGTCAATTGCAAATATGGTCCTCAAAGTTCAACTTTGTCATTACATGCATACTGTTTATGATAATACAGCAATTAACTGTAATAAGTAGTTGAAAATTGTGTATTTGTTGTTGTCTGCATAGACAGAAATTTTACACATATTACATCTGCGCTCATAACCTTCCTGTTCTATGTGAATATAACCAGAATACAAGCAGCTGGGAGCCGGCTGAGTGGAGTCCCCACAGCTTTTCCTCACTGACACTCACTCAGACTGATGCCAACATGCTGGCAGTCGGTCTGCATTTATGAATCAGATAAATGATTGACTTTCTGTCTGAGAGTGGTTGTAGTCAGACTGCAGCTGTTTGCAGAAAGGTTGCCTCCTGATAGGAAATTAGGCAACGTGTGCAACACCCTGAAAGGTCTGGGCAAAATTTTAGTCTCCACAAGTTGGAATCGGTTGCAGAATGTGAAAAAGATTAAACATTTTTTCCCTTCTTTTGACATTTTTCTTTGATAATCTTTAAATGGCTTTGAAGCCTTTATAACTGTTGGAATACATACATCTGTCAGGCTCAACCTCAAAACCTCACATGTGAAGTGAATAACCATCAATAATCTCACTGCAGTGCTGAGAAACCTTTCCTCCAGGCTTTAACGTGGATGTAATTTAACACACACGGCCACTTCAACATTGTTTCAGAGCAGACACACCCCCCGGTTTGAAACTCTCACATGTCAGCAGCCTCCTCCAGCAGGTCAGCCTGCCCTCCAAGTTGCAACAAATGCCCTAGAAAGTTTTGAGGAGCCCCCCCACCTCCATCCGATTCTCCTCACGGAGGAGACACCTTGTATTAGTGGACCCAACTGTGCTTTGCCAGAAGCCAGAGAGCAGCCCCTAGACGAGCCACGTCCATGCCTCAGTGCGTCAGAGCTGTTTTGGTTGTACAAAGATCTACACAATATTTGCCAGGTTTTCAAGTTGCCGCCGATTGTTGCGTTGACACCACTGTATAAATGCACTTTAGAGTAGCCAGAGTCTACAAAGAAATCAGCGATGACTCTAAATACTTTTTGTAAATGGGAGTTTTCATTTTTTTACACTATTACAAAGAAAATCTCAAAACAAATTCCTCTTACTGAGAGAGTCACTGTTGGTTAGTTATCAAAAGCTGCAATGTTATCCATTTAAAATGAATACTGGATATTATATAACATGTTATAACAAATAGTGCAATTCAGCGAGAGGTGATGATGATAAAACACAGTTTTCTCTGCCTTGACAAAGAGGCGCACCTCGTTCATTCTTATTTTTGATTATATCTGAAACGAACTGCACACGTCAATACAGAGCTAACAGGATGTAGTCCACTGTGGTTAAACCAAATAAAACACTGGAAGCATAATCACCGCCTTACTGGTAACCACCAGCTCCACTAGAGAAAAACAGTCTCGCTCAGAGACATCCTGATGAGTCATTCAACCTGCAGCTCTGCCCCTCCGGCCATTATAACCAGTCAGTCTGCTCGAAAACAAAGACTTGTTCCTTTTATTATAAGATGATAATTAAAACAAAAGTAGTTTTCTATTTCTCTCTCCTTGTTTTTTCTTTTTGTTTTGCTAAATCATTCTCTTTAAAAGCAGGGAACAGGTAAATAAGGAGCACTGCTATGTTATCCCCATAGTATTGATTTGTTTGACCAAAAGTCCAAAGATGCTGAAATGAAAATGATCTGAAACAGAAGGTCACACAAATCCACTCATTTAAAGTTGGAACCAGAAAATGTACTTTTGCTCCAGTAAATGATTAAAACGGGAAATTATAAACATGTTATTTGCCTTTTCAGCACTTGAATTGAAGTGTTATGAAATCCAGCTGTGGCTGCGCACCCGGCTGGAAAATGTGTCTCCTCTTTTGAAAACATCTGCTTGGCTTTCTCCGTACGTCGCTGCGCCATCTCCTCATACTGCTCATTAGTTAATCATTAATCAGAAAAAACAACAAAGCTCCGACTGGATAAACCCTTTCCAACCATCAAATATGAAACATGTATAATTCAGGCCAGCAGGCTCTCGACTTCAGAACAAGCTTTGGCCTCTGCTGACACATTCATATGCAGACAGAACCTGCAGAGCTGCAGCTGCATGACTCGCTTATTAATGTTGATCGAATGCTCGTCTAACGCAATGTAATTGTTATGTAATAGCAGATCAGTGAGCGCCTTTACTCAGTTAGCATTTTAAAATGAACGCCCTGCAGCGGCTTTCACAGCTGGAAATGGAAAAATATTCAAAGTCGTATCTCTCCCGTCTTAATCTTACAGAACCGGAGCTCGATGTTCCCGGGACCCTCGACTCAGTAACCCGACAGGTGAATGAGACGGTCCGGCGCCGCAGACGGAGGGACGCTGGAGAGGACGACTACAACATCGAAATCCTGCTGGGAGTCGATGACTCAGTGGTCCGATTTCACGGCAAGGAGCATGTGCAGAATTACCTCCTCACACTGATGAACATAGTGAGTCACTGCAACTTCATTTTGTTCCTAGTTTGAAAACTGTTGTGTATTAAACCTGACTTGTGTTTTGAATGTAACAGAACAGGGATTTTATGTAAGCACAGCATGCATTCGGGATGCCACTGGGCAGCTCGGTGGGAACCCGGCTCGCTTCTTGCTCTGCTGGTCCAAACCTCTGCTGGGGCCTTCCTCTGGAGTTTACCTTACCTTTGTGGGTTTCCTGCAGGTGCTCCGGCTTCCTCCCACAATCCAAAGGGATTCTAGGTTAATTGGTGATTTTAGATTGGCACTGGATGTGCTTAAAGCACACAGAATAAAGGGTTGTATGAATGCACTGTGCTGACACGTAAATGTAAATCCCAATCCAGGAAGTCTGGTAGCGTGGCCTGGTGCCATTAAAATTCAGTATTCACTCACTTCTTATAGCTTCTTATGAGTTTTAACCACGTCCTCCTTCTCTTTTAAATGTTTGTGACACTGCTTGCACATTGGCTTCCTGTACGACTTTTAACAACTACTAAAGAAGTGTGTGTTTCAGTTTTGGTGAAAGAAATTGCCACATCTTCTTGCTCCAAAATCGAGACTTCAAAACAACGCTTGACAATAGAGTGATGTCTAGGGATGGGTATCGTTTAGGTTTTATCCGATACCGGTGCCAAACCGGTACTTTTGAAACGGTGCCGGTGCTTAAACGGTGCTCAAACCGGTGCTTAAAGAATGGAGAACACAAACTTTGTCCTAAAACCTCTCATGTTTAGCTGTTTTTTTGTAAAAAGATAACAATGTTAGCCTTTTCTGCAGCTATGGGGCATATATGGTATCACTCTTGGCTGGAAGCAGTGCTTAAACAATGGAAAAAACACAAACTTTGTCCAAAAACCTCTCATGTTTAGCTGTTTTCCACTTTTTCTTTGGTCATTTTAGCCTTTTTGGCCAGGGTGAAGGGAGCATCTGCCATCAAACAAGAAGACAGCCGCATGTAGCTATGATGATGTTTGCTAGTTCACCTTACATGCATTAATGTAATAACGTGGTTAGCCTACTCAACGTAAATTACACACGAACAACATTAAGCTACTCACGCAGAGAAGAACGGCTGCTGCTGCATCATCATCCTCATCATTTCTGCTACACTGGCAGGGCTAGGGGCCTGGACTCTCCTCTTCGGGTTTTTGGGGGATGTTGCTAACTCCGGGTCCGATAACAGGCACCACACCCGCAGTAGATGTGCTCGATGTGAGGTCTCGCAGCAAGCTATCAAATACGGCGCATTTCTCGGCTTTTAAAAAAACGCTATGCGTCGCCAGGTGTTTCATCAGATTTGAGGTGTTACCTCCTTCGCACAGTATCACACAAAAAGTTGGACTGTGTCAGCTGAGCTGGGCTTCAGCATCCTGGGACCCTAAAGCTGGATAGAGTCAGATTCCTTTTTTACTTTATTTTAGTGTTTTTTTTCTGTGATCTCTGTGATCATTGACTTCTTCCCTCCAGTCAGCTGTTTTTAAACTAGGAAGGAAGAAACCTCCAAATAATAAACACTCTTCATTCTCTTGTCTCTTTGTCTCCCAAAGCAGTCGTTAACTGTATCTTCATTTCAAAGTGTAAATGAGACTCATTCAAAGTGCATTTTTAGTTATCCACACTTTTCAGATTTGTTGTTTGAGAGCTGGTGTTGTCTCTCTGTTCCTCTGGGCTAAGGTTACAGTACCCTCTAATCTACATTTCCTATCACATATTGTATGGAACTGGTCTTGACATGAATAAGTGAGTCATTGGTGTCACAGCAGCCCACTCCTGTGGGTTCTCTGCTGTGGATCAGTGTTATATTGTCTGAATCAGAAAAAAATGGAGCCCGCAAGCAGCTGTTGGGATGCCAAGTGCATCTGTTTCCTCCGGTGTGAATTCACACTGTTGTCCACACACAGGATGCTAATCGTGCCTCCGTGGGAATTATTACTGCCATTCAAGTATGATCCCTAGCAGGGATTTCTCTGCCCTCCGTGTGCGTTAGGCAGTTAGCTCAGACTGTCGTTAGTCTCTGGAGGCAGATTAGATGCAGTGTTCGCTCATCACGTCCTCACAGATGTCACAGATACACCTCGCTTGCGTTGTGAGAGATTGGCACATGTGCCATTATTGCCTGGCAGAAAGGTGAAGTGTTCCTTTAATGAGAGGTTTCAATGCAGATGGAAGAGAAGGCGGAGCATTTTTGCCGCCGCGTTGTCACGCGCTCCGTGGAGTGTCGTCACTCAGGATTCTGCCGTCGCCGTTCCTCGGCAGCAAATCAGCAGCTGATCAAAGCTTTCTGAAGCGATGGGCCGCGGATGATCGCATACCAACAAATTCTGATAGACATCGGTTTTTGTGTCATCGCTGACATGTTGTGGGGCAGAACAATTTGACTTGAAACATGAAAGGATTTTAAAGAAATCAAAGCAACGAAAGCGTCTGAGCATCAGCAGGAGATATATGATCCAGTCCAGAAGTGCTGATGGCATAATGTTGTTTACACACATGTTGTTTCTCTGCTTGTGTTTTCATTTAGTCTGAGAGTTTGTAAAAAGGCAGGATTGCCTCTCGTTTCCTCACCGGCTTCATTATTTACAGCGCTGTATTAACATTATTTCATTATTTGTAGCGCTGTATTCAAATTACAAGCCTCTCAGATGCTGCTGATATTCCCCATAATGGACCCATACTGCGTTTGGACATGAAAGCAGTTTGTCTGCCAGCTTTATTTAAACGAGGTCCTTTCTGGTTCGAACGCTCCAGCCTGGACTGACTGGAAGGATTGCAGCAGTTTGTTTGTCAGTGACAGCCAATCAGGGCCCATCAGTCACTGGTACTGATGTTTCCTCTAGTCTGGATGTGGTTCACTCTGTCTGAGAAAATGCATGTTTTTAGTTCAGACTAAAGAAAAACAGATCAAAAATTGATCTCGTCCTATAATATTCATGAAAGTAGGTCAAATATTTAGTTTTCTAATGAGTGTCACATATGGTCTTATTGATATTTTATGTCATCATTTTTTAATTTAGCTTATTTTACTGTTGCTACATTTAATTTGTCACTTGTTGACATTCATATTTGCACATTTGCTGATATTCAGGTTTTTTTCATCATTAGCAGCACTGATCATTTTTGATTCCATATCTTCTAAATGAAAATCTCATAGTGCTCGTATATAAATCTTTGTGGTGAAGCACTTTTCAAAACATGCACTACAGTGGACAGAGGTAAAGAAAAATAGAAAGGAATAGAAAAGTCTATTCCTTGTATCCAGTCAAATAGCCTTCAGCACCACTTACAATAAGATTTAAGTGAGCGTGTGTGTGGAGCCATGACACTCATGCCCATGATGAGCAGAACTGTACATCTCATGATTGTAGTTATCAGTGCAGTTTACCATGTATAGATGTTTTTATTAAGCCTTTTCTGGCATGAATAGTAAAACTGCATTTACACTGGGTGTGCAGTGTCCTTGGATTTAAGGAGCAGAGCATAAACCTCAGTGTCCCTGATCCTGTCATGATATTCCCATCTCTACATTAAAGGCCTCCAAAATACCTAACCTCAGTTCCTTTTAACTTCCAAAGTAGTAAATGCTCTTCTCAGTCTGCCACACGCATCACTCTATCGCTCTGGATCTCTGCAGTGTCTGGCACTGAAGTTTTGAGGTTATTGATGGTGTTTTCCAGTAGAGGTCCCCGCTGGCTTTATCTGGAGTCTGCAGTCTCTGAACGCTGATTACTGTGATTGAGCTTCTCTCTCTTTCTATCTCTCTCTTTTTTGCTCTTGTCTCCTCGTTTCCCTTTTATATTCCTCTACTCTTCTTTCCCCTCCTACACCACCTCTTTTATTCTTCTTCTCCTCTCAGCTCTCTTCTTCCCTTTTCTCCTCACCACTGTCTCATCTGTGTTCATCATCTTCACTCCCTCTGTTCTCCTTTCTTCCTTCTTCTGTTTCAATACTCTTCTCCTGTCATCTCCCCTTTTTCCCAGTTTTCCTTCTCTTTGATATCTCTCGCTAATCAAGTCAGAGCCCCCTCTTCTTTGTGTTCACCATCCTCCAGAGAATTGGAACTGATTGGACCATTTAATGAGCATGTATGTATGCATTCTGTGGGCATCTTCACAAGCGATTCTTCGAGCAGTCCAATCAACAACAACTTAATATTCATGGAAAGTTCTGCATATAGACACACACACACACACACACACACACACACACACACACACACACACACACACACACACACACACACACACACCAGCATTTAATTATTTGGTTGTGTCCAAGCGATACGTTAGTCCTGAATCTGTTGCAGCAAATGAGAGAAGAATAAAGTCTGTTCTTTTATTGTTACATACTTCATCATTAATGAGACTCCATTAGTAAGTGCAGCAGGCTTACAGAGTCAGCCTCTCAGTTCTTTTTCCTTTTTATTTCTAGATTCTTGGTAGTTTCATTTTAAGTGAGAGAATTATAAATGGATTTGGATGTCTTGGAGTGAAATAAGAATTTAATCAACAAACAAAACCTGTCTGAGAACTCGGTGGATAAACTGTTGTTGTCAAGCACAGCATTGAGACGGTCATCAGGTTTGCGTAGATCTCAGGTGGGATTTTGGCCCAGTCCTCTTTACAGAAACTCCTTTAAGTTCTCCCCTGTTTGGTAACATGACTCTTCTGCTGCACAGTCTTTTTATGGCACCGAGGTGACCTCAACGTCCTTCTTTTCACTCCTTCGTCTCTTTGACAGTATGTTTTGCATAATTGTCATGCTGGAAAAGTCATTCTGGTTGAAGAAAGGAGGTTCTCAGCCAAGATTACCATACATGACTCCATGTATTGGTCCATCAATGTGGTGAAGTTGTGAATGTGAAGAAAAACAGCTCCAACACATAATGTTTCCACCTCCATGCTTTACTGTGGGGATGGTGTTGTTTCGGTTGTGTTTGGCTTCATCCGACCACAGCACCATCTTCTTATTCATTGCTATTGATCTTCTCCTCTTACCTCTTTCTCACTCGTTTCCTTTCACCTTCTTTCTTTTGTTTTCATGTCTCCGCTGCTCGTTTCCTCTCAGATTTCTCCCTTCAGTCTCCTCTACATTGCTCTCCTCCTCCTCTTTGCCTGCTGCCTAAAATCAGTATAATCAGCATAAAGCCCTGAGGCGATGGTCACCTACGCGATGTGTCGGTCGACTTACATATTCAATAGCATGTGGGTACTAATGTGAGATTTAAAAAAAAAGACAACCCAGGAACATTAATAAGCTGCTGTAAAAATCTAAATTCATCTTATTTTAGAAATCCAACCAGCTTCTGGCTGCAGTGAGATTCAGCACCTGTGTTGTGTGATAAGGCCCAGCTCACAGTAAGCAAACTGGTTTATCCAGAGTAGTTGGACAGGGATGAGGTCAGGACTCGGTGGGAACTGGTCAAGGTCTTCGACACCAAAATGGGAGAACTGTTTTTTATGGGACTGGTTTTGTACACAGATGCTCGACAGATGCAGTATCATCATCCATGTTGTTAAAAAAAGAGCTCCAAAATATTTTTCTTAACTGCAAATAACACAAATCAGCATTAGAACAAACACATGGACACTGTCTCTGTGCAGATGTAGAACAGGTGATGTCATTAGAGACAAAAAGCAAACTAAAGGTGCATCTATAGATAAAAAATGGGATATATAATTATATCTCTATATATAAATAGGTGGGAATGTCCTGCAGTTATGTCTGAAGCATGCGGTTGTCCTTACCTGGAATAGACGAGTAGCCTGACCTGTCAAGTGGGTCCTCCACCTTTCACCCACTCCCTGCTGACTTATGCAGGTGCTCTGTGCTGAGGTCTAGTTCAATACGGAGCACCTATAGCATGGCTGTGTAAAAGGAAGAGATGGACATCCTGGTTGTGATGGAAATTGAGTAAGTGAGTGTATGCCAAATGAAATTTGAGAGCAATAAGCAGGACTGTGTGATTATGGCCAGAATTTTATCGCTGTTGTTTTGATCAGTGTTGAGGGAATGATTATTCATAAGGTGTTGTTATAGCAGTGTCATGTAAACCAAGCGCTGCTTTCACATTTTCCCATTTCCCACCTTTGCATTGAGCTACATTCCTGTTAATTAACCCTTCTTAGCAGACAAATCAGGTGTTTATTCACTTCATCCAAGTTCATCTCCCAGAAGCAGAAACCTCATTCACTCCCTTCATTGTACCAGCGTGATGAGACTAAAGCTCTACAGCTGTGAGAGCCCTCTCTGTTTCCCCACCACTGGTTTTTCCACTTATAACACATCTTTTGTCTAATGTGTCGAACATTTTTTCTGAAGCCTTGTGTGTTTATTGGACATCTATCTTTAAGTGTGACTGTGTTGGTGAGTTCAGCCCATCTTTGTGATCTGGATGGATGCAGTGATACGCTGGATGTGTCACATTGCACTGTTTTTCTTGGCCTGCATGCATTAGTTGTGCTGCAGTTTGTGTTGTGTTTTCAGGCAGACGAACGTGTTCGTCATGTTGCTTTGTGGTGACACAACCCTACAGGATTCTTTGCATATGATTTCTTCAGCTCTTCAGCTTTTGCAGTGCTAGACTTTTGATTTTTGTTTTTAATGTAGTGTTGTGCATCCATGTGGTGTGGGCAACAGCCACATACACAAACAGAAACACCATCAGGTGGTGATTTAGGGCTTGATTCACTCTTGGTGAAGCAGGTTTTTTCAATATCACTCAATGTTCATAAAATGTGACTAATCGTGCAGCCCCAGTGACAGCATACGATGAGATGGAGTGAGTCCTGTTGCCTCTATGTGGAGGAAGCTGTTTGGAAGTCATAGCGCTGGGATGAGTCTTTGAGAGCGAGCAGCTCAGTGTGTTGGATCACATATGGTGTAATTTCAGCTCTCCCTGAAGGAGAGGCTCACAGTGCAGCTACTGCAAGCAAAGCAAAGCTGCTTTGCTAGTAGATACACATTCAGGATCAGCAGCATTTATCTGTCTTCACTTCGAAGCTCCCATCTGTGATGCAGCTCACATTCACCTAGACTGTTATTCATAAAGTCCCAAGTGGTCCTGCTCGTGCAGCGCTGCATCGCCTCAAAAAGTCGACAAAGCAAAAACGACGCTCTGGGGACAGTTTAACATGTGATGATACGCTGCCGGGAAATGTTTTTCTCCACCTCTTCTGTCCTGAGTGGAGAGCGCTGACTTATTGTGTAATGAGGCAGATGAGCTCAGTGAGAAATCACTGGCCCAAAGAAAATGAGGCCCACTGCCTGTGACTTTAGTCCTCATGCTCTGCTAATTGGCACTTCTCATGTAACATGTCAGAGAGAAAGATGGCAACATGTTGACCTGTTCACTGATTCGATTGGTGCTCACTGTGCAGTCAATCAGTTGGTGACAAAACAACAGCGGTGAAAGCTGCATGATGGGCACGTGCAGAGTTTGTTCAGTAACATGTATGTTCTTTTTTGCAGTTGTCATGTTACATTACATCAATATTTTAGAAAAATTTATTTTAATTGCATTTCTCTGGCATAATCCAAACACGTGCAGTTGCTGCAGATAGGTTAACTGGTAACTCTAAACTGCACATAGGGATAGGCTCCACCCCCCTGTGACGCACATAAGGATCACGGGAGGTGGTGAAAATAGATGGTAATTCCAGGAGGTGAAACTCTTTGGTCAGTTTGTATTTGGATAAAGTAGTGAGTGAAATTATTTGTCTGCACCTTGTGTTTGTACCCAAAAGCAGACACTCGAGGCAGGAACGGCCGTTTATTTAGGCTGCACGAAAAATACAAACAAAAGGCAGAAGAACAAGGACCAGAACCAGACTGAGAACTGAAATACTAAACACTACGGACGTAGAACCTTAAGCATCGAAAAACCTGAACATGACCCGAAATGAACAGACGACCTCCTTCTGGCGCCCCCCATGTGTGGCAGCATGTTACAGCAGCTCTGCTCATTTCTGAGCTTCTTACTTATTTCCCCTTTATTTTCTCGTAACCTTTAAATTAAGTCTTAGAAATGTCTCTCTTATGTGCAATATTGTGCAATACTGTCCGATGTAACATAGTATGTTATTCTGTTTTATCTCATTCTATTCTATTGCTTTTCTTAATTTTTGCTGCTTGTAACTTTTTTCGTGACCCAAAAAATTTCCCACAATAACACCTTACACTACACTACGCTACACTACACATGAGGGTCATTAGAAGAAGCGGAAACAGACAGGAACACAGCTGGGACGAATCAGACATAATGACACAGGGGGAGCAAAACTAGACACCCTGAACCTGGGACTGTCAAAATAAAACAGGAAACACACTAAGATGCAGGCTAAGACACGTGGGCTTGACCCAGGGACCGGGGGGAAGAAACTGAGGAAGGGAGACACACACAAAGGACGAGGAGACGGAGACACAGATAAGACTACAGACTCACACAAGCACCACAGGGGTGAGACAATGAGACACGAGAGGAATTTCACATACAGGAAACCATGAACTGGAAATATAAGCAAACTCATTAAGATCTCAAGAACACAATAAACTCAAAATGCTGACAGTTTCCCTGCCATCAAGTTTGTTAGCATCCACTGCAATGTAAGCAGTATTTAGCATTTTAGAGAACACACCTAGTGTATTGACACTGTAGATAGAAACTTTTAAGTGGTACCTTTTCCTCAGGGGGTCATCACACCAGACTGGTAAAAATGTTTGTCAGGTGTCCTGGTGCTGGGATTAGCACTAGAGTTCGCTGGCTTGTGATGAATTTGTCCTGTTTGTGAGTCTCCTTCACTTCTCATTTGGGTTTTGTCCCTCTGTTGTGCAGCCAAGCAGTGACAAATCTTTTCTCCTAATTGTGAATTGGGGACCTTTCTTGTGCCAGCAGAATCGAATATTCACGACAGTATGGAAACATGAGCTTAGTCACAACATGTTGATTTCATTCCTGCTGTGAACGCCTGCAGACGTGATTCACTCTCCTGTCCGCTTTTTGTTTTCGCTTGGATCCAGACGTGAGAGTCAGACCGGAACAATTTGACAGTTTTGTCTGTGTCAGAATATTTTTGTTGTTTGAAGTGAACTGCTTAAATATGCATGTGGCACCTGTTCAGATGGCTTTATTTTAAGTAACTGGACCCAGTGGCTTCCATTGCTCAGTGTGTTTCAGCACACAGCGATCGTTTATATATAGATATTTAGGAAAACTGTGCAAAACCTGCTTAATTTAAAAGAAACGCTTTAATTACTCTCCAAATATTGCACCTCCTCCTCGTTTTTCTCCTCTCTGCCTCGATGCCACAGGAGAGGAGGAGATGCTGTGTAGTCAGTACTATGATCATAACACGTTGGTGTTGGTGGTGATGCGGGGCTAATTATATTTACCACAAAACATTCAGTGGTTGTGGACTACGTCCTTAATTCCTCATGGCACAGATTCAACGAGGTGCTCAAAACATTCCTCAGAGAATCTGGACGATATTGACGTGCTAGCATCAGCCAGATGCTGCTCCAGATCTGCAGATCCCTCTATCCCATCCCAAAGGTGCCGAACGTCATCATGTTCAAGTTTGATGTTTAATTTGAGCTTTGTGACGTGGTGCATTACAACCATGTTAGATGGTAGATGCTTGTTAACAACATCATAAAGGGATGGACACAGTCAGTACTCCATACAGGCTGTGTCCTATAACAGTTCTCAGTTGGTACTAAGGGGTCCAAAATATGCTAAGAAAACATCCCTGACATTATATCTAAAGGCCTGAACCATCGATACGAGGCAGAGCGGCTGAATGCTTTCTTGTTGTTTACGCCAAAACTGTGAGCCTACATGTCACAGTAGAAATCAAGACTCATGAAATCGGGCACAATTTTCCAAACCTCTGCTGCCCAGTTTTGGTGAGCCAGCTGTTTCCTGGTCTTTGCTGACAGGTTTTGCCCCTGGTACAGTGCTGTGCTGCTGTAGCCTCTTGATGTGTTGTGCACTCAGAGATGAATGCACAACACATCAAACCACATGATTGTTAATAAGTGGTTTTTGAGTTGCTGTTTCCTTCCTATTAAGCCAAAAACAGCTGGCCCCTTTGGGCCTTGACATCTGGCACCAATAAAGCATTTTCACCCAGAGAGCTGCTGCTCGCTGGGTATCTTCCCTGTTTTGAACTGCTCCCTATAAACCCAGAGATGCTTTTGTTGGATCAGCAGATCAACAGTTTCTCAAATACTCAGACCAGCACCAATCATGCCATGTTCAAAGTCACTGAAATCACCTTTCTTCCTCATTCTGATGCTCAGTTTGACCTTCGTGTTGTTTCGATCATGTCTACATGCCCAAAGGCACTGAGTTGATGCCGTGAGATTGGCTAATTAGATATTTGGGTAAATAAGCAGTTGAGGACATGTGTAATGAAGTGGACAGTGAGTGTTTTAGGAGTAAAAGAAGACCCACTGTAGGAGGAGAAACGGGCACCTCTGAGTAATATTTACAGTAGATTTCTTGAATAGGGATTCGTTCACATTTTAGACAAATGGATGTATTGTAAATATTGGTGGTAAGTGTCCCTTAAATCTACCCCCATGATCCAATCTTCTTCATTTTCACACATTCATTCTGGTCACCATCACAACTACGTAAACGGATCTTTTTTGCCATCTACAAATATGTTTGTAGTATCTAGTATACAAGTTTGAAAATACAGAATGATTCTCATTAATATCAAAAGAATGATCACAGTAATTAAGTGCACCGAGTTGGCTTTGTTCAGCAGAGGAAATGTGCTTGCTTCAGCTGTTTCCATTCATAGGTGACCGTCACTGGCTCATTCATCTGCCGCTCAGTTTCCAGCCAAATAATAATGTCCAATTAAATGTTTTGCATGTGAACACTGGGGGCTTGACAATCTCACACTTCTCACTATTATGACCCAATCAAAGTGCACGGGCCATTTGTCACATAAAATGGTGGAATAGACGTCAGAACATCAAAATCCTCCTTCAAAGCACCAATACATGCATACGGCCCCCAAAGTCAATCGAAACTGGCAATTTGTGTCACGCGTGGCATCGTGTCATATATTCAGCATTAAATTAATTGCATAACATGTATGCATAAGTGGGACAGGACTATAATGACTTGTCCTGTGCTAACTGTAGCTCTGCAGCTATCAAGCAGTCCTGCAAAGTCTTCATGCATTAATATTATAAAACGTAACTGTTTTTGCTATTCACGCCTCATGAGGATAAGTGAACATGGATATAATTTAAACAGGAAATGTATTTGTGCATGTTTGATATCTCACACACCTGCAGATACGGAGGCGATGCGATGCCTTTGTCTGAACAAACATGCATGTCTGCAGATGATAATGGTGTTGACTGCTAAATTAGAAAGCTACAGATTGTGTGCACAAGTCTCACTTCACTGTTTCATTCAGATTCAAATCAATAGAAAACATTAGTCAGGCTGCCTGTGGAGAGTCCTTCACCAGCCTGGTTCACTGACTCATTCGCTTCTCTTTACATTACTTCCGAGGCTGCAGGAAACCAAGACGGGTTGAATACTAAACGACTTTGTCACGTGCTCAGTGCTTGGTTTCTCCGGAGCTCTTTACAGGAAATCATTCCCATGAAGAGTTGAGTTTTTGTCTGTCTAAATACAGACACAACATGCACAAGCACATTTCCATATCAAGTCATAATCTCTAATTTAATGACTAGTAGCGGCTGTGCAAGCTGAAGGCACCGTCATATCCAAAACTGGATGTTTTTGTTTCTTGCAAAGATCAAAACGAAGATAACAAGCTGCTCCCTCCTATTATATTTACCTGGTCTTGCAATGCACCGGCACAGTGCTCGCAGAGCTCTTTGATTACAGACGTTCATGGAGGGAGTCGTGAGGAATAACCTGTTTCACTCTAATGAGTCGGATTTAGAATTCAGATTTCCGATTCCTTAAAAGTGTTGTTTGTTCCCTGCACCTCAGGTGAATGAGATTTACCATGACGAGTCTCTGGGAGTCCACATCAACGTGGTCCTGGTCAGGATGATTATGCTGGGGTATGCCAAGGTGAGTCCCCGAGTCCTTTTCCGTTGCTTTTTTTTAATTCTTAAACTTCTTTTTGCAGGTGACATTCCCTTTTATGATAGAGGAGTGAAATAGAGATGAAAATGTGTGCAGACTGCAGAGGTCACCTAGTCTAACTCACTTTTACACACGGTGTCAAAACGCACATTTCCATTTGCTCGCTGTAATCAGCAGTGGCACTTAGGAGATTTATGTTCGCCACGACTCCTTCAGCTCGCTATCCTCTCGTTTTCAGCCCAAGGCTTCCACATACTATTCCTGCTTCACAGTCTGAGTAATTACAGGCTGCTGCCCAAGTACTAACATGTTCATTTGCATCTGCATTTCTCTCTCCTTTTCCCTCTCAGTCCATCAGCCTCATTGAGAGAGGCAACCCATCGCGGAGCCTGGAGAACGTGTGCCGCTGGGCCTTTGTGCAGCAGAAAGGCGATCCCGATCACGCCGAACACCACGACCACGCAATTTTCCTCACTCGCCAAGGCTTCGGCCCCACAGGGATGCAGGGTAAGGCCCCGGAGGGAGATTACCCGTCACGATACACACCAGTCAGCTTTCTGTGTTGCAAAATGTGCAACTTGTCAGTGAGAGCAGATTGTTAGATTTTAAATAAAGTCATTGCAGGTGTTGGGTTGATGTGTAGAGAAAAAAAATGAAGTTTTGAAGCGTTCGTTCTGCAAATTCAACATTTAGGAAACACGTCTTACGTGTGAATTCACTCCAGATTCTCTCTGATTACATTTTAAATGCAACTATAAAAATTGTTTGTGCCCCAGTTGCTTGAGTTAAATTGACTGAAATGATTCACAAAGAGGCACCAAGAAGAGAAAACAATGAAAAGCCTCGTTATTACTGCTCTGACGCACAGAAAGGGTGACCAGGCCTCCGCGGACTCTCCCTTTGTGCTACTTTTTTGGCACTTTTACTCTTGTTGCTGAGGCTGATTTGAAAGACCGGGGGGGGAAAGCAATTTCCAGTGTCTGCCAGATATCGACTTCTCCTCCCTCCTTTTATTTTCTCTATAGCAGCCAAACTTCAGCAGTGAAAGCAGCCAAATGCCCAAAGTCAGCACTATCAAAAGCCTCTTCCACTTGCTTTATTCTTTGTTTATTTGCTTCAACAGCTGCGGCAGACGTTTTATTTGGAAGTGAATGCACCGGCAGTGACATTTGGTCTGCGCTTGATTATGGAAATGTGTTATAGCTTTATATGTAAGGACGGCTCTCTTTAATGGTTTCACTGTTTCTGTCAGTCAGGTACTGATCACAGCACACTGCATGCTCAGGTTAGATGCTCTGTTTCGTCCTTCTGCATCCTGGTGTGCTCCCATCTTTACTGTCCGTGTATTTTGCTTTTCGTATTCATTTGTATGCTGTCATGTCAGGCTGCTGATTTAGCAGCTGTTTCTTGGTCAGGACATGCTCACAAAAGACATTTTAAATCTCAACACTTTCCTGGTCGAACAAAGTTAAATCTATTTGCACCTTTTATGGTGCTGGAAGAAAGGCTGGTGCCAATCCAGCTTTCCAGTTGTATGGAGAGACGGCGTTGTTAGGCGAGTGGAGGCGATCTTAGTGCTGTTATCGGTCCTCACATACACAGAAGAGATTCCCCAGGTCTTGGAGTAGGTCTTTGAGGATGAGCTGCAGGAGGCGTGTCACGGGAGGTCCATCGATACATCGATGTGGAGCCGATGGTAGGGAAGCTTTGCAGGTTAAAATTCCACATATCTAAGTAGAATAGAAATGAATTAAATATACACTTTGTACACTAGGCTACAAATCACACATGAAATTATTATTTTTCATCTTTTCTGACTATTTTTTCACTAGCTTTGCATTTGATTAGAGTCCGTGTCAGTACTGGTGCATGAGGCGATACCTGCACCCAGAGGCTGCACAGGTCGTCCAAAGGAAGCAAAGAGTGAAGACAGAGGAGATGATGCAACCGAAGCGTGCTGTTGCTCACTGGGAAACAGTTATTAATAAGCTGCGTTTTATGTTCAGAGCAGAGATTTATCCATTATATTGGAACAAGCATTAGACTAAATAAAAAACTCGCACTTAAACAACTTTGTCCCTGTATAGTATTTTTGTTATTGCTCTTTTTGTTGGTCCTGCAGTGTGTGGGGTATGCCCACAGTGTGACACAGGAAGCTGTCTCCCTCACAGGGATGAGAGCTCGTGCTGTTAACAGCAGGCGGTCTCTGTTGGTGCAGGCTGTCCGATCAGGCCTCCCCGACTCTACTTATTTTAGTTTGATTGTTGCTGTTTATTTGAATTCTTCTCTCTGTAGCAGGAACCCGTGAGATTCATCATCTGGGATCTAACAGGAATTTATGAGCAAAATAAGCGAATATATTCTCTGGTGGGGTTTGGCAGTTTCACCTTTGGTGCACAGTCTTTACTTTGCCCAGCTTAGCCCTGGGCCATGACAGTGCATGTGTTTGCATTTGACACCTCAAATGAGGGCAAGACTGGAGTGCAACATATCAGACACATTGTGAGTGAATATTTTCAATAGACATGGCACAACCACAGGACAAACCTGCCCTGTATAGTGTGGGACCTGTTAAGGTCTCCTGCACGGTCGGGTCCCTTTTAAAGCTTTATGTGCTGCTGCTCCCTGTCTGTAGCCCACTCTGTGGATAACGACCCTGTTAGTGGGTTTAAGTCCATGTTTCTCCATCCATCAAAGCTCAGATCTGATGTTTTCTTTCCCGTACTGAGGGCGCTGGTGTGGGTGGGTGAATAACTGCGACTATTGCTGGATAATTCCAGACCTGATGGTGTCCAATTACGCTCCGAGTCTCGTGAGCTCATCTGTTCACACAGGATGTGTTTGTTTTGTTCGCCATATTCTCTGTCAGTCTTCTTTGTGTGCAGCATTCTCCTCCTGGAATAGCATGAAGCTTAGATTCACTTACGGCTGTGATGATTAAAGTCTTTGGAGCTGGAGTTCAGCAGCAGTGCATCTTTTCTGGGCTTCTGTTTGGAAGCTGTTGAGAGGTATTAAAATCCAGTCCTCGTGCAAACTTTTGGCCATTTAGCTTGAATATTTCTGTCCAATTTTTCAGTGAAGACTTTGAAAACAGTTAATTTCCCTCATGGTCTTTTTCTTTGCATTGAGTTCTTCAGCACAAAAGACCAGCAGCCAAAAACGGATCACTTGCGATGTTCATGTTTGTGGTTATTGCACTGACTCCGAGCATCAGCACTGTCAGCTTTAAACCTTTCTCTGGCTGGTCTTTCTTTGCTGCTCTGAGTTATTTCAGTTATTCATGCTCCGTTAGTTCTTTAACATCAGATCAGATTGATGACTGAATGAACTGCTCCCTTCGAGTGGATCTGTAACTTTTTCACATTCATTTAATTAACATATTAGTCTCACTCACAAGACAGATTACTCAAAGGTTTTTAACTAAAGATCCTTCTAAACCTAAGCTTTACTGGCTCACCTCTGGGAGCCTGAACGTTACCGTACAAGCCTCAGCTTCAGCATTCAGAGCCCTGAAACCTTAACCCCGACTCTGATCTCTATCTCTCCCTGGGCTTCCTCTGAAAACAAGAAACACACAGTTATAATAAAGTCACTTGGAAAGATGGAAACAGCCAATCTGGACTCTCAGTGAAGGCTAAATAGTTTGTATAAATGTTATAAATTACTTCCCCCACTTTTGCAATAAGTCTCAGGTGAGATGTGGGTTAATGTTGTTCTCCCCAAATGGGTGACTGAATGAGGGTAACATTTAAAAAATTCTTGGGAGAAATGAAACAGAAGAAAAAGTATAGAAAAGTTAATTATGAAATATAGTTGCAAGTGAAATAAAACAAACCTCCCTCCCTGCAGCCTGAGTGCTGCACAGATGAAGCAGCACTTCAGGATTTACCAGTCCTCCCAGCATTTGGACTCCGGCAATTACCAGGTAGAAGTGGCTGCAAGCAGTCGTCTGCTGCTTTCACACAACAGCACACACACACACGCCTCTTTTTCTACGGCATAAAGTAGAGAGAGTGTCAAAATACAGAAAGTCAGTGTGATGTAGTCGAGCTAAAGGTGTGAGGACTCCACTTAGAGTGTGAAACAATCTCCATCCTGAGCTGGAAGTGGAATTTCAGTTTAATTGGATCTGAATTATCCTTCAGTCCATTACAGCCTAAAATCAGAGATGTGAGTCGAGCTACATGGACACAATCTGTGAGAGCCTCACTCATCTGAGCAGGAACCAAACAGCAGCATTATTGTGTGTGCTGCCACAGCTTCGACGATACTGGATTTGTTGTTGTGTAGAAGTTAACTCTAAGCCTCGTGGCTATACTTGCTATCAAGACAGGAGAACATTAACTGGTATGGTTGGTGACGTAAGCCCCGCCCTCTGTTCAAAGATGGTCGCTGACAGTGGATGTAGATGGCTTCTTTCACCCCGCTTTGAAACCATCTGTCCAAAATGTGAGCGTTGGCATTCACAGACATACGACCTCTCTTATAGTCCATGTCAGTACTTGTCATGGAGCTTAGCTTGGAGTCACCACTGTGATTATCACGAAGTTCACCCGGACGTATCAAATGCATGAACGCTCCTAATTTTGCCAATGTTGTGCAGATGAAAGAAGGCAGTTCCAAAGACGCGTCTTATGTACAGCATTACAGAACAAAAACATCCCAAAATGCACATTTCATTTTTCCTTACAGACCGATGTATTTGACAAACACTCAGAGATTCTTTCTTAATGGTCAACATGAGCAGAAACAATGAGCAGTCATAGGTTTAAGAACTTCAGGAGAAAAGTGTTTGTTTATTTCTGAGCCTTATTTCAGATTAAACGCTGATCCCTCTCTATCCTCTTCACCGTATTTGTAATCCAGAGATTTCAGTTCAGCACTCGGGGGACCTGCAGCCATGGAAATGTCCGCGATGTCTGATTAAATAAAAACAAAGTGAGAGGAGTAATCGACAAAGCTGCTCTGGGTCCTGATTTAATTTGATTTATATGCACAAAAAGAGGCCATTCTTAGAAAACAGCTTTGAGGGTCCACTTGACTTTAAGTGTTCATCAGGGGAAAACAACAACAGCAGTTATTATTATTATTATTGTTTGAGTGCTAGCGCACACCCTGCCTCGGTGACTCTGCTTGCATGCGTGCTCTCATTAAGTTTACCATGTTTGCTCACTCGCTCTTTCACAAGAACAAGTATGCTTCATGAGTTATTGCATTATTAATGCACCAACACTAATGAACAGCACATGATACAAACCCTAGCTGCTATCCTGTAGGACATGTTGCTAAGGAATGCTTGCTGTCCTTTAGTTTGTCGCTGTAATAAAGCAATAAGTGGATGATGATGATGAAGGTCTACGCAATATTATTGTTGCCAGCGTGTTGAGGTTACCTGTGGTTAATGGCCTTGAAATGGTCCCGGACTGCTGGGTGTTCATCGACTTTCTAACGCGCTCATCTAAACCGTGACAGCTGGACGAACGAGGAAGTGTTGGAACATTCACTCGGGCTATAAATCCTCTGCGGACTAAAGTGCACCCCTACAATTCCCAAGGTAATCCCACCCTTGGGAAGGCATAACAGATGAAGAGTCAACTGTGCTGATCTGAAGTGGCACAGAGTGTGTGTGTGTGTGTGTGTGTCTGCCTCTTGGTACCACTGTTAAGAGTTAAACAAACACCACGGGGAAATCCATCAGTCCGCAGGCAGGAATCAGGAATCTGATTTCGATTTGGAACCTAGTGTCGTAATGATCAGTGGGTACGTTTTAGCTTCCGGGCAGACCATCATAAGTGCCAGCTGCACATTTGGGCCAAAATCTATATTTCCTAATGTCATTTTTCTTCTTTGCGGTGCGAGGTTCACTTCCTGTAAATCAGTACTTGCAGTTTGGCTCCAAACAAAGTTCATGTCCTTCATGATGGGTGGATGTGTAGACATTAAAACAATAAAACGAAGTAGAATATTTATTCTATTTTTGGCCCTGCTGGTCCTTCTCACTGCTGCTGCCTGTGGCTCCAGTTATTACCAGTGACCATGTGATGTCAGTGAATCGTGCTTATAGCAGGAAGTCATGGCAAAGCAGCGATAATCGCCATTAATTATCCCCTAAGTCCCCTGCTGTCACTGTGCTGCTGTGTGTAATGTGTATTGTCTTTTGGCAGCAGTGCCAACACGTATCACTGACGTGCACACGTGACACATGTGACACGTTTAAACGTAGAGATGGGCCGAGATGCATACAGATCTGTCCTACATAAAGTATCCCTCCTCTGTATGTAAATGGCTGTACGTCTCACTCGAGCCCTCAGGTCAGCATCATTTGTTGTCTCATAATGTCCATCTTTGATATACAGTCTGTGCTTAATCACCACACAGCTCCTTGGTTTTTGGTCAGCAGTCGAGATCTTGGATGATGTCGTTGTAGCTAAAACAAACCAATGAAATCCCAAACCGCAGTTATAAAGTGAAAAGATTACAGATGAAAACATGTTTTGTTATTGTAGGAACTATGAAGATGACTCAGCATAAGAAATGTTCATTGATCATATTTTTATTGTTCTCTTCTGGCAGATAATGCACGGTTAACTTTTTAAAGATTATTTTTTGTTTTTGGTTATAAGATTAACATTTCATCCTCACACAAAATTAGTTTTATTTCATAGAATAAATTTGACTTTTTTCCATTTTTAACATGTTTAATTTTTTTTTTATACTTTTCCACAAAACATTTTCCCCTGACGCCTTTCATTGAGATGCGAGGAGACGTTTTGTTTTCAGCGTCCTCATCTTTGTATTTGTTGTGGTAACATTCATCGTTTCTCCCGGCAGGTTACGCTCCGGTCACAGGAATGTGCCACCCAGTCCGGAGCTGCACCCTGAACCACGAAGACGGCTTCTCCTCCGCCTTTGTTGTGGCTCATGAGACCGGACACGTGTGAGTTCCTCGTCTTACTTCCTCCCCGTATTCCCGTGTCTCTGTGCTTAGGCTGTGGTATTAAATGAAAGACATTTAGGCCCATTCATCTTTGGACAAAATGCCAGAGGCTGTTTACTAAGCATGTGTCCATGAACTCAGCCCTTGTTCATTATCTTCTCCTTTTCTCCACATTTCCTGCAACATATGAAATAAGGATAAACAAACTCACATCAGCTGGAAGCATTAAAAAGTTATCAAAACCTGCCGTTCTATGAAAGGCAGAATTAAGCACATATTGAGTAAATGCACAATAACAGACTGCACAGTGGATAGCTTCATGTTGCTGGGCAACGCTCTAAAGGCAAATCTTAAACTGGCTGAGTGTGGTTTGCTCATTAACGTGACACAGTGAGGGCAGTTTGGTTGGTGTGTCCAAATCACCTGGAATAGCTGCTTTGAAAAGTGGCGTTAATTTTATCGTAGCATCAATAAAGATTTTTTGTCTGTGTAAACAAACCGACCAATCAAATGAAGCTGTAGCGCTGTAATGAAATCTCTCTCGATCTCGGCACATTTCCAAATGTCCAAACTCTGAGTGTGGAGTTTAAAAACAAATATAAAAAAATAGAGAAAGAAACTTTTGCAATGAATACTAAAATTATATATATATTGTGTGTGTGTGTGTGTGTGTGAGGGAGTGCATGCACATGCATATGCGTGTGTTTGTGGCTTCCAGAACAGTTGGTGTCTTACATGTAAGGTGTTTATGGGAGATTTGTAAATTGCAGCTACAGAAAACAGCCAAGGTCGCACCATCCCTGATGGCCACTGTGCTGCTGAATGATAAATACTGATAAAAAGAAGTGGTGGGAAAAGATATTCTGGAAAAGGAAAAAAAGAAGGGCTGAAACAAAAGTCCTGTGGCGAATATCAAATTTGTCTTTATAATTTGTCATTTGTACACAAACCACAATCTTTTCTGAAACCCTAAACAAGTCACTTTTCTTTGTGATGCCTGAACCGAACCAAACAGAAGGTGAATATGAAGGTAAAAAGTCTGAGAAAGAGAGAAAACAGGCGTCTCAACCTCATATGTTACTGTTGAAAACTGCATGGCCCACCCACCTGTCAGCTAATGTAGAAATGCATTAGCCCATACTACCCTTCAGCAATGAGGAACGACCCCCCCTGAATGATAACTGACTATGTGCACGTTAGCATATGCTACTTCCGGTGCGGAAACTCCTGTGGGGAGCTTTGTTTCCGGTGTCCTATTCGCGCCCTGTTTACGGTCCAAAACAAGTTAAGCAAATGAATGAATCAAGCAGCGATTTACATTTCTATAGATGTCTTGGGCATTTACCCAATATATCTGTAAATGATGTTCATCGACTTGTCGATATTTTTCCCCCGCGCCTCAGAGCAAAAGAGAAAAGGGATTCAAATGTTATATTTCTCAGCTGTCCCTCATTTATCACGGGTGTTATGTTCTAAAAATAACCAGCGATAGGTGAAATCAAGTAGCCAATTTTATTTTTGACGGTGCAAAACGTTTGGTGGACATCGTGGACATACAGCACTGCACTTCAGAGTCACACTGCTAGCGATCGATGCAGCGATTCTGTACTGTACAGGAGAGACGGCACGGAGGAGATCGTCTGCAGCGATCAGGACGCAGGACACAATGTGATGTAAAAAAAGCATGCAAACTTGCACTAAAGCGAGGTGAAAGGTGAACCGTGTTATTAGCGAGGGACCACTGTCATTTTGAAGGTAAGTCACAACATACCCTTCGTAAATATTAATGTATAGAAACCGTTACCAGCAATCATTCATTTTTTGTGTGGCTTTTTTCACGGTTTGTTAACATGCTGTGTAGGCGTGTACTTGACTAGCTGATCTCGACATAACGGGGAAACATCCGGTTTTACTATTCTTCACCTGTAGTTTAAATGCTGAACATTTGCCTGTTTCAATCATAAGACCAGTCATTATACAGAGATGTGCTTCTGAATGTGGACGATGTGTCTTCTGCTGCAGTGATGCAGTTCTGCTTGTGTTGAGTGATGTAAACAACTGATCGATCTAAACTCTTTAAACGTCAAAGTTGATCATTAGATTTTTTATGACACAACAGTGGTGAGTGTTCCCACCTTCTCCTCTTTGTAACTTAACGCGATCTTTCCGTTTTCGAGTTTTGGACATGATTTTGGAGGATACCGCAAAGTAAAGCTACCGGAAATGTACAACCCCACATCCGGTCTCAAACCAGGAAGTTAGCATTTTCTCGTGCACAGGGTCAACTGTCTGCTACAGGCAGAGGAAACACTCAAACTCACCAACAACACCGACGCTGCACACACAGGAAACACTCCTCTGCAGCTTAAACACGCTTTCTTCTTGTAGTCTGCCGTTAAACAAGAGACATCTGAAAAACAATGTTGGTTTCAACCTCTTGGGATGAATGTGTGAAGCCTAAACCTTAGGGTTACTGTGCGCTGTAGTTTAATCCATGTGATATAGTCAGAGTTGAAGTCTTCACATGAGAAGTTGCAGTGCGGTGAAACTTGGACTAGAGTGTGAAAAAGAACACTGAGCAGGCTAATTTTCCACTTTCCTGCTCTTTCAAGCTGTTTCCACGTCTCCTGTGGAGCTTTTGTTGCGAGTTCTGAAATTTGAAATAAACGCAGCGGGAGAGACAACAAAGAGCAAATATTTGGAGCCATTAAGAGCCACAAGCAGGATATTTGTCTGCCAGCTGGGTACAGAAACTGGTTCTGGAGTGGACTGAGTCCAGTTGGACAGGATAGAAAAAAGACGGTAGATTTAAGAGATTATCAGAAACGCTCAGAGCGATATATCAGTATTGTTGAAAACCATCAGATGATTTTACAGATGAAGCAGTCATGAGACAGGAGTTTGAAATGATCAATAACAAAGGTACATGGTGCGGGTTTTGTTTGAACATATTAAGAATGAAAGGGAGACTGGATTATAGCGTGGATAACAGAGGTATTCAGCAGGAACAGAAGCTTTTTGAAAGAGAAACCCAGCGGAGATGGCGAGGGTCCTTCATAATGAGATGTCCCAGGGCACAGCATGAAATCCTCCGACTGTGCAGACGGAGCAGGCCTAGTGAGCAGGGATGTCCGGGGATCGATAGATGTTCTGAGAAAATAAAACAGATTAAAGCAGTGTGGAAACCAGCAGCTGTGCAGTACACACCGACAGCTTTCTGGTTCTGAGAGAAGAGCCTAGAGGGCAAATACTGAGGTATTTAATTTACCGTCAAAGATTAATTCCTATTGGAGGGAAAAAATCAATTTAAACATGCTGAAAGCATCTGGAGCTGAAGAGAAGGGAACAGCAGCACAGGCAGAGGCAGAGGCAGGATGATGGTGATTGCTGCTTTTTAAGCCCTACAGACTGTGCAAGGATCGGTTTAGTCCTGAGATATATCACAGATATGCACATATCAATTAGGGGAAGATTTTTAAAAGCTTTTATAGACGGAGAAATGGTTTCAGCAATCGAGAGCTCGTTCAATGTTGATGTGGGCAGGAGAGGAGTGTTGAATGACAACCTTAAACCTTTGCTCACAAACTGTGAATTTATAGAAGTAAAGTACTTAAGCTTGTGAATGAACAAGTTTACATGTTGGCAGTATTTTAAAGTTGGTGCCTTGCTGCAGAAACTTTTGTGGTTTGAATCCACCATCTGTCCGTCTTTTCTGTGCATCGTCTGCAGCTTCTTCCAGTGTCTGCGTGGCTTCTGTCCTGCACTCTGGCTAACAGCTAAACATGCAGTTAGACTCAGGTTAATTGGTGATTCTAAATTAGTTTTAGGTTTTGTGTCTCTCTGTGAGCGCTGTGACAGAAACAGGAACCTGTCCAGGTGCACCCCACCTCTCGCCTTATTGATCTGTGTGTGAGCATCGCTGCAGCAGTCCTTCCAATACACCTTCACATTTGGAGCCTGGCTGTAGCTCAGGAGGTGGAGCAGGTCATTTAGTAATTGGAAGGTTTGTGGTTTGGTCCCTGGCTTATCCAGGGACCAAACCACATAGATATAGATATCTATCTATCGATATAGATGTATGTAGGTATGTAGGTATGTATGTAGGTAGGTAGGTAGGTAGGTATTAACCCTTTAAAGAAAGTTCAGAAAAAACGAAACAGCTCATAAATAAGTGCCTGTGTCATATAAGTATTTCTTCTTGTATTTTATCCCAGACAGGGATTTAAATCCTTCTGATCTGCAGGTTTTTATCAGTTACCACATCCAAACTCTTTAAGGGAATAAATTATTAATGTAATCTAAAGGCATTTAATCTAAAGTGAGAGCAAACTCAGATTCCAAGTACTTTCACGAGGGAACACATGGTTAATAACGCTCTCAAACATGGATTTCATTCATTCATTTAGGAATTTTGCATTTAAATGTTGCCCATAGATGGAAGGGTTGACTCCTGAGAGTTTCCGATCTAACCTGCCTGAATCATTGCTGATTTGCTCTGATCTGTTTGCCTCTTTGGTTTGATTGGTCTGAGACAGTGTGAAAGCTTTTCACTCTGAGTCTGACGCAAACCAAACAGCAGAAAATGTGGTTATCAGTGTGGCTGCAGTCAGCTGTGTGAAGGCAAAGCAGACCATCACTGTCTGATGACCATCACTGTCTGATGATGGATGTTTAACTTTAGCTAGAAGTCATAAAATGAACATTTCCTTCAGCTGTAAATGAACCTATCATGTGTATGTTAGGATGCTCACACGGTACCTGGGTTTATTTCTATTCTCTCTTAAAAAGAATTTCCACGATCTCCAAGTGTAACACATACTGATTTCCATTCATGGATCTAATACGGGACAGCTGCCAAAATCCATGTGCAAAACAACAAATCCAACAAACCCCTGCTCCAAAAAAGAGCTCAAAGAAAAGTACTTTCATAAAAAGACTGCACCGAAGTACAAGACTGAACATCACCAGTGGGAGTCCTGTCTCCTCTGATTAAAGGGAGAAACTAAAACAGCAGGCCACGCCATCACTTGGCAAAGTTATCTGCTTCAGAACAGAGATCTGTGGTCACGGGATGAATGTAACAGACTCATCTAAACAGTAAGGACACATGATTCAGCAGGTTCATTAGCACCAAGCATTATTTGCTTTGTACATATTATTTATGGAGTATGCTGTTTCTAGCGTTTGTGTTAGGTGGAGGTCATGGTGGTGCTCACATTTCCAGATGATCATCACAGAATTCTGACACTGTCACAGTTTGTTTCCATCTTTGAAAAGACCGAATCAGCTGATCCTCTCTCACTGTGTGAGCTGGGACCATCATTCTGGAGCCATGACCAAAGGAAGTCACATGTAACATACAATCAGCTGAAACCCGTTAAAGACACCAGGCTCTGTGCTCTATGCAAAACTACACCTGTAAAAATAAGCAATGGCACGTGATCATGTGATTTTTTATTTATTTTTTTTAAAGCATTCATACTTACAAAAACATATCTCATCAGTTATGGTGGGCGTCACTGTGAACACTGAAGAAGCAGGTCTGTCTGATTAGAAACGTTTGAACTTGACTGGATTAAAGTACTAACACTCCTGCTATGTCAGATAAAAGTAAAAAGCTAAAAGCATGACTACGTTTGAAAGAATCATTGTTAATAGGATATTTTAAAGTCATGTGAGACGGTGGAGATGATAATAAAGATGTTGACACGTGCAGCATTGCTGTGAATGTAAATGCATCTGTAAGATGCCTCAGTTTCAGCAGATTTAAAGTACAATTCGCAAAAGCCGTGTGAATCTTTATTGTTTGGTTTGCTGTTAAAGGTTATTTTATAGCTCTGACTAGGGCTGCCACAAACGATTATTTTGATAGTCGACTAGTCACCGATTATTTTTGCGATTAGTCGACTAATCAGATCATGCGTCCACTGGACATAAAACGTACAGCTTATTGCACCAGCAGCATCTGCTCTTATATAACTATCATTAGCTTACAGCTTGAAGTGTTTAAGGTGCTAACTAAAAATAAAGACAAGATGATAGTTTATTAAATTTTAATGAAATTTGCAGATTGTTTTGGTGAAGTTTAATAAACTCCCTGCTATCTAAAATATAACAGGACACCGGAGTATATTCTCGAGCATCTCACACTTCTGATAATCAGCTGTCTGCTTGACGTTTATTCAGCTGTGTAAAAACTATAACTTTGATCTCAGCCAAACCGATTTACTCAGGAACAAATAAAATACTAAAAAAAAAAAAGCCAAACAATAACATTTTTAAGTTATCTAAGTGACTTATATATCATGTTTAACCTGAGTAGCGAAAGAAGGCGGTGGGTTTGAAAACGATTTGCCGGGAGTCCGGTGTTCTCACGGCTCTAGTGAGCCTTGCCCCCGGTGAGCTATCGAGCTAGTGGGTAACAGACGTCTCCGAAAACGTCGGAGCGCTTTTGAAAATATGTGGTGTCTTGATAAACTGAGCAGATATTTGAGGTTTACACAGCTACATTCTCGCCTGAAAATATGTTAAACGTTTATTTTGTGACCCAGAAAGAATAATAAGAGTAATATTAAAACTAACTAGCTGCCGCCATTGTTGGAAACTGAGCTGGGCTGCGCTATGAATTCTGGGACACAGCTTCTTCTTCTTCGGGGTTTAACGGCAGCTGGCATCCTTGTACATGCAGTGCTGCCATCTTCTGTTTCAGTCCGGTATTACACTCTTAAATCCTACTACTTATTCCTGCGTCTTTTGTGATCTTACAAAGCTTCAAACGACGCGTCGACTGTTAAATTAGTCGTCGACGATTTTGATAGTCGACGTAATCGTGACTAGTCGACTAATCGTGGCAGCCCTAGCTCTGACCTTTCCACTTGTTTTATGAATTGAAGTTGTAAAAAATAATGAAATCCTTGTCGTCGAGGTTTATCTTGTATTGCTGTTCTGCTGTTTTGTAATTTATGGTTTGTCTCTGCCTGTGAGAGCAGGTTGGGCATGGAGCACGATGGCCAAGGCAACCGCTGTGGGGACGAAACGGCGATGGGAAGCGTGATGGCCCCACTGGTGCAGGCGGCCTTCCATCGATACCACTGGTCAATGTGCAGCGGGCAGGAGCTGAAGCGATACATCCAGTGAGTTCATAAACCTGCACAGTACTCCGCATGCGTGCTGACAATCACGACTCCAGAGCTCCACCTGGGATGCGTAAATCTGAAAAAAAAAAAATCACAAAATATAAGAGTTAAGTTAAAATTGAGAAATGTTTTATCAAAAGCTTTATTAAACAACAACCTCCTCAGCTACATACATTTGCTCAGAGATTTTGGGGTGGATGAGTAAATAAATTCTCAATAAGACCCGACAGTCGGATGCTGGAGCAGTGGGGTCAGACGCAGTTGTGATGTCCTGCAGCACAGAGGGATGGATGGGAACGCCACCAAATTAGGAGAATGAGTTTGGCACATCTTAATGTTCCTCCATAATTTTGACTCTTGGAAACGTATAAAGGAGACAAGCAGGCTGTTTGTTGGCGGCGGAGTGTCAGAAACGTCAAATCAATCACAGCCCAGTGAGCAAATTGCATTTTACAGCTCAGTAGCCAAACTATAAAGAGCTACATGGTTGCTCTATCTGCCCCATATTTCATACTCTGTTTGTCCTCAGCATGCATTCATCTTATTTAGTGTTGTCTACACTCACAACAACAGTAACGTCAGTGTATGTTTTATCATAAGATAGAAAACCAGCAAGAAATATATGAAGAGGAAGCCAACGATCTGTGAGCAAGCACAACAAATCCTGTTTTAGAGTCAGAACAGGCAGCCTGAAGGTAATAACAGAATAATTAACCTAATTCATGCAGTGTGACAGAGGAGACCCCAGAAATTCCCCTAAAGCACTCCAATCTGTTGAGACACTTTATATTTAAAATATCTTATTATTTACAGCCAAGTGCCAACATGATGAAAATGTCTGGCTCCGCCCACCAGAATAAATTGTCTTCTTTATGCTTCGTGTGTGTCGTCTGGTGTCCTGCTAATAACCGTATAACGTGTTAACCCGAGGACGTCTGAGCTTTGACACAAGCATTGTTGGCCTGTGTTCAGTTCATAGACAATGATTTTTCTTCTTCTCTCTGTAACTGACGGGCAAAGCTTAGCGGAGCGTGGACACAAAATTATTGACAGAGCCTCAAAGAGGATGACCGTGGCAGTGAGCAATCAATCACCAAACAGTACCGCGATTTTTTTCCTGGCTTTTATTATGAAAGGTGCCTTTGTTGACAAAAATCAATGTATAGCAGGAAAAAGTTTCTGCGTTATCTCAATATGAAGACTTTGTGAGGCAGCTGAGAAGAAATTTAATGAGAAGTTTAAAAATCATTCCACATTTTCAAAAGGCACATATGCCTGCTCTGTCTCTGCGCTGGGTTTAGCTGTGCCCTTTGAAAAAACAAACAGCCAGGCTGGGATTTACTGCAGCTGAGCCGCTTCTCACCACCTGGCTCTGTCATTAAATTAGGAAGTATGTGCATAAATCTCAGTGAGAAAACAAGCAGTTTCTGGATTTCTCTGATAACTTTGTGCCGCATTCAGGTAAAATCAGAATGGTCAAAAGTTAAGAAATAACAGAGGGGCGTATTTAGCCTTTTAGCTTTCCTTTGGGTTCGTTTCTTAATCATTTGCTTAATAATTGGATTTTGCACTGACGTCGATGGAGGGATTAAATGTCTCAGTTGATAATAGATTCCAAGGTCAAAATATAATTATTCTTTAATGAAACTGAAAGTTTCTGTTCAAGTCCTTTCTTTAACTTTACTCTAATGTGTTACTTTGTAATAACAGACCACACGCAGCGTATAACAGACGGCTTTTATAGCATCTGCAAACAGCAGAGCAACAAGTCGTTTCTCTTGTTATATTGAGCAGGTTTAACTAGTGTTCATGCAACAGTTTGAGTTGCTGCAGGGCTTTTAAATTCAATCATCCATTAAGCAGTAACTCCCACAGTGAACAAACAGAATGAAGTCAAAACTATTAAACTAATTAACAAATGAAAACAATGCTTCCGGTTATGCTAAAATATCAACGTAACAGAGACTTGAGTTATATGGATCATTTGTTGGACTGATGGTTTTATCTGCAGAGGGCTGATGATCGGAGGGAAAAGCTGCAGTGAGGGGGTTTGATGCCTTTGCTCTGCTGGATGGTTTGGGTTCACTTAGAGTGAATTAATTCGTGACAGCAAATAAGTAAAAATTATGCGACGGCTTGTGGCCACATCTAGGAGAGGGTGTGGCCTCAGGCTTTCCAGGTACAGATCCCCTTTCAAATAAAGATCTCTAGTTTGTGTCAATAAACCTTTTTGGCCCTGTGAACTTTGTTTGGCTTGTTCAGAGTGAAAACATGAACCTTCATGTCCTCACAGCACGTATGATTGTCTCCTGGATGACCCCTTCAAACATGACTGGCCGGAGCTTCCTGAACTTCCTGGCATCAACTACTCGATGGATGAGCAGTGTCGATTTGACTTCGGGGTCGGCTACAAGATCTGCACTTCTGTGAGTAAAAAATAAAAAAATATGTAATCGATAGCAGAAACCAGCTAAAATATATCCTATGGTCTGTTGAAGAAGTTAGTTCTTTAGACTCTTGGGATGAGCGAGCAGGGACTTTCAGTGAGGTTTCTGCAGAAAGCTGTGCTGATCACAGCCTCCAGAGGAAACTGACTTTGAAATCTCAGACGATCAGAAACCGTCTGCAGATTATCGAGCACTTCAAACAGAAGCCTGCTCATTTAACCTCAATCACACCTGTGATTTCCCAGACCTCTGCAGATGGCAGGCTGATCACTGTCGTCCCTGTTTACTGTCATCTGTTTCCAGCAGGTCAGAGATGCTCAAATAACAGATAAAAATGAGCTTTTCCAGTTGTTAATTTTGTGAATACTGCGCTAATAAAAAATGCAGATATGCTCAGTATGAGCTGTTGAATCTTAAGCTTTGAGTGTTTGCAAGATTTTGTTTTATTTATTTTTTTATTTACCACAAAAGTGAGTTTTAAAAAGTCAGAAATGCAGCAGCCTGATGAGAGACAGATGTAATGTGTCGCAGAAAGTGTCACGCTGTACTCAAAAAAGCTTTAAACTTGCAGAGGGCGACTTATTATTTTGGGAGCTGTAGGAACAGAATGAGTCTGAGGATTGGACGTCTGGCTAAGATCGTCGATCGATGTCTGGGGTCCTGACTTTAAACTGAGGTTGGCATTTCTTTGAAAGCATTTCGAAAGTCAACAGACTCCCGGTGATGCAGTCCTATTATCGCTGAAGGCTGCATTGTTTGATTTCAGCTTAAAAAGGAGGCCCGGCTGCTCCGTCTGAGGTTTAATAGGTTGTAGCTGACAGTTTTCGATGCCCTTTGTTCTCTACAAAGATCAATTTTTGGTTTCTTATTTTCTGCTTTGTAATTATGTGTTCATTTCACGAGATGATACACTGCTAAGAGGAGACGCTGTATGTTGTTTTAAAATTTCCTTCCTCTTCGCCATCTTATTAAAAAATTTATCAGATGATCACTTCTGCTGTTTATGAAAGTCTGCAGCTACAGGCAGTGCTACAGAGCATTTCAGCAGTTTTCATCTCATTATTTCGAGTTTCCAGCCCGACCTGTGTGTGTGTGTGTGTGTGTGTGTGTGTGTGTGTGTGTGTGTGTGTGTGTGTGTGTGTGTGTGTCTAGAATACATGCCGAGATCTCTGATCACCAAACTGAACATTTCCTCTCCAGCATCAGATGGACATGGTTTGTGACTAGATGTGCACCTAATGCAGCATTTGGTGACTGTAGAGCAAAATATTCCCTGTAGATGTGAGACCACGGCCACAGCTAAGTGTTTAAATAGTGAACTTACTGAGTGTAACTTCCTGTTTGCTCTAAGTACAAAATGTAAACTGCTTGAGTCAGGTTTGCCATTAATGTCTGTGCTCTGCATCAAATCTAATAAAAGGCCTCTTAAAGTGCTTAGATGAAATGAATCTAAACCGACATTTACATCATGGAGGTTTAATTTATTACACTGCTCGAGGTTTTACAGACAGCAGGGATGTGCCCACCGAGAGCAGGTTGCTCATATACCGAGACTGCTTCCCTTGTAGTCATGCTAATCTAATCTAATGCTCAATGCTCAAATGATGAAAAACAGTTAAAAATGTATTTATAACACTTAAAAACATCACCGGCTATTTAAATTTGACACAACTCGTTTCACATTACCTAGGAGAGAGACCTCGCTCTGAGAGCACAGAGAGTCTTTGGCTCGTGTTCAGGTTGATATGACCTGTAGTCGCTTTTTTTGTGTAAAAGTAATAAATGAGAATGATTTTCTTCTCACAGAAGAAATAATAAAGACATGAGAAATAAATAAAAGAAATAATGGTTTTCTTCAAAGGCACCTATTTTGCTTTTCCATATTTTGTCATATACTTGCAGTTCAAATGATGTACACTCATATTAAAAATAGTGTCAAACAATGAGCTCAGCATATGTGCAAATAGCCACCATGAGACAAAAGGACTGTTTGCTCTAAATGCTTTTTTTCTTCTGTTGGATCTCTGTGACGTCATAGAGAAGCGATGGTCATCTCAGGAGGCAGCTTGAGCTTCTGTGAGCGCGTCACTTTCACCCAGTTACTGTTGCCCTGTTGTTTATGAGGGGCAGCCAATCAGAGGACTTTAAAGAAAGGCTCGTTTTCAGACAGAGGATGAAGCAAGGCCCAGTGTGGGATAAAGATCATTTTAAACTACAGATCATGCAAAGCTGCTCTAGTATTATCCAATAATAAAAAACACTGTGAGCCAAGTAGTAACTTTTTTTTACACCTCATGTTCCAGAATTATTTCCAGTGTGTTGTCAGCTTGGTGTAAAATCAAGCAAACATTTCTGCTTCATCTACACTGAGAAGTAAACTTTTTCCACTTTAAAGTTTACTGTGTTGTGTTTTGTCGTGCTTAGTGCCGACGTAGGATACTTTTCTAATTTAAGTACGACTTTGCAATGACAGCAAAGACTTAAGTTCAACCTAACAAAAGTTTACGCTGTTACCTACAAGATGTTTACAGCCTGCAGCTGTTAAAAAAGCAGAAGAAATCCAAAAGGGAAGAGATTCAAGACACGCTCTGTTGATCAGCCTCTTTAAAAACTCCGTTGGTTCAAGTTTGTTTGCTATGATGTTAACTCTTCCACAAAAGCTGGATGCTAGCACAGATGATTGTTTTAGCATCGCAAATGAGCAAATCACAAATTAGGCGTGTCATTGCCCAACTGAGCAGATTACAGCTGTTACTGCTTACTGGGCCATTCTGAAGTACTGTTTAGATCAAGTGGCCGGTTTAATTTCTGCATGCTTATCTACATCTATTAAGGCCACGTTAGCTTTACACCCACATTTCTGGGTCACAGGATTTGCCTGTAGGTGGACCTGACCTGCATTTTGCCCCATTTTTGCCTTTTTAACCGAACATCCACAGAGAGGGTCGGCCAGCGAAGGCGGGCTGCTCTGTTTGTTCTCAAAAACAATAATTTTTACAAAGAAGGGCTGAACTGGAGATTAAAAAAAAAAAAGAGTCATCAAGGTAATACGACATGCGCCCTGTATACATGTATACACCATGTTTTCTATGCCTTTGATGCTTCTCATCAAGCATCAGGAAAGCTGTAAAAGAAGAAAATGAGGTGGTAGTAGAGTTACCCTGAGTTTGCTTTAGCCTGAGGGTTTGATTTATAGATGTCTTACTTTAATCTTTATTAAAACCCCACACAGGGCCTGTGCTCGCAGTGCAGCCCGACACATAAATGTGTAACAGTGACAACAACACAGTCCTTTAGAAACAGCTGATTATCGACCTGTCAGACCAAAAACAGTCCTGTAGGTTATGGCTGTCGCGCTCACCGTTGCTGTAATTTCACTTCCACAAAGAATCGGACAGAAAGTTAGTGAAGCTGTTAGATGTTAGAATAATAGAATCCCAAATGAACTTTAAAATAAAAGACACAACTTCTTGTGTGTCTTCCTTACTCTGACCTCTTTTCTGGAACTGCCGAATCCTGAAAAACAATATTTTTTGGAACGCTTGAAGGAAACAAACAAAGCTACGCAGGAACAAAAGACATGTGATGAGCGACCTTACTAACAAAACCAAAAAGAATCCGGCCTGAAGAAGTCAATATATTGTCAAAATGTCATCCTGATGTGGAATGGAAGAAGGAATAAGAGCGAGATGGCAACATGGAGGTGTTATTTTTGCTCCTTTGTGCAGAATGATACCCGAGCGCTTTCAAAGAATTTATGATGTTTTTGTGTCTCCTGATGATTGCCTCACAAAAGTAGGAAAAGGCAGTTCAGTTGGAGGCCGATAATGTTACATAAGGTTGCAAGAAAAAGCTAAATGATTGCCTCGGTTTTGTTTAAAAATCCATCTCTGTCCAGGTTAAACTATTTGCCCACTAATTCTGCTGTTTCATAGAAATACTCCTCTGCATCAGGTCACGACTGCAGAGAATATCTGGCTTCCATTTACCTGCCCGGTCGTTGTCCTTGAATGCAGATTATTAAAAACAGAAAATCAGATAATTCAGAGATGGTTTTCTGAGACTCGTTAAACTGCTCACAAAGGAAACAGGCTGCAAATGGAAACCAAAAAAAGCATCCAAAATCTGTGTTTTTGCAAACAGATTCTGAATATTGATTAAATGCATAATGATTAGCAAGTGATCAAAATACATGAGCTGCTTGAACAGGATCCAAACACCCCGAGCATACAAATCATAAGCAGACTGTCTAAGCCCCACAGGGGCTGCTGCACTGCACGAGTTAAAAAGATTTTTGTTTGTTGTTTACAAAAAGAAGTCCCTCCAGGTAATTATGTTTATGCTGCTGCAAACAAAGCACCGGCCACCTGAGCAACAGAGATGTGGCCGCAGCAGACATGTTGAGAAAGTCTTATTAACCTCTGCAGATGTCCCAGTTTTATCAGCGGTGCTCTCAAGTACTGCTAACGAGGCGGACGGGGGAACTAGTTCCCAATCCAGGTGAACTTAATAAGAAGATAGCTTCACACAGTCATTAATGTCGTACCAGTAACCGCTTTGGATGAGGGCAAGACAGTGGAAACCAGTTTCTTTTAGAAGCAACAGATGATGACACAAACATGGTGAACAATAACGAGCGTGTTAATATTTGGGAGATACCTGTTAGCACGTAGCACACATTATAAACTGTGTATTGTCTGGAGATCGACAGCTGCTTCATTCGTTTCTCCTCAGAACCAAAAACTTCTTGCGTCACACATTTATCTGCAGACGTGAAGGAAGCTGTTTGACTGTCAGACACTCAGATGTACCAGTGACGTCTGCTCTTGAACTGTCGCACAGTCTCTTGTCATTGAGATGTTTTGGGCAGCTTAGCTGTCGCTTTTTAAGTTATCTCGAATTAATCTGATCGTCTGCTTAGATCCCTCAGAAATGTTTGACCACCTTACGTGACGAGGAACTTAACAAAAAGCCGTTATCAAAGAAGCCCACTCGGCCCTGTCTGCTAGATAAAGAGAAGTGAGAACGAGAAATACCTACATACAATTTTAGAGTGTCTCCCTCTTTTATCAGACAAATTTCATCGTTACTTTTGTGCTGTGGGTGATTATGTTCATTTCTTTTGCACCTTACTTTATCAAGGACTCTTGGATATTGGATATAACACAAATTCTTGTCTTATATGAAAAGAAAGTCTGTTAGATACTCATTCCTTTGCTATTTTTAAGTGACCATATTCTGCTCACTCAGTTAGGCAACACAATGAGCAGCTGAGTTATTCTGCAGTTATATTTTTATCTATAGTGTGCCATGTTTTCAGTTGCCTTGACGTTTTTTGCTGTCTGTGTTCCAGTTTCGCACATTTGACCCGTGTAAACAGCTGTGGTGCAGCCACCCAGACAACCCCTACTTCTGTAAAACCAAGAAAGGGCCACCTCTCGATGGGACCGAGTGTGCACCTGGAAAAGTGAGTTTGCCTATTAAAACCTACAAACAATAAATCATGACCAACACTATAAGGGCACTGCCAGGAAAAAAGCCGGTGGATGGTGGAGATGGTTCGTGCAGTGCTCAGATGTTGTTGTTGCAGCTTCAAGCTGCAAGGGAACGAGTGCGGTTTAAGCAGAGACTGTATAACATGGGCATTGTCTCCAGGTCTGAAAGGTGGAGCCAGTATAGAGGTGCCTTAAACATGCATGCTTTCTAATGACCAAATAGCAAAGTGCAAATAATCCAGACTGTATAGAAGTCTATGAAAAAATGACTCTACTTATCCTAAGGGCACAGAGCCTCCTGGGATTCTGAATAGCTCTGTGGTCTTGATGACTAGTTTCAGTACATGTACTAGTGCGTGATAATGGACTCCACATTATCACACACTATTTTTCAGTGTGCAAGGTAATCCAGTAGCATTAGGAGGATTACTTCAACATTTAAAATATCTCTGATGATGTCATCACTTCACAGGACGAGCAACTGTGGTAACCACGGAAATCTTGACATTCCTGCCCGCATCCTTCTGGCTAAAAGGTTTAGCATTTAGACAGGAGACCTTCTCTGCTGGCTTACTCTCCCCGTCTCTCTTTGCCTTCTCATCTCATGTAGTGGTGCTACAAAGGTCACTGCATGTGGAAAAACCCTAATCAGGTCAAGCAAGATGGTGCCTGGGGCTCCTGGAGCAAATATGGTTCCTGCTCACGCTCCTGTGGAACTGGAGTTCGATTCCGGACCCGTCAGTGCGCCAACCCTGCGTAAGTGGACAAGCATTGATTAGATTCAGGGCGGCATCAAGAATAATAGAAATAGTAAAGTATTTGAACAATGACGTGACTTTTGTCCTGGCTGCCTCCACCCCGAGCCACGTGCTGGAGGCTTCTTCCTGTTAAAAAGGAGTTTTTCCTTCCTACTGTCACCAAGTACTTACTCGGGGGGGGGGCATTTGATTGTTGGGGTTTTTCCTCTATACTACTGTAGGTTCTTTACCTTACATAACAAGCACCTTGAGGCGACTGCTGGTGTGATTTGGTGCTATATAAATAAAATTGAACTTTCATAATCTTCCCATTTAATTCACCGCTGTAGACAGTTAATTACTTTTTATTAAACGCCTGAATTAAAGGTAAAGTCTTCATTTCAGACATATCCTGATTCTTTGATTTAGAATCCACTGTGGTGGGGTACAGAGATGAAATTATCCACAGAAAAGTGTCATTGTTCAAATATGATGAATGATTATCATATTTGAATAAGCATGATTCTAACTGCAAAAGCTCATTTGGATTGATGTACACCTTTAATACTTATGAAACCTTAATGCATTAAAAGAGACAGTTTTACTTTGACCGTGGAATATTGTGCTTCATACTGTCTTAATGATCACTTTCCAATGAGACAAACTAACACTGATCACTTTTGTGACAGACCTCCAGTATTTGTGAATCGTGTCAGTCTTCTTTAAGTAGCTTCCTAAACCCAAAGGAATGCTCCTTGGAGAAAATCACCTGTTCTCTTTTTAGCTGTCTCAGCGGTAAATTAAAGTCTGTATAAGGATAGGAAACAGGGGATGCACCGGTTTAGTCCTGAGGCAACCAAAAATCTGCCTGCCAGCTGGTGTAAAGCTCATTAATTTATATGGAATATGCTGTTTTTCAGGGCATTTTAACTGCCAGATATGAAAGCAGCTTACAGCAGCGTTCTCCTGTCTCTTCGTAGGTTTTAGTCAAAGGAAGTCAAAGCATTGTGAAAATGACTTTATATAAAGTTTAACACTCGTGTAAGCGAGGATGTCCATTTGGGTCAGTTACCAGACTTTATGTTCAGCCTCATATTGCTTTGTAGAACTTCAAGTTTGGAAAACCTTTTGTATAAAATCATCAGTGTTATTCATACGGCTTCTTCTTAAATCCTTTTCAAAGGCAAGTATTTGTCATTTCAACAAAACTCAGGAGGCTTGATTTAAATAATCAACTCCCATTAAATGAATAACTGTAATGTAAATAGTATTAATGCACTGAAATGACGCTCCACTTGCAAACCAGCCGTAACAGCTCAGAATCATTTTTAGCCAAATGTGCGGGTGGATTTTACACAACAAAAGCCGTGGAGGAGGATTTGTTTCCACTTTTCAAAGTTTAGAAGAAGCCTTCGCTGTCTGATCGGCGCCTCTGATGTTCATCCATTTCGTTGCCCAGCCCATCGAACGGCGGCCAGGACTGCCCAGGAGTAAACTACGAGTACCAGTTGTGCAACACAGATGACTGCCCCAGGCACTTTGAAGATTTCAGAGCTCAGCAGTGCCAGCTCCGCAACTCCCACTTTGAATTCCAAAATGCCAAACACCACTGGCTGCCCTACGAGCATCCTGATGGTAAGCCAGAAAAATGTCAACAGATTGTTTTGCTCAGGCCTGAGGCTGCTTTGCTGCTTCTTTTATGCCCCAAAAAGACCAATGAAAGCAGACGAGGGCAGGAGATCTGAACTCAGACACAGCTGAAAAAAACATATAGTGAAGACAGGAACGCAGCCAGCATTCACCACGCTGGCTACACTCTTTTGTGCAAAGGGAATGTTTGCAGTTGTGTCCTCTGTCATATTTTTCTTTTGTATTCTCTCCGTTCTGCTTTTTCCCGTCCGTGTTTAGTCTTCCATCTCTCTGCTGGGATGAACAATTTAAACCCGTTCAACCTTCAAGCTTTCCCTCTTTGCAAAAGGAATGGATCACCTGTGCAATTACAAAACTCTGGGCAGGGGTTTGGAAAGTCAGTCATGTAGAAAATAAGTAGGAAGCACACTGAGAAACTGCAGGAAGGTGAGAAATTAAAATACGATCATGGCCTTCAGTGGAAGGCAGAGAGCTTTTTATGATGTCTGCAGTGCGATTTGACTGTTGGGTGCTGATGTTTTCATGCATGTTCTTATTGTTATTTATGTTCAGATTTTGTCTGAACAGGTTTTTATGGTGGTTTTTGTTCATTTTAAAAACACATTTTTAGAAAGAACATAAGGAAAAAAACAATATTGACTGATTTAAAAAAAATATAAATTAATAGTTTAAAAAAGATCAGTTGCAACATATTTTTGCAGATGTATATTCTTTTTTTGGAAGTGCGTTTGAGACAAGAACTAATCACCACACTGCAGATAACCAGTAAATTAAAGGACAGAAGTATTCAGATGTTTTCTGTCATTTTTTACATATGATCCAGTTTTTTCGGAGCCTTCGGGTTGTTTTGTTTTCCTTTTTGTTATTTTTCTCATAAAGAGACAGTGCTCATCATGTAAATGTGCCAGAATCAGTCACAAAGGCAAATTTGCTTTGGCAGTCAGAGGAAGTTGATGGTTCATCCAAACATTGAAAGAAAATCTTCACAAAAAAGCAGCTGAGCACAGCTAAAAGCCCCAAAATGCAGAGAAAGAAAGAAAACATGAACACGTACGAACGACTGCTAAAACGATGATTTTAAGACATAACTCAGCGGTATCATATTCCTCATGTCTGCATGCATATTAATACAGCTATTTATGCTCAGTAAGAAAAGACTCCCCAGATTTCCTAAAGCACGTTTTGTAACTTTTACTTTAAGTCCAGTTTAGAAAATGTTCATTTTGTTTAATGAAGTCGTTGAGCACAGAGAGCTGAATCTGTGAAATCTGGTTAAAATGTAACAGTGATGTTGTAAATGTAACTTTACCTGATATTTTCAAAGCCTGCTTGTAGACTTTTTATTATTGATTATAATGAGATTGTAATGAGGTAGACGGGGTGCTGATGAGTGTTAATATGTCCTAAAATTCAAGGCGGACATTGTAATCACTGCAACACAAACAATAATAATAAACTGGTAACAGTTTGCAAAGCAGGAAAATCAGAAATACACGTAGAATATGCATATTTTGCAATTTTGTTACCACACCAGCATTTTTTGGCTCATGCAGTCTATTAGCGTTATCAAAATTCAGCGATCCAAGCTTTTCCAACTCCACTGACTTTTCTTAACCGTTTAGCAGGGCTAGAGCCTATCCCAGACTTCACAGGAAGCAGGAAGCACGACGCACGCTGAGCATCCTTTGACCACTCAAAAAAAACAAAAAACCCACAGTAGATTGATGGGTGTTTTTTTTCTCTGTCTAAGGAACTTTTAGATAGTTTCAAAACCACTTGGCTTCAGTTTGTTATGCTAATCTAAGAATTCATCGTCTTGCAGCAAACAGGAGATGCCACTTGTATTGCCAGTCCAAGGAGACAGAAGATGTGGCGTACATGAAGGTGCTGGTGCATGATGGGACACGATGTTCTTACAAGGACGCCTACAGCATCTGCGTGCGTGGAGAGTGTGTGGTAAGGGTGTATTCAAACTACATCAAACTACATTTCTACGAGCTGTGTGTGCTCGTCAGCCACGTTAGCAGCTGCAGACTGCTGGACTTCTTAAGCTTGGCACAAATTCATTTAATTACACAGAGTTAATGGAAGTAAACCAGCATCAGGTTCACTGTGATTGAATCCACAGTATGTACTCACTGCTGTGAAGGAAGAAGGTGGCTTCATTATGATGTTTATATCCAGTACTGCTAATTTGTTCTGAGATGTTATTTAAAGAAGAGTCTGTTTTTCTGTTTGAAGGCATCTTTCACTCTGGTTTTCAGCTCAGTTGTGAGAGCAGCATGGCAAATTATAAGCAAACAGTTTCTTCTGTTTATTACTGAATATCCTGAAGATGATGAGATTTCTTGTGTCACATTTTGGTGCTTTAGGAACTCCATGGACATAAAGTTTTTTTTGGCTCACGGTCAAAACTTGACACCTTTTAGCAAAGAATAAAAATCTAACGAGGAATAGGAAGAGATTCCCTCGATGTGTCTAATCATCCAGGTGAGGTCATGATTTTAAATGCTGACCTGACTCGTCTTCCACCTCCAACAGCAGTCAGCTAATATCAGCTCGTGTCCAGTTGGCGCTGATAAACCAACAGCTAATGAATCCGTTACGTGACATTTGCCGGGTCCGCTTACCATCAGACACGCTGTGAAGGTAACGGTTCGCGCCCTCGGCCAAAAAACAGTCGGGTTCATCTGTGTTGTTGTTTTCTTGGTCTCCAGAAAGTTGGCTGTGACAGAGAAATTGGCTCTAGCAAGGTTGAGGACAGATGTGGGGTTTGTGGTGGAGACAATTCTCACTGCCGCACTGTCAAAGGAACCTTCACCCGCACGCCGAAGAAAGCTGGTAAGAGCTCGGAGCTAACACACATCATCTTAAACAGGATTATTGTTCGTTTGTTGTTGTGTTTTATTTACTGTCATCACATGAATGATTTATTTAACTGCGTTTTTCTTAACTGCCTGATCATTCATGCAGAGTCACTTTTATTTTAAACATTAAGTTATAAATGATAAACTCAAATCTTCATAAAGTCTCCACAAACATGCTGGGGACAAATATAGAATACAGATGGTCATTAACATCACAGTATTTCTGCTGTATTTTCATGGTCTTCTCACAAGCAGAGTAGAGACTTTCCCCCCATTATAGCACCGAGGTTTGAGAAGGCTGCTGTTTTCCGTATTGTCACATTCAACAGCAGAAACCCATTAGTTCATGCTTTAGTTCTTTCAGACTTTCCTCACCTGTCCTCATCCTGCATGTGGCGTTCAGCCCAATTACAACCCCCGTGTTTACTTTTTTCTACAATTTCTTTAAAAATCTATAAAAACTGTAGTTTTTATACAGAAACAGAAATAAGTTGGTGCACTTTAGCATGTTTAAAATCAGCTTCGAATGTTGAAATGTTGCATGTTGGTGCTATTCTCACATCTGTTAAAGCAGAAGAATTCAATCCTATTCAGTTACAGCGCCAAATCACAACAACAGTCACCTCAAGGCGCTTTAGATCGTAAGGTAGACCCTCCAATAATACATACAGAAAAACCCAACAATCATATGAGCAAGAACTTTGGCGACAGTGGGAAGGAAAAACTCCCTTTTAACAGGAAGAAACCTCCGGCAGAACCAGGCTCAGGCAGGGGCGGGGCCATCTGCTGCGACCAGCACAAGAAGGCTCAAGATTTTTGGGAGATTCTTGAGGGATGTTGTCACCTTAACATGACCTGCTAGCTTTACTAGCTTCTAATGTAAACAATCAGCAATCCATTTGTAAGTAAGTGAGTCATCACTAAGCTTTGTGCCATTACCTCTGCCCAGCAGGTCACATGACTTCATGGAATTCCAGTACATGACTGTCGTTCAAGAGCAATCTGAGCTGCTCGCTTCTAAGATGAGAAAAGTACTGTTTCACTTGACTTCCTGTGTAATGTGACACCTTCTGAAATCCTCACTTTATATTATATTCATGATAACTGAATATAAATAACTTCAGTCTGCATAAGTGTATACACTGTGGGTTAAATGTGAGCAGTAAATGCTGTATACCAGAGCGTACTGTCAGCATGAAATGTGGGCTTTGAAAGGTCTCAGCTTGAGTCTTCTCTGCCCTTGTAACTGTTATGAGAGCATGCACTCCTTTAACTACTGATTTAATAAGCAGAGTGGCAAACGCTTTAAAATAGATCTTGATTAGTCGACCGCATACAGCCCATTATCAGCATGCCACACTTGGTTATCCCATTTTAGTTTCTAGTGTCTAGAATATTGTTTAAAAAACACATTTAATATCTGAAGCCCGACCCAGTTAACCCAGAAACGTGCAGAGCACTTTGTGGCAAACGGATAAAGAGCCTGTCGCAGAGCGAGGAAACATTTCCGATATTCCACTTTTCAGACTTGTGTGGTAAGCCACTCAAATGCAGCCGGACTCAAATGAGGAATCTGACCACTTATAATTTCCTGTAGTCAGTAATCGATATGGGATAGTGCGAGAGCTGGTAGCTGACTCTGCTGTGCAGTCATACAGCTGAAAAATGCTGCAAATATTCCTCCTCAGCCAAAAATTGATTTGTTCTATTTGCAGGAGGTGGATGTAAACAGAAACCAGGGTGTTTGAAAGGGATTTTATCCAGATAACAATCACCTTACGCTGGCAGTAATGATAGTAACGAAGTGTTTCCACAAACACAAACACAACAAATTCTGATGTAAGCAGATTTTGATGTGGCAGTGAAATCTGAACTTGTCTGGGATCAAATATATCGATGCCAGTGCTTGTTATTTTTACTCAGTGTCATCAAAATCACTGGCTTTATCAATATTTGGATACATATTGATATAAACTATGATGTTGATGCTTTTTATTTGCTTAGTCATTGGACACAGCTACAAAGGTCATCTACGTAACAGCAAAGAGAAGAGGAGATGGGTAGAAACTATATTTGCATTTATGCAGTTTCAGTAAAAACAGCCCTGTTGGAACACGTGAAAAAAAACAGCATAAAGATGAGAGGTTTCCATAAATGCCAAAAGAAAATTCAAGTGTGGTTGAAAGAAATATGGAAAATTCCTTAATTTTGCTTTGTACTTTTAAGGATTTTATTCATTTATTTTCTACTGTGAATATAATGCAGATTTACATTAATGGTGTTATATTGGTGTAATGGTGTAATGGTGTTAGGAAATTATGACCACCTTCTGCTGTATCTTTGTCATTTTTCCTTGCAGCCAATAAAAGGCTCTAAAGGGCCGGAGTGACACGCAGCTGTGCAGCTGTGCAGCTGTGCAGCTGCTTCAGCTGCTTCAGCCGTCACTCTGAACAGTCCGGCTCTTATGAATTAAAAGAGAAATAATCATGTCCTTCTGCATGTTAATAATGTGCTTTCATTTTTTAATACATTTGTAAATTCACCGACAGCCATTTAACCAAACCACTTTTCATGATGTCTTCAAAAATCCACCCTTGTTTTCGGCTCCATCAGTCATGGATCATATATCATTGGATTTCACTGAAGTGCGAGCCTCGATGTGATGGCTTCATCAAATCGTTTAAGGATGAACTTTAATATAACTGTGATCATTCGTCTTTGTTTCCTCACATCTCTCTCTCCCAGTTAACCACTCACCTTTTTTAACAGGGAAACAGTTAAGCAAGAGAGCCCAAAAAGAAACCGCTGTGTCCGAAAACACTATATGCAAGTATCCAGTGTTACTGAATCCCTTCGCGCCTCCTTTGCTAGTATTTCCTGCCCAGCTTGTAGTACAGATGGATGCTTAACACTGTAGAGATCCAGAGACGTGAGTGACATAAGCTGCTGTTTCTTCTGTTCCCTGTTACTAAGTGTCTTTATAGAGCTGACTTAGCTTTTGTAGATGTCACAGGCTCGACATACATCTATAAAACTCTTTACAAAAAGTTACGCTTCATGATATTAGTGGTATTTTATTATTTAACAGCCTAACAAACTAACTTTAGCGTCCTAGCCCAGATAAAAAATGCCACATCAAACAAAGCTGCAGATCTTTGAAGGCAGTCTGAATACAGCTGGCCATTTCAAACCTGGTTCAGTCTAATGATCCGCTTCCAAAGGGTCATTTTAGATAACCAGCTTGTGTGCAGTGTACAGTCTGCACACGCTCTGTTATCAGATTGTAATTTCTGTTGAGCGTCTTGTGGCTGAGAAATTGGATTTGATTAGACGATGATCTCTTGGAAGCAAACGGTCTTTTCCAAAACTTGGAATGCAGACCATGTAAAAATGCCTCTCCGCTACCTGCTGTAACCCTGTGTTAGCTGCACCTCAGCGTACAGCTGCATTTATAATCAGCTCAGCCGCACCGATGTGTGCGTGCCAGGACACCCAGAGTGTTTGGCCTGTCTGTCAAATCTAAAAGCGAGTAATTACAGCTGCAGTTTTCTCCTGTGAGTGGCGGATGCCGCCCTGCCGGCAAACGTAGCTTGCTTTCTCATCCAGCGACAATTGCTCTGGTTCCTCCTATGCTCATTAAATACGTCTCCCCTGTAGGTGATGTTGTTGCTGTTAGACAGTGAAAAGGAGAGGAGGGGACGTGTGATACTGACTAATGATTTATTTCATTCCAAAGGGAAGACGAGAGGCGCCTTTTCTTTGCCCAAAGGAGCTCGAAATGTGTTTGTAAATGAAACAGAGGACTCTCGAAATGTACTTGGTGAGTCACGGTAGGTTTGTAGGAGGCAGACATCCCTGACAGACAACTTTGCTGGTCTGTAGTTTGAAAAGCTTTTTACCTCCTTCCTTATTGAAACACAGCCGAAGGCTCTCTTCATATACATCCTGTTTGCACAGAGCCAGTGTGAGCAGAAATAAAGGACGATGGGCTTCCTTTTAGAGACTTTCTCATTTGATAACCAAATAGACACGAGTAAACCTTCAGGGCCTGTTTCAATAGAACCTTTTTACATTGAGGAGGAAAGCCAACCAAGCATTTTCTTCCTTCTCTAACTTCTTCAAACTCCTTGTAGAGCAAAGTGAACAAAATGTCTGGAACATGCGGGATGTCAGCCTCAGCAAACCAAACAGATTATCCTTGTATCTGCTTAATGTACCGTTTCTGTCTTATCTTTCCTAACCCCCCCGTCCTGCTTCTGCCGCTGCTGATGCTGCAAACTTGGCAAAGGTTACCTTAAGATGTTTCTCATTCCTCCTGGAGCTAGACATGTGATCATCCAAGAACATGAGGCCTCCCCTCACATTCTTGGTAAGTGTGATTTTCAGAGATGAACACATGTATGAAATCTTAAAAAGCTCCTTGCCATCCTCCTCATGTCTCCTCAGAAGACCGATGGGAAGATTCTGTGAAATCATAGATTTTGCATAATTCATTTCTTGTCACCTCCCAGGTTGAGGAAAATGAATCTTCTCATTTGCATTCATTATTAATCGTCTGCTAGATGAGCGTGCTCCTTCTTTTCTGCGAAATAGGACTAGTTTTTCTTTATTTAGTTGAATTTCCAATAACAACCAAGGACATGTAGAATTAATCAGCCATATTCAGGAATGAATCATAAAGATGTGGCTTGTTATAGGATAGGTTGATTCATAAATGGCTAAAATAACCTCCACAGTATTGTCCAAAGAACATGCTAAACACAGATGGGATTGTGTAGTTATTCTTAGTGCAAGCTAAATAAAATTAATACATGAATTCAATTTAAAGGTCATGTCCTTGTGCACCTTTGGACTGCTTCCTGCGCGGCTCCTATTTTTAGAAGTTCTGTGTGTCTGCGATTTCATCCTGGAGCTCAAACCTGAGCAAAGACAAACATCAACCTCTGTCCCCCCAACTCTGATGTCAAGAACAACCCAACAACACAAAAGCAGAAGTAAGGTGAAGAGTCCGTCAGGAGTGCGACCAGCAGCAAACACAGAAACACGATCAGTGTAGTCGCTGGTTTGATTCCCTCCAACTTTGTCCTTTTAAGAAAATAACATTTAGAAAATTTCACAAAGAACAAAAAAAGGGAAATGTTTGTCCCACTGGAGGAGGCCCTTTGTGTATTCTAGACACACACATGTGAGTGATAAGAATCTGACAAGCTGGCAGTTTGCTAATAACAGCAACTTTAATGAAAACAGTGAAGAACTTTATGATTGCATGTCAAATTATAATCTTTAATCCTCGTGCAATACGCGTCTGTCAGTCGAATGATCACATAATGTGTCAACTTTTTCTGATGGAGTAGATGGATCGATCCTTGGTTTTTGTCTTTGTATTGAAAGGTCAATTTACTGTAAGTGAAGAAAAGCACGATTTCTGCCTTTAAAATGCCAGTTAGTCAAGTCTGATGTTGGGTCTGGTAGAACAGTTAGTGATAGTGACGACTAAACCAAAGGATCCTGTTTCTGAGTCAGAGTCAGACTGAGTTTATGTGCAGCTAGAAGACAGTAAATATGCCAAAAATGACAAGAAAACGACCTCAAAGTGGTTAAAAAGGCTCCAAATGTCAGTATTTGTGACTCACGTACAAGCAGACTGACAGTGGAGGAAGTGAACTGATCTCACACTAATATAAAAATATTAAGAGTTAAACTCTTAAAAAAATAAAGAAAAAAACTGAAAGTAGAGAATAAACATGAAAGTTCATAAAACACATTGTCTGTGAAGGTTCTCAGTCATCCAGGTCATCGTAAAAATAGAAACAATATTTTCCTCTTTTCAAAAGGAGCAAAAAGCTCAGTAAAAAGAGTGGGAGGAGGAGAGGATGATTTATTTAGTGTCTGCCAGGTGATACAGGTCAGCATCGCTCTCCTATTTTCTCAAAGAGCTCTTTGAGGTTAATGTTTACACTGACAATTATTTAACTGAATCCTGTGAAACCTGTAAAAGAAGACAAGGAAGATGAATGCAAGCACAAAAACACCAAAACAAACAGCAACAACACTTTTGTGTGGAATGAAAAGGTGATAGAAATTATAGAAATAATTTGTGCGTCTTTAAAAAGAGCCTGGCTGATATTTGTACAGCTTGTTTCCAAAAATATTAAAATGTACACAAAATTAGAACTGTTCTCAGGATTAGTCTGGACCTGAAATAGTGAGACTGAACAGGCTGACTAGAAGCAAACAAAAGCTCTTTGCTTAGCACAGAACGAAGCTGTTTGACACCGACACTACTAAAGGGCCCTAAATAGACATAGAAGATACGCTAAAACACTCAGTCTAAAAGCTAGTATAATATTACTGTTACCATCTAAGGAGGATTAAGTACTATGGTGTGCATGTTTAATTCAGTCTGTCCAACCTCATAAGTGCACGCTGCAAAATTGGCTGAAATTTCAGTGACTTTTGAAACGGCTCACTATTCATACGGCACCTCGATGCCCAAGGTTCAGCAGCGGGGTAGTAGTCCAGTCAAAACGCAGCCTGATTGCAAGCGTGTTTTATTCTACTGAATGGAACAAGTAAGAAAAATGAAATAACTGCATTAAAAATGGACTCTGTGTTATTAGAGTTATTGAACGGTGTCTCATAGAGCCTACAGTTGTCTTAGATGTGAGGGTCTGAGAAGTTTGTGCACCTCTCTACCAAACAAAAGAATCAGTGGTTTAAATTAAGGTTATGAAGCAAGACAGAGTACTTAAGGATGGAAGGAGAAGATGATAGATGAGTCTGAATATCCGGGGTCAACCATCCAAAGCAAAGGACAGTGCACAGGAGAGATGAAGAAGAGAGTGCAGGCAGGCTGGACCGGGTGAAGAGATGCTGCTGAGACCCACCATGACGGACGGTTTGGAGACGATGGCACTGAGAAAAAAACAGGTGGCTGAGCTGGAGATGCTCGGACAGAACAGGATTATAAATATCAGGGGGATGGTTCACATTGAAGACGATGCTGCAGAGCCAGAGGAAGACCACAGAAAGAGGTTCATGGATGCAGCGAAGGAGGCTGCAGGATGTTGGAGATGCAGCCGAAACAAGATGATATGATCCAAATTAGCGATTTCACATACTTACTTTAAAGTTCTGTGAACTTTTTTATTTGCCTGCTGGTATAAACCACTAATAGTAGTGTTTTTGAATTAATTATTGGATGTTTGACAATAATGGTCCACTTCAAACAAAATAGCACAGCTGAAACCAGCAAGGACTACTTTCCCTGTTTTAATAGGATGCAGAGCTGATGAGTGGTTGGTTAAAAACTGTTGTAAAGCAGACGGATGCTGCAGTGGATCATCTTAAATGCTTTTTAAAAGCATAAAGTAAAACTTGAGCAGCAGAAAGAAAGAAATGATCTGAAACATCATTTTAGCATCTTTTACTCATGTTGCATTTTCCCCACTCGATGCATTTAAATGCATTTATATGTATTTAAAGCATCTGATTAACATGCCAGTTTTTATTTTTGTCCTCACAAGTTTTATTAAACTATCCGTTTGGCAGTTTGTTTTGCACAGAATGAGGAATAGTTCAGACATGCTTTTGTTCAGGCACGGTCTTTTTCCGAGTGACTGCTCTGAGAGTGCATTTTCTTTCTCTGTGAATATTTCTGATCTTTGTCATCTAGAAAGTAAAGCTATTTCAAGTTTGATAGCAGCTTATAACAAGTGACTGATTACAGCAATCAAGAACCAGGCGACGGGGCATTACATCCTCAACGGCAAAGGAGAGGAGGTCAAGTCCAGAAGCTTCATCGACTTAGGCGTTGAATGGCATTACATCATCGAGGGCGACGTAGAGACGCTGCAGACCGATGGCCCTCTGCACGACCCCGTGGTGGTGCTGGTAATAACACTTCCTTATCTATCGCACTCATATATGAATTCATTCAGAAGGCTATTTACTTGATAATGAGCATTAAAACAGTTCATCCCTCCTGCCCAAGTCTCCCAAAATCCATTTTATCACTTATTTTCTATGGCTATCTGTTAGATTTTAATTATTGAAAATCATTAGTGTTATTTAAATGCACCATATGAGAATGTCTCCAAAGGAAGAGGCTTATCCCTAAGATAAAATACTACTTGAGATAAATTTGAACGAGTCAGTCCCTTCAGTTGTTTTAGACACATTTGCATTTTGGGAAGATGTTAAAATGTGTACAGTATTAAGCTGCTCCCTTCTTTTATCGCTGCGCCTCTCTGTGAGCACGAGGGAAAACAGACGCAGTGAAACTGAGATCAGAGCATAGAGACATCGGCATGACCGTGAAAAACAACAAGACCTAGCAGAGGCTGTCATGGTGCACCAAAACGAAACGAGTTAACGTTGTTTTCGTCCCCAGAGTTACATTTAAATGACTTTTTACAGTAACTTTGGACCTTCCAGTGTTACCGTAATGTTACCTGATCAGAAAAATAAGTTAACAGGAGTTTTGTGCGATCAAACACTCCACTCTGACTCCTACCAGTATGTGGAGGACACACACATACTGGTTGCATCACCTCCACCAGCCAGCTCATCTATTTATCCTAGACTGATAGCTTTAGCTGAACTCAGTGCTACTTTTCGCCATTTTGGGGCACCAGCAGATGCACTCGGTTTCACCAAACACAGTTTCAGTTCACTCTGCTGTCGAGCTGACACTAGCACAGAGCTATCTGCCAAGAAACACAAGAACAGAAAATAATTACACTTTTGTTTGCAAAGTAGTCTGAGTACTACTACTTTAGTAAAGTAGCAACTGTATTTTGTAGCTCCTAACCTCAACAGGTGCAATGACACTAAAGAGGGCTTTAAAAGAGGACCGTTATTATTCAGGTTTAGACAGTTTAGAAAATCGTGGGTACAGTATGAGTAGAGCTCTCATGTAAATCATTTAAAACCAGCGGCAAAATCTTCCAATCAAAACCAAAACTAACAGGCAGCTGATTCACAGCACATATTTGTGGTCATATGATCGTTTTCCTTGGAGCAGCTCTCTGGACTTGTGGATTTCTCCTGCTGAGCAGTGAGTGAGTTACTGTGAGGTGCATCAATCAAACCTGGTAGAGATCAAAGAAAACGTGAACTTGACTAAATCTGCCAGTGAAGGAAAGACCTGACCTCCATCATTTGGTTTACTCTCAGCCAAATACAACATGACTGAAACTTGGATATTAAACTTGAACGACTCCACAATGACAGGTTTGTAGTCTCATATTGGTTCGTCTGCTGCTCAGGCAAGCCATGATTATTATGTGGTTGAGAGGACAAATTATAAGGATCTGTCACATGAAATGATTCATTTGGAGACATTTTTAGAACATCAGGACTCAACGGAGAGAAACCAGTGACTGCAGAAAATGCAGACGATCTCACGCCCCCAAAAAGTGAAGCCAAACCATCTCTACCGCCCCCCAGTGTCTGACTGCAGTATAAGTCATAACCCTGCCCCCTCCCTGTTAGCGGATAGGACAGGGGTCAACCTGAAACAAAAAGTCTCCACAAATAAATTTTTCCCAAAGATTCTTTCTGCCATTATTAACAGTTCTCGTCACTCTGGGTTGGGTTTGAGGGGTCACCTTTGTCATAAGCTTGATTTTAATTGCTAACTCGATGCTTTAAAATTGTGGTGCAGCGTTATTATAACAGCTTTGGCAGCCACAGCCACTGAGAAGGAGGTTCAGCATTTAGTTTCCAAAACCATGACCGACTGAGGCATCCACACACTTTTGCTTTTATCCAATCATTGGTCCAAACACCATGCTTTCTAATATGTGTGTGTGTATGTATATATATATATATATATATATATATATATAAATCCCCACTCGCCCCTGTGGGTGGTCAATCCTTCAAGCTCCGGTCCTCTACCAGAGGCCTGGGACCTTGAGGGTCCTGCGCTGTATCTTAGCTGTTCCTAGGACTGCGCTCTTCTGGACAGAGATCTCCGATGTTGTTCCTGGGATCTGCTGGAGCCACTCGCCTAGCTTGGGAGTCACCGCACCTAGTGCTCCGATTACCACGGGGACCACCGTCACCTTCACCCTCCACATCTTCTCCAGCTCTTCTCTGAGCCCTTGGTATTTCTCGAGCTTCTCATGTTCCTTCTTCCTGATGTTGCTGTCATTCGGAACCGCTACATCGATCACTACGGCAGTCTTCTTCTGTTTGTCTACCACCACTATGTCCGGTTGGTTAGCCACCACCATTTTGTCCGTCTGTATCTGGAAGTCCCACAGGATCTTAGCTCGGTCATTCTCCACCACCTTTGGGGGCGTCTCCCATTTTGACCTCGGGACTTCCAGGTTATACTCGGCACAGATGTTCCTGTACACTATGCCGGCCACTTGGTTATGGCGTTCCATGTATGCCCTGCCTGCTAGCATCTTGCACCCTGCTGTTATGTGCTGGATTGTCTCAGGGGCATCTTTACGCAGCCTGCACCTGGGGTCTTGCCTGGTGTGATAGACCCCAGCCTCAATGGATCTTGTGCTCAGTGCTTGTTCCTGTGCTGCCATGATTAGTGCCTCTGTGCTGTTTTTCAGTCCAGCTTTGTCCAGCCACTGGTAGGATTTCTGGGTATCAGCCACCTCCTCTATCTGCCGGTGGTACATACCGTGCAGGGGCCTGTCCTTCCATGATGGTTCCTCGCCTTCCTCCTCTTTCTTGGGTTTCTGCTGCCCGAGGTATTCACTGAGCACGCTGTCAGTTGGGGCCATCTTTGTGATATATTTGTGGATGTTCGTTGTCTCATCCTGGACTGTGGTGCTGACACTCACCAGTCCCCGGCCCCCTTCCTTCCGCTTAGCGTACAGCCTCAGGATGCTGGACTTCCATGCAGGGTAAGGAGCTTTCTTGTCTTGATGTCAGTGGCTTCTATCTCCTCCTTTGGCCAGCCTTTTACCCCAGCAGGGTACCTGATCAAAGGCAGGGCGTAGGTGTTGATAGCCCGGATCTTGTTCTTAGCGTTCAGCTGACTCCTCAAGACTTGCCTGACCCTCTGCAGGTACTTGGTGGTTGCAGCTTTCCTAGTGGCCTCTTCATGGTTCCCATTCGCTTGCGGGATCCCCAGGTACTTGTAACTGTCCTCTATGTCTGCAATGTTGCCTTCTGGTAGTTCGATCCCCTCAGTTCTGACTACCTTCCCTCTCTTTGTTACCATCCGACTACACTTCTCCAGTCCGAACGACATTCCGATGTCATTGCTGTATATCCTGGTGGTGTGGATCAGTGAATCAATGTCTCGTTCACTCTTGGCATACAGCTTGATGTCATCCATGTACAGGAGGTGGCTGACAACTGCTCCGTTCCGTAGTTGGTATCCGTAGCCAGTCTTGTCAATGATCGCACTGAGGGGGTTCAGGCCTACGCAGAACAGCAGTGGGGACAGAGCATCTCCTTGGTAGATCCCGCACTTGATGGTAACTTGTGCTATGGGCTTGAGGTTGGCCTCCAGTGTTGTCCGCCACATCCTCATTGAGTTCCTGATGAAGGCTCTCAGGGTCCTGTTGATCTTATATAGTTCTAGGCATTCCAGGATCCAGGTGTGGGGCATTGAGTCATAGGCCTTCTTGTAATCAATCCAGGCAGTGCACAGGTTGGTCAGTCTGGTCCTGCAGTCTCGGCTGACTGCTCGGTCTACCAGTAGCTGGTGTTTTGCGCCTCTGGTATTCTTGCCCATCCCTTTCTTTGCCCTGCTCATGTATTGACCCATGGGCCTGTTCATCTTAGCCGCTATGATGCCTGACAGGAGCTTCCACGTGGTGCTGAGGCAGGCTATTGGTCGGTAGTTGGAGGGGACCGGCCCCTTCTGGGGGTCCTTGAGGATCAGGACTGTCCGGCCTTCGGTTAGCCATTCCGGGTGTCTCTCGTCAACTAGCAGCTGGTTCATTTGTGCTGCCAGACGCTCGTGGAGTGCAGTCAGCTTCTTCAGCCAGTAGGCGTGAACCATGTCAGGGCCTGGTGCTATCCAACTCTTCATACTGGAGATCTGCCACTGTGATGATTACTGGACCCTGTTCAGGGAGGTCGCTGTGGTCTGCCCTCAGATCCACTAGCCACTGAGCATTGCTGTTGTGGGTTGCGTCCTTCTCCCATATGCTCTTCCAGTATTGTTCTGTCTCCAGCCTTGGTGGTGCTGTTCTCATATTGTTCCCCTGCCACTGAGAGTACACCTTGGCTGGTTCCGTGGAGAACAGCTGGGTTATTCTCCTGCCTTCTATCTCTCTGGTGTACCTCCTCAAGCGGCTGGCCAAGGCTGTGAGTCGTTGCTTGGCAGTTTCCAAGGTCTCAGATATGGACAGCTTCCTGTACTTCTTAGGCACCTTCTTCATCGTGCCTTTCTGCAGCGCCGATAGTTGGCTAACCTCCCTCCGTGCTACCTTGATTTTAGCCTCTAGCCTCCTTCTCCATGGAGGGTACTGCCCCTTGTGGCTGTTCAACTTGTAGCCAAGCATCTCACTGATCACTGCTGCTGTATTGTACATCAGCTTGTTAGTCTCTGTAATCGTGGCTGTAGGTATCGTCCGTAGTACTGCATTAACATCATCTAGCAGACCTTCTGAGGGTACTTCACGTAATCTTTTAATCTCCTCCTCCTCCTCCTCCTCCTCCTGTCAGGATTTTAATTTAATCGTAATCTTTTTTTCTTTTCACAGCTTTATTTGGTTGAGAGGCTGGAGCTGTTCAATTGTCAGCTAAAACTAAAGCGAGATAGCGTTCTCTGATAGCGTGGAGGTTACACTCCTGAAAACATATAAATGCAGTCTTCAGTTTTAATATATTCAAACTGTATTAAAGCATAATAAACATACTGTTTATCTGTGGCAATAAAGGCCTGCAGTTCAATAATGCATTTCCTTGAATAAGCAGATGAAAATATATACAGGAAAATTAGATGGGTTCTCTAGAGTCTGGAGAGTGTAATATCCACAGTTTCATCAGGAAGTGGCTTTTTCACTGGGCAAATATTTAAAAGGTCTCTTGAAATGAGCCACGAATAGTGAAAAAAATAATTTGTAATGGTACAAATATTCATGTTAGACAAGGACTTACAGCATACGTTAGTACGCATCTAAGTGGTTCACATTGGTGGTGCACAGTCAGTCATTAATCAAGCTTCAAATACATGACAAATATTGTTATACACCATAGAGGTTGAAGAAAGTTCTTCCCAGTAAAGTTTTTGTGCATGCAGCTTGATGGAAATGCATCAACGTCTCACATTTCGATAAGAGACATATTTTACATAAAATTCATGAAAGCCATTCGGAAGCATTTCCATATTCAGTGCATTCAGTGCACCTTTCTTGACTCTATAACATCAGATTATTGCATTTATCTGATTATCACCCTGTTATGCTCACAAGCCAGTGAAATACAGCACAATGAGCAGTGTGAATGAGCTAGTTTTTACCACAATACAGCAGCTATAATCATCAGATGCGCCTTCTCCTTCCCCAGATGCTTTGCCTGTTTTTATGAAAATGCGGTGAATATCCAGCAGAATATTTTACATGCAGCTTGTGAGCAAGTAGGAATAATTAGTAACTCTGCTTCCACGATAGAATGGACTGACAATGAGCGTTAATACACTTTTACATGTCAGCACTCATGTTTACTGCACACATGTTGCTCCTGTTAGCGGTGCGCGAGCCGCAGCAGGACCACTGTGCTTCACAGACTTCATATGTGTTTTAGATCCTCAATGCTGCCCCTTGTTTTTATGTTTGTTTGTTTGTTTTCAAGCTTACTGGGTGTTTGCATCTCGTGGTGATTAATCTGAGGTTCATCATTCACAAAGGAATACATGCGTCTGTGACCCAGGGGCCATTGTTTACTCTCTGTTCATTTAGGGGTTTTTTCATCATCCTTAGGATTTGTGCCGCTCAGTCAACCAGATTTTCTTATGTATTTTTAAGTCTGATCGTAGAAATAGATACTTGTTCAGCCACCTCCAAATCAACTCCAAGCTGCACGTGATGGCTTTGGTGAAACTTTAAAATTCAAACACCATGGATACAGTCAGGGCCGTGAGAATTTGGACGTTATTTATTTATTATTTTTTCTCCATAATGGTCTACTAGGCCACAAGGGTCAAACTCCAGTCTTCGAGGGCTGGTGTCCTGAAACTTTTCCATGCATCTCTGCTGCAACACACCTGAATAACATTAGTAGGCCATTAGCAAGACTCTATAGCGCATGCTGAGGTGGCAGTTCAGCTGCTTGATTCATGTTACAGCAGCTCTAGAGTGAAATAACGTAGTGCAATAAAAGTACTTTTAGCAGTACACTTTTCCAAACACTTAGATGTGTCCTTGATCCAACACGGCTGATTTAAATGGTTAAATGACCTCCTCAATATGTCTTGAAGTTCTCCAGAGGTCTGGTGATGAACTCATCATTTGATTCAGGTGTGTTGACCCAAGGTGAGATCTGAAACCTGCAGGACACCAGCTGCAGAAAACTGGACTTTGATGCTTGTTTGTGTGTCTCACTCTTTTCAGTTTTGTTTTCAGTGACTGAGAGTCTGCTCTGCTGGGTTCAGATCAGGTGTTTTTAAAAATATTCCATGTCTTTACCTTTAGAATCTATTGAGCTGCTTTTGTATTTACGTCAGATTATTATCCATTAGCCTTGTGTAGCTCCGTCTGATGACTTTTGCAGTGCTTGGCTCAATCTGAGCAGAGAGCATACAGTATCTCTGTACCCTTCACACTTCATCCTGCTACTTCTATCAGCAGTCACATCATCAATAAACACCTGCTCCTACTGGCAGACATACGTGCCCGTGCTGTAACTTGGCCTCATTTACATCAGGCATCGACACATCTTTGGCCCTCGTACAGTTTTCAGTGAACAGCAAACAAACATAAATTTAATCAACTTCATATCTCATATCTGCTTAATATGAATAACAAGGGAGCAGCTCGTTAGGAAACTGGTTTTCAGTCAGCTGCTCAAATATTTTAAGCCTCTGGAACTGTGGAGGACTACGTATAAAAATAGCTGTAATTCTGAAACAGTTATTGCAATACTTTTGATAAACCTGCTAAATTAATGACTATGCCTTAACTGATTTATTTAAATCCACTGTGGTGATTCACAGTAGTGGAATCACAATTCTTTGAATGTGGGTGCTTAAAAGGGTTGTGTGTCATTTGAGTTGGTTTTTTTGTTCTTTTTTTGGGGGGGGGGGGCTATATATTTATGTGTAAATATAATAAATATATAAGTCGAGCTAACACTTGGCACTTTGAAATTGAATGCCTAAAGGACCTGGTGACCATGCGAACAACTATTTTCACAACTGTGTGTCTGAATGACATTAACGAAACAAACCCGTGCACACGGATCAATGGAGAAATGTTTTTTCCAGCATCAGAAAAGAGTAACGCTGACTCTCAGTCATCCCAAAAGACATGAAGAGAACTGAAGACTTTAACTGCCTATTAGGACAGTTTTACAGCCAGTCCCACTGCAGCAGGGGACCTGGACTCAAACCGTCTCATTCAAAATGCTCCCACAGGTCGAAAAACAGTCAGAGTTACTAATGAGACCATAGCCAGCAGCGAGGAGGAAAAAATGCAAAATTAATAGCTGCTTTACATTCATCACTTATAAACTGGACGTTTAGTAATGATTTTCACTGGACATTTCACATCCCCTTTATCACTAATGATGAGTTTTGACACCTCAGGAAGTATCAGTGAAGATGTGGTTAGAGTAATTTCCAGGTTTTTCCAGGGGCAGCTGCATATGCAGAGACCCCTCTAACATCTGATGTACATCCAGCCGGCTGAAATACGGGCTGCTGCTGGTAGACTTTCAAGGGGTAAAGAAGAGGAAGTGATCAAATGATGCAGTCATGGCTGACAGAGTAATTTATTTATTTTCCCCTTGTTTCTGTTTATTAGAATCTCATCTAGTCTCAAGTCTCACTTGTATGAGAAGCTTGTTAAAAAACAAAGAAACTACTTTCTATTTTTCTAATCATCGTTTTTCTCTCGTGGACATCAACTCTAATTTCTTGCATGTCACATCGGTCGACTTTTCTAAATTGCCATGTCTGGGATATTTGCTGTTCTTCTTTTATGACAGGAAAATAATTAGACAGGCATGTTTGTTCCAAACGTATCGAAGAGAACAGATGTGACAGAAACTCATGAGTTTTCCCAGGAACAGAACTTTGCCAGAAAAACACGAGAGACGTAGCAGGAACTTTCTCCTGCAACTTGAAAAAACATGGAGTTTAATCTCGCAGATTTTAAGGATGCGATGTGCAAATCGTTTAAATATTTCATGTTCTCTCTGAGCACAAGTAAAGGATAAAAACAAATCGGCAAATCTGTTTGTCTTTGATTAAGAGAGCGGCACACCGCAACTTAAAAAAGTGCTTACAAAGTCATTAAGAAAACATCTACATGAGCGTGAAAATGTAAATGCACAAAACCAAAAAATCCAAATGTGCTGCAGTTATGACAGATTATAATGGAAGTGACTGCAAACTGACAACAATAACTTACCCAGCTGTTAGTTTGTGACGGTGTGAACATCGAAACATCACCACCATCGTCTGTGACCCCAGAAATATGTTTCTGTATTCAGTTGTGTGTCTCTGCAACACATGTTGTCAACTCAATGAAGATAATATTTGCTGATAAGTCGTCTGGGCTCGGATGTGTGTTTTCTTGAACAGGATCAAATGTTTTACTTTTATAAGTCTGTTCCTAAAACATTTAATGAATCCGTCTCAGCGTGAGTGTTTGCAAAGCAACAATACACAAACAAGTGCAGAGATTGCAGTTCCTTAACTGGCTACTCGAGTCTGACTCCAAAAGCCAGTCAAACCCCACAGACTCAAAAATAAACATGTAGCCTGTTAGATTAAAAATTACATTTTGATATTTTCCTGTCATAATTATAAATACTTGAAACTCAACCTAAAGTATTTATAATGAAGGCCTGCTCTGAGTGGGAGGTGGGTGGATCCTTTAACCTGAACTCGTCTGTGGATGAATCTTCCAAACTTTAATCGTTAGCGGATGTCTTAGCACCGAAGTCAAAGGAGCTTGCAAAGAAAAGCGTCTGGACTTCTTTAAGTTACTTGAAGACGTTTCACCTCTCATCCGAGAAGCTTCTTCAGTTCTAAGGTCAAATGGTGGAGAGTCCCAGATATAAACCTAGTGGGAGTATCCCCCCACAGAGGGACAAAAGGACCCCCTGATGATCCTCTAATCGCCTGAGCCAAGGTGTGAAACTGGGTGTGGGTCCCAATCAGCCAGAGTTTCGGGTGTGTTCATTGTGAAACCTGGCCCCACCTTATCATGCGAATTCCTGAGGTCAGATGGCCCAGGATGTGAGTGGGCGTTAAGGCGTCTGGGAAGGGATCTCAAAACTGGATTATAGATGGCAGAGAGTTGGTGTCGTAAACCCCCGCCTCTGTTCAAAGAGACTGAAGAAGCTTCTCGGATGAGAGGTGAAACGTCTTCAAGTAACTTAAAGAAGTCCAGACGCTTTTCTTTGCAAGCTCCTTTGACTACGATGACCTGGATGACTGAGAACCTTCACAGACATCTTAGCACCGAACCCTCTCATCTACGATCACATCTGATTAACAAAGATGGTGAAATCCAAAATGAACCAGTGTGTAATTACATGTCATTGTACAAGATCCATTGGCTAACCTCCAGACAGGAGACTTGTATGAGCACAAGAGGAACAGACTCTGAACAACATGCATTAACTTTCTTTCCTAGGACTCCTGACATTACACTCAAATGTTGCCTTGCACCTGTAATAGTTCAGCAAACGATCATCCACTGAGGAAAACAAAGTTTAAAGGTTGCCAAGCAAATTAAATAGTCGTCTTTGGCACATAACAAAGCTTTAAATCTTAAATGCAAATGTCCCTCTGGTCTGTATAGATGCTCGAGTGGTTTCGGCTCCATTTGTGATTCCAGCACTTAAAATGTTACTCTGTGAATTGAAGTCACGGCTCATATCTGTTAATGCGGCAGCACATTAGCTTCCAAACCAAAGCAGAACACAGGGTACAGTTAGGAACAAAAGCTGCTGCTGCACTGCAAGCCCGGGCGCTTTTGTTAGGTTTCATTTCCTTTCTACACTAAGGTCTAACACGAGGAACGCCTTCTCTTTGCAGTGGCAGTGCAAGAGTCTTCAGGTGTTGCTTGGGCTGAATTGCTAATTGACCACACTTGGTGAGGTGTAAATGGTAAATGGCCTGTATTTGTGTAGCGCTTTACTAGTCCCTAAGGACCCCAAAGCACTTTACACATCCAGTCATCCACCCATCCACACACTGGTGATGGCAGCTACATTGTAGCCACAGCCACCCGGGGGCGCACTGACAGAGGCGAGGCTGCCGCACATTGGCGCCCTCTGACCACCACCAGTAGGCAACGGGTGAAGTGTCTTGCCCAAGGACACAACGACCGAGACTGTCGGAGCCGGGGCTCGAACCGGCAACCTTGTAACCTTCTGATTACAAGGCGAACTCCCAACTCTTGAGCCACGACACTAGTAGCTGCTGGGACTTCGAGTTCCAACCAGGACAGGCTTCTAGACTTGTATGACTGAAAGAAAGAAAACGGCTGTAGCTCATTTCCTCTTCAGATGTTTTTCAAACTGCTTTAATGTTAGCGAGTCTTGTAAACTTTCAGATTTTATGGGGTAAAAAAATAAACACCAAACATTTCATATTTCCATCTGGATGCTCTGCTTTGCAGTCAGCCTGACCTGAAGGGCACCTGAGTACAAAACAGAAAAGTCTCCTTTTTAAAGCAAGACTCTAAAGTATGTTCAAAAAGCTTAACACTGCATTCTCCTTTGAAAAGACTTCATTCAGCGAGACTTAAAAGCCAAAAGGTAGATGCTGAAATGCTAAGATTTTCTCCATGTTCCTCCCTTCTGTAGCACAATAATACGACACTCTGTGGTGAAGAGGTGACGATGTAATATTTGGATTTGAAGTCAACTGCTGAATTTTATTTCACTTCAAGGCTACTCTTCATAACTTATATTACTACTCATCTTATGTTTTTTGTATTACACGATGATGTAAAATTAATGGCACACACCATGAAAAGCTGTTGATTACACATTTACACAAAAGCCTTTCATAGATTTTAAAGAGTTGTTAATTCCACAAATGAAATATTCTTTTTTTGCTGCAAGCCTGTCAGGCGTCTTTCACCTTCAAACCTTAAATATCGTGTCTTTAATATAATTATAAAATCTTAAACTGATCCAGATGAAAATCTCTGAGACAGGGACACGAACAAAACTGATGCATCTCAACTTGCCCATGAATTCTCCTCTCCGCTGGGAGCACTGTGAGAATCATGTTCTTTGATTTCTCCAGTGCCTTCAACACTATTCTTCCCTCGGTTCTAAAGGACAAGCTGGTGAACTCTGGAGTGGACCATCACCTCACTACCTGGATTCTGGACTACCTCACCGACCGACCACAGTATGTGAGGACTCAGGGCTGTGTGTCGGACAGGGTCGTCTGCAGTACGGGGGCCCCACAGGGAACGGTTCTGGCTCCGTTCCTCTTCACCATCTACACTGCAGACTTCTCCCACAACTCCACCCAGTGCTTCCTGCAGAAGTTCTCTGATGACTCTGCAATAGTCGGCCTCATCACTGATGGGGACGACAAGGAGTACAGAGGACTGACCCAAGACTTTGTGGACTGGTGCCAGCTGAACTACCTCCAGATCAACGCCAGTAAAACCAAGGAGCTGGTGGTAGACTTCCGCAGGCACAAGCATCCTCCACTGCAACCACTGAACATCCAAGGTATGGACATTGAGGCTGTGGACAGCTACAGGTACCTTGGTGTTCATCTGAACAACAGACTGGACTGGACTCATAACTCAGACGCCCTCTACAGGAAAGGGCAGAGCAGGCTGTACCTGCTGCGGAGACTCAGGTCGTTTGGAGTGGAGGGCCCACTCCTGAAGACCTTCTATGACTCTGTGGTGGCTTCTGCTATCTTTTATGGTGTGGTCTGCTGGGGCGGCAGCATCTCTGCCGGGGACAGGAAGAGACTGAACAGGCTGATCCGAAGGGCCAGCTCTGTTCTAGGATGCCCTCTGGACCCAGTGGAGGTGGTGAGTGACAGGAGAATGGTGGCTAAGCTGTCATCACTGTTGGACAACATCTCCCACCCCATGCAGCAGACTGTGACAGCACTGAGCAGCTCCTTCAGTGGGAGACTGCGGCACCCACGGTGTGGGACGGAGAGATTTCGCAGGTCTTTCCTCCCCACTGCTGTCAGACTCCACAATAAAGACTTTAACTGATCAAACACACACATCCACACATGTGCAATAACACTAAGTGCAATAATCTTTTCTGTCATCGTTGTATTTTTACTCAGTTGTATATAGCATTTGTATTCTATTTTTATCTTATTGTATATTTATTTTATTTTATTCTACTGTATATAGTATTTTATTTTATTCTATTCTGTACAGTTGTGTACTGTATTTATTCTTATTGTATCCTAATTTTTGCCTCATAACTTTTGCACTGTCCACTTCCTGCTGTGACAAAACAAATTTCCCACGTGTGGGACTAATAAAGGTTATCTTATCTTATCTTATCTTATCTTATCTTATCTTATCTTATCTTATCTTATTATCTGCCACCCAATCAGGAGCCATGTTTGAGAGAGGGCAATCTTTCTGCGTGTTTTGATATTAGACACGGAGGGTGATGGTATAATGATATATCTTCCTTTGATTTCTAGATTATACCAAAGGACAATGAGACACGGTCGACTTTGATGTATAAGTACATCATCCATGAAGATTCGGTGCCCATCAACAATAACAATGTCATCCAGGAGGAGACCTATGAGTGGGCTCTGAAGAGCTGGTCTCCGTGTTCCAAGCCATGTGCTGGAGGTAAACTCAGAAACTACCTTCACTTTAAAAAAAAATAATGAAGACGAATAAATACTTTTCATCTAATTATCAAAATTGTATATTGAAGTTTCATATTCAGTCATTCAGTCTATAGGTGTTTGTGATGATCTGCTTTTATCCACATTCTCAAGCTGTGTCTTTGAAGTAAGAAATTATTGACTGAGTGAGCTAATTAAACCAAATATTGTGTCTTCAAACAAGATGATTGACATACATTTGTTATATGCACTTCTAACCACAAAGTCTTTTCATTTGCATGGATACACAGAATATCGAAAAGGTGTTATTGGCAGTACTTACTGTTTCTTAGTGTAGGAAAGATAAGGTTGGTACTTGATATAAGATTGATTTTTGCTACCCTAACCTTTTTTTTCTTTCCCCCCGATGGTCATGAGTCCTAAAAAAAACTTCATTTATCATTTTTCTGCTGTGTTTTTTGGTATTATTCATGTGTCAAATGTTATGGGTTTTTTTAAACATCCCTGTGCGAAGAACATCAGCATTTCAAATCTGCAGAACTGGCCAACAAAGATGTCATTGTGAGCTTAAAGTTCATGACTTCATAGCTGCAAATATTTCAAACAAAGAAACAAACTGATACAACATTAATGTTTGTCAAATTTTGCATCTTATTATATCTACTTGATATGTGACCTCTACTCTGACCTTTAATGTGGGAACACATTTGGAATGGAATGGTTCTTATGCAACACTTTTATACTTGAGTACTTAAAGCACTTTGCACACGAACTGTTACCTGCACTTCTTTCCCTTTTTGATGTCGACCCTGAAACTTCTCAAAAGTGTTGCATGTGCTTGTGTGTTTTATATATATATATATATTTATATTAGCCTGAATACACCTCTAAGATTTTATGCAGCAGGCTTAAGCTCAATAATTGTCCACAAGCTCGCTGGTATTTAACTTAAAAGTAGACAAAAGCTTTAAGACATATTTTAAACTTAAAGGAAATTAGATAGAAAAATGTGACTTGAGTAATTGCAAAGGAACTTTGAAGTTTGAAAGTCAAACCCCAGTAAAAGGATGTAAAATGTCTTTCTAATTAAACCATTGGGTTTTTGGGGGTGGGGGTTTTCTGGACAGGGTTTCAGTACACCAAGTATGGATGTCGGAAAAAGGGAGACACCAAGATGGTTCATCGAGGCTACTGCGACGCTGGCAAGAGGCCCAAACCCATCCGAAGAATGTGTAACCTTCAGGACTGCACACAGCCTCAGTGAGTACAGGCCTCCCCTCATCCTCCAGCTAAAGAAAGGTTTCTGTTAAACTTCTACTCAAGCTGGACCTCTAGGATGACGAACATGTTGCCAGCATTAAGTCTCAGTCATTCCCAGTGAGACTGACTCCACCAGAGTTGCCCTTTGCCACTCTTTCTGTTCATCAGTGGCAACTTATGAACAGAATTTCTAAGTGCAGCTGAGGAGCAGAGGGTATCACAGCCAGTGGTCTCGAGAGCTCGTCAGGGCTTTTTGTGGATGACGTGGCCCTCTTGGCTTCATCAAATGGCGACGTCCAGCTGACACTTGAGGAGTTTGCAGCTGAATTTGAAGTGGTTGGGTGGGGAATTAGCACTTCCAGGTCTGAGGCCATGGTTCTCAGATGGAAAAGAGTGGAGTGCAAAATCAGTGTAGGGAATGAATTTCGTCCTCAAGTGCCAGAGTTTAAGTATATCAGGGGCTTGTTGAAGAAATTGACAGTAGGATTGGTCCTGCATCTGCAGTGTTGCAGATGTTTTACTGGTCTGTTGTCAGTCTACATTCTTGCCCTCCATGGCCACGATCTGCAGGTAGCAACCCAACCTTATACAAGTACAGATCATTTAGCTGATATATATATAGATATATTTGCCATTCGATGACTAAACATATTTTTCTTCCATTTAATTTTTTTCATCAAATAATGAGAAAAATATTATATAGTATCCTATTGTACACACAGATGCACATCATATATGGACTCTAACCAGTTTACAAATGTGCAGAGTGAAAGTATGACTCAGTGAGCTCTGCTCTGTTCATCTCTGCAATTTTGCATAATTTGACATCTGCAAAGCCTCAAAATTCCCAAAATGAGCACCATCAAGTAATCATTATTCAGCCTGCATGTTTTATGATTCAGTTAAAATGACCTGTGACAGGTTAGAATTAGAAAGATCAGAATTAAAGCAGCAGAGCCCGAGAGGTCCCGACGACACAGCGTTCACAGAAAATCTGAAATTTATAACTTCGTATAATAAATCAGCTGTCTCGGGATATCAGAAAATTAGCTGTGACATTTACTTCACAACTAAGTCAGTTACATTTAGTTTCGGGTTTTTTTCCACTCCGTGTAAACCGACAAATATTACACTCAACACTTTTTCAATCATTTAATTTTATCTTTATTTAATTCCTGTGCTATCATAACCATCACCCCGCTGGTGGCATCATGATAAACGTGTGATGCGAGTTCTTCATTGTGTAGCCAGTTTGCTCAGTAGGATTAGAAATGCTCCCTAGTAACAGCGAAAGGCCTTGGTTTGAGTCGGAAGTGGATCCCTTTTCTTGTGTTCTTATTGTACGGTCACAAAAGAAAACATGAAACAATTCTCAAACACAGATTTGCTCTGGCTAGAAAGTCCAATGAGACGATCCAGTAAGTGCTCATGAAATATGTCCAGCCGTCAGCAACAGCTGAGTTATTCAGTGTTAAAGTATTTGCTGGGTTATGCCTGTAGTTACAGCTGTGGCAAGGGGAGCAACTACTAACAAGCAAAGCAGTGAGTGAAACAGTGACAGCTGTCTTTATGTCCACAGGTCTGTGACTTTTGAAGTGTGGTCAACGTGGCAGATGGCCCCGCCCCTCCCTGAGCCTGGTTCTGCTGGAGGTTTCTTCCTGTTAAAAGGGAGTTTTTCCTTCCCACTGTCGCTAAAGTGCTTACTCATAGGGGGTCATATGATTGTTGGGTTTTTCTCCGTATGTATTATTGTAGGGTCTACCTTACAATATAAAACACCTTGAGGTGACTGTTGTTATGATTTGGCGCTTTATAAATAACATTGAATTGAACTGAAAAGAGCGAGACTGTCACACTATTAATCGAACTGTGCTTATTTTATAAATCTTGATTTGACATCATGCTGTCATTAATTTGGTGTTCAGTGGTTCAGATACGTTTCCTGCTTCAGCTGGGAGTGCTCTTCATGTTACACTTCATTCAGTTCACAGGCCGGCTCAGATCTTCAGAGACCAACCAAAGTTGAAAAGGGTTTCTCAGTGTGCAGTGAGCTGTGGGCACGTTTACTCTTCAGTGTGACTTGTTAGTTGAGCAATGAGTTGTCAGAAAAATCACAGCAGTGTGTTGTAAAGACACATAATCATGTAAGGGAAAAACTGCCTCCGGAGTGATAACACAGCTCTGCTGCGTGTAGCTGTTACGCTGCTAAAGACGCGCGACTGTGAATGGAAAAGGAAAAGACGTAAGCTTAACGTCTGCTGACCTCTGAAAATGCAAATGAAATCATCCATCCAAATTTCACACTTCCTTTCACAGCTCATCAGCCTGCATAAGAACTCTGAGATGATGCAGCACAATTTGACTTTACACGGGAAGCTAATGCTACACGTAAGCTGTCCCGTTTAGCTTTAAACCAAAACTCCAGCGAAGAGATCATAAAGCTCCTGAGATCTAACGCTGGATGATTCACTCACTGCCGTTTTGGAAACGGATTGAGTGCGATTGACTTCCCTTTGGGGGGGGGGATTTGGCTGCAGCTCAGAGCAGAGCTCTGTTTGAACTAATAGAGCAAATGTCTCCTCGGCCCGACTTTTTCTGTTGTTATCATTTTCTTAGAAAGGAAACTTGCCTTGTGTATCTTAATGGAAGAACATTAGTGTTTTGATGTCACTGTTGTCTTTAAGAATTTGTTCCAGTGTAGCTGTCGGGATGAAAATAATTATCTGTGAATTTTTTTGCTTTCACTCATGGTCCTTAGTAGATGAATGAGTTTCTTGGCGTTTCCGGGGCCTTTCATGAAGCCAGAATTAATTTGACATTCATCTAATGGAGTATGGCACCATCTACATCATGTTGCTGATGTTCCCGATCTCCAAATAGAAACCTGCTTTTCATTTGGTGTCACCGTGACCTTGGATGTTACTGTATTTATGCCCCAGACTTGGCAATTATTAAATGGGGGATAAAAGTGGAGGAGACAGCAAATGGCCTTGGGAGGAGATCCAGGCCGCTGTAGCGAACCTCACGGCATAGATCGCCTGCACAACCTGTGAGTTAAACCGGTGCCCTGAGATAATGGCTGTCCTTCACTGAGTGATAAAGTTCTCATTGTGAGGATGGAAGTGCGGTGGGAGCCTCAGTCGCAAATTTCTTAGCTATGAGTCTGTGGTTCGCGCTCTCTTTGTACATGCACTTTGTGTAGCTTTCTTTTCATTTGCAGATGCGTTTCCTTTTCAGTCAGGTTTAGACTCTAACAGCTGTTTGATAAGGGGCTAGAAAAAGTCCGAGTTACAAATGAACCTTAATGCTGTACATTATTATTATTATTATTATTATTATTATTACTGTGTGAGAGGTCCTGGTTTCAAGCGCCCACGTATGTTACAACCCACTTAAGTGTTATCTGGGGTGGGGTGTAACAAAGTGGGGAAAAAAACGTAATAGTTAACGTCAGTGGAACATCCTTTAATTTACAATTAAGGCAAAATTAGAACAAAAATAAGACACGGGGAAACTCTAAGCGTCATTGTCTCAGTGGCTGAAATAACAAACTAAACACTCCTTTCTAGCTAAAAAAAAAACTAAAACCACTCCGTCTGTAAGAAAACAAAGTACAGAGGCGGAGCTCCCCGTCTAACCACAAAACAGGAGAGAAAGGCTGAAACAAAAATGGCAGAGAAACCCTTCCTGCTTCCACTGTGGATCACTACAATTCCCTTTGTAAAGATACACCTACAAACAAAACAAAGTCACACCAAGCTTCACTAGTTGTGCACAGCTACAGTCCACTACCCGAATCACTGCAGGTGAAAACAGGGAGAAGGGCGTGGCATTTGGACATGGCAGTCTTTATGCAGTGGCTGACGAGCTGCAGCACATCTCATCTGTGGTTAGACCTGAAACACAGGAGGAGGAGAAAGAGCCCTCTCACATGGGGAGAGCCCCTAGAGGTCAGCAACTGTAACAACAGCTACTGTATTTATAGTCTCACAGAGCTACTAACATGGCTTTGTAAAAGCAACACACACCAGAGAACCAACTGTACTAGTTCGATGCACTCTGGTGTGTGTGCTGTTTGTCACGAGTACGTTTGTTTTGGTCATTCGATTGAATTTTTTAAGTCTGACTGATCATTCAGCATTCAGCATAGGGTCTGTAATATAGCACACTCTCTATTATAGACAGACTCACGCAGCAGACGCTTGTGCAACTGGAGGCATCTGTGGCCATTTAGGGTTCAGTGTCCTGCCCAAGGACACATGACATGTAGACCAAAGGAGCCAGGCATCAAACCACCAGCCCCTGCTGGACTTCCTGACCCACAGCCACCTCACTCTCAGTATCGTCTCTTTTTCTGATCTCTGCACCCATCAGTTATTGTCTAATTACTTTGCATTTCAGTGTTTTGGGGCTCTCAGAATCACATTTTAAATCCTTCTCCACATGCAAGCTCGCGAATGAGTTATAACATAAAAGTCCAAATATTCTACCTCAGTAAGTGAATGATGAAGAAGATTGTAGCGTCTAAATGGGTCTTTGTAGTCTCTCAGGGCTTTCACTCTGTGCTTTTTGTTTATACTTGATGTGCATGGTCATGTTCAGGTACTTGGTCAGACCTTTGAAGAGGAAGGATTTTCTTTTCTTTTTCCCATCATTGTTCCACCTTGCTTCACAACGTGAGGCCAAGGTTTTTGTGAATCTTAAGGACGCTCTGATGAAAGAGATGAGAAAAGTCAAAGAGGATGTTTGCATCGCTGCACCTTAAAGCATAGAAATGCATCGACTCACGACTGATGTGGGATCACGAAGCTGGCGTATTTTCACATTTAGTTTAATCAACGCTTGTCTTACAATGCACAAGAACTTCAATACATACAGTTTTTAATTAAACTCATTCTTCATGTTCACCGAACGTTCGTGAGATTGTTTGGTGAACTCAAGCTGCTCTGCCACACAGTCAGTGTAACCCTCGGTATATAAAAGGGGTTTGATTACTGTGTAATCCACTGAAATCTTGTCACAGTAACTTGCCAGGTTTAGCCTACTGGGATAAACTCTGACATGATGCAGCATAATTTGACCTTAGATGGACATAAATGATACTTTTACTACAAAATTATTGGAAAACCTGCCGAAATCCTCTTTAATGGCACCGGAGAAAAGATATGTGCACAGAGCGTTGACTTCTTTTCAGTTTGGTTTCTTTTAGAAAAGTTACAGCACTCAAAATAAAAAGTAAAAAATGCAGACAGATTAGTTAGCACAGACATTAATGACTGAGATCAAATGAATCATTGAAATGTTGCAAAATCACTGAAAAATCATCTCTGACAGGATGAAATGCTCACAGTCACTTAACCCTTAAAAATGTGCAAAAAAACCTCATCTTTCTCTGTTAAATGACTCTTACTGCCTATTTAAACATTATTATGTAGCCTTTTCGTCCTACGTTGAACAATAATGTTTCTTGACGCATGCAAAAACAGAAATACCTGCTCATACAGTGCCTTCGTAGAGCTTGGGAAATCTTTGAGAAATGAAGTGCATTCAGAGACCTGCAAGTATATAGATTAGAGCTAATGGAAATCTAATGTAAGAGGATTCATGCCGAATTTTAAATGTCTTTATTGATTTATGTGGAGGCGTCAGCAGCTTTCTGTGCTGATGGCGTCTTTTGTCTGAGGTGTTTGTCTGTGCTCAGGCTGTCTGTTAACAAACATTTCACCTCTGCATACTAATTCTCGTCAGCGAACAGTGTATCCGAGCCTGCTCCTGGATTCCACGCTTTATTTTTTTATTTATTGCTTCCTTCCGTGAAAACTCGACATAAATCGTTTCCCATTTTTCCTGCCCCTTTTCCTCCGTTCAGAAATCCCTTCCTGTTGTGACAGGCCGCATCTAAAAGTATATTTTTACTCAATAATTTATTCACTGCCGATTGATGTATGTAGCAGATTTAACCATCAGTCTTTCTAATATCACTCAGGGGAATTTCCACCTTCCAAAAAGATGTGACGTTATTTTGGAAATCTGCAATAAATACTGCTCGCCTGATTTTTGACCTCAGAAAATCAATTGTTAGTTTTATTATGAAGCATGTTGGAAATTTTTAAATTATGGTCACAGTTGAAGGTATGATTTGATTGGATTTAAGGTAGAACAGCTGGACACTGGTACTGGTCTGTTGTGGTGAGCATAAAGGCACAGCTACTGGTTTAAATGGCTGACCTGCATTCCTACTTTGACATATGACAAATAGCTTCTCCAGAAGTCCAGAGATGGCTTGAGGGAGCCGATATTCAGAGGAAATGGTTTAAGCAACCAGTAGGAGAGCCTGAAGCAGACCTAGCATACTCTGGAGAGTTTGTGTCCGCTGGCTGGTTTGGGAGCATCTCTATCTCAGTGAAGTTTAGATATCATGGGCAAGAAATTCAGTTTTCTTTCTGTTAATTTTTTATACAGCATATTATTGGAACTGGTCTCTTTTAAAATGTGTACCCCTTGTGTTTACGTCCTCAGTGGCAGTTACCAGGTGACGTCAGTGATCCTGTGTTGTTTTCCCTGCAGATGGATCTCAGAAGAATGGGAGCACTGTACCAAAACCTGCAGCAGCCTAGGCTTTCAGATCCGAACCGTTCGCTGCATACAGTTCCTGCATGATGGCACGAACCGCTCCATCCACAGCAAATACTGCAGCGGCGAGAAGCCCGAGAGTCGAAGGCCCTGTAACAGAGTGCCGTGTCCTGCCCAGTGGAGGACCGGAGCCTGGTCAGAGGTAGCCACTGAATGTATTTGTTCTTCGGGGCGGGGGCCATATTTGTCATATTTTCATGTTTCAGATCTTTTATAAAAATATATTATTAAATAAAGGTAATGCAAAAACATACAATATGCAGTCTTTAAATATTCATTTTATTAATTAAAATAAAAACAACCTAACCTACCTGAACCTGTGTGAAAAGTAATTGCCTCCATTTTTGGAAAGTGGAGTCAAGTTCACTCCCCGCTGCCAGACCTGCAGTCTGACAAAGTGCAGCAGACTAAACAGCGCATCATTCCACGATATAAAGAAACAGCTGAGAAACCAACTCACTGACATCTGTCACTTTGGAAAAGGTTACAAAGACCACTGCTGACCAAAAAGAATACAAAAGCTCGAATCTCATCTGCCAAAAAACATCTGGATCATCGCCGAGACTTTTGGGAACTGACAAGACAAAAGCAGAACTGTCTGGAAGGTTTGAGTCCTGTTACATCTGTTACATCATTAACAGTATTTTATAAAAAACAAACAAACATCAGACGTGGTGGTGCGATGGTATGACCTTAAACAGGCCGTTCATGTTTGCAAACCCTCCAGGAAAGAGGTGTGGCCTAAATTCCCTCCACAGTGATATGAAACACTCCCATTTATTTGTTTGATTGCAAAGTGTGATTGTGCAAGTGTAGCACAACCGTTTATTGGGTTTAGAGGACTGCTACTTTGTCACTTTGGGGCAGGTAACTTTGGATGATCTGAAACATGTTAAATATGCAAAAAATGGAGAAATTACTAAGGTGGCAAATATTTTTCACGTTACTGGGTTTGAGCTTGAAAAAGCCATTTTCTTTTGAGTCGCAGATCAAAGAATCGCATCTGAAAGAGTCATTTATATTTGCTGTTTGTCTTTGATGTGAGGGTGAAGAATTTGGTCCCAGACTTTTGTGACTGATTTCATTCTTAATGTAACGTTGTTTTCTGTTCCCGAATGGCACCTAAGCTGACATAGCAGGGGTTTCTGTACAAAGAATCAGGCATCTGTAATATTTAATTTAGAGCCGTGTCGCATCTCATCTGGAAACATGCCAGTTTTACAGCCTGCACTTCCTCCAAATGAGACCTTTAAAAAACCACATCAAAGAATTCAATAAATCAGGCGTCCGGCTGAGTGTCGCGATGCAAAAAAGAGCTAATGAGATGTGTGTCTTTGTGTTAGTTGTTCACTTGTGTGGGTGAGGTTTTTGTAACATGATTGGGCTACAGCTTCTGATTAGCAATATATATATATACTTTTTAGTCGCAGTTTTCTGTTTTCATGCACGAGTTTCAATTATTTTGCTGACATTCACGTTCACAGGAGATCTCAGTCTAAAACATGAGACAAAGATCCACCAAATAATTAATGGTGTGTTTGCTGCTTCACCAGCTCTCACATTATTAATTGCAGTTTAATTTGAGGTTTTGATGTCGTCTTTCTAACCGATCACAACTGAAGGGAAGCGTTTATTTCTGGTCTCAGTGGCCAAACTTAAAGGTTGGGTAAAAAGCCATGTGTCACACACGGGGCCACAGGTGATGCCATTGATTGCTTCAATATTGCAGTCTTGCAGGTTTATCAATAAATTATTCAAAATGTTGTAACAGAAGAAAGAGGATCTCTCCACCTGGGCCTGTTGAGATTTCAGATGCTGTTTGGCTTCATTTGAGGGCTTTAAGTTTGTTAATTCACCAGACTCCCTGGGTACAAAATAAAGATGTCACTGAAGCGAAGGGCAAAGTGAGACTGAGACAAAATACTTTAGTTGTGTGATGTATTCCCAGGATAGTTTTCTGACATATAAAACTCTGAGGAAAGTAAGAAGTGTTGTTTCTTTTTGAACATTAAACCTGAAGCGAATTTGCAGCTCACTTTTCTTCTTTTCAAACTTGCTCAGTGTTCTGTGACGTGTGGAGAGGGGATAGAAAGGCGTTTGATCACCTGCCGGATTGGAGATCAGTGTAACGGAGAAAAGCCCGAAAACATGAGGCCGTGCAAACCTGGACCCTGCCACGGTAAGAATGTCTGATGGTGCAATCCCCGTAGCAAACATGCAGCGTCTTCTTTTAATTTACTCCATTAACATTTCAGCACATTGTGCTTCCCTCCACATAATCAATAATTCCAACATGCCCGTCTTTCAGTCCAGCAGGTCCTCTAGACAAAATACATAATGCATGTCATTTGCTCTTCATTTTAGCAGATTACGTCCTTGATAAAAAATTAAAAAATCTTGCATTTTCCCCTGACCTCGCAGCCAGCCGACGGTTTCCATTTATTTTTAAATGAAAAGGAAAATCGATCAGCAGCCCCTCGAAACGGGCTCGGTCCAATTCAAAATAGTGAACATCTAGCCTGCAATAATTCATTAGAAAGTACCAACATTGTTCACTGGTGAGTGCAGTTCACGACCAGTTCATGGAAGCATCTCTGCTGACATCTCAACAACAGTAAAACTTCATTTAAGCATTTCCCGTGATTGATTTAGACTTCGAGTTTTGTGCAGCTTCGAAAATTAAATCAGTCACTGCTTGAAGGAAGAAAAATGTATTCAGATGTTAACAGTGCGTCCTTTTACATGCTTTTATTGTCTGAAACATGCCGTTCTGTCACACTTTCATTTAAAGTCATTTCCTTTAGTGATTTAAAGCCCAGACAACGATATTTGTGAAGAAAAACACATTATTACTCTTACTTTGCTGCTAACGTCATTCTTCCAGTTGGAGCTGCTGTGATGACATTCAAAGTGTCCAGCGTCTGTATGAAATTGCTTCACCCCACAAAAACTCTGCTCAGTGGTAGCACGGGAAGGCGTCAGCGCCTGCACGAATGTTTGTTAGACTTTTGTTTGAAATGCATCAAGGCAAGTGAAGCCGAAGGAATCATCCCATTCTGCTTTGATCGAAATCTCATTTATAGATCTAATGTAATAACACTTTTGTGTCTTCATTAAGTAAACTGCATAATCGCTCACTTTCTATTCTGAGGGGAAACTTCGTGGAGCTTACGATGTCATGTGCATAAATGGCCGACATTGTTTTCAAGCAGTCATGCTTCTAAGTGCATTATGTGTTAATTAGCTTGTGCTTAATATACAAATAGAAACATACAAAGGTTAATGACAAAGTCTGCTGCTGTTGGTTGTTTTAAAACCTTTCTGTCACACAACCTTAGAAGAAACCTTTTAGAGATGCTCCAAAAGATTCTTTGTTCATTAATCTGCACTGAGACAAGATGTGAAGGAAGTTCGCCGACAGTCCTGCAAAGATCTGTAAAGAATCTGAGGTTAACATACAAAAACCTGCAGAAACCTCTACAATGAAATAAAAACCATGTTATATGTCCAGTGTAGAAAACAAACCTGTATTTTGGCAGATCTCAGTTTTTCAAAAGAACTGAATGTTCCACACAAGATTTCTAGGATAGCGTTTAGCGAACAGATGGGACAAGAGTGTAACTCTTAAGCTACAATGCACACCAAAGCATGCAGGGTCTGGGTGACTTGTATTCAATAAAAATTGCAAAAAAACAAACCAACTCAAGGCAGGAGGCTGGCTTAGCGTTTAGGAGACGAAACATCGTGTTAAAGTCAGGACGAGTGAGATGCTGTGACGTGATTTGAAGGGGCTGTCCAGTGATGTAAACAGTTTGGTATCTATGAGAAGCTAACATAGGTTGCTGCTGCTGAAGGACGTTTAACAGGTTACTAAAGTCAAGAGTTTACCTATTTGTACAGCCGTGACAGGACGCGATCACAAACATGAAATTTAAGATTGTGTGTCACTATTCTAGGACAACGTGCAGTGAAAAAAAAGAGACAAAACCCCCAAAAGCATTGTGTTTGTTTACAACAGTGATGAAAATCAGCAAAAGGAGTCCAAACAGAATCCTGCCAAATCCAAACCTTTTCATGGAACTTCTGATTTTAATAACCCGCGCCAAGCCCCTACGTGGCCTTTCTGAGACAGCACACAGATTTTTAAACGAGCGTATTTTATTGATCGTGTCAGTGGCAGTGCATGTCATTTGTAAATGTTGCTGCATGCTCTTTATGCGAAACATAAATGCCAAGTCAGTATTTAAGTTACAGAGATAAATCTCATAATAATAATAATGTAGCACACTCATAAGTCGGCGAGAGCACATTAAGCTCTCTGCAGGTAGCATCCCAGCTATTATATGTGCATGTGTTTATTTTATCTGTGCATGCTGTGAGTTCATGTAGAACATCGTCCCTCAAAAAGGAAAAGAAGAAGAAGTTTGAATGAACAAAACGTCTGTGGTTTGTTTGGCCGACGCTGCTGTGCGATTATTACCTCCACTTTAAATCTTTACCGTGCTGCCGTGCATATTTATTTATCATTTTAGCAGAGATAAAGGTACTTATTTTGCATTTTTGTGTTAAAGGGCAGCAATTGAATGCCAAAATATTAAACAAGGTAAAAGATCTTTCTTATTAGACCTGAGACATTTTCATGCATATGCTTAGAAGAGTCGTTGAGGTCTCTGGAAGTCGTTTTAGGACAGATGTGAGTCTTGTTAAGCAACACTCAGCAGTTATTATTTGTTAGAGAAACAAGAGCAGAGTGTGACTTGAATGAAGTTCTGGTGCCTGAAAGCGTGAGGGGGATGAACCGGAGCCAACACCAAACACGCTTGGAATTGGTTTGTACAGTAGTAAAAGAAACTGGGTCACATCTCCCATCCAGGCAGAACAGAATGAGCATCGATATGCTGAATGTACTGTTAGAATGTGCACAGACACTTTCTTTGCTGTCAGTCTCTAATTAAAAGCAAAGCGCATCCCTTCCTTTTTTTGATCTCTTTCCAAGGCCATTTAAACTTTTCAGAGTTTTGACACTGCGGCGAGCTTACACTGTATGCTCTTTGACTTACAGATGAGCCGTGTAATGGGGACAAATCCATCTTCTGCCAAATGGAGGTTTTAGCGAGATACTGCTCTATTCCAGGCTACAACAAGCTGTGCTGCGACTCCTGCAATAAGCGCACCGGAGCCCTGTCTATGTTCTCGGAGGCGGCTGAGACCGAGGAACACGTTCGCTTCGGATCAGCCTCGCAGCTCCTTGAGACATTAACGGCCGCAGTAGCGGCCAACGGCACTCGCGGTGGGAAACGAGGCACGGGCAAAGGCTCCGCCACATCGGGCGGTGCAGCAAAACACATCGCCACGCCTGCTCCAGTTAAGAAAACCCCATCAAAGATCACTACAGCACCAAGGCGGGTTCCACGACATGCGGACCTCACTGACAGGAAGCTGTCCACCCAGGCTGGTCCTACTCAGGGTCAAAGGTCAAGCAGTTTGGTGGACAGTCGGCAGCCTGTGGCGTATTCTGAAGTGGAGCGATGAAAGTCATAGCTTTTGCCTTTAGGACTCGTAATGTACAGTAGATAATCCAGCTTCATCCTGAGTCTTCTCACACCAGAAAACACAGAGAAAGAAAGAAAAGTGCTGGTTCACTTTGTAAGAATTCGACCCTGACACGGACTCTAAATATCTCTTTAACCACCTGCAGCTTCCAGATTACTGAGGCGGAAACAGCCGTGCTACTTTGCCCTCATACTTCTATATTAATATGAAACAAATATGAAATAATTTCAAGGTGTAGGGGCACGTGAGCCACAGGGAGTTTTCAACCGTGTCAAATGAAAAGCTAAATTACGTTCGTAGTGAATACTTTCAGGGATACAAAACAGCCAAAGGACAGTTCAGTATTCAAAAGATGTTTGTTGCTCTGACTCATATATTCCCGATGTCTGACATTTATTTCATTTTATCACCTTGTTCACTTGTTCAGGCAAATATTTCTCTAATGTCACCTGCACAGTGAAAACTGAGAGAGCAGGTGGAGGAAGGTGTCTGCATTCCCCCTCCGGACGAGCTGTCGTCTGGTCTCGTTACTGAATAAAGCAGACCCCTGCTGCCTGCAGAGCAGCTATGCTGCTGCAGATATCCAGAGAGAAAGTGTGAGCAGGTGCAGAGACCAGAGCTAATTCAGCTGTGTAGATTTAGTAGAACTCAGAGAGTATGGAAATAGATGCAAGAATTGGTTTAAATGCCTCTTGTAATTCAGTTCATTTAAAAAGTGACTCCACTAAAGGCCATGTTTGCCACATTGGTTCTTTTTGGATAAATCTCAGCTTTACGCTGCGTTTTAATTGATTGCATCCATATCCTGTCCCCACATTGTGACCTTTGAGGTAGATGTCAGAGTTCGGTGTCATTTTAAAGTTAACAATAGTCAAAGCCAGATCATCTGATACAGCTGAGAATTCCCACTACTTGAATGTTACGAACTGCCAGTTTTCTTGCCAGAAATCGAACTTTAAAGCTCGACTTACAGAAAGTTCAGCCGTCAAAGTATTCAGTGAAAAATGATTTACCGTACTTTAAGTGAACATGAAACACGAGCAGAGATGAATTTCCCCGACGCACTATTTATAAAGCTTCCTGTAAATGCTGTACATGAAAATATCAGTATTATTTTAAGAAAGTGGGATGCTTTCAAATACATTTTTAACCAGTTCTGACAGATGTTGGTGCCAGTGTTTACCCTTCCAGGGACGGTGCTGTTCACATGGGCAGAAAGGGATTATTGACGGATTATTGATATAGCTTTCCTTTCAGAATGCCATGAAGGTTTCTGTTCTCTCTGCACTTTGACTTTTCTTAGTCAAAGATGGGATGTTTGATACCCTCTGTATGATACAGTTAAGTTAGTTTTTCATAAACACTGAAAACATGGGAAAAAGCTAACCGGCTCTGTCCAAAGAAAACACCACCTATCAGCACCGAAGCATTCATCCTGTTTCTGTGTTCAGTACAGAAACAGCTTTGTTAGACAGAGCTCACTTGTTGCTAACAGTCGCTTTGCTGCACCAAGCTGGCTGCCTTTCATATTTAGCTTTGTTCCATGTTTTTTCTCTTCTTCTCAGAAATACTTAAGGGCAAAGAAGAGAACTAACTAAAGAGCATGCGCCTCTCAGCGTTGTATGTCATATAAAATAGACCATACAACACTCAGGTCAAAGGACCAAAATTATTCATAATACATGTAAAATGTGTTTTTACTTTAGCCTCAGTTTTACGGTGACTTTTTGTTAACCTGTGAAAAGAAATGCAATCCGATATCAGCACACCGCTATAAATCCTTGTCCTATGAAGCTTTCTGTTTGTGTTTGTTATTGAGGTCGTAGAGGGCAGTGATGTGAAGGAAGGGAGGCAGTCTATGTAGCCTACACATCCTCGCTGCCTGAAACCTCCATAATCAGGTAAAATCATAAGAACCTTTGAGGAATGTCAGCAAAGAGTGAAAATGATGAATTGTTAGCAGAACTGCTGTGTTAGATTGTATTTGCATTCACAGGTGAGCCTAATAACTAAAGCTGCATTAGTTGACTTTTGACCACTAGGGACCAGACAAACTCAAAACAACAAATACAGCAATGCAGACATTATCTTTAACTTTTAGACACATTAAATATTCTGCCCTGCAATGAAGTCCAACTTATTTTAGCTCAGGAGTCCCCGCCACCGCTCACTGTCTTCACCACCCAGCTGTTTGTTCCAGCTGTGCTTTTAGCTTTTTTACGAAGAGCTAAAACAATGTAATCTGTCAGTACTGAGCTTGGAAAATTGATCAACCCTTTCACAGTCTGCCAATACAGAGCCATGTCATTCAGTTTTAATATAAAAATTGCTTAATGGCCCTTGGAGCTCGTTAGATCCTTTCATGATTAGCCTGAACGAGGTTCTCTGGTACGTGTTATGTTTGCAGGAACAAAGCTTTGTTGTAAGTACAATAAGCTGGAATTAAAAAAGACTTACTGTATGTGGAACATCTTTCTTTCCAAAGTATTCTCTAAATGGCTTTTTTATTAAGGTGGAAAAAGGTTTTGGAGAGAGAAAGCTATTTATTTATAAGTGGATTTCCTTGCAACCACCATGCATCTGACTGCAATAGCAAAAGGCACAGATTTGTGTTTTCAGCAAAGAAATAGCTTGCAACTATCCACACTCAGTCCTGTGTGCCAATGTATAGAACATGTATATAGCATTGAGTGCATAAATATTTATTGAAAGTTAAAGGGTTCTGCTTTGTTGTCACAGCGTGTGCAGCAGCCGGCCGATAAGCTGCATTGGATAAACCATTGAAAACTGATCACCTCTTTCTCCGGTCATATTTTCACATTGGAAGCAGATTTGTGCTTGTTAACAAACACAGTAGAGTAGAAATGACATTGTTTTTGCAAACAATTAGATGTAAATATACATGCTCATTTTTGAGATGTTTTACTTGTCAGAAAGCTGTTTTTTCACAGCTGTTTTGTAGAAGTCTTTATCCGAGTCGTTGCAACACAGCAGCGTGAACTGACCAGACAGATGCTTTATTTTAACCGATAAAACATGAATAGCGTAGTACCAGTAAAGCTGTTTTATGCTGTTTGTAGTTGGCAGTATTTTCATTTTTCTCCCCAGTTCTTTTCACAGCATTTACTTGCTGCCTATAAACACTGCTGCTAATGCTATAGAGAGCTTGTAATGATAAATAGAGTAGCCATAGATGTTACTTTGACAATCCCTGAGCCTCAGACAGCTGTTATTGCATAGGATTTTCCATGTACTGTATCAATAGCCCTGTGCTGTCCATGCATTGAAGTATTGGATTGTCATGAACGCAAGTCACTCTCTGTTCTATTTGCTTTACTATGTATTTGTGTAGATTGAAGTGTACACTACTGATGCTGTTTGTTGTAATGGGGAGCACATAGCAATAAAAGAAATAATTATCTAGTCTGTGTTCTTGCCTTCGGCTCTTTCCACCATTGCTTTTTCTTCTGGGAAGTGAATTGATGCAGAAAAGAGATGTTCTTGGTATGTAGTAATAACAGTAATGTAAAATAAGCCCAGAGCTCCTGCAGTCTGTAAACATCCTGTCTATCTTTGGATATCTGTGGATTGTTCAGAACACGACATACACTCAAAAAACCACGAAAGCATATTCAGAGATTTTGATCATCATGCTTAATTTCTTTTATTAACTAAAAGACGAAGAATCACGTGTCAGCGATGGGTCCCTGCTTTTGGCTTTTTTAATGAAATCCAGACTAAAAACATAACATTATATCACTTTTCCTTTTCACATACAACGACACTGAAGCCATTTTCCTGCACTCCAAAGTCTTCGTCTCCTTCAAATTAAAAGCCAACCAATTACTCATTGATCACAGCTTCCTGCCTTTTCCTTGTATCACAATTAAGCGATTGTTTAATGTTTTGAGTTATTCACAGTTGCTGGCAGGAGATTGATAGATGTCTTCTTTCACATGTACAGTATGAGGTTTGGAGGCAGTTGTTGTAGGTTTTTGGTGCTGCTTTCTGTGTCCTTCCCCTAAACCATGATGGTGAACAATCTTTGTCTTCAGGTCATGTGAGAGTTGTTTTGAGACCCCCGGGTTGCTACTCAGAGAAAATTAAAAGAGGAGGGAAACTTACAGTTGACCCCCTTAAATACTCTTTCTCATTATTGGATTCACCTGTGTATGTAGGTCAGGGGTCACTGAGCTTAACAAGCCAATTTGAGTTTCAATAATTAGTTCTAAAGGTTTTGGAATCAATAAAATGACAACAGTGCCCAAATTTAAGCACCTGCCTGATTTTGTTTAAACAATTCTTGCACACTTTCTATAAATCCAATAAACTTCATTTCACTTCTCAAATATCACTGTGTGTGTCTCCTATATGATATATTTAACTGACATTTTTTATTGTAACAACCAACGATTTATACAGGAAAATAATGACTATTAACAAGGTTGCCCGATCTTTTGCATCCCACTGTAGATTTCATGTTCTCACCACTTTCCAAATCAAACCTACACCCTTGCTGATGAACGCCCTCCTTTGTAAACCAGCTATTGTGTGGTCTTCCATGTTGTATTACATAATGTGCAGCAAAACATTTTTCATCCTTACACTGAATTTCCCCCAAGATTTAACAAAAATGTCCTCAAAAAATAAAAATCAGTGCGTGCACCTTGTACCGTGTTGTCTTTAAATAGATTCTGTGCAGTAGGATTCTGGTCTTGCTTTTAATAAGTGTGACAGCAGCAACAATAGCTGCGTGTGGCTGTTTGCTTGACAGAAGCCAGTATCTCACTGGTATTAATGTCCTTTGACACTTCCTAAAATTGCTTTGCCCACACGTTGGTGTAGGAAAAACCTGATCTATTGTCCTGGTGATGAGAGAGTGGCGGAGTTCTGTTATGAGCACTCACCTTTAAGAAGAGGGCCTCTGAAAAATCACTGCAATCACTGTGCTGAGTGACCACAATCATCCTAAGATGAAAACTTCCTGTTGTGCTGGAAGTAGTCTCTTCCAGGATGTTAAAGGCCCCGTCCATAGGTCACGAGGGGTCAGCGAATGGTTTGATGAGCTGAAAATGATCGTTGGCACATCTCAATCCCAAAAACACCCTGGGAGGATTTTACACATGAACAACGGGCTTCAGAGTTCCAGAAAAGTAGAGAATCAGTGCCAAGATGAACTGAAGTTGTTCTGTTTACACCTTTCCTTTCCAAATACTAAAAAAATACAAATTCAGCTCTTTGCTCAGCACTGCATCGTCTCTGAGAGGCTGAAGCAAAAGGACTCAGATAAAAGAATTCAAGGTAAAGCAAAGTACTGCAGGTGGAGTCACCAGTGCATGTAAGCCTCTGAGCTCTACCCCACAAATACAAGAGCAGAAAGGATAGAAGGTGACACAGGGCTGCCACAGTTAGGACTTCCTGCCTCTGTCACAGTGCCGCGTGGCAAAATGAGAAAAAGATGGCAGCTGGGAAGTTGAGGGGGTTGAGAACACAAGAGCCACGCTGACTACAAGTTAATTACTCTGTCACGGCACACTGAATAGACGCGTACATTAAATTAATCACAGCTTTTTTTCATGACTTCTCTCATCTAATTGATACGTTTTGCGAGGAGCTCTCCACAAAAAGCAGCATAATTTCACAATTTTCATTGTGTCGCTTTTTTGTGCAAATAACAGCAACAGTAGCAACTGTGCACGAGTGATGACAGTGCACGTCCTCTTGACTGACGCACTCTGAACCGCTGTGGACTTGGGTGGCTGCTTTTGGCGGTGCTGCAGGAGCGTGACACGAGTCTGCTACAGAAAAGCCACCCGTGTCTGACTTCTTCTTTTCTGACATCTTGACATCACAAACTTTTTTCAGGCTTTATTCTCACCGGCTGCACCTTCGACTCGTCAGTGAGGAGTCTAGATTATACACTGCTGAAGAATCCTCCGTCACAATCATTGGAAAAGAAGGGACAAAAAAAGGAAGGAGCATCGGTCATGTGGGATTTTACCTGTAACGCTGCTGCTGTAGTTTCTTAAATTTGAATGTATTGTGCTTTCAAGGAAATGCTTTCAGTGTTTTCTGGGTTATAAAATTATATAATAAAACATAGGAAACAGATTATTTTAGCGTATTAGCCCAAATTTAGCATCTTAAAAACATCCTGAGGTCAACATCATGAAACCTTCAGTGCTTTTGTTTTTTCTCTCTTTGTTCTTTTTGTATTTGAATATATTTATTACTGGATGATTTGTGGTTTGTGACACTGCAGTGTCCTGTAGTTCCACGTGGGACTGAGACGATTTTTGGCACGATGATGAAATAACAATTAAGGCCCGAAACAACCCAACAGTCATTTTGAAATGAAATAACAGGTAAACACTGTGTTAGAACTGAAATGAGTGAATTTTCATTCACGTTGAGTAATGTGATTATTGACACCTGTGCGTATTTACTCTTCTTGTATCGACGCGGCTGCTGTGAAAATGGTTTGTGATCAGATTTTGTCACAGGCCCACTGGGTAACAAATCACTGGTCTGAAATCAGATGCGCAGAGAGGAGCCGCCTCACAAAGAGAAAGGCATTTTAACAGGGCTGTCTGTGCTGTAATTCCATAGATCCAGTCAGAGAACAGATAGATGGTTTTGTATTGACAGTTTTTGCAGCGTGCACTGCAACGGTCCATCCCAGGGGAAGGCCACCACGTGGGCACAGCCTGAGCACTGACAGAGTCTCTCATTGTGTGTGTTTGTCTAATTGAGGGACAAGCTTGCCAAAATCTTTTGTGACACAGCTCACTTTGGAAGCATGCAAGGAAGTCTGACAAAATCTTGGCACAATAATGATCATTTTTGTGCGGTAGAACATCTGTGATTTGACCGACGGCTGATTCTTCTTTGTTTGCTGAAAGAAAAGGCTGACAGCTCTTTCTTTTTTTTATTCTTTTCCCTTTTTTTGTGACATTCTCATACAAAGTAAAAGAGGGGGAAGTTTTCCTCAGGTAAAAATGGACTGATCGTGCTGGTGTGCCACCCTGATTTTTATATGGAAAGTCATTCTGTTCAGAAATTAAAAATGGGACAAAGAAAAGAGCTTCTGCATAATTTGCTGTCTTTATACAAATGCCTGCAAGGAAGTCAGTGAGAATAACATTTACACAAGTATTCAGACTAAATCTGTTATTGTTGTCTGTTCATGCTTGATAGACTTACCAGACTCAGCCAAGCCTACCTCTGTGCTCCAAGGAGAGGTTTTTTTGTTATCAGCATGTTTGGGACTCTACAGGCTACAGTCAGACCTGAACATTAAAAGAACATATTTCATAAAAAGTCAGATGCTTGTGACAGTACAGTACTGTGACAGTACAGTACCTGATCCAATTTTATAATTCAATATTTTATCAATTCTTAATATTAGACTAAGAAAACCTGAGAAAATACAAGATGGAATTTAAATTACGTTGGCAGCAATAACTATAATCAAGCATTTGTGATACGTGGCAATGAGAATAACGATGGTTAAAATTGCTTGTGAAAAGAAATGCATTTGATAAAAGACCCAGCACATTTACATCTTTGTAGTTCTACAAAGAAAAGCGTCTCTGAGCAGCTCTATAATAACAGATACGGGGAAACCTGATAATGTGTTGTTTCTCAGTTCATTCGGTTTTCTTTTTAAGACCAAGTTTGTCAGAAGAAAATAAGCTCAATTCAATTCTTCATCCGCTTTATCCGGGGCCGGGTCACGGTCCCTCTCCCCAGCCACCTCCTCCAGCTTATCCGGGGGAACACTAAGGCGTTCCCAGGCCAGCCGAGAGATATAATCTCTCCAGCGTGTCCTGGGTCTGCCCCGGGGCCTCCTCCCGGTGGGACATGCCCGGAACACCAACCCCAGGAGGCGCCCAGGAGGCATCCTTGTCCGAACCACCTCAGCTGGCTCCTTTCGATGTGGAGGAGCAGCGGCTCTCTGAGCCCCTCCCGGAAGAGGCCAGCCACCCTTCGGAGGAAGCTCATTTCTGCCGCTTGTATCCGCGATCTCGTTCTTTCGGTCACTACCCACAGCTCGTGGCCATAGGTGAGGGTAGGAACGTAGATCGACCGGTAAACTGAGAGCTTCGCTTTTACACTCAGCTCCCTCTTCACCACGACGGACCGGTGCAGCGTCCGCATCACTGCAGCCGCAGCCCCAATCCGTCTGTCGATCTCCCGCTCGCTTCTCCCATCACTCGCGAACAAGACCCCGAGATACTTGAACTTCTCCACTTGGGGCAGGAACTCATCCCCGACCCGGAGTGGGCACTCCACCCTTTTCCGGCTGAGAACCATGGCCTCAGATTTGGAGGTGCTGATCCTCATTCCCGCTGCTTCACACTCGGCTGCGAACCGTTCCAGTGCGAACTGGAGGCCCTCACCCGATGAAGCCAACAGAACCACATCATCCGCAAAAAGCAGAGATGAGATTCTGAGGCCACCTAAGTGAAAGCCCTCCGCCACTTGGCTGCGCCTAGAAATCCTGTCCATAAAATTATGAACAGAATCGGTGACAAAGGGCAGCGCTGGCGGAGCCCATCACCCACCGGGAACGAGTCCGACTTATTGCCGGCAATGCGAACCAAGCTCTTGCAACGGTTCAATTCTATTTTATTTATGTGGCACCAAATCTCAACAACAGTCAGAGTTATACTGTAACGTGAAGACCCTACAATAACACAGAGAAACCGCAACAATCAGACAACCCCCTATGAGCCAGGCTTGGTAACAGTGGGAAGGAAAAACTCCCTTTTAACAGGAAGAAACATCCAGCAGAACCAGGCTCAAGGAAGTGCGAGCTGTTGGGGTGAGGGGACAAAGACACCCAGTAGAAGAGAACCAGAGATTAATGATAACTAATGATTAAATGCAGAGAGAGTACAGCTTGTTTGTATCCCGATGACCCGATGACCACACTTTTTTAAATTTTAAATTCTAAAAAAGTATTGATTTTTCTGCAGGAGGATTTCATAAAATATTATCTGTACAGGATCCAATTCTTCAGAAATAATGCTAATAATAATGCAACGCGACCTCGTTTGTCAAAGTTAGAAAACTATATAATACTTCTCATGTTTTTAGATTCAAATTGCAACATATAAACATACATGATGCATGAATGATAAATATAACCATCAAAAACAGAATACCCCCCCCCCCAAAAAAAACCCTCCAGAAACTTAAAAATTATAATTATTAATTATAAATAATAATTATTAGAATGTATATGTTAAATATTAAACATATATGTTAAAAGTTTAAAATGCTCAGCTGTTTAGCCTGGCTGGATTGTAAATAAACAAATATATAGAGCTCGATTACACAACTAATTGTTTCTGTCATTTCTATTCTAAAAATAAGAGATTTTCATCGTGGCATCACTGACAGTACAACAGAGGCGGGATCATCTTCATCACTCGTTGAGGTGTGTTTGTTTTATTCATTCATTTTTCCGGCCATTGATGAAAATAACCGCATCTCATGTTTAGCCAAAATATTTAACAGTCTTATGCAAAATATAATAATAATTATTATTATTATTATTTGTGTCGAGGTGGGGCTATATTACTAATTGCGCATATTCGAGTGAGTGTCGTTGCACAATGGATGGAATTAAGAAATTTTAAGATAACGCTACTGTGCATGTCAGAGGACGACTCAAACGTTTGGCGTCTGACTGCGGACAAATGCTCGCTGTGAGTATTATTTATATTAATACGTTTAGTAGCTCGAGATTCAAACGTGTAAAAGGTGAAAAAAATAAAATATTGAAAAAAATTCTTGATTTTCTATTTAAAAAAACACAATTCTAATTTTGTTTCACTAACAATCTTTTCTCATTGCTGGCTAATGTATTCTAATGTATTCTGGTTTTAATCTCCCTTAAGCTCCATTTAGGAGGGCATATAAGGAGACTGTGCACCGTAAATTAATCAATTACTTCCACAGCTGGAAATGTTTAGTCAATGACATTTAAGATAGACATGTAATAAATGCTGCAGTCTGAGTTGATTATCTGCTTCCTTTCCTGCCTATGATTTAGGAAGGATGGAGACGGGTCATGTGTTGTTCCATGATTGGTAAATACTGTCTTTGACACATGCCTACAGGCTTGCCGTGGGCAAGCTTATTCTCCTGTACCTCTAAAATGCAGCGTACACTCCTGGTAAAATAGCCAACTCAGCTTAAGATGACAGAGAATTCAGTGCTTGCTCCAATAGTTTTAGACTTTTCCTTAAGGGGGAAATAGTTTCACTCCTCACAGGGTTATTCATGTGTGAAATTACACAAAATTACAAGAAACAGAGCAGAAGAATACTAGAAGAGTATTATACTATTATACAAGAGTGGAGTATCGAGGCAGAGAAAGCAGATGTGGTCACACGTGGTTGTCTGGTTAGCTGGGAGGGGAGTGTAAACAAGAACTAAAGTGGCATGTGAGAGCGCCAGCGGGTGTGCAGAGTGGATGTTACCCCACAGGCAAATGAAAAGCAAGTTGCTTGTCATGCGTCATTCTGTTGACTTGCTGGTGAACAGCACAGGCTGTAGTTGTGTGGGTAAACCTCTTGCTTGTTAGGCCAGGAGGACCCTTGCTCCTAATAGCAGTCGCTTCAATCATGCCCCATCAAGGTTGAGATGAATGTAGCTGGGCACCTGCCTACTCCTCTGTACCTGGGGTTCTGTCAGATTTCATTGGTTTTTCACAGCCTGATTGCTGCGTTGCGGTGTTTCTCTCCGCCTGTGTGCGCCCCTTAACTGTTCAGTATCTGCCTACTTTCTTTCACGGTTATATGATCAGTGCAGCACAATTTGTTGTTAATAAAAGTGACAACCCATCTGAGTCTTCCCTCGCCACTTTCAGTTTGTTCCGCTTTGCCCAAACTGCCTGAAAGCCTTGATGATAATGATGGGATCCAGAGTTAAACCTGCTGCCATGTCTGTGAATCATGACAGTATTACACTGAAGTCTCTTCAATTTCTCAGAAGGGCCGCAAGCTTCTCCACTGTCAATTTTTCTCACACTGTCCAGGACGGTGTGAGATAATACAGGAGATATACAGCTTATATCTCTGTCTATCTGGACCCGCCTGTTTTCCCTCGTGGCTTTGTTCCTCCCCTGAAGCTCTGCATGACATCCTGTAATTTCTTTGGGTCTGTTCTTGCTGTGGTTGTGAATGCAAGGATCAAAAGACCTTTCATTTTGAGTAGACAACAGCCTGTGTTTACCACCCGCAAAATGTCATATACAGTGGGAAGAATTTCAGTCTCTAGATGTGCAAAGCTGGTAGAGACAGACCCTAAAAGACTGGCAGCTGTAATTGCAGCAAAAGGTGCATCTACAAGGTATTGACTCAGGGGGCTGAATAATTACGCACACCCCACTTTGCAGTTATTTATTTGTAAAAAATGTTTGGAATCATGTCTGATTTTCGTTCCACTTCTCACGTGTGCACCACTTTGTGTTGGTCTTTCACGTGGAATTCCAATAACATTGATTCATGTTTGTGGCTGTAATGTGACAAAATGTGGGAAAGTTCAAGGGGGCCGAATACTTTTGCAAGACACTGTATGAGCTGGATAGACATCATCACCTCAGCTACAAACCCAAGTGCATGGAAGTAGTTGTCTTTGGCCTTTGGACAGCTTTGGTTGGAGGTAATGGTGCCTCTTTGGCCAAGATCTCCCTGTCGTCTTTCATCTGAAAAGCCAAACCACTGGCTCAAAACCCCGAACAATCTATTTGACCAGTTTCCAAGTAACTCAAAGCCACAACATAACTCACATTATGAGACCTCAGTAAAACCCGTCGTAGCTGGAACCCCACTCGGGTACTCAGTGTTTTCTGTATTTCAGCCTCCTTTTAAATGGTCTTAAAAAGCTATGATGTGGTTTTCTTGTGGTGGTGTTTTGCAGAGTGAGTGAGACACTGAACCTAACGTGGGAGCTGCTCAGAGCTGAGTTATGGCCAGAAGGTGCTCTATTGGATTTAAATCTGGTGAAGGACACGATGCTTTGGCTGAAAAGTATCGCGTTTCTTCCGAATTCTGATGTTCATTTTGAACTTCACCCTGAAGTCCCCTGCATGCCTGAGTGCACCGACTGCTCCTGCGATTCACTCATTAAATATTTGGAGCATTTGAGCAGATGTACCTAACAAAGTGGCTATTGAAAATCTTTTTAGTGATGAACAAACCTCTTTTCATCAGAGTTTGTACCTTCATATATTGTCCTCTGCTGATTATTGAAATCAAAGATAATTGAAATAATGGTTAAAAACAAGATGAGATGAGCTTTACAGTAAGAAGATGAAACAAAATGGGATGTAACTGGTTCACACCCTGTCTGGACACATCTGTTGGGACTGCTTGCTGCTGTGGTTATCATTGCAAAGAAAGACCTGCCTGTAACCACAATGTGATGCATGGGCTTCATAGACACAAACACCTGTGCTCAGTGGTGGTTCAAGTTGGGTGCCTGGCTGCAGGGCTTGCTTCTTATGACTTTGGCATGAATGTAAATGTATGAACTATAAATTCAAATGAACAAGAAAGTTAACAGAGACACTTTTGTTTGTTTAACGGCTGTGACATTGATCAACCTAATGATACATGTTAGCCAATATTAGCGTTTGCTACTCTACTTCAAACATGAAGAAGACGCTTGCCTTGTGTGTTTGACCACCACAGGGAACTCTGCAGCTTCCCGTTTACTTAAATATTAATAAATCTTCGAGAAATCTGCTTGTTTTTTTTCCTGATTTATTTAAATCAGGTGATATTAGCATCAAAATCGTCGTTAACTGCTATATCGGCCAGTCTCTAATAGAGATGGCACGATACCACTTTTTAATGTCCGATACCAATTCCGATATCATAAATTTGGATATCTGCCGATACCGATATGAATCCGATATAGTGTATTTTGTAATCAATAAAACTGTTTGTTTTTTTTAAAATAAATATCTTGCTGCATTTTGTATAAATTCATACTCAAGTTTTAAAAAACAAGAGACTGGGGCTATTCTGCTATACCTGTATGCATAAAATACACTCCACCCAAAACATTTTATAGTTCAGCAACACTGATCAATCTAATAAATTTAAACCTACACCATTCTCCCTATTCTGGTATTTTAAAGAGTACTTACCTACCTAACTAATAGGGTTGCCAACATTAGGGAACGACCCTCCACCCTTAATCGATGTAATCAACTTTAATTTAATGCAAGTATAAAACAAATGCACAGAAATCAATTATTTTTCTTCAATATTTAAATAGATTCAACATCTTTCTTTAACAGAATTGCAGACTGCACAGATGGTACCTTCCCAAAGGAAAAAGTACTATAGCTTACTAGGGTGTATATTAGACTTAATAGTTACTATATACAATAATGGATTTCTATACATTTAATCAGATGACCAGTTTTGTTGTAAGATTCAGATAATTATTTATTCAAAGTTTTTAGATGACATAACAAAGAAAGATATTTCTTTGTGCCCCCCTTTCCCTGTTAATGCCCAACCTGGCCCCCAACAAAACTTTGCTAGATCCGCCCCTGCACAGTTACCAGCTGTCAGCTACTTAGAAAAGGATCCTGGTGTTATTTGTCTCTCAGAAACAGTTCATAACTTCAACTCATTCCTGTCACCTAAAAGGTAAACCTGTTTCTCCATCACCTGCTCAGCTCTGATGATTCAGTAAGGACATCTCCTGGTTTCATCTGCATGTTTCCCTCTCACATATCCAGAGGTGGGTAGTAACAAGTTACATTTACTCCATTACATTTACTTGAGTAAGTTTTTGAAAAAAAATGTACTTTTGAAGTACCTTTTTTGCACGGTACTTTTTACTTTTACTTGAGCACATTTGTTTAGAAGAAACGGTACTTTTACTCTGCTACATTTTCAAAATTCGACTCCGTACTTTTTAAAAAAAATAATTAGTTTAACACATTAGATAACATGCCGCCAGTGGAGTTTCCGGTAACTTTTTTACCAATCAGATGTGGCCATGCAGTCACATGACCAGTTTGAAACTGTGGCGGGCAGAGCGGCCCAAGCGTTTCAAAGTAGACACACGGAAAGAAGAAACATGGAAACATAGCAGAGTCTACGCTAGAGCTGAAGAGGATGAACAGCATTTTCCTCACATACAAAGAATGTTTCGCTTAAAAGCAGCACAAAAGAACAGCTGTGTGTTCAGCGTCGGTGTCTTCAGCGAGAGCCAAAACAACAACTTTTCAGCGTGAAACAACTCAGCTCGTGTAACCTGAGGAAACGGTAAGTTTTCTCTGAATATCTTTTCAGCTGTGGTTACAGCACATGTTATGTTACAGCAGCTGTGTCGAGCTTTGGATACGTGACATATCCAAACCGACATCATGACCAGCAGCTTTACAGCCGTGGCTCCAGCAAACCTCAGCTGATACTAGAAAGTAATATTAAATACATTCTAACAACAGCTGATCACGCTTAAACGTGCTGCTGTTGTTTATCCGCTGGTCTTCTCTTTCTAGCGCAAAGTGGGCCATAAACAAACAAGAAAGACGGGACTTGCGGCAGAAAAGCCGATCAGCTGATCATTGATCAGTTTCATGTTTGAAGTAATAACATAAATCGCTTCCTTTTCACCTCAGTATGGAACTCCGATGGCCAGTCCAGCTGTGGCTCAATATATCAGTTGTTAAGCTTAGCGTGGAAAACCTATGCAAACATTCAGGGATGAACTTACGCGCTTGCTTTACTTCTCTGGGATAGTTTTCGCGGAGATGAAACGCTGCTGTTAGGAAGCATGTAGGAGGCTCCAACACAGACAGCCGCTCTGTCACCTGACACTTACTGCTCCGACCCGCCGAGCTGGGTTACACCAAGTAGCGCGTTTTGTGAGGTGACTTCGTGATACTTCGGATCGGATTAGATTTTTTATTTCTCTCCGATATCCGATCCAGTAATTTAGGTCAGTATCGGACCGATACCGTTAGTAATATCTGATCGGTCCATCTCTAGTCTCTATATGTTAAACCATGATATGAAGCATTATATAATGGTCTACATAAAAGAACCAATACATTTACTGTGCACCCTAAATGTTATTGCTGTCTCCAGCATAGAAAGGTTCTTCTTTGTATTTCCTGTCTTTTCTTTTTTTGTTGTTTTGTCTTGTTATGTTCTCCTGTCTGTTTTGTAGTGTATCTGTATTATTTATTACATGCTGTGTTGGTGTTGTTTGTCTTTTCTTTCTTTCAAAGTTTCAAAATGTGCTACATTTGTCTTAGAAAAGTTTTCAACTAAAAGAAACGAGCCTGTTAGCTGTTTCCTGTCAGCACATGAAATTCTAGCTTTGTTCAGAACCCAGACAAAGTTTTTTGACGTTCACACTAGATTGCTAATTCTATTGTAAAGTCAGTGTGTGACTTTCATGGGCATGTGCCTCGAGATGGACTAGAAAACTATTTCTGTAAATGACGGGCATCGCTAATGACACAAAGTGACAAGACAAAGAAAAGCATAAAAAAACCCTCCCTCATTTTGTGAATGTGCACTTCACCACATCAGTTTCAGTGCCTTAGCCTGACAGCTTGTTAGCCTGTTCAGTGCACTCTGCGGGCTCTACTCACTCGGTGAGTGTCAGGAAAATGATAATGAGGCTGTTACTGTTCTTACTGTTCGGTTTCATCTTCACAGACTCGAGCAGACATCCGGTCAAGATGCTCACGAGAGGCCGGAGAGGCTGTAGGAAGCAACTCAGAGGTATTATCATACTGTAAGTGCATAATTGGATATTCAAACCTGTATTACAGTGCACTTTAAAGTCACTCTACACCTGAAAGCATGTCAGTCTACACTGAAGCTTCCTTACAGGCCAGCACATACACAACTGTATTTTTTTGTGCTGCCACAGTGGAAATCTGCATTTCCTTTCTATTAATTAGTTAATTTACTAATTATTTGGCACCAACCTCATAGCAGGCCACATTTTAAAAGCCAAGCTAGTGTTGTACCCGAATGATTTGACTTACAATGCCCCTAATGTTCTCTAAAGTTATTTAGCATTTAAAGCTCCTTTGAATTTAGAAAAAATTCTTTCCCTCTTAATTACAATATTTATTCATGTTTTAAAATTCAGCTGTTCAGTTCAGTCAGCCAGTTTTCAGTGCTGCTGTGAGTGCTATTTCTGAAAGGGTGTCAGTGTCCATATCAGAAACGTGTCATGTGTTAATCATGTGAGTGTGAAACCAAGAGTGATTACATGTTGTGAAAGACGGAAAAGACCTTTTGTGTTGTTGTATTGTAGTAATCACATTTTTTGGTATCCTCTGCCTGCCGCTGAACCCGCTGTGCCACAGACGGCACCAATCCACATCTGGACAAACCTTTCAGCGTGCAAGCTGTCAATTCCATGACTTAGTTCCACGTATGCCATGTCATGTTTTCCAAAACTAATTTCAGATTTCGACCACAGAACAGTTTCCCATCTTGCCTCAGTCTATTTTAAACGAGCTTTGCCTACAGGGCAGACTGTAGCATAGCATTTCTGAATCATATAGTTATATACATATAGCTTCTCCTTTGCATGATAGAGTTTTATTCTTTACCTGGGTGGTTTGGGGAAATGTGTTCAGTGATTTCTGGAAGGGTTCCTGAGCCATTCAGTGATTTTCATGACAGAATCGTGCCTGTTTTTGATGTAGAGCCCCCTGAAGTCCTGAAGATTGCAGCATCCAGCGCTGATTTTCAGCCTTATTACTTGCACAGACATTTCTCCAGATTCTATAAACGTTGGGATATTTAAAACAGTTGTTCCACAGTTAGTAGACAGATTGGTGAACCTCTGCCCAGCTTGACATCTGAGAAACTCTGCCTCTCTAAGATGCTCTTTTTATACCCGATCCTGTTACTGACCTGCTGCCACTCGTGAGATCTGAAAATCCCCCCCGCTTTTGCTAAGAGTTAAAGTGTAACAGCAAGGCATAAGTTTGCATTCTTAACCCACTTTAACAGTAAAAGCTGAAGCTTTGTTTTTATTTCCTGTCCAAAACAACAACTCTTTCTGTTCATTTGGAGAGCTTTCCTGAATGACGAGCGGAAACCGTTCACAGTAAAGCAGCACCGTGTTCAAAGGACAAGGACAGTTAATTCATTTCCTGCTTGAGAATTCTGGTCAAGTTTGCTTTGTTGGCAAAAGTTGGTCAATTACAGCAAATATGAATTTCTTAGTGCATAATTCATAAACTCACATGGAGTATTGCAAATTCTAAAACAAAGCAAAACTAAAAAGCTTTGGCAACATTTTTTAGGAATAATGTTACACGGTGTCCTGGAGCATAGGGACTTCATCATATCTGTTTTAGGAAGACACAACCTCTTTTATACCTAGTTCATCGTTTGTTCTTCTACACCACAGAGCCGTAAGTTAGTCCTTAAATGGTGCAGCACTCACCAACACATTTCTTCCTCTCTTACAGTCGTTGCCAATTCATTACAAATTGGAACTCCGTTTTGGCGGACCACATGTTTACAAAAAAAGACTTTTCTATATAGAATCTCCAGTGTTTGAAGGTAAAAAACAGCAAATTCATCTGTTATTCTGTGTATCTGTAGGTTAACTGCTTTTGTGGAAGCTTTCCTCATTTAATGAATCATTGTTGTTTATCTCCTCATCGCTACCCAAGGAAAAAAGGTTAATGAGAGGAATTTAAAATTTGTTTAATGACGCAGTAAAATTTTAAATATTTTTCTTTCTTTTCATAAACAGAAAATTAAGTGTTCATGAGAAGTGTTTGTATTTAAGTGCTCAGTTAGGTGAAGATGAGGTGAAAAATCACCTGCACATGCATACTGTGAACATTTATTACAGCCTTTTTTTTTCTTTTTTTTTTTAAAGGCAAAGGGTTGAGACGCACACAAATGTACATCTTTTGTTAGGACAACAGTTACCAACTGTTATTTTGATTTGCTGCTTTATAAAACTGAATTAATAGAACTGAATTAATCATTTTCAGATATTTTTTCTGGGTTTCATTTCTAGAAAAAATGTGTGGAATGAACAAAACCTGTGTGTTTAAAGTAACCTGATTTTATAAATCACTTTGACTTCGTACAATAACATGAGAAAAAACATTCTGGTACATTTTTTTTTCTTTCTTAGGACTGAATGAACTTTCTGAGGACTGGCCCAAAAGAGAGGACAGCAGCAGCAGTATAAATAACTAGCCTTTATCTTAAATAAAAGCTTGCTCCTCTTTGATCTTGAAAGCATGATGGGGTCTGTAAGAGAGGATAATGGTGACTTTTTGAGCTGTCTGTATTCCTACTGAGGAGGTAATATCACCCCTGACTGAAGCCTAGTATGCACTATATGATGACACACCCTGCTAATGTGTGTCCCCTGAACGACTGAAAGGAAGCCAGAAATCTCAGGAAACTGAATTGTTGTGCTGCATAGGGAACAACAACTACAAAGGCTCAATCATTAGCTAGATTTACTTCCTCATTATGTGATTTAGCATGGGATAAATCTGCTTGCTCCAAGCATTATTTAATACAAATGAGGATGCAACCTTGAGTTTTTTGATACTTGTTCAAAAATAAGCTGCTTTCATACAAACATGCTGATGTGTATCGGAGGACGTACACTGGGAATGCCAGTTGTATTAGCATGACCAAGTTAAGTACTGAGTCCTTGTAAAAGAAATGATCCCGTCCTTACTAGAGATGGCACGATACCATTTTTTTAATGTCCGATACCATAAATTTGGATATCTGCCGATACTGATATGAATCAATATAGTCAATTATATAACGAATAAAACTGTTTTTTAATGTCTTGGTGCATTTTGTACAAGTTCAGACTAAAATTTAAAAAAACAAAACACTAAAGCTATTCTATTATACTTGTATGCAAAACATACACTGCACTCACAATATTTTTCACAGTTCAGCAATACTGATCTTTTAAACTTGTAGCAGAACTTTAAATCTAAGTATTTAAAGTAATACTCAAAGTTATTAATATGTAATTTTATGCAGATTTCAAAAACTCTTTGGTTCTGAAAAAAAGAAGTGAAATTTTAGCACAAAATAATGTTTATAACCAACAACAATTTGTAGAATGGACCCTTTTATACTTAAAGCTTACCATAAATAGACATCCGGAGTGGAAAGCAGTTCAAATAGATGCAAACACAGCTTCATTAGTCTCATCTTTTATCAAGATGGATGTCAGTGTAAACTGTTTCTATCACATTTGTGTCATTTCTATACAAAATGTAACAAAAGTATGAAAAAAGTGTTTTGGTCGCGTCGTGCTGGTACTTCTTATAACAATGAACTACTCCTGAAACTTTGGAGGTTTTAGCTCTTTATACAGTAAAGTTACAAGAGGATAAAAATAAATGTCCTTCGTTTGTTAAAATGATCTTGTCCGATACCACGTGAGAACAATAAATATATACTTTTTTGTTGTAATCCTCAAACTGAATGGTAATGTAATGACACCCACTTTTCACCTTTTCACAAAACTAAAACATCACTACTGCCACATCTAATTGTCTGTAATGGAGGCGGAGTAAACCAGATCCACACTCCGTGTTTTGTCGGGATGCCTACCTTGGCACAACACCTGGTTTGGAAGCATGTAGCGAGGCTCCGGATGCTTTCAGTGTGAAGTAGCTCCAGAGTGCCGATAGGTTTCGCGCACAACAGCCGCTCTATCATGTTACGCATACTGCTCAGACGTGCTCAGGTCACTACCGGGGTTACGCCATGTCACAAGGTTTGTGAGGTGCTTTTGTGATATTTAATGGATCGATTACATTTTTTGTTTCTCTCTGCTATCCGATCTAGTAATTTAGGTCAGGATCGGACTGATACTGTATATCGGATCGGTCCTTACCAGGTCCAAACATTAGATAAATATACAAACCCCGAAGGATAAAATTGAACATGTATTAAACTGTAAAAGCATTTATTTAACAGAAATCAAACCAAAATGCAGACTTGCTAACACTCCGTGATCCAGTAGCTTGTAGAACCCCTCCTAGCTGCAATAACCTGAAGTCGTGGTTTTCTTTATGAATTTATCAGTCGCACGTTGTGGAGGAATTGGGTTTGGGTTCTTTACACCACTGCTTCAGTTTAGGTTTGCAGCATTTCTTTATGCACGGCTCTCTTGAGGTCCAGATTTGGTCTGCATGTCAACGGGACCTTGCAGCACCTTGAACCTTGTTTTGTTTTTTTGGGATGATTGTCCTGTTGTCAGTTTGATCTGTCAGAGAGCCAACCTCACATTTGACTCTACGAATACTTTGATATACAGAGGATTTCATGCTCAGCTCTGTGACCGCGAGGTGCCACAACAGGCCGAAATCATCACCCCTCAACCATGGTGCTGACAGCCGGTGTGTGGTGTTTGTGCTGATGTGATGTGTCTGCTTTTCACTAAACATGGCACTGTGCATTACATCAGTACTTACTATATTACTATACTTTGGGCTTGTCAGTCCGAACAACATTGTTCCAGACGTCTCGAGTCCTGATCAGATCCAGCTTTGCTTAAACTCAACCCACGCTTGTTCTTTTCAGAGAAAGGAAAGTTTCTCCTCGCAGACCTTCTAAACAAGCCATACTTGTTCAGTGTTTTTCTAATTTTACTGTCATGAAGTTCAGCATTTAACATCCTAACTAACTGAGGCCTGTAGAGTCTTAGATGTAGCTCTGGTTTTTTTTTGCACTTTCTCAGAGTTTCTCTGACCTCAGGGTGAATTTGTTTGGATGCAGGAACATTTGCAGCTGTTTTTGACTTGTGAATAAGTGAATAATCTCTCTTACTATAGAGTCATTGACACTGAAGTCTTTGACATTGTGTTAACGCACAGCTGAATGCGCCAGACCAGCAAATTGACAAAACCTCTGCTTTTGTGGAGGTGCTAACACCCACCGTTGATCAATTATTCAAGTACATTTGATTAGCAGTACGTGGCTGCTACAGTACTTACCCTACCAATTCATATGGAAGCTGTGAGGTTGTTCCCCGTTTTCTGCAGACTGACTTTGAGTTTTTCTTAAATAAAACAGTGTAAATGTCATGTTTGCTGGTCATGCCAGTATTTTATTTGATGTCACTCTACATTTTTTATGTGCATATTTCATCGCCTTTTTTTTTTTATAAATAAGAGGTTGCCACTTGATGACCTAGACCTGATCAGGTAGTACATCTGCGTGTCTGTCATCATTTCCAAATTGCAATCTCAGACTTTTGTGGTGGCCTAAAGTCAAGGAGTGTGGGCGCTAGGAGAACATGTGTTATGTGAAAAGGTAGAGGATTTCTTTTTTGTTTTGTTTAGTTTGAATGAAAATGTAATATTGTAGACAGTTAAAACATTTTTTTTTAAAAAAATTTTGTTTGTGAGGGGGATCCAGAAAACGAATTAATGCATGATTCTAGCTGAAAATGGTCCCTTTTCTTGAGGCATCTCGTGTGGTTTCTGTTGGCTTGGCTGGACAATATTTGCACATACAGCCAAGTTTGCTGCTGCCTCTTCAGCTCCTCCATCTGTCCTGGCACTCTCGTCTCAGTGAAGCTGGTTAACAGCAGCTGTGCTTCCACCTCAGCAGGGCTGTTTGTTTCCTACTTCAATTAGGAATAGCTAACTGTGAACTGCAGCGTGGTTTAAGATGCCGAAAGCTGTGGTTTACTGCAGCAGGACGGGTCTGTATATTTTAAACCGGATGCTGTGTAGCTTGTTTGACAGAAATCTATACATTTAGATGTTATTTATGATTGCTTGAAGACCAGATGATGGAACATAAATTCAGTAAACTATGAAAAAACTAGATCTCCACTCATGAAATGATGTAAGATAAAAATAAGAGCATATTTAGCAACAAGTGCACTCACTCGGGTGAATTTAGTATTTGACATTAGCCACTGTAAAATCATATAGATTTTATATAGATATGCAGTCTAAAACTTCAGAATAAAGTATTTTACCTAAACTTTTTAGTTATGCAGTTTAAAGTAATCTATATTTATCCTCCACTGAGCCTTGAAGTCCCTCAGTTCATCCACTGTCTGAATATATTTTAGGTCTCGTCCTCATAAGGTTAAACAGCATGTGGGTCTGGAGTGTGGGGCCTCCCTGCTGCTGCGGAGTCGGGGCGGTCTGCTTCTCCCCACCGCAGGGAAAAGGGGAACACCACCTGGGCCTGGATGCAGTTTCCCCCTCCAGGGGCAAGGGTACCTAGACCCGGTTCTTAGAGTACGCTTGGGGAGTGTTATTGTGTGTACAGTGTCTCTCTGTGTCTGTCTCCACGTTGGGTGAGTGTTGAGTAATTGCATATGAGAGCATGAGGGTGGGAATGGATGTTTGTATCTGTGTGTGTCTGTTTGTCTGTGTCTATATGTCAGGTTGGGTATCAGACGCCACCTCTCTGGGGACATCTCAGGTCCTCCAAGGTATGGAGGCCTATCTCCCCCACCACTTCCCCTGCCAGTGGCAGACGCCCTCAGGGGTCAGTGCGTTGGTGGTTCTTTGTGTCCGGGGATGGGCGTCCAGGTACCCACCGGCTCACTCCTTGGTGGCTGCTTGTCGGGGCCTGGAGCCTGGGGCTCGCTCGGGCCACTTTGGGGGTGGGGTGCCCTCGGCCTCTCGGCCTGGGGCTCGGTCACTCTGGCACAGCTGGCTGCCGCCGGAGCTCACGGGCACGTCACTGCAACCCCCCCCCCCCCCTTCTGCTCCGCGGCTGCTGAGTGACCCCTCATCTGGGACAGTGGCGCGGCTGCCCCTCTGTTGGTCTTCCTTGGTCTCTTGTGTTCTGGGGGCCTCTGGATGTCTGGAGCCTGGATCTCCTCCATACCTGCTTCATGCCCTGGAGGATGGGGCTGTGGCCCCCCCACACCCTCTAGCAGATCATTACATGAAGGAACCTTTTAAAAACAAGCGCGTCCATGCTCACAGGTGTACACACGGGTGCTCACACACACAAACTACACCCTTTTTGGCTCCTACCTCAAAGCACACTGTGCGCTGTCGATATTACGTGCTGCACAATAATGTTTAATATTTAGTATTTACTGTTATATTCACATAGATCATCGCAATGATGTTGTTTACTCTATTGCTCTGTTTTTTGTTTTTTGCTTGTTTTCTCTTTTTTCTTTCTCAACAGGTGATCCAGGTGATCGATATTTGTATTTTTTGTCTGTTTGTTTTGTTGGTTTTTGTTTTTTGCCCTTTATCACCGTTCCTCTTCCCCGCTCTTTTTCTTTCCCTCTTTCTTTCTTCCTTTTCTTTCCCCCAGTCATGTCTGTCCCGTGTGGAGCAAGTGAAAATAAAATAAACAATAAAAGCAAAGGTGAATCAAATAGACCAAGGCTGGGATGGTCCATTTGGTAAAGTAAATCCGTTGGGCATCTTTCTTTGCCTTTAGACAATAATTCTGATGGCAAAAGAACCAAATGGGACAGGCGGGGGGAAAAAAAAAAGCATGCCGAGTTAAACTGGTTAGCGGCAGGTGAAAGGACTAGCTGCAGTATTTTTTTTTTTAATAGCATGCACTGTTTCCTTTTGTCACGAGAGCTGTCCTAGCAGGCGCGTGCGACACACCAGCCTCTCTTTGCTGCCCCGTGTGCTCTCTGATGAGTCTAGCAGCTCATCATCCCGGTCTCTTATCCTCTTTCTCCCTGTTGTGGGTGGCTGATTCTCTTCGTCATCGCTTTCATTTTGGTCACCCACTGCTGTGCTTGGCTCTGGAGTGTCCTCAGGGAGAGCGAAACTTAGGACAGGAGGTCTAATGGAAGGCCTCATCCTCATCCATGAGGGCAAACCAGGGCCAGGTAGCAGCAGTGGGCTTCCCACTGACTCCCTCTCCTGACCCTGGATACTTGCAATCCTAAAGGCAGAGGTATTCAAAAATGTCAGTAGACAAATAAAAGCAACAACTCTTAGTAATTGTACATTTATTAACTTGTGTTCTTAAGAATTATCTTGTTGATAACACACATACGTACTTTGTATTTTTTTTTAAGTTATCTCATTTCTTTCTGGCCTGCAAGGGGGTGTCTTTCCCCTGCAGGCCCATCTTCTCCAGGATTGTCCTGATCACACACAAAATATAAGAGACGAGAAAAAACCACGGCAACTATGATGATCCGTAAATCCAAAAGCTTTCACAGCAAAACACCAGAGGAATACCGTCTGGACATCACATTCAATAACACATGCAATAAAACAGCCTCTTTACGTTTATTCCTACGTTGACTGTTTTGCGTTAGGGTCCTACATCCTGCCTGCCACACAGCTGTACCTCGACAGTTTCTATACAGATGGGATGTGGGAATACAGGGAGAAATGATACATTTGTATCAAATATTGATTAAAATAATACAGTAAAGTGCTTCTTTGTACAAATGGGATATGGGAATACACTACAGCTTTATGATGCTCGGGGGAGAGGCTAATGTTGCGGGACAACCCAGAAAGAGTGGACGGTCTGATTTTCTTGTAAAATTCAGATGAAATACTGCTGTTTAAACAACTGGAAGAATCTGACACTCTGCTTGCAGAGCTCAGCTCTGAATGTCGTGACAGAAACAAACACCCAGAGCCTGTGCAGACAGAACATGATAACAACATATTGCTTTTACTGTATTCTCCTCCTGCTGTCAATGGCAGCTGTCAGGCACTGGTGGGTAAAGCCATCATCTGTCAGGGCTCTGTGTGCGGGCAGGCGGAGAGGAGGATCCAAACGCAGGACTCGAACACTGAATAGTAACTCAAAAAAACCTCAGCTTTATTTGCTGGCAGAAAACAAAACATAAACTGAGCAATGGTACTGAACACGAAAACACACAGGCATAATCCGAAGGTACGACGAGACAGGGAGCACAATAAAACACAGGGCTATATACACAGGGTGGTAATCAGGGAACGGGCAACAGGAGGGAGACACAGCTGGGGGTGTGTCTCCCAGCTGTGTCTCCCTGACTAACGAGACAGGGGGAGCAAAGCTGCACACGCTGACATAAGACATAGACCTTCACAATAAAACAGGAAACAAGAAAACACTAAACAAAGACGCAGACCCGACACAGACAGACAGAAAATGACACATGGAACTGAACTATACATGAAACAACAAATCCTTAATACGGATACACAGAAACATGAAACTAATAATAATCTATCATCATCATATCCATCACCACCACCACAAGAGACTGAGAAAACAATCCATAACACCAAGATAACTGAAACACAAAGCACCAGAAAAGCGTCTGGACTTCTTTAAGTTACTTGAAGACGTTTCACCTCTCATCCGAGAAGCTTCTTCAGTTCTAAGGTCAAATGGTGGAGAGTCCCAGATTTAAACCTAGTGGGAGTTTCCCCCCGCAGAGGGACAAAAGGACCCCCTGATGATCCTCTAATCGCCTGAGCCAAGGTGTGAAACTGGGTGTGGGTCCCAATCATTTGGCAAGACATTCTCTTTAAATGTCTTGCCAAATGGTGCTGGTGATCGTGGTCCTGTCCGAGATGCCCTCTCACACAGTGCAGCACCTTATTTGGTGTTTTCTTCATCCACTCTTTCATTCATTCAGTGATGGCTTCTCTCCTTATGCCGCCGCTTCTTTTCCCTTTCATTTTTCCCAATGTGACATCATATTACAATCCTCCTCTTCTCATAATTCATCCAAAGACTCCCTCTGATGTTTTTACATAATGATCTTTGGGTGTTTGCTCTTTTCTAAAACTCATTAGTCAGTCTGATGAACCACATTTCTGCTGCACTGATGGTTTTTACACTTTTTTTCTTCACTTCCATGCATGAGGACTGGTGTAATGTATGCACCTAGAACTCTGTCTTGTCTCAGAAGAAATTTGTTGGTTGATTAAAATCTTGTCAGTGAAAGCCAGCTTTGCTGCTGCAATCCGAATCTTAATTTCATGCAACGATCTTGTGTCACTGCTCACAGTCTTACCCAAAAAAACTGAACTTGTTGAGTTTTTGTAGTCTGATGTTACATGTTGGGTTGTCTTTTTAGACATGACCAGTGTCTCAGTTGTCTTCACATTCGGGAACAGTCGCACTTCTTCGCTCTTCTCGTTTACGATGTTTTCCGGTCACGTTTTCTTCAGATGTTGACGTTGTCTGCATACCTCAGATTATTAATGTGAAAAACAGAAACATTTAAAAATGCCACTTAATGCGAAGTTTGTATTTTATACTTCTGTAAAGAATCCAAGAAAGATGTTGCACATTTGTTTTGGGGTTTTTTGGGTTGTTGTTTTTTTTTTTATTTAGGGTCACATTGAAAAATAATTGAGATTAGACCAGTGGTGTGCTGTTAGACAGGCGATCCGTCTCTTATTAATGCTACGTGGAACTTCTCAAGCTGAGAGGCCAGCAAATTCAGCTAATTTGTTTTTGCATACACATTATGGATGAACTTGTGGTGGAGTGGAGACTGATGGGAGATTAGTATGCCACACGAGTTGCCTCTGGCTCTGCTTTCACTGCTCTGAGATCAGTTGCGAGTCGCGCTTTGTGTGAGAACACAACTATCGTTAGTATAAGATAAGCTTCTGTGATTTATCATCACAACAGATACGCTTTCTCTTACTGAGCACCTTGGCTATTTTGAGAGATTATTGGGTGCAGAGTGAAGAAACTTTGAATAACTCTGTTAGCAGATTAGCAAAGAACGCCTTGATGATTTAGAGGAGACGGCAGATCTAGGCAAGTTGAACGGGTGCAAGCTCAGCAGCTCTTTCACTGTCTCTGGTTGCCTCTCTGTAAAAGTCACTGCACTCCACTTCAGGATTAAAAACTTTTATTTGTTCTTGTTTAGATTTTTGTCTGTTGCACTTTCATGAGAGCAGAAGTCCTGAATGCTCTTTTTGTTTTTTGTTTTTTTTGTAATATATTCCTGGGTCTACTGAGGCAGCAAGATGGTGTGGATAAATTCAAGAACGGGAAGAAGGCGGGCAGTAATTTTCTGGGTGGAGAAAATGACCTTCTAGTGCACTCCCCTGTCTGCTAAGGAACAGCCAGTCATCCCTGCTGCAGTAGTACATCAGTATCCCAATGAACAGTAGTAGATGGACACCAGTGGTTCCCCATTAAAGGTGGTCTGTCTGATGATGCTCTGAGCATTTTTGATTACAAGAATGTGTTAGTGATCCAGAATAGGTTGTCAACTATTTGCACACTTAGAAACCTGCAGCACACAGTTCCTATAAAGATTTTCTTCCTACTACAGTCGATGGTGACTTCTTTGAGCTGTTCAGAGGTGGATGTGTTCTCTGAACAGCATCTCTTCATCTCTATATATTTCCCCCCACACGGTAAGCCTCACTGCTGTGAAGTCAACACACTGCCCCCGTGGGGGGCCAGCACTGAAGGACAGTCAACACTGTTGGATGCGCTTGATTTTCAGGCTGTTAACAAGGAGAGGTGATGCACCAAGCACTGTTTCAAGTAGACTGAAGAAAAACTTCCAAATGTTTTGAACAATGTAGCTCAATATAATGTTGGCAATTTTTAGGTTTGTTTGTTTGCACTATTAAAAATAGGTGGCTCATATTGTTGTTATGAACAAGACATGGCTGTGTTTTTTAAACTTTGAATTTTAAACTTGAACTTTTAAAAATCATCACCAATGGTGTTTCACAGAGTTTCAGTGAAAATAAAGTTTTGAATGAGTGGTCGACCTGCATCCGTCCATCTTTGAAGTTTCCTCACATGGCCGACATTGCAGCAGCTGCTTGTGATGATCTGCAAGATTAAATTAGGTGCAGTCTGGTGTATCCTCATTTATCTAAGAAATGTTAACTAAGCAGTGCATCATCTGTGAGTATGACATCAAAATATGCATCTGATTCACATTACCTCAAGAAAATGTGGCCAGTATTTTTTGTATTACATTTGTATTTTTATAGAATCTTTTGCACCTGTATAGTTTTATTGGTCATGTTAGATGTTTTTCATGGACACTGAAACCTAAGACAAAATGAAACCTTTAGAAGCCTTGGATACAGCACATGAAAAAAATATAAAGAGTAACTGAAGTTAAATTAAATTATGTGTATTGACAAATTCTTCTAAACTTTATTTTATTTACTAGGTGCATTTCAAAATATTGTCAATAGTGCTTAATGGTACTTGAGACAACAATTTTTTCTTCCCTGAATTAAGTTGAAGTAGTTGTAGCAACTAACCAGAGGTTGAGGATGTTGCACGCTTAACCTCTCGGTGACCACTTGGTTGCCAAAATTCCTACATTCAATTGCAAGGGAATTGCACGGGTCACCTAGTGGGAGGCAACCTCCAAGTCATTGTGCTCCAACTCAGACTGATTGCAATCACTCTCAACAGACATAATTGCCATCAAATATATAAAAACTCTTTATATTCAGTAGAGTCCATCTATGCTAAAGTCATCTGCAATGCATCTCTTTGTGGTTAGACTTCACTCAGCTGGTTGTATTCTGATAACGTTCCTGACACAGATGCAGGGCCGCCAAGCATCGTTTTCATATTTGAACTCATTCCTGCAGCAACGTTGTCACTATTTGTGAAGTCATTTCTTCCAGTCTGAGGTTCCGGCTGGACTCTGAATGATAATGGGAATTTCTGTATGTGCAGCTGGCAACAGATTTGCACGAGACGTTTGTACAATATTATCTTTATTCATGACCATTTGGATGTTTTGTTGCTCACAAAAACACAGATACACCCTCACACGGTCTGGGCATGTTGAAATATCTCTTGATTTAAAAAGGAAAAAAAGACAAAGAAAAAAGCAGGACAGAAAAAAAACTCAACAATTTTAAAAGCATACACACAACCACCACTTTTCCCCACTGATTCAACACTAACACAATTAAGGTCCTAAAGGGAATATACACTCAGTGATCAGAACAATGAAACTACTGGTCTGTGAAAGATGGTGTTTTCTGTCAATGTGGAATGAACGCTGGAGATGGAGGGCTTTCACTTGGCACAGCTTTGGTTCATCTAATCATGGAAATGATTAGCTTGAGTCATGCCCTGCAGAACTTTTGCAAAAAGCAGCAAACATCAGAGGCACATAATAAATTAAGAAAATGGGGCATTTGCTGAACATATAAAGCTGCCTTGGTTTCAACACATTAAGGAATTTAATGCTAAGTAGACACTCAAAAGCCACTTCATCCTGTCATTAGAAGAAGATAAACAAAGAATAGTTGTAGGAATGTTCAAGGAAATTAGTTTGCCATTAGACTCGGGAGCATATTAATTTTGAACTGTACTTCTGCTTTTGTGCATAGCCAGAATACTTATTGTCTCTGAACTCCCCTCGAGCTTGTGGTGGTTCAAGGTGGTACTAAGCAGAGACTCTATTGTTCTGGTCACTGAGCATATAAAACACAGAGATGGAAGGCAAGTATCAGCTTTTGAAAGTAGAACAAAAAGAAATCAGAAAAGTATTAAACAGAGATTCTGTCCAAAATCACTCACTATTCCAGACTAGCTTAAAAAGCAGGAATGAGCTTAGTTGGGAAATTGCTTTCCGATATTCACTGGACACCATTTACACATTATTCTAAGGCAGTCACATAAATGAATTCATTTTTAATCATTTAACTACAAGAAAAATTAGAAGTCGTGACCATCTATAGTTTTCAGGTCATGTTAATGAGTCATTTTAACATACTTGATAATTTTTGATCACTGTACATAGACATTAATTCTCACTAGACAGCTGGACGACATTAGAGGAAAAAAAAGGGAGAATAGAAATTTGTAGCCTAAAAGAGAAATAATGAACCATTTTGGACAAATATGCATCTTTTCTCAAAGACACTATCAAAAAATAGACCAGAGTAATCCTGTATTTGTTTTTAAAAATAAATAGTACTACAGCGTGTGCGTCGTACAATGGAGCAGCGTTCACAGACCTTGAAGACACATCTAGCTCCTTTCAGGATGGGATGAATTCAGAGCATATGCTTTGCACTCACGAATTCTCACCATCCTTCCCGTCAGCAACAACAACACAGACTGTTCGTCTCAGTCTACACAGCTAAGCATTAAGCTACAAGTACGTCATATCACAGGTAGCAAATCATATGAGAACACAAATAAAGTGGCTGCCATAAAGTCACTAGCAACCAGTTTGAGACCACGTTCAGACTGGTCTGCGTAAGAAGATGCTTCTCTTATTCATTCTCTCCAATAAGGCAGTGCATAAGTCATCATGGGTTAGATTGCCATGTGTGCCACACCAGGTCACAAATGTCCCCCGTCCCCCCCGCCCCTCCCTTTTTTTTCTTTTGTAAATGATGTCACTAGGCCACTTTATTAGATACACCTTGGAGTACTAGGCTGAACCTCATTTTGCCACAGGTAGGCACGAGGTGTTTAAACAAAGGTCAGCTGGTGATAATGGCCCCAAAGTGGACCAAGGAAATATCCTTTCCATCTTAATATTATGAATCCGAGTCGGACTCTTTCCCAGTGGGTGATGGACTCTGGCTCTTTGTCACCAATTCTGTTGTACTCAAGGTGTAGCCAAGTGTCAGAAGGCTTTCACTTGGGTGTTCTCAGAATCTCATCTCTGCTTTTCGCAGATGATGTGGTTCTGTTGGCTTCATCGGGTGATGGCTTCCAGCTCGCACTGGAACGGTTCACAGTCGAGTGTGAAGCGGTGGAAATGAGAATCAGCACCTCCAAATCTGAGGCCATGGTCCTCAGCTGGAAAAGGGTGGAGTGCCCACTCTGGGTCAGGGACGAGTTCAAGCCCCAAGTGGAGGACTTTAAGTATCTCGAGGTCTTGTTCACGAGTGACGGGAGAAGGGAGCGGGAGATTGACAGGCGATGCTGCAGCTGCAGTGATGCTGGCGTTGTACTGGTCCAGGGTGGTGTAGAGAGAGCTGAGTGTAAAAGCAAATCTCTCAATTTACCATTCGACCTACGTCCCTACCCTCAGCTATGGCCACGAGCTGTGGGTAGTGACCGAAAGAACGAGATCGCGGATACAAGTGGTGGAAATGAGCTTCCTCTGAAGGGTGGCTGGCCTCTCCCTTAGAGATAGTGTAAGGAGCTCAGACATCTGGTAGGGGCTCAGATTAGAGCCGCTGCTCCTCCACATCGAAAGGAGCCAATTGAGGTGGATCAGGTCTGATAAGGATGCCTCCTGGGCACCTCCTGGGTGAGGTGTTCTGGACATGTCCCACCTGGAGGAGTCCCTGGGGCAGACCCCCCAAGGCTGGCCTGGGAACGCCTTGGTGTTCCACCGGACAAGGTGGGCAGGGAGAGAGAGGTCTGGGGTTCTCTGCTTAGGCTGCTACCCCGGAGAAGCAGATGGATGGATCAGTCTTAATATTACTACAGAGAAATAGACCAGCCCATCTGGCACCAACAACCTTCAGGTGGTCACTCCGAACATGTCTGCACACCTGGATGCTTAGATATCTCTGTTAACAAGCTGAACAGGTGTACCCAATAAAGTGTCTAAGATTTGTCGCAGGTCTGTCTGTTTTAATGTCATCAGGCTTTTTCAGAGGCACATCTGTTTAAATCTGGTAATTAAACTTCTGGTCTCCCTAATATATAACAAACGTGTCAATAAATTGTTATTTTACCACTAGTGGCAGGAATTAGAGGCATTAAGACATTTCATTAGAAACTTGATTATAAACCTTGCCTAAATTTTGTGCTGACAATCACAGAGGTAATAGATAATCTGATGAATAGCCCTTCACAATTTAAAATAGGACACCGTTCGCTTCCTTGCTTTCAGTAAAAACCTACAATCTCCATTCTATTAAAAAAAGTCCACATTTGTGTCCCATTAAATAAACAATATTTAAGAACATGTAGGTGCAAACACAAAAGAACACACATGCTACTACACAAAATAGTCACATGCAAGCTACACAAAGGTACCAAGAGATCACAAAAAGTATTTCACAGTAATTCATCCCAACGTGATTCTTTTTTTTTTCACCACAGGCACCAAAAAGTACAAATTCATTACATTCAAAACTGGACCTTCACACTTGTTTGTGCTAAATGTGTTTGCTGGAGTGTTGTGTACCTCAGCAGTGTTGTGTTTAAGTTGTTGTTGATGACGTCTTTGGCAGTAAAATCAAAACGGCTCACTGCTTGAATGAGAGAAAAGTGTAACAGCTACATAACAAAATGAGAAACGCACCAAAATGTGGAACGAATATCTATTTTTGGCTTAACTAATGGTACAACTAGTACTTTGAAGCTGAAAAACAAAAATATGTGAGTATTGTCTGATGTCTTAGTATTAATTATCAAATGCACCATCTGGATCTTGATTTTGTTCATTTAATATTTACAGTTTTTATTTTTCTGCAGGTATTTATTTTTTCTTTTTAAGAAGTTAAACCAGGAATGATGCTATAAAATATGTTATTTGGACGCTGTAGCGAAACTTGTTCTTTATATTAGCATTAATATTTTAAAAAAACAACCTTGTTGTGGCTGTGATGTATCCATGCTGTGGCTTGCTTGGATAAGAGAGGCTGGATTTGCTACATGCACTTTGGATCCAAGTTTAGATCTCGTAAGTGCCCAGAGTTCCCAGTCTTAACTTAAATTTTAAGCGCTCTTGAGCCACTCTTCAGTTCTTTATTTTTGCTTCCAAGAAGCCAGATTTTCTTCTCATTCTTTTAAAGCAAACCTTCTCCAGGCTTTCTGAAGGTCTTTCAAAGTTTTTCTTTGGACATTGACTGCTTTTTCACTCATTTCAATCCTCTGATTATTTTTAGAGCAAGCTTTTGTTGTTTTGTTAAGCCACTTGAATGACTCATAGGTCAGTATTAAGTGTAAAAACTGCACTTTAATCGAGGGATGAAATATCTGCAGCAGCTGAACAGTATCTAAAAGTCAGGTTCTTAGAAAGAGATGCGTCTCTTCAGGACTTCAGATCCATCTGGCCCTCCATCCATATATTGTTCACTAGTGTCATCACAAATGGTCTCAGTGGACACGTTGGCTGCCAGGAAGCCATTTTTGAAGGGAAACAGTGGAAAAAGGCTGAGGTAAGAGAAATTACACACAAATCAGTGGCAACAGGTCTGATGGCGTGATGAACCTAAACCTAAACGGTATAACTGTGATGGCTTATAGCCATCAGGAGCGCTGTCATGGTTTGGGGCTGCATTTCAAGCAGTTGTGTTGGAGATCTTCTCAGAATTGATGAATTACGAGCACGGAAAATTGAACCACCATCTGAAAAGCACGTGGACTGGCAACTCCTACATTTTTCAGCATGACAGTGATCCCAAACACAGTGCCTATGCAGTAAAAGCATACCAGGATAGAAAAACGCACACTGGAACAATATATTAAAGCAGGCTGGGAACGTCTTGACGGAGACCGGAATAAAAGGCAGAAACATTCAGAGAAGAGCTTTGAATGTCCTTCCGGGAGCCTGGAGAACTATTCCTGAAGACTACTTAAAGAAATAACAAGAATAAACAAAGCTTGCCTTATACACTGTATTTCAGTTTATGCTGTCCACAAATCCCTGCACCGGTTTCCCCAGCAAAATATGAAGAAATGAGTGGTGGCTCAAGACTTTTGCACAGTACTGTAAATTTTATTATTATTTCACGAGAATTCATATTTGAAGTACTGATTTGATTAAAGGACCAGTGGCACCCAATGCTCTAACTTAAAAAACACTCAGCTATGCTGAGTATATGTTTCTTTGCCCACATTCACGCTGCATTTTTTTTCTCTCTACAGTGAATTATGAATTCTTTTGGCATGTATAATCAATATGGCACAAAGTTGAATTTGAGTAGCAGTATGAAGTGAAGAAGTGAGCAGGCTGTTTGGGGTCAAATCAGGGTTACAAAGGATCCTTGTTAATACATGTGTCAACTATCATACGGATATAGTCTAAAGGGAGACATGCACCCTCTTCACCAGACATGTCGAGGCCAGCGGTTATGTTGTTAGCAGTTACATTAAATGGCAGAATACGTTATGACCACAAAGACCAAGGGTGTGACTGCAGTGTAAAGGTTAGCGGGAGTTATAAAATGCCTGGAAACCATGTCTGGCACCATAATAAAACGGTGTAAAGATGGCAGTTTGTTTTTGATATTTCTAAACAAGACAGAGACTTGGTCTTCATCTAATCTTTGAAAACCTAATGTTTTGGGACAATGACTCTCATATAGCAATAATTGATGACATCGAGTCCAGTACATTGTGCCCAGTGCACACAAAAAAAGTGGCGAATGGATGTCACCTCTGAGCCTTGCATTCATTCATTCATCATGCTGAGACCGCGCACCGGTCAACTGCAGGGAAGCAGCCACTTTCAAACGAGGCTAAATGTGTTTGTCTCTTATAAGTTCAGTTAGTTTCTACGTGCACGTGGATATCCGTTAACTGAACTGGTTGATGTGGACAACTTGTCAAGCGTAATTTTGCCTGCCTGTGAGAAGTGTCCGAGTTTTTTAGCATTAGCGGATCCATTTATTTCCCTCTGGGACGGCAGTGATCACTGTGCACTTACTCACAGCAGGCAAAGAGCTACAACCTGCTGTGCTGAAAGGCTTCTGCTGATTTTGCAATAATTTGATGTTTTGTTTTTTTAAAACATGACATATTCACACTAAAGCTAAAGGTTGGAGCGATATGAAGAAATTTTAGGTTGTAGAGCTCAACTTTAAAACTGAATTGTATCACATTACATGGCATATTGTGTATATATCTGTGCTGTAAAGACTCAGCAATAGAAATCTGCATGAAATTAGCATCTAAAACGTGGAAATTATTGGACTGTGAACATGTTTTATCTGAGAGGTAAATAATGCCTACCTTAACTGACACCACATGCCTTATCCTGGATGTAGTGGTATTCTTTTCATTTCGGGATGTAGAATATAATTTTCTTGCAGTCTCAGCAAGCATACGTGATTCAGCTGCACTGAGCTATATTAGTGATTCGGCTTAGCAGGTTCATGACTTCTTGGGTGACTGCTTTGTCCCTAAAAGCAGCTGTCCTGCACATTTCACTGCAGACATTCATCGTTAGAGAACGCTGACAGTGTTTCCAAAATGGATCACTGACTGCAAGTCACTGTAAACTCCAACTGTACACAAACTCAATACAGCCTGATATGAAGTTGCTCTGATGCTATTTGCAGTAACTATTTGCCTTCCCACATTCTATTTTACCCCCGCGGTGGTTTTGCCAAAAGCAGCGACTAAAATCAGTCAAGTTTCTGGGTGATTTTATTTAGTGATGGCTGGCTTGGTTAGCCTTTGCTGCACTGTTCAGGCTTACTTGAGGGGTTTTGTAGCAGGAGAGAGATGCAAACACGAGACGTGTTGCTTACTGAAAGGGTAAACTACATAAAGCAATGTTAAATTTTAACCTTTGTATAAATCGACACATATAAAGATGTCAACAAGACCAAAGCATTTAAGTGTTGGCAACCTGAATGTGTTGTGTATTTACCGAGGTACCCCTTGAAGTTGTTCTAGTTTAGATCTCACAGCTGCCAGAGTATACAATGTAAATAATGTAAAATCATGATGTTTTTGTTGATTACAGCTTTACTTTTTCTGTGATTTATAATCTTTTCTATGAATATTTTCAAAATTGCTTGAAAAAAGACATTTAGTACAAAAAGCAACTGAAGTCATTCATTGGATCATATTTACAGTGTGACGACAGCACAACAGGGTTCAAAGAGAAATTTTAAAAAATCAAATAAAATGACAGGAAAAGATTTGATGTGGTGTTTACATGGCACATTCATAAAGGGCTCATTGAAGGTTTCTGTATAAATAATGTGCATAATTGCACGTTGGTGTGTGGATGTTTACAGAGCAGATTTTAGGGTAAAATCCTGAATGAAAAATTTGTAAATGGATAATCATAGCTTTCATGATTGAAATGTCTGGTTTTCAGGGTTTTTATCAGTTTTTAGCATTATTTTGTTATCTTTTTTATCATTAACTCGGTTTTCCTGGGTCTTTTCACGTGTGTTATGAATAAATTTTCTTTTTTCCGGTACCGGTACAAGTTTTATTTTGTTGTATTTATCCGCGACACCTTAAAAGCCGGTCCATGACAATATTGTTGGGTATAAACCGGTCCGTGGCACAAAAAGGGTTGGGGACCGCTGATCTACAGGGCTTTATGCCCAAATAAAAAAACAAGTAAATGTGTCACCTGCAGAATATCTGTTGGCAAGTATCATCTTTCCTGCTTAATGTCTTTCTGTCAATAAAAAGACACAAACTGTCTTCAGTTCAAAGCAACATCTTCACAAATAATGATTCTAATGTTTTAATGTCAACAGATCATTAGCACATTTATTATGTGACCTTATTTTAGTTATCATAAGCAAAGTACATGTTGGTCATTTTTAATTCAATCTCTATAGCAGGGCTCTCAAACCTAAGCCTCTTTGTCCATCTCCAGTGTCTCTGAGAATCTTGGTGAATCTTGGTGAATATCAGAACTCGCAGCAAACACTTCTACTACTGGTGTGTTTGCTCTGCTGCTGGACTTTAATCAAAATCAAGTTGAAACCTTCATTTTTTAAGTTTTACAACCTTTAAATATCACTTTTGCACAAACAGGGTTTTTTCTGTCTTTGTGGTTTTGGAGTTACTCTGTTTCAAAGAAGGCCATCCATTTTCTTAGCTGCTTATCCGACTGTCATGGAGGATATAGTCGGCTACCCTGGACAGGTTGATTGCAGGGCTGACACAGAAAGACAGACAACCATCCGTAGCTACGCCTAAAGACCGTTCGTGTCTCCATATGCATGTTAGATCAAAAACTGCTTAATTATGGCTACTTTCATAACAAAGGCTGATTGCTCCTGCTTTACAGTCTACTACTTTTTTTCCTTTGAGTTGATTCACACAAACTTGCCTTTCTTACTGTAAAGACGTCACCTTTCTGGACCATTTTTATAGGAGCAGCTACAAACTGGGTTACAAAACAGCTTGTTGTAAGCCTCTAAATTAATGGCATAAAAATCATAGAAAAAGATTTCATATTTACTGAAATGACTTGTTAGTTGATCTCTGAAGTGAGTGTGACATGCTGTGGCTGTGATAGCAGAGCATAAAAACATGCCTCGCTTTAAAAAAGAACTGTTCTCATGTATTAATGCGTCTGTGAATATAAAAGATCGTGATGACTAATACTTGCTAATAGTTGCTACATCAACCTCCACTTCTTTTCTCAACTCCTTTATTCCTCATTTGAGCCCTTTGACTTTTATAACTTGTTTATGTTGTTTGACTTAATAAAGCAGTTCAAACATTAGGCGACACAAACACACGTGGGATTTCTCCTCGTGATCTGAAAGTTGCTTAAGGTTTCAGCAGCAGCAGCAGCGAATAATACGAGACAGATGTTGGGAGAATTTTTGTTTGTGTCGTTTGCCACACTACAAAGACATGGGAGCAGAAATTTTATTTGTATACATGAATCTTGAAATCTTCTCTGCAAGTGTCATGCTGTCATGTTTGATGCATCTTTATACATTTATACATAGAAGTTTTATATGGTGCAGATTAAAGATTAAAGGAACACCAGAACACTTGAGCATTACTGTGAAGGGATCTGGGGGCTCTTTTATGCTTTCAGGGACATTTATCAGATTTTTACGTCTATTTTTGTCTCCTATAATGAAACGTTTCTGTCGTGATCAGGGCAGTTTCTTCAAGTTTGACAGGGGCTCCTTAAAAAGTTATGAATCATTAAAAGACTAGAAATGCATTTGGAAAGGATGGCGCTCATCCCTCCACCACAGTTTTGGACCTGAAATCTTACATGATGTTGTTGGCTGCTCTTTTTTTTCCCTTTAATTTGACACCATCTGTATGTCAAGTGTGCAGCAGCCTGTTATCAAACCAATATCGACAAGTCTAATTGACCCTTCTGCAACGAACAGCAGGAATATTAAGTCCTGTCCTTGATGGCTACAAACCAGCACGTGTGTCACATCGTGTGCATCTGAAGTGATAAGATTACAACCAAAGGCTGTGTTCCCCTCAACACTAGTCACTTAAAGATGTGAATTTATTATTTTTATTTATTTTCTTGCCTTGAAATCTTGTATTGTATTGAAATCTTGGAAATTTTCCATCTCACCATCCGCTTGTAAAATCTATTTAAGGGAGCCTCGTGGTTTTCTTAGGCACAGCACAGCATGATTTAAGATTCAAATATCTTTCCTCACCACCTACAACAAAGTGTGTGTGTGCGTCCTCAAATAGACACTGCAGTCACACCCCCACTACTGCAAGATGCCTTTTCCAGGTCCTCCATGACCAAATCCTGCTCGGTGACATGGTTGATTCGCCTGGACGTGTTCTTTTCCAAGCTGTTGAGAGAGATGGGTTCCAGGCAGGTCTGTGCATTATTCGCAGGGAGGACAGAGTTTCCCTGCAGCCTGTGCGAGTAGGTTTTCCTCCGCTGGCCGTCGGCTGTGCACAGGCTGAACTTGAACACGGCTTGAAAGCCTCTGCGGAAATTCTCATTGAAGAAACCGTAGATGATGGGGTTGACGCTGCTGTTGAAGAAGGCCAGCCAGTGGGCAAAGGGGTAGATGTAAATGTTGATGATCCTGTACTGCTGCTCAGTCAGCCTGGCGTAGTCGCTCAACATCATGAGAGTCCACAGAGGCAGCCAGGACAGGATGAAGAGCAAAGCAACTATGAGAAGCATTTTAATGACGCGTTGCTTTTTCTTGGACACCGTGTGGCGGTTCTCGTGGCCCGGCTTTCCTCCCGTTGGAACTGCTGTTTTGAAAAGCGTAATCCCAATCCGGGCGTACATGATCACAATGAGGGAAAGAGGGGCAAGATAGATGTTGGCAAACAGGACTGTGGTGTAAATCTTTCTCATGTCTTGGTTTGGCCAGTTCTCTCTGCACCAATAAAAAGGAATAGTTTTGTTATCATATCCCAGCCACACCCGGATGGTTTGCTCCTTGGTCACTTGTAGCATCACCCCAGAGGGACACATGATGGATACGGCCAGAACCCAGATGATAACTATTATCAGCGTGGCTGTGGAGATGGTCAGCTTTTGCTTGAATGGGTAGACGATGCATCTGAACCTGCAAGAGGGTACAAAAGGTGATGGTTAAGATGCATGTAGGCATTTAAAATACTTTTTCTGACTACATGAGCATGTGCGTCTGAAAAGCTACATGGCGTTCACATCATATTGCACTAAAGGTCACTGTGCACCTGGCATGCTGTTTGAATAAATGCTGCTGATTAGCTCATTAGGACATTAAGGTTTACGAGGACTATTTTTGTGTCATTTTCCTTTGTTTTCAAAGCCTTAAGAAGCACAAATGTGTTCTTTAAGGTTCAAGGTTCTTTATTTGTCACATGCATAGTTATACAAGTATAACACACAGTGAAATGTAACCTGACACGCTCCTCGACATGTGCAAAAATGGGGGGGTAGAGGAAGAATATATATATATATATATATATATATATATATATATGTGTACATTGGGTGAGTAGTAGCAGCAAGCAGGTGAATTCTGTACATTAATATGAATAGACATCTGACTATTTTACAGGATATACAATATAAACATATTTAAAATTAAAGGAATTTGAAATGTACATTGTGCCTGGGTTTAGAGTGTCTGGAAGAGAGTCCTGTCTCAGTCAATTATAGATGATGTGAGAGGGCGGGTGTGTGTGTGTTTAGGGCCCGGATGGCTTGGGGATAGAAGCTCCTCTTGAGTCTCTCTGTCCTTGCCCGGATGATGTGGAACCTTCTACCAGATTGCAGAAGTTGGAACAGTTTGTTGCCAGGATGGGACGGGTCCTTCAGTATCTGCGCTGCTCTAGTCCGGCATCTCCTGGTGTAGGTGTCCTGAAGCGGGGGGAGAGCAATCCTGCAGCAGCGTTCTGCTGTACGGATCACTCTCTGGAGAGCTTTTTGGTCCTTCACACAGCTGTTCCCAAACCACGATGTCATGTTCTGTGTGAGGATGCTCTCCACAGCGCCTGTATAGAAAATCCTGAGGATCTTTGGGGAGACCCTGAACTTCCTCAGTTGTCGTAGGTGATACAGGCGCTGCCTAGCCTTTTTGGTCTGGACCTGAATGTGGGCAGACCATGTCAGGTCTGAGGAGATGTGGACACCAAGATACTTGAAGGACTGCACCCTCTCCACTGGAGCTCCATTGATGATAATGGGCTTGTAGTCTCTGTGCTGACTCCTTCTGAAGTGAGCACTTGCCAGCTATAGTTATAGCGTACAATTCATCTAGAAATCAGCTTATATGGTCGTGTTCTCACCTCTCCATGCAAACATTACACCATCACTTTCCATTTGTTTGCAGTATCTCACAGTCATGTCAGCTGCATTGTGTCTAAGCATGCAAACTGTGTTTCAAAAGTTTCAGTTGGACTTATTTTGGTGTGGCTAATTTGCTTTGTGGATGTCATTGTGAAGTAAAGCCCTTTTTTTCTTGATGCCTGTCACTGTGCAGCGCTGGAAAAACGAGTGACTAAATAAGTTCCCCCGGGCCAGTCTGCTTTTTCGGTGTTTACAATGTCACTGCCGGGTACTTCAAAAATGCTAATGCTTCTTCTTCTGTGCCTTTTTCTCCAGCCATTGTCTGAGATGTCTTGCCCACTGACTTCACAGTAACACAACAACATATAATCAAAAGCTTCAATCCAACTGGAGATGCTGTGCAAACCTTCAACCTGCATGACTCTCGGAGTTTAAAATGAATTGCTCGTAGACTGAAAAGATATTTTGGTATTAAATTAGTCATGATGACACAGTGCAGTGTAATGTGACAGCAGTAAGGTAAAGGCACAGAAGATGAGACTGAGTGATTACTGGCTCACTGAACAATGACAACAAAGGTGACAACACACAGCTCTGTGTTTCCTTGTCCTTTCAAATTTAATTCTAAGTATGTAGCTGATGGATATTGAAGGTGACTTTCAATTCTGTATGTCAAAGCATTTCAAAATCTGTCCATCCCAGAGGCACAGACAGCCTCTAGTGATATCAAATAGTGATGGAGTGATATCGCTGCATGTCTAGTGTCTGAGGACAGAGAGATGATAATATACAGCGCTGTCATTTTACACCATGCAGAGCTTTTGTCACCCTCATATTTACACCTTCTAACTCCACTTAGGATGTGGGGCTTTTTGTGGGGCTCGAGTGCTGGCGACAGACTGGATTCTAAAGCCTCTTGCTTTGGTTTGTAAAGCGATTAAGCAGGATTAACATCCAACTGTTGACATCTTTGTGGACGGCAATGAAGCAATTCAAATGAAGACATGTGCCAGTTAAAGATAATAAAGCTGCACAAGCCTGTCCGGCTTATGTCTTTCTCAACAAGACATCACAAAACAGATTTCACTGACATTTGTTGAATTTGAAAAAAAGGGGCAGGATAGTTGTTTTGTTTTTTAATTTATTTATTTTTTGCCACTTGAGGGAAACAAGCAGATAAAATTTGAATATAAATGCTTCTTTACACAGCCGCCACTTATGGCTAAGTAAGACTGGCAGTGTTTTACAGACGTGTCTCTGTGATCTAAGCCTGCAGTCCAATATTCTCCAACTTCAAGCATTATGAAGAACCCTGCACTACAGGCAGTTTTAAGGATTGTTTTTGGTCTCTTTTTGCACCCAAGAGAAAATCTTTCCTCCTTTAGCTGACAGATGCTCCGTATCCAGTTCCACCTGATTAGTACTCTAAGCGATCGGTGTGAGTAACAACTACATTCTCTTCCACTAGAGGGCAGCACAACTACCTGCTCTTATTAAATGGGTTGCCAACCGCCAGTAAAACAGAAGACAAAGAAGAAATTATGTCATGCTGTGAGTGAGATAACGCAGCATGTAATAGCAATAGATACATATTTGAAAAGGAAAAGTGGTCAATCCGACCTGGGTCCTGGAGAAAATTCTCACCCAGATGAAGGCAGGAGTAGTGGTCAGAAGAAAGCAAAAAAAGGTACACTGGGGACAAACCGAGCCAATTCCACTGTGCCTGGTGAAAAATGATCAATATGCTTCTTGTGACACTTTTGTTTGGTGGTGTGCCGTGTGATTTTTCTAATGTGAAATATGTGCCGTGGCTCCAAAAGGTTGGGAAACACTGCCGCACTGCCAACAATCATATGACCCCCTATGAGCAGCACTTTGGCGACAGTGGGAAGGAAAAACTCCCGGCAGAACCAGGCTCAGGGGGGGGCGGGGCCATCTGCCCTGACTGGTGAGAGAAGGACGACCGGATGAAGACAAAGGTTCTCTGTTTGCTCAGTAGTTGTTCAGCCCATGCACTCTGTTACTGCAATGGTACAAATCTCCTGTAACACTCACCAAGAGGCTGGGACGTAACTAACTGTGATGGCTTAGGTGCATTTCTGCACACACGAGATAAGAGGAGACAGGATCTACTCTTTCCGTCACTGACATGCGTGTAATCCTCGATTAGAGGACACAAATAGATGTATGTCAGCTATCTGTGGTGTTTGGGGCCAGCAGGGTGCCCAACTCAGGCCAGATGGGCTGCAGAAAGTATAGAAACAAGGGGATTTTATGGGAATTTTGATAATCCCCATAAAATTATCTCAGAACTCAGAAGCTGCACTTTCCTGTTTCTTTGCATCAGAGCACTACCATTTACTTGCCTACTGTCATCAACGTCTTCTTGTTTGGGCTGCTGCTTTTAGCGTTTGCCACAGTCTCACTCTTTTCCTCCTGCCTGGCAGCTTCATATTCAAAATCTTTTGTCCAGTATCTCCAGCATCCCTAAACCGTCTTACCCGTGCCTCTCTACCTTTGTCTCCATACTTTTTAACCTGAGCTAGCCCCCTGTCCCTCTAATCCCGTCCTTCCTGGTCTCTCCAAATTAAGTTTTACTATCTTCAGCTCGACCTCTTGTCTTTTTATCAGTGCCATCACCACAGCAGGTCTTCCTACCATTTTATAAACCTTCCCTTTCACTCTTGTGATAGAAGGGTAGCAGCAAATCACCCCTGACACTCATCTCCACCTGCTCCACCCTGCCTGTGCACTCTTCTTCGCCTCTCTTGTGCACTGCCCATCGCTTTGGATGCTTGACCCCAGGTATTTAATTTCATCCACCTTCAATATCTTTACTCCTTACATGTTCACCTTTCCTTCTGCCTCCCTCTCATTCACACACGTATTCTGTTTTGCTTCTGCAGACCTTCCTTCCCCTTCTCTCCAGAGCATACCTCCCCGCTACAGATTCTCCTCCATCTGCTTCCAACTCTCACTGCAGATCTCAAAGTTGTCTGCAAACATCATAGTCCACAGAAACTCCTGCGTAACCTCACTTGTCAACCTGTCCATCACTACTGCAAACGATCCCACGCTCAACTTAAACCCATCTGTCACTCCTCACACCTTACCACTGTCTTTCCTATGCCCCCCTCACATACCTCTGACTTCCTCATGCAGTACCACAGTTCTTCTCTCGGCACCCCATTATTATTATTATTACCCATCTGAGCTTTGTCATAAGCTTAATGATATCATTCACTCTAAAAGACTGTTTTAAATAAAGCTGTGGGTGGAACTGCAGGAGAACTGAAGGCTTAAATACACAAGAGGGAATCTGGGGAAACACAGCTGAGCTAAATCAGGGGAAGCATGACAGAGTGAAACAAAGCTACACGCAAAGCACATGAGACAAGGGACTGGCAAATTAAACAGGAACTAAGTGAACAGGTGACAGACTGATATATATACAAACTTGACACGAAACAAGAAACATCGAATTGACATAGAAAAAGAAATCCAAACATGACATGACTGAGGAGACGGAGAGGGATGACAAAGGAGGACGAGAATATAAAAATAGTACAAACAGATTCCAAACGAGAGATGCTTACAACTAAAAGGAATCATGACAGGGCTTCAAAGTACTTAATTACACAAATTCATGGAAAGCACATACTGAACAAATTGCATAAAAGATGCTGCGACCTTTATATTTTTCAAAAGCAGCTTAAAAGATAAAATACATCTACGTTACCTGTCAACAGCAATAGCAACGAGCGTGAAGACAGAAGCTGACACAGAGATGCCTTGAACCATGCCGCTCATTTTGCAGACCAAGCTTCCGAAAGGCCATCCTGTTGACAAGAGAGATGCACTCAGCTGATTTACTACTGAGACGACAAACTGTGACAGTTGGCATGATGACTGTAGCCCCAGGCTGTGACTCTCATGTAATGGCATACTTCTGGGACACAGAGGAAACCATCAGTTCCTCTAAGAAATATTTAACCAGTGAGTTCTGAAAAAGCCAGAAGGCCATTTAGAAAACACTTTTCAAAACAACCTTTTAATAATCCAGACCATAGTGTTAAACACTGCCGGTTAATCTGGAAGGACTAATGTAATTATGTGACCCCCATGTATGCTAAGGCCTGAGAGGCACGACTGCTCTGCATGATAGTTTTCCAGTACCTATTATATAAATTCTGGAAAAGAATAAGAAACGAGAAAACAAAGACTACACCCACAAACTCACCAGTGTACGCTGAAGCTGAGGGGATTTGTCTTATGCCATAAGCAAGTGTTTTGATTGGGAACCATATGTAATCAGTGATGCTGGCAACAGTAACACCTACAGTGTTGATGTTTAATATGTGTAGCCTGCAGACAATCATCAGTATAGAGTGAACAGGAAGAAGAAACACGGTACTCAAGGAATCCTCAATCAGCTCTTTGTGCATGAATAGTTTAGTAAAATCTGCAGAAAATGCTTTTAACCATTCAGTGAAACGTGTGAATCGCTCTCCAGTTCATTCATATAGGAGCTTCAAAATAACTGCACAAACAAGCGCCCGAGAGGCCAGCAGGCTAGAAGGATGTTGATATGAACCATTTATCTGCACATGCAATTAATTGTTATACCAGATGAAGGTTGAATGAGACTAACAAACCTCATGGGGTTCCTGGCAGAGCGTGTTGTTCTTACTAGTGAAGTTTAAATCTGAGTTTTAAAATATTGGCATTTAACAGTGACGAGAAAAACATTTATAGGACGAGATTTTCAGGGAACTTTATAATAGTGTTTCTATCTCCACCCACCAGCAGTATTACTACATTTTGGGGGACCTGATGGGGGCTCTTTGACTTTGAATGAACCTGGTATTACATAAATTATCAAAGCACACCTGCAAGGAAAATGCCTTCTGCTACAGTAGACAGAAACCCAACTGTTCCCGGTTTCTAATAATAACATAAGGCATATCTCTGTTACTGGTTTAAGATATTAAAAATGTATATCTAGGAAACAGAATAAGGGATTTGAAAGAGGAGGGAATTTGGAAGTCACCTTTTCACAATTCTTGTTTTTGAACTATGTAAATTATTTGAGGATTAAGCCTCGCACAGCTGGGAGCACAACGATCTGGAAGTTTGCTCTCTTACATGGATGATGTCAGATAAATATAATGGTAGAAATAACTGGACTGAAAGCGTATTTTTATTTCACTGTGTATATGTTTACCTCCTTGTCTTCCTTTCTTTCATTTTTTTAAGGAATAAACAGATTAACAAGCTGTCTACATAATACGCTCAGCTTCTAAATCCCTTTCAGAACAGAACACTCTAAATAAGGCAGAGACAGACCCACTTTCATCAAATTTCTTCTTTGTAGGCAGACAATATGCTGATATCCTGAGCTGCCATCCATCCGCATACTGGATTTAGAACCAGCAGACACGGTCTAGTGTCATTTTTAATTACTGTTTCCATAATAAAACATATCCTCAAACACCAATTCCTTCTTGCTGGAGGTCTGCAGTTACAGTTTTTTACAATAATTTCTATTCACAAAATGATATTATACAGGGAGTGCAGAATTATTAGGCAAGTTGTATTTTTGAGGAATAATTTTATTATATAAAATTACACAGCATCTGCCAAATCTGCTCACAATCAAGTGCTGAGCAGACGAGCAGGCAGATTTTGGGCGTCTTTAATCTTCTTGCGATGCCTCTTTCATATAGTTTGAATTGCCAGTAAGCACTGATGCAGATGACAATACCATCAATCACGGTGAACTAGAGCATCATCACATGGGCTGTAGATGAAAGCTTTCTTAGAAACTGCGGCAGATTGCGAGTAGTCCAGTCTTTTCAGAGCACTCATGGGCTAAACAAGAGCCTCTTATCACTATAGCTGAAAGAAGATAACTGTAACCGTCATCGCACTGCTTTTCATTGGGGTTGGGAAGCTTCACAGTCTCAGTGTCAAATGGAGAGCTGTACATTTTATTTATTGCTTCACTTCATTGTGTTAAAGCCCTGACCCCTGACCTCCATTAACATTAAGTCCAGTCTCGTTTCCAAAAAAGCTGAAAAAATGTGAATTAAAAATGCAGAAACACATTTTAGTATGTTCATTTTTAAATTCATGCCAGCAACATGTCTCAGAAAGGTGAGATGAGGGGCAAGTTACCTCTGGTTGCATCACCTCTCCTTTTAACAGCATTTCTAGGTGTTTTCAGCCACTGTACCCTCCCGTTGTTGTGTACATTTCAGTGTTCTTTTCTGTAACGCTACCGATCTCCGACTTGTAACCCCATGTGATGTCTGTGTTATGTGTGTAAGGTCGGGGGGGGTCCCATTTCACTGCAGGGCAACCTGCTTGTGACAAATAAAGCTGATTCTGATTCTGATTCTGAGGGCTTAGCTGTAGTTTGGAAAGCTCACATAGATTTGAGCTGCTGAGCACCCAGGAGATATCAGCATTTCGAAAATGTGCTTTATGCATCTGTTTGTTTGCATTTTAGAGTTTTTACTTGTTTTCCTGATCGCAGAGAGAGTGCTCCTGAGAGGCTGAACCTCACATTTACTTGTTTATGTACCAAAAATTCTTCATAATAGTGAGATGTTTGCACACGCAGTCCTTCAGAGTGGTGAACCTCTTCTAGTCTCTATTAAATTTGCAACCTCTCAGGAAATGTCTGTTTCTTCCAAATAATGCTACTAATTAACATCTTAGTTATCAGATGTTCCACTGTGTGTTTTTTAAAATGTATTATTATTACTTTTCATGTTTTTGTGGCCCCTGTCCTAACTTTTAATTATTGCCTACAAAATTAAATTGTGCCTTTCTCCTTTTGTCCACAATCTCTCATCAACACATTTTATCACAGAAATATATCTTTTTGGTATTTGTGAAATTTTAAATATAAATCAAACACCCAGAGTTTTCATTGACAACTGAAACTAACATACAAAAAAGGATATGCATCACATCCCAGAGCCTTTACAGGTGTGAGCAGCGCACGAGCGCAGTATCAGCAGCGGCAGCGGCTCCGATGCCTGAATGCATCGTGCATTATCACAGTGTTCAGCTGTAGGTCGCCCATGTTTGGCTGCACTCGAAGCTCGGTACACGATCACTGTAAACACATAACTATTATGCTACAAGGAGAAAAAATTATGCATAAGGTCATGTTTTCATACATGCAGCCTGAGTAACATGTGCAGACAGACAGATTACAATGGCATCTAATCTGTTCTGACGCAATAATGGAAAGCAGAGCTGAATTGAGATGTCGGAGTGATTTATTGGCCAAATGCCACTGAATTTCTCTGTATCCTACTTCCTAACACTGAAATCACTGAAAGATGGAGTGCAGGCAGACTGGTGCTGAGCTCTGCCCATTTTATGATTGACACAGCCCTTTGCGTTCCAGCTGAGAGAGCTCAATTTTCATCTCTGTGACAAAAGCTCTTTGGCCTGCTGGCGTCTGAATGAATCTTTCATTTTGTCCTCATACAAACTGCAGCTTGACTCACCTTGAACCTTTTTTCACTTTGGGCTCCCTTCTTGCTCAAATGTTTGGATCTTCAGTGGCATGAAAAATCTGCTGGAGACGCCGACGGTAATCTTTCTTGCCCTCTTAACACGGCCTCTCCACTAGGTCATGCAACATAACACACTAAAGAAACTGCAGAGAATTTACTGGAGTATATTTTTCTAAAACATCTTGTGTTATCCTATCTTGTGTAACATGAAATGTGACAAGCTGACTCACTCATGAATTCTCAGAACAGACCCAAAAAATCAAAATGTTGCAACGGGCATCTAGTGGTCGGGGTCATCACTTGTTCCTCCCTTTATTGAACCAGGCCTTCATTTTGATGTCTCCTATCCCGCTTTATCATTTCATGATTGCATGAAATTGCATGGCCATGACACCTTAATGTTGACAGAATCTTCACATAATCACCTTCTGGAGCGATCAAAAACAGTTGGTGTCACATAATAAGATGGTATATCCACATTTCAGTTTTTCAATAATCTTGCTGATAAGAGAGTCAGGTAATGTAAAGCTCTCGGTTGGTACATCCTTTGCAAAGGCTAATGCATTCTGGAAAGCAATCAGGATCCCCACGTAATTATGAGCTATAAGCATGCACCTCCCACCCAAGTGTAATCCTTTTAAAATCCATATCTGATGAAGCCTAATCAAATATTTTAGATTTCTGTATGGAGACGTGCTCTGCAGATGACCTTAGTTTGGTCCATACTTGACCTCAACCAGAGACAGCCACATGGGCCAGCCCTGCCAATCACCCTTCCTACTGGCTGGGGGGTCCACTGGTGTCTGATGCAATATGAATGGGGAAGCTGTCAGGGGGGGAGGTCTGGGCAGTCAGATCCAAACTGGTTCTTGGCACTTCGAACAGCAGCAGCTGGAGCTATTGCACGAGGCTGAGAGATGCCAGTTGTATAGTCATGCTTTCTTCAACGCACAGCTCAGGTTTTGAAGCCTATGTCCTAAAGACGGTCTGTAAAGTCGTCCTCAGTGAGAGGTGGCGAGCAGGGGTCGGTATACTTGTATCTCCTGGGTTCAGTGTTTACACATTAGGCTTCTTCTGTGCAAGAAGTTTGTTCCCCTGCAGATGTGGATATATCCAAGTTGCACAAGTGCAAAAATCTTGCTATTATTAGCCAAAGGTAATCATCATTCTCTCCAATAAGCTACATCACAAAATAATTTTTACTGATGTTTTTCTATTATTACTATTATCCTGTTATTTCTATTATTTTGTGCTCGGCAGGTGTTGATTCCAGAGCTCAATTTCTACTCCGTTGATATGTCTCTCCTCTAGGTTTCTTTTATTAATGCATGACACTGGGATTGCATACACGCTTTATTTTATTAAATGTTTTTATTATTTTTAGCTGTTGCAGTGCCATTCATAGTGCAGCAAATGCTTACCCACTGGTGTATTCTTGAACTGTTGAGGTTAGAGGTTCGCACTGAAAGAGATTTTTCTAAAACTCTTTTTTTTTTTTTAATGCGATAATCTACTGGAAAGCTAATCTGGAATCTGTTTCCTGCTGGTAGGTGCAAGCCGTCCCTTACATTTCTGGATTAAATTCATTGTTATGTCATCGCAGCAGGAATTTAATCACACAAAGAATTCCAGCCAGCTGGATGTTCACATGTCTGGTTTGGCTCTTGATTCAGACAATAATGGGTTTTTTTCATACCAAATATCTGCTCTTACAAAGAGGAAAGATGTGGATAATTGGTCTGTAACTGTAATCGCTAATTGCAGATTCCGCTCTCGTTATACATCCAAAATTGTTGCTCTAAATGAGTAAAGCAATTTCGTTGTCACTCAGTTGACATTCTTATTGTTAGCAAAAGACACAAGCTTGTGGGCTTTAGTTTGAAACTGTCATTTCATTATCAGAATCAAAGGAATTTGAAAACACTTTCCAAGAGTAAATTATCATAAAATCATTGTCTGATTTTAGTCATTTAATTTCAATGTGTAACTGTAGACAGTATCTGAACCCCCAGGTACTATCACTTGCCTTAAAAATTGCTCATGTGTGATTTGAGTCATCAGCAACCAACTGTCAAACGGAATTGGAGCACAATGTGGAAAAAGCCCCGGTTTCTCCATCTCAGCTCATAATTTCAACTCTGCTGAGCCTCTTCTGTTTTTCACCACCACAGGCGATAAGAAAACGGTGGGTCATGTCTCAGTGCTCACAAGGTTCATTTAGCAAGGGATGGCTCTACAGAAAACTTGGGTAGTCCACATTACTACAACTCAAAGCCAACATACAAAGGCAGCTTTGCGGTCAGTGGAAAAACTGTGGATTTGATTTCAAGGTTAATCAAAGGATTAATGAGGCTAGCAGCTCTGTCGCTGTGATTTCACAGTAGAAAGCTAAATGGCTGGTTGAACTCTGGAAAAGATGGTGAGAACACTTTTTTTCATACAGCATTTTCTTTGTGATCACTGAAATGTGAGGCAAGTCTTGGTAAAACAGGGCAAAAGTGAAGACGACAGAAAAACCCTAACCCTTCTGCTCGGTGGCCGTTTCAGGATATCAGGAATCAGATCTGGTTCCACTACGGTGACTCAGCTGTTGCTGGTCAGGCTGGATTTTACCATACTCCGGCTGCCTTGACATTCATTTGTAATTTAGGTTTATGTGTGCAGTGGGTATACCAAATCTTTCTAAGATGTTCTATCGCTACCAAAAAGTGGTCATTTTCTGCTTCAGAACCTGTTAAGTAGCTGGTTATGATTATGTTCATTAGTATTTGCTGAGTTCTGCAGATAATCTTCAAAACTTTCATCAAGGAAATTAGACTTTAACTTTCATGTTGGGAACCTTTTATTTTGTTGTCCATTATTGCTGTTCGGTCTACACACTGAAGCTTAAATACGCCTTTTGGGATGTTAATCACAATAGAAGCTTGTCCTCTATCTGGGTTATCAGGAAGCAAGAAGCAATAAATCATCTAATTTATAAGAATCCACATGCAGAGATTCCTCTCTGTGCTAAAAGGTAATAGTTACTTCCCTACTCCATGCTCAACCTCTCAACCGAATTTGATGCAATTTCACTAGGTAGTTTTTGGGTAGTGTTGCCACTGATAGCACAAAAGAGCAACACACCTCTATTACTGTCTGCTCACCTGTAATTATGTTGTCAAGAAGCGTTGTTGGCATGCAGAAAATCCCCACCAGCAGGTCACTCACGGCAAGGTTTAGGATGAACAAGTTGGTAACAGTCCGCATATTTTTGCTCCTCAGCACGATGAAGCACACCACTCCATTTCCCACCATGCACACGAGGAAAATCAGCAGGTAGGACACGATGAAGATGGCTGCCGTGGATGGCTGGTGCAGGTAAAATCCAACATAAGTGATGTTGCTCCTGGGTATGACAGACTCCAGGGAGGAGTTGTAAAACGTCCAGTTGTCATTCAGTTGAGTCAAGTTGTTTTCAAGTCCTTCGTTCATTTTAACCCTGTAATATGAAAAGTCGTTAGAAAAGTGCAATGAGAAGGTACTGGAGTATTTATTTATTTTTTTAAGATTAGTTTTGTATTAAGTAAAATCCTGCAATCGTAGGTTTGTTAAAGGATTTTTGGTGAAAACATGTTTGTTGACCACGGCTGAATCCCTCTCTAATGTTGTAAATCATTTCAGTTTTATTCACATGGCACCAAATCACAGTCGCAGTCACCTGAATGTGCATCATACTGTATGAGCCTACAATATTGGAAAGAAAACCCCAACAATTAGATGAACCTATGAGGAAGCACTTGGTGACAGTGGGAAGGAAAAACAAGAAGAAACCTCCAGCAGAACCAGGCTCAGAGAGGGACAGCCATCTGCCTCAACTGCTTGGGGGTTAGGGAGGAAGAAAGGAAAAAGACGCACTGTGGAAGAGAGCCAGAGATTATTAGTAACTAATGATTAAACGCAGAGAGCTGCATTTAAAAAAACAAACAAACAAAAAAGATGTGAGTGAAGAAGAATCCCCCAGCAGACTAGACCTACTGCAGCATCACTAAGGGAGGATTCAGGTCACCTGATCCAGCCTTAACTATAAGCTTTATCAAAAAGTTTTAATCCCAATCTTTTAAAAAAGCGCCCATTAAGAAGTACAAAAATACCTTAAAAGCATACCATCCTGTCAGATTATAGTAACATTACACAAGAAAAGGAAGAAATCAAAATGAAGAAAGATAATGCTCCTCTAAAATAAAAGAAATACCCTCACCTCTTCCAAGAGAAGTTTTCTGCCTTTGTAGCTGAATGGTAAAGTTCAGAGAAATCTGTGATGAAACCTTGTTCCTTTCACTCTCACATCAGTGCAGCTTGTTGGGTTTTTATTGTGTTACAACAATGCTGCGAGTTTTGCATGATACCAGACACCAGTAGGCAACGGGTGAAGTGTCTTCCCCAAGGACACAACGACCGAGACTGTCGGAGCCGGGGCTCGAACCGGCAACCTTCCGATTACAAGACGAACTGCCAACTCTTGTCCAACTTTTATCTACTGTTGTGCGTTTATTGGCCATTATTCAAACGTAGTTTAGTATAGTCGGCATTCAGTACATCAGTACATTATGAAGTACAAAATGAAAATATTAAAGTGTCCAATAAGACTTGCAAACTTGCAACTCAAACTCGTTATTGGAAAAGCTGATGGATTAAGCTTTCCTAGTCGTCCTCTTAACAGCTGGACTTGGTTTTACAACCACTTGTTTCACTTTACAGACCCCAAGCTGCGTCCATCTTTTCAGTCTCTGGTATAAATGAGATTATCAAACCTTTCCTCAACATTTTGTTTAAGCCTTTTTAAAAAAATAAATAAAAATCAGCATCTCTTTCAATACATGTCAAACCGGCCCCGTGCCAGCGGCAGCGCACTACTTCACTGTCCTATTTTCCATCTGTGTTGCTACTTGAAAAGAGCACTTCTTCCCCCTTCATTTTTTCAGCCCGAGCATTGCCACACTGGAGCAGCTCTTGTTGTGGGATCCTGCTGTCGCTGTCTGATTGTGTTTTATAAAACGAGATGAGATTGGTTGTTGAGGGAAAAAGAAAATGCCAAAGAAAAAAATTACCCACCAAGTCAACAAACTCTCAATTGTGAATTTATGTTCGTATGCTGTCGAAAACATTTTAAAGGTGAACGTGTTGTAAGTACAGGCTAATCATTTCTACTCTGACATCCTTCGGCATTCAGTTTTTTCTTCAGTAACTGAAAACCTGCTCTGCTGGGTTGAAGCCATTTCTTTGCTGCGAGAAACTCTTGGGTTGCTTTTGCAGTCTACTTTGGATCATTATCCATTTGTGCTGTGAGCACTATCTGATGCACTCTTCTGCAGCACTTGTCTAAGTCTGTCTAAGAATATAGTCCTGTACACTTCACACTTCATCCTGTTACCTTTATCAGCAGTTAAAACATCCGTTCTTAGTTCCACTGGCAACCATACATACTTATGCCATAACACCTCCACCATATTTGACAGGTATGCTGTGGATCACGATCCAGTTCAACTCCTCCGCCATGATTTTCTCCATCCTGGTTTCATCTGTCCAGAGAATATTGTTGACAGTGACACGCTTACCCCCTCAAAAAGGGTCTTGCCTTGGTTAGATGTCATCCACTCTAGTTGGCCTCTATTTAACTCAGTTTTATTTACTCACAACAACAGTCTCCTCGAGGTGCTTTCTGCAGTCTTTCAGCTTTTTTTGATTTTCTTTTTCTCTCTCTGACAGGCTTATTCAGTCTCTTAAACCTTTTGACAGCCTCCCTCCCTTGTACTGGTATCTCATATCATGTTTGATGTTAGAATGAAAAGCTATGAATTTAACACTTTCAATCCACTTTCATTTTTTACTGTCTGCTCGTGCAGAACTTAATCTATTTTTCTAAGAGTAGGTCCACGTGAATTTGACACACGTGAAGAAAAATAAAATAACTACTGTTTATATGTGAACAACAAAATGGGCCAATGAAAAAGTCAGTCTCCTCTCAGCTGTCTGAGTGTCACACTCGTGTGCCTTCAAGCAGACAGCAAATTAACAGCTGTGATAGCGTCTACTCAAGAAATTATATAGAAGAGATTTGGATCAGATTAGGGTAGCTGCTGAGAATCCTGCTCATTAAGTCTGATTTGAACTGTCTGGTCATGATTGGATGTTACGTACATGGAGTAATATGAAAGTCTAGATGGAAGAAAACACAATATTACTTTGGAGCTGATTTCCTGTGCTTTGCTGATGTCTTAAATTGATTCCTTCAATCACCGTCATTCTCCCATCACATTTTCTGAGTCTCCTTTATGATGCATCACAGTTTTTACAATTGCATCATTGAACCCAAGATCAACAATTCCCCTTCAGTTAAGTGTATCACATTTGGTGTTGTTGACAGATGGTTTCTGTAACACCTTTTTGATAGAAGTATCGAGCTCTTCTTCATCCGTCTCTGCATTTCTGTGATTTGTGCAAAGATATTATTTTCAAAAAAGTGTAGGATTTAATAGCCTGCAAATAAATTATAATTCTAATGCAATAGTCATTAATCTGCCAGTGTAGCCATATCCTGATTTCTGTTTCTCACAGTTCCAACTCTGTCGATTCTAACCCTTTTTTTATGTTAAGTCTTATTCAACATTTAATCAGTCCAACAGCAGGTGGATCACCTCAGTGTTAGTTGCCATTGTTTGAAATGCACAAAAAAGCCCAGCTCCGCATAGAAAGCCCAGTGCAAACTAAACTGCAACATAGTTACAGACTCATGCAAGCTGGCTACACTTTCAGTTAGATCAATCAACAAAAGTTAACCTGAAAAGTCCAGTAACCTGAGGTTTTTCTGAGGTTTGATTCCAGGTTCTAATAGCTGCTGCAGATTGTTATAAAAATTCTTAGGTATGCTGTGAATCAGAGGCGGAGCCAGACATTTGAAACACCCGGGGCTTAGCCCTAAAGGGCAGTATGCATGTGGGTTTTTTTTTGTTTGTTTTTTTTGGGGGGGTAGAAATGACTGAAAGATTAATTGGCTCTGTTTTGAGTTTTGTTCAAAAAAGAATGACTTCATATAGGGAAAAATATATATCACATATGCAGGACACCTTAAACTAGATTTTTAATTAAGCAGCAAGGCAGAACAAAGTCGGGGCTGCATCAAGACACGAGGACTAAACCCCAATTCAACCAGACCCAGAACTGATCCAGAATTACAACAGGACTACAACAGTTCAAAATCAGGACTACTTAGGATTTAACCAAGACAGAACCAGAATCAGAACTAGATGATAGTAGCACTAAAAATCATCATAGACCTGCACTACACTTGTTTTTTTAATTCTACCAAAGTCCACTATTTAGATTCAGAAACGTTTATATAATTATTTAACCTTGTTGTGCAAACAAGCCTGCAAAACTTAATAAATGTAGAATTTGAAAAATAACAAACCTAAAAAGAAACACTAGGTACGAGATACATGAGGACCTATGATACGGTGATACTTTTGGTAAACAACCATTTGACTAACATGTGTGTCTCACCTGCTCTTGTTCCATCTCTGTTCTGTCCTCATTCTCCATCTCCCTCTCTGTTCCTCTCTCTCCCTCTTTGTGCTGACAATCATCAAATATACAGGTGAAACCAGATATTTACACTCTTCAGATAAAAACAAACACTTTTTTAATTGTAACATCAAATCAGACTAAATGTTTTTTTTTTTTAGATTAATAAATATAAAAAACACATTTGTTAACTTTAAGAGTAAAGAGAGAAACTATCTGTATTTCTTAATTGTAAATGGCACCAAATTGTATTCAAAATTGAGCCACACTTATGGAGCTCCACAGTTCTTTTCCAGGTGTTTTGGTTGACATCTCTTGATTTTCCCATTTCAAAGAAACAGCCTCTGTGTTTTGCCTTATATGCATCCACAGCTGTGCCACCAATTTACTCACATGGACTCTACGAACCTATCAGAAGCTTCTTCAGCTCAGAATGGAATCGTCTGTAGTTTTCTTATTAATTAACAATAAACTTAGTGTATATGTGCTCCTAAATTTGATGAAAGTGATAAAAAATAGAAGCTCTGTCTCTCTTTATTCTGACATTTAACTAATTCAAAAGATATTTCAACATTTATTTATCCAAAACAAAACAAGTTTACTCTAAATTGATGTTGTACAGTAAAAAAATGTTCTTGTGTTTTCCATAAAGTGTATTTAAATATCTGGTTTCAACTGTGAATATACTGCTGTGTATTGAAATTCCTCTTGTTTTGCATAGAAATATACTGAACAACATACAAAGCATAATATATAAAATAACATCTACCTGAGTTTTTTCTTTGAAAGAAGCTCCTTATGTCCATTCTTGTATATCAGTGCATTACTGAATCCGATTTATTTAGCTGTGGAGGGAAACAACTGAAAATATGAAATAAACACACATGTAAGCTAAGACTCTCTAAAGAAACAGCATTGTTGTTGTTCGGCTTTTCATTTCGCCGTTTGTTGATTCACTTGAAGAGTGAGTAACGTAATATGGGTCAAGTGATCAGTTTGATATCTTTCGTGATACACCGTCATATTTACATTATTTGTACAGTACCAATGATTTGCTTTGGTACCTGGTCAAACTTCAGTTCTCCTCTCTGCCTGGCTGCGTTTCTCCAACAGCGCACTCGCAGGCAGCAGCTGACCCGCCCCGCTTACTGCCTGAGCTCGGATCATACCAATATTAGGGGGGATTTACGCACAGTCGTAAATTCCCACAGTGTGCACTATGTGCTTCGAATATTGTGTGTAGTTTTTGTTTTATACAGTGTCAGCCAGGCATCTAACTATGAAAAAATTACACTCCAAAAGACCCCGGGCTTCTGACAAAACAACCCGGGCTTAAGCCCAGTAAGCCACCCCCCCCGCTCCGCCACTGCTGTGAATTATAGTTCTCAGAAAATCAAAAACCTCAAAAAATTGTAATAAGCAGATGTAACTTTTAAAAAGCAAAATGTAATCAGCCACGAAAGTTAAAAAAGGGGCCATCTCTTACTTCCTCTCACAAATATAACAAAATCAGATTTACAAAGCACAATTAAAATTGAGCTTTTGAATTGCTGTGCAAAGAATACAGTTGCATTAAATGTAATTACATTAAAAAATACATACAAATACAGTGGAACCCCGACTAATACCTAATACCCTGTTAAACAAAAAATTCAAGTTACGAAGGCACTGAACGGCAATACTTCTGCCCGTGTTACGGCAAAATGCCCGTGTTACGAAATCCGCTGGCTCTGATTGGCCGAGCCCGGAATGCCCAGAATGCCTTCCGAATCATGTGACAACCCCTTGGCTTTCGTAATTGCGCTTCGCTGTTCCACTTGAACAACGTTTTGTTGTTCTAGTTAGCAATTAGCCTATAGCCTATCGTTCAACTCAAAAGGCGCGACGGGTGCTTTGACTTACGAAAATTTTCAACTTACGAAAGACCTTCGGGAACAAATTAATTTCGTAAGTCGGGGTTCCACTGTACAATGTAAAGTAAACAGTGGATATGCAAAATACAGAATTAAGTGGCCTTCAGTAGCAGATGCATAACTACTACAACAACCAGAAGACAGCAGGGTTACAGATATAACAACAAATGAGAGGTTAGTGGGTTGGAAAGGCCAGAGAGTAAAGGTGGGTTTTGAGCCTAGACTCTCCTTTTATCTCAAGCATTAAGTGATTCCATAGCTGTGGAGCAGTGACTGCAAAGATTGTTGGCTTGTTACTCCAAATGTGATATTGGAAATGTAAGAAATCAGCAATAAAATCTAGCTGCTGAACTCTGTTAACGTGTTTAAAAGACACAGGTGACACCAAGGTACGGGAATCTCCAAAAAAGCAGACATAAAGTAATAAAGGAATGGATGAATTTCCAGATCATGAAAAGCCAAAAAAGATTTGAGTTTAAAGATGATTTTTAACAAGAGAACAAATGGGTTTAAAAAATTGCATCGAGGTCTTTTGCATTGGGCTTTAAATATGAGGTGAAATGACTTAAATAGCCTGCAAAAGCACTTCTAGATTTGGCTGAACTGAAGATGATGATCTCAGTTATAACTTTAAGTTATTAATCATCCAGGCTTTAATATCTTCGTAATAATTCATAAGAAGCTGTAGGGAATCCTGAGGTTCTAGTAGAAGATAAAACTGGAGGTCATCAGCATAGAAAAGAAAGGAGATGCTGTGCCTCCTAATAATATTACCAAATGGAAACAGATACAAACCTGGACGAGAGCAGAGGATGAGAAAATCTGACAAACAGAGAACGTTCTATCCTTAAGATGGAAACTGAACCGAGAAGAACTCGCTGCTTAGGGCTAACCCAGTGTTTCAGGCAAGAATGTTATGATCCACGGTATCAACAGCAGCACTAAGCTCCAGCGTAATCAGGGCTGCTCTATCACCTGTAAACCCTTAGAAAAGGTAGTACCTTTGGTTGCCTTGTGCATGTTACACACTGTGGACTTGTGCACTGGTCTGCACAAATCTCCTAAATCTCTCACATACTGGCTCCAAGCACCACAGTTACCCCAGGACTGATATTAAAAGGACATCACTTGCTCTAAGGAACCTTTGAGAAGAAAGTTGCCGAAAAGGGCAAAAGAGCTTTTCCCCACTCAGCAAGCTAGTGTTTGTGACCAGGAGGCAACAATGCTTGTTACAGGCTCCAAGCTATGGTAGACTTGGATGCTAATTTCCATATGAGAAGCAAAATATGACACAGAAGCACTCAAGGACTTCAGTGTCACTGTCCTAATGTGCTAACCCACAGCAGCTGAGCCTTCAGTATAATTGGTGGGGACATACTAATGCACACTACACTTTAAAGCTTCATTGTGCAGCTATGAAGCCATATTTTCACACTATGTTCACATTGTCAACCACCACATTACCTATAACGATGAGAAAAGTGCGAAAACGACTGAATTCTGCGGGACTCCAAGCAGCCCACCCTCCAACAAAATCAAGTACATTTTGGAGATCAGTTTCTAATTAGAGTGTCTGAATCTGTTAGTATATGAGTGTTTTTCTCTGTTTGAGGCAGCTGGTACACTGTGTGACACTTCACTAGGGAACTGTAAAATAAAGTGCAACTGAAGTGTCTTCCTCTTTCAGTGAATTACTTCCACAGCAGATATACTGCAGGTAAAAGAAAGCACCACTATATGAAATTTCAGTCAGAAACATTGTTGGATTTCAAAGGAAATCATTTGTAAGCTGGAAATATCTAAACATGGTTTTAGATGCTTTCACTGTTATGTTGGGAATAAAGATCTCAGGAATCACATAATAACTTCTCAGTTTGTGTTCTGGTTTGTGCTAAAAGCTTTTGAACTTCAACATAAAAGTGTATCAATCCTTCTATCTGGGTAATTCTCTGTATTTCAACAGCACAAGTATGAAAGGGGAAGAGATGACCACCAAAACGAGCCTCATCTCAGTCATCTGACTAAGATCTGCGTTAAAATAAGGCTTTGCTGTAGTCACTGATCCTGAAAGGTTTTTTACTAATTACATTACCGTACTGGGGAGGTACTGTGTTAAGTGGTCCACAGTAGCCCAACAATACATGTTATCATGTTAAAACATTTACATTTTGTGAAAAAACAAATTTACATCTTAATGTTAAAAAACCCTCTAAAATTCAATCAACTAATCATGACCTCTTAATTAAACACTAATCTCACTAACCAACCATAACTGCTTCTCCTTTAGCAGGCAGAAGACCACTTTCAGAGCAGCTTCCTCCTCTGACTCATGTTCACTAAACAATAAAGTTATTACAATAAACAGTGGAGGTTCTCCTGCTGTCATTAAACATGCTCTTCACCTGATACTGCATGTCACATTATCACAGCCTTCAGTCTCTCTAATATGAGCTGGGAGCCACAAGGGAATTCCAGACTGTGTTCATGTCCCTAATATGCCACTGATCATTTTTTGGTGAACTTGCGATCACAGTGCATTTATCCAGGGTGTAACTGAAAATGTAGCTCAAAAACGAATAAGATCCTTTTGCCTTCTCCAATGTTTGTCAAACACGCAGCTTAAAATAAACTTAAATGTCAGATCCAGTCCTTCATCATCTTTCACCAACCCCAGATTGTGCATTTCTCATCATTCTTTAAGCATGTATTAAAAGCAGCCATTGTAATGGCATTAATAGAGCTGCATTGCGCACGTTTGTATTCAGATTTTAATGCTCCATCTTCGTCTGCATGAGACAAGAGGAGCTCATTACGTGTTTAGAAGTTAATTAATTAGAGTCAAACGCAGTTAAATTTTATATTTTAATGAAAAAGGTGAAAAGAAGTTACGTTTTTTTATTAACTAATCAAACAATTCAAATGTAATTCTAATGGAGCTCCAAAAGTCCCCAGTGATGACTGTGCATGATCCTCAGTCCCACCTGCAGCACTAATGATAACACGTACACAGGAGCTCGTTAAGTTCGCGTCCATCCAGCAGCATTCTGCCTGATGCATCGAGGCGAGCAGAGACAGCTCCATGAACACACTGTGCAACCATTATGCGCACATCACTTAATGAAACATTAAAGTTAATCGGGACACAATGTCGCTCCTTCAGATTCCCAGTAAATCTCACACGAGAGGGACTTGGATGCAGACTTCAGGAGCTGAATGACTGACCGCTCCTGGACAAAGAGGGTCCTGTCAGGCAGTGGACAAAAACGCGGTGATAATGGTTCGGACGGAGAGCCAGATGGATGCGCACTTGTTCCCTGCCTCTACACGCCCCAACGAGCTTTAAACGCTGTCCAATTTTAACGATTCAGTTTGAAGATAAGTAAAAGTTACTGAAAATTAATTCTACAGATTCACGTCGCCCTGCCAAACACTGAAAAAGTTCACCATTGCGTTATTTATGATGTTGTCCTACCTTGTTTGCTTTCACCTCAACGGGCAGCGTTCATTTAAAGAAAATGTCAAAATTTCTACTTTTCTCCGAATGAGACATATTTGTATGAAACCGAAGAAAAAGCAGAAAGAAGCCAGTCTCTCTCTCTCACTCAGCTCCGTACCAATCCACGTTCAAGCGCGTCGCCTGAAAGCGCGCTTCTTGTGGCACATGGTGCGCTCTGCCGGCCGCTCAGAGCGCAAGTGTGGGATTTGTGCAGATCCAGCCGTGTTTGATGCTGTGACGTCGAGGGCGCAGGGGTGGGATTAGAGGATGAGGATGAACGGGCTAATGGTTGAGTGATATCGCCCAGATCTCGCCCAGCTGCTGACTCTTAAATGTCATTGTCTGTGATGGTGGAAGTGTGGGGGGCAGAACACAGATGGTCTGTGCAGTAAAACATAGCCTCAGGAACCGTCACACAACACCCCATAGTCATGTGGATGTTTTCTAAAAATGTTCAAAGCCACGGTCAACAAATTTATGGAAGCCCTGAGATGCCAGAATTTATTAAGTCTGCACTCCCCTGGCAACCATTGGTCGCTAGGAAAATTGGCTATTCCCCAACCAGTTGGAGAGCGGTTGCTGTCTGTTGCTGAATGGTGCTAACTAAAATCAGTCCCCAAGAGGGTGCTGCACAACAAAACCTTGCAATTGCTTTGGGTGCCAGCAGTTTGCTTGGTTGCCCATAGTTTGCACTGAAGACAGAAACTTGCCCCCACCAACTAATCAACGAGCAATAGTGAAACTAGAAAAAGTGTGACGCACACTTGTTTCAAAGTAAAAGTGCCTTAATGCTGCAGCCAACATGTTTTGAAAGGTGAAACTTGCCACCCAATTTTTTGTTGTCATCTAATCTTTAGACCTGTGTGACTGAGGCTGAACTTCCCTGCAGAGAAATTAATAATAACCTCAGATTTTATCAATAAAATGCCTTTCCAGTCCTGTGGAAGTGGAGTGGAAATCCATGTACATACAGTATTTCATTTGTTTTGGATTATTAAGAACTAACAAATTATGATTTTTATGTGTTGTTATGCTTTTTTTAAAGGTCTATTTGTGAACCATATAATTGAATGCAAATGTAATGAGAGAAGATTAAGTGTGTAACGATGAAAAGTAGCATTTATTGCTTTTGTATATCTATAGATGGATTTATTTGGCTCACTTGAGATCAAATTGGACCAAATGCGGTCTGCTTGATAGCCCAACATTAAAAACCTGTATTTCTGCTTTGGTAGCTGCTGTGCTGCATTAAAACCACCACAGCAGGTTTAAAATGGGAGAATATGAGAGTGGAAATGGGATTTGGACAGGAGCTGTGAATTAAAAATTGCCTGCTTGCACTGCTTCAGCTCCAACAGCTTGACTGTTGCCTCATCAAGGGATTGTTCTACTAAGTCTAACAGGGTCACTTCTCTTATCTAAGTTTCTTTGTGGTTTGTGGGTTTAATGTGTTGGTCAAATAATTTAACTATGAAGTTACTGGTTTGAATCTTGCTGTGGACCTCTCCTGCATGTGTTCCTTTCATTGTGCTAATATGTTAAGAAAGTATTAATCTGTCTCTAAATCAACTTCTATTAATGCAAATTCCCACTTTGTATTTTATTTCTTTTTTGTTCTTTGGACTCTGGTGATGAAACGTGTGTGCAGCACACAGTATGCTCCCCTGTAGATGGCAGAAGAGAGTGCTGTTTTGCTGCGTACGCACCGAGAAAGCGTTGCAGTTAAAAGCCCAAACTTTCTTCCCCAGGCATGTTTGATTCGGCTCGAGTCTGAATCATTGAGAAAAAGTTATTGAGCAACAAGATCTAACCTGCAGAAGCATCGTTAATGGCGGCCTTCCTGGCTGCCTTACCCTTAGATTCTTTATCTTTGAAGCCTAAAGCGACCAATTAAGTGAGATAAACGTTATCATGATTTTTGTGACTATTGTCGTGGTCAAACAGTCACAGTTATTGCTGCGTCTTTTATTGATATGTGAGGATTCATCATGAAACACGTTTGTTTTTAAACCATATCTCCTGTGTTTCCCTCCCTGTTGTCTGTGCGAGCTTTGTGTCACTCGTTGTTCTTGTTTACTATTTATTTTGTTTGCTACGTGCTCGTGTGTCTCAGTTGGTTCTGCTTCCTGTAAACTTTGTACTCGCCTGTGACTTGTTAGCCAATCATAGTTCTGCACCTCCCTGTCGGTCTCCTCGTGTCTGTTTTGCCCCTTGTGATTTTTCTTCCTGCTGCTTTGCTACAACTTTGCTGTACTTTCTTAAACTTTTGCTTTTATTGGATGCTGCTTGTATTTTCTGGACTCTTTCCTTTTCCTGTTTTGTCTTGATCTCAAATCTACTTGTCAGCTGTTTATTAGCAGATGTTGCCTCATCTTAATATCATAGTATTTCTTTTAAAATTGATTTAGGCTTGTGCGGCGTTTGTGGAGGACTGTGATTGCCATCTTGTGGTGTTTTCATTTTTCCACGTTACCTGCTGAGCAACAAAAAAAACCTTTTGATTTGACAGTCACGCTTTTCTGTTTCTACAAGAAATGTCTTTTCTTTTTTGTCTTTAAATAAAATTTAGTTAGCAACCCTGAATCTAAAAGTGTGCCGACATCTCTCTCTTGTGACAGTTTCTCTGCTTGTAGTGATTACAGCCTGAAGTCTTAGTTTAGCAGTCGGTCTGCTGGATTATTTGGCTTCAGGTTCTCAGGCTGGTGTGTATTAACGGGATAACCTGCTAAACATCTTCTCTATTTCTCAGAATAAATGTGAGACCTCGGCAAGTTTAAAACTGTAGAAAAAAACAGAAAAGCAGAAGATATTTTTAAAAATCTTAACCTGTAATGTAAATAAAACTCTTCATCTTTTTATTTCTGTGCAGACGAGTGCCTGATATTCTGACCTTGCGTCTGAGCACATTGCACAAAAGTTGTGAGATTTTAGATTCACCTCAGCTGCACATGAAGAATGTTTTTTCTCATTCTCAAATGTGAACAACTGGTGGTGAACAGTGCAGCCAAGTGCACTTACATACACAAATCACAGGAACATAGACTCTGAGTTCAGTTCTCAGCACGCCAGGAGCAAATTGTGTCATTGCAGACGGGACTCAGAAGAAAGCATCATGAATAGACTTGCTGTATTTCTTTCCTGTGTGAGCTGGAAAGAAGTGCAGTGGTTCTCAATGGGGGAAAGGCTGACTCCTGGGGTGCTGTGAGCTGCTACGTGTGAGTGCTTTAGAGGACTGCAAGGCTGGAAAACCTGTGTGGGCTGAGAGACGTGGTTATGCTTTACACTTGTGCTGCAGGAGCTACCAGCAGTGAAAGTGTATGTTAGTGTTGCAGAAGGCTTGAGGCATTATGCAGATGTTTATATGGATTTCTTGCTCTCTTATCCCCTTCAGTTATTAACTGAATTCCTCCCATTATATATTTTGTTATATATATTTGCTCATTGCTGCCTTCAGTTTGTGTTATTTTGAAAACATCTCACTTTTTCTTTTTGTTTGCGCAGATATGCAATAAAAACTATTTTGGAGAAAAGCACTTACATATTTGGTTAACACCAATTTGGTTTACCCACCCAATGATTTAATTGTAGTAACATGATCCACATTTAGGTTTTTTAGAACTAGGGATGAAGCGATGCAGATCTTGCTGGCAGACATGTTTAAAGTAGCCTTTTAAACCTTCTCCACCTATTGAAGGGCGTGCATGTGCATGTATTTGCTTCCCTGCTCCTTTTGTCTCCCAGTATTAAGATGGGTCATTCCCACAAAGAGCTGATTTAGGTATGACTGGCGTTCCCACTTTCACAGTTTCTTCTTAATTCATTTATTCACTGTGATGTTTTATTTTCATTCTTAAATTTTGCCACATTTGCTCTTCATTTTAAATCTTTTTCTTTTTTTTTACAGACTTTTAGGACCGAGCTTTGATTTGATGGTCCAACTTCATACCAAGTAATGAATATGTCACTGAACCATGTTAATCTATAATTAAACTTAAATTGTGGGTGACCGGTGGAGCGAGTGGCACAGGGTCAAACATATCAGATTAATGGGTGCTTCAAATAGGCTGCCCTTCTATTAAAGAAGCAGTGTTGTGCATTGTACTTCAGTTTTTTTGTGGTAAGAAATGGTGCAGTAGTAACTGCACCCCCCTGTGGGAGCTGCAGTATGGCAACACAGCTGTTTTAGCAACGGGGTTTTGTCATTTGAAATAAAGTGATGCCAAACACTTTTTGCACTAATAAAAACCAAAAATCAGAATCAGAATCAGAATCAGAATACTTTATTGATCCCTGGGGGAAATTATTATTTCTTTGTTACAGTGCTCCATTATAAACCAACATAAACCAACATTAAGACAAGACAGACAATACGCTAACTAAGAATAGTACAATATATACATATATACATATATATACATACATAAGTCACTCATTAATAAATAGCTGGAAAGAAACGTGTATTTGTAGCAGTAACCAGTGTGCTAAGTGGATGCGTTGTACAGGGAGCCACAGGCAGGAAAGATTTCCTGTGTCGTTCAGTGGTGCATCATGGGTAATCTCAGTCTCTCACTGAACGAGCTCCTGTGACTGACCAGCATGTCATGGAGTGGGTGGGAGGTGTTATCCAACATTGTCTTTATCTTGGACAGCATCCGCCTCTCCGACACCACCTTGAGGGAGTCCAGCTCCATCCCCACAACATTACTGGCCTTACGGATTAGTTTATTAAGTCTGTTGGCATCTGCGACCCTCAGCCTGCTCCCCCAGCATGCAACAGTGTAGAGGATCGCACTGGCCACAACAGACTCGTAGAAAATCCTGAGCATTTTCTGGCAGATGTTGAAGGACCTCAGTCGCCTCAAAAAATAGAGACGACTCTGGCCCTTCCTGTAAAGTGCTGTGGTGTTTTTAGCCCAGTCCAGTTTATTGTCAATGTGAACTCCAAGGTATTTATAGTCCTCCACAATGTCAACACTGACCCCCTGGATTGAAACAGGGGTCAAGTGTTTCCTGGTCTTCCTGAAGTCCACGATCAGTTCCTTGGTCTTTGCCACGTTGAGCTGCAGATGATTCTGCTCACACCACGTGACAAAGGAGTCGACCACAGCCCGGTACTCTGTCTCATCATCCCTGCTGATGCATCCAACCACCGCAGAGTCATCAGAAAACTTCTGAAGATGGAGGTCTCTGTGCAGTGGCTGAAGTCTGTGGTGTAGAGGGTGAAGAGGAAGGGGGAGAGGACGGTCCCCTGTGGTGCCCCTGTGTTGCTGATCACCTTGTCAGACACACACTGTGGGAGACGTACATATTGTGGTCTTCCTGTCAGGTAATCAACAATCCAGGACACCAGAGAAGCATCCACCTGCATCGCTGCTAACTTATCACCCAGGAGGGTCGGCCTGATGGTATTGAAAGCACTAGAAAAGTCAAAAAACATGACCCTCACAGTGCTCGCCGGCTGGTCCAGATGGGTGTAGACACGATTGAGCAGGTAGATGATGGCGTCCTCAGTTCCGAGACGAGGCTGATAAGCGAACTGAAGGGGATCCAGGTGTGGTCTTACTATGGGTCGCAGCTGGTCCAGGATGAGCCTTTCCAGGGTCTTCATGATGTGGGAGGTCAGTGCCACCGGCCTGTAATCCTGGGGGCCACTGGGACGTGGCGTCTTTGGTACAGGGACGAGGCATGATGTCTTCCACATCACTGGGACCCTCTGCAGACTCAGACTCAGCATAAACAGTTTATGAAAGACTCCACACAGCTGGGGGGCACAGGTCTTGAGGACGAGGGGACTCACTCCGTCTGGTCCAGCAGACTTGCCTGAGTGAAGTCTCCTCATTTGCATCTCAACCTGGTATTGAGTGAAGGTGATGGGTGGGGGAGGGGTGTCAGGACTCTCACAGGAGGCAACAGCGCCATGTGAAGAGAGAGGCTGGCACAGTGGTGTGGCTCTGGATTCCAGGCTGACTACAGGTGAGGTTGTGGGGGTGGGAGCAGACACTGTGGTGTCGAATCTATTGAAAAACAGATTCAACTCGTTAGCTCTATTCTCACCTCCCTCAGCTCCCCTGCTGTTGGTTGGCCTGAATCCAGTGATGGTCTTCATGCCCCTCCACACCTCTCTCATGCTGTTCTGCTGGAGTTTCCACTCCAGCTTCCTCCTGTAATTGTCCTTAGCCTCTCTGATCTTGTCCTTTAGTAACACCTGGACCTTCCTCACCTCCTCTTTATTGCCCCCTCTGAAAGCCTTCTTCTTGTCGTTGAGGAGGGCTTTGATGTCCTTAGTCACCCACGGCTTGTTATTTGGGTAACAATGAACAGTCTGAGCTGGAACAATGGAGTCGGTGCAGAAAGTTATGTAGTCTGTGATACACTCAGTAAGCTCATTGATGTCCTCGGCGTGAGGCTCACAGAGTGTTTCCCAGTTGGTCACCTCGAAACAGCCCTGTAGTTCCGCTATGGCCTCCTCTGACCACCTCCTAACCGTCCTCGTGGTCACAGGTTCCCTCCTCACAATTGGCACATAGCGGGGGGTGAGGTGAATCAGGTTATGATCTGACCTACCAAGTGGGGGGAAGGAGGAGCTGTATGCATCCTTGACGTTAGCATACAGTAGGTCTAGAATTTTGTGTGTGTGTGTGTGTGTGTGTGTGTGTGTGTGTGTGTGTGTGTGTGTGTGTGTGTGTGTGTGTGTGTGTGTGTGTGTGTGTGTGTGAAGTGCTGATGAAAGTCACCATGGTAACAAGAAGGCAGTTTGTGGACGACAGACATCCTGCAGTATATGCAGGTAGAGCCTTGAGAATAACATTGTTTTATATACACAGCAGCTGTAGAGAGTGCAGAGAGCTGGTCTCATGTGGAAGGATAGATAGGATTGTATTATTTTTTTCAAACTTTACAAACACTGCAGCTCCATGACCCTGTGCTTTGTTTACTGAACTTACCTGCAGTGGAGTGTTTATTTTACGGGCTGGTTGAGTTATGTGTGATTAGGTCTTTTCAGTTTCCTCATCATTATCAGAACTTTACACAGAGACCTAAAATCCAAATCATCAATCCAATGTTTGTCAAATGTCTGTCCAAATCTGTTTGGCTCTTTACTAAAGCCGAGCTCGACATAATAATTTAAATTTAACAAAACAGAAAGTAAGATTGCGCCGTATATTAAAACTGAGGCAAATTTACAGTTTTACACATGCCTCTGTCTAAACCACAATGTTTTCAGCTTTGTTAGAGCTATATAGCTACACATCTGGCAGAGTATTTGAATGTTATGTTACTCCATGTACATTTGTGCATTATCTTTAGACAAAGGACAAGACATCTGGTAGCAAAATGCTTTCTGGGGTTTTTTCCTGGTTAAACCAGCTTTGGCTTCATGCGGTTGGACAGTGCATTTGGTGAAGTTCAGTCTCAGAACCACTTTAATAAAACCTGGCAAACAGAACAGGAAGTCTACATGGCAAACATGGAAAGCTTGCCTTTAGCAAGGTTAACTCCAGGAACACAGCACGACGTTTGGAGCTGATCACAGCCACTCCAGTCGGCCTAGACTGGGTTACTTAATGCTAAAGATTGTATAACATTTAACATTTTTAATCGTCAGTATGTATATATTGTATATTGGTACACATATAAAATTACATCATCAGTTCATTCTGCTTTACAATATGAAAACCTGTACTTGGATATCTACAAAAATAAACTGCCGCTGGAAGAAAGGCTGCATAGATGGCTTAGTGCCTGGTCTTTGAAATGATTTATATTGTTTCCATGGTAATTTGAAACATTTTCATAAAGGCTTTGATAAAGAAATGTTACTGCAGCTCTGTCATTGTATATTACACACATATGGGCTTACTTGCAGCAAAGCTGTTTGATCAGTTGCAAATAAGTGCATACATCATTTTCCAGCTGCTTAGCCAAACTGTAGGGCTCTTCTTTGTTTTCTGTCTCGGTATGTTCGCCCATTTTACTACTGAAAATAAAATAAAAGATTATTATTTGGATTCTCAATTTGCTAAATAAATATGAGATTCATACATTTGTTCACCCTGATCTACACAGACGGCAAATAAAAAAGGATAAGGAGCAGGCACCACCTACCTGCAGCTCCAAGCCATAACCAAACCCCGCAGGAATGAATGTGCATGCTGGATCTAAGAGTCACTGGACATTTGGCTTTACTGCAAGACCAGATCTTTATTCAGTTTGTTTTATTCGGCTTATGATCGATGCATAATTTGGCTAAGACAAGTGTGAATAAAGAAGAACAGCAGGAACTACTTTATGTAACTGGCCTTTCTACGGAGAACTGAGGTGATTTCTTCTTGGTCAGACTGAAAGAAGTATCAGCTTCAGAAAATAATCTTTTCATGCTGTTTTTCTTTCAGATGATAAAAAAAGGGGAAAAGAAATGTCAAATTACCTATCTCAAGTTTCTAAGCAGTGCATTTGAAGATAAAAATCCGACTTTTCAGCAGTGTTGGGACTAACGCGTTATTAAGTAACGCGTTACAGTAACTACGTTATTATTGTGGTAACGAGCACGGTAACTAGTTATTATGCCAAAACCAGGAACGCGTTACTCGTTACTGGGATTTAAATAGGCTCGTTATTCGTTACTTCGTGTGGTGGCTATCGCGGAGCTTCCACAGATTCAATAACATTAGCAAGTGGTGGAGGCCAGCAGGTGGATGAGGGAAAAGGGAGGCAAGAAGAGAGACCCGAAGCGGCCGCCGGTCCGAGTATCAGGTGAACTGAACTTCAGGTAAGAAGTTATAACCTGCAGTGTATCTGAGTCACATATAAATCAAGTTTAGTTGGAGTTTATTTTCATTATGCTGACTTTTTCGTACTGCGTACTAGCTAGCATGACGGAGTTTCTATATAGCTGGGTGGGTGCTATGTTACTGATGTTGAACTTTGTTCATACGGTTAATTATTAGAGTTGCCAACCGTCCCGTAAAAAACAGAATCGTCTCGTATTCAGAGAAAATATTACGGGTTTCGTATTGAGGTGAAAAGGAACAGTTTGTCCCGGACTTCAGCTACAATGAAAAAGACACAAAGCTGGAGTTATTCTGTGTTTACGCTGCACAGCTACCTCTTCTCCTCTCATCCTCTCCCCTCCCTCTCCTGTTTCTACTTCAATCATGAAACTGATCAGTGATCAGCTGATCGGCTTTTCTCTTGTGTTTGTTTATCGCCCACTTTGCGCCAGAAAGAGGAAACCAGCGGATGTCGCGCTAAACAACAGCAGCACGTTTAAGCTTGATCAGCTGTTGTTAGAATTTATTTAATATTACTTTCTAGTATCAGCTGATGTTTGCTGGAGCCACAGCTGTAAAGCTGCTGGTCATGATGTCGGTTTGGATATGTGGTGAGAGGGAAACATGAAGATGAAACCAGGAGATGTCCTTACTGAATCATCAGAGCTGTGATGGAGAAACAGGTTTACCTTTTAGGTGACATGAATGAGTTGAAGTTATGAACTGTTTCTGAGAGACAAATAACACCAGGATCCTTTTTTACGTAGCTGACAGCTGGTAACTGTGCAGGGGCGGGTCTAGCAAAGTGTTGCCAGGGGGGCAGGTAGGGCATTAACAGGGAAAGGGGGGCACAAAGAAATACTTTCTTATTCTCATTTAAAATGTCTCGCTTTTAAAAAAAATAATTATCTGAGTCTTACAACAAACGATTGATAGATTAATGCATATATACCATCAGAACAGTGTACATCACTGTCACAACAGCGTTTGTTTTCATTCAAAGGCTTTATGATTTTTCCTATAATGGTGGGCCGGTCTCTAGTCAAAATGCCCGGGACGATTTTTTTTTTGTCCCAGTCCAGCCCTGTAAGCAGCTCATCTGCAGTCTGGTGTTACCTGCATCTTCCTATTCAGAAGGCAGAATTTCCGAGTTCTGAGTACAATCGAAAGCACCACGACTGCAGTTTTTGTGTTGGATGTAAAAAGCAGGCTAGAATCATGCGGCGGTCAACGACGGTCCAGGCGTGGGATTTCTCTCGTGGAAGTGTGCACATTATTTTTTTCCTTTCTATTGGTAGGTGGCACAGTGCACTGTGGCAAGTAAGCAAGCTAGAAGACTGGCAGGGTATCCAGTTACGGAAGCAACACATTAACAAGAGAATTCTGAGTAAAACCAAAGTTACTTTCCATAGTAACTAGTTACTCTGAAAGTAACGAGTAACTTGAAGTAACTGAGTTACTTTTGATAGAAGTAACTAGTAATGTAACTAAGTTACTAATTTAAAGTAACTTACCCAACACTGCTTTTCAGTGAGTCATGACATGTAATGTCTGTGTCTTACGTGACTATAATGCTGTGATTTAAAGGTGCGTCTGGCAGGAAGTGTCTCATCTCACCTTGTACTCACCTGCATCATCAATAAATGACATCTAGTGTCAGGCAGGTGCTTTCAGACTGAACAAGGAGCTGATTTTTATCTTACTTTTTATCTTACTTTTTATCTTACTTTAATGACTCAGAAAGTTGTTGCCTGGAGACTTTTCCTACATTCTGATTTTAAAACATGTTTAATATGCAGGACTTTGCTTCAAACTTTTCATAATTTTCCTCATGTGTTCCAGATGAATATTTTACTACACGAGAATATCTTTTAAATGAGGTTCTGTTTGCTCAGATGCTGTTTTCAGAGTAAGGCTAATAGAACATCTGAAATGATTTAAAGCTGGCAGATTTTGTCAGCTCTTGCTGAATAGCACATTTTGTGTTTAAACCTTAACAGTAGGCTAATTAAAAGTGTGAACTCACTTATTTTTTGTAACTTATGTCCAAAAGAATATCTTAGCCCTATTTTCCCTCGCGACACATAGGCCTTTGATATTTGCCCAGCGGCACTGGCTGTCCTGTGGTGCTTCCTGTCTCCACTGCATCAGTAGCTGACTGACTAGTATGACTTGGTGCTTAAAGAAATGCAGCTTGGTTTGTTGGCTGATCTCCTTGGAGCTTCGGAGCTTATCCGAACAAAGGTGCTGGACTTTTCTGGTCTTCACATCACCATTTGTCCCACCTTCTTATCCATCGTGCTGCTAAGGCACATGAAAGCTGCGCAGCATCAAGCCAAACAGGTTCTTTGTTGCTGGTGTTGAGTAGGTATAATTACAGGAGCTCAAGGTCAACCACAAAGTGTCCACTGGATCCCTCTTACTGCTGGCAGTAGACTTCATGATCCAGTCATTAACCAGAACAATCTAAATGGATTGTCTCACTCCTCTTTCTCACGTGCACTGTGAATCACTCTGCACGGCATCCCTTTGTGGTGGATGAGGCAGACAGGCTTCTGGGGACGCCTGAGCAGCTTCAGTCAGTCCAAACTGTCAAATGCCTTCTCGTAGTTTACAAAATGAATGTAGAGCAATGTGTTCCAGAGAACATCGTAAAGCTTTAGAAATATCAGACAGCATGAACTCTGTAGATGTCAGAAGATCTTTCCATCCAGTCTTCTGTCAAACCCACATCTTTAATGACAAATATTAAAGGCCTGAAAATGCAGAAGCAAACACGGCTGTGTTGAAGGTGTTTCAAACTTGGGAGGACTGGATGTTAATGAGGTTTTTTTCCATTGACGTTTGGTCCCAAATATAATTTAATATGCTATTAAAAAGGTCACAAAGTTACAGACTTAATGTGTGTATACCTGCAGACAACAAGTCCACAGTAGACTAAGTAGACTGAGGCTAAAGCTATGAATAAAATGATGCATGCATCTGTGGATCCCTGTAGAAGAGAAAAATGAAACATTCTCTTTGCATGTTTAGAGCTAAGCAGACTGAAGTATCCAGAGGAATGTGAAAACGGGATGCATTTTCCTTTTTATATAAATCTATGTGAACGTTCACAGTTCATATTTTCACATTCGCTTTATTGCTACAGTTTTTACCCAACAAGTGAAAAGAAGGTGAAGTCATGTGTTAACTCTCTGAAGTCTGATATGTTTAAAATGCAGAACACGTGTTATTCTTTGTTTAAATTCTGTCTTATCTCACAGCAACAATGAGGGAATTCAGGGAAACATCTCTCTTTTCCCTCTGGAGCCGTTTTTTCTTCTGAAGTATTGTACATGCAGCAGGCTGTTTGTCTCCAGTGACGGTGAAGGCAGGATGCTAATCAGAGCGACTGCTTTACCTCTGGGCCCACTTCAGACATTTATACAGGGTTTTTTTGGCACTGGTTGGGGAGTGAATGAAAAATATGTTACTGTCAGAAGTCCTCTGAGCTAATGGATTCCCCAAACACCGAGGAACAAAAGTACACACAGAGGAAAGAGGAAGAACTCCAGGTCCAACATGGATTTAACTGCTGTGTGTGTGTGTGTGTGTGTGTGTGTGTGTGTGTGTGTGTGTGTGTGTTGTTTTATTTTTTTGTTTTTTGCATTTTAGCTTAAATGATCAGGTTACCGTTATAAACTGTTACGAATATGTTTAAAGACACAGATCCCAACAGTCAAGTCTTTCCTGCTGCCCAGTTATCACCACATTCCTGAACCGCTTATTTTGTCATCTTTGATGTTGTATCAGTCTGACTTTCCTTTATACCCTTTTTGCAGCATAAAATCATTTGCAACTTTTCTTGTTCATTCACTTTTTTCCTTTTGCTTATTTTACATCCTTAAGCAAACCTATCAGCCCGTCTACGATCAACCAGCAGCCGCACTGTGTTCAAACATTTTTCAGCTGCCACCACTATTCATAAAGGCTAAAAGCAGATAAACCGGGGAGATTTCTCCATACTCTTTCTGTTACAAATTATATTTTCTGACATGTATACAGAAAATACAAAGTAATTCTGGCATATTTAAAAACATTAACATTATAAATGAGTTATTTAATTAGTTAATTAAGGATTGGTCATGCTCTCTTTCATCATTAATATGATCAGTCACCATGGTAATAGCCCTTTAAAGAACTGAAAAACTATCAGAGTCAAGATTAGATACAAGTCCTGGTTACGACTTTAATATATAGTTTCCTAAAATTCGCTTGGTTGTTAAAGACACTAGTAGCTGCTAAGTCTTTGAGGATGTTAATCAAATTACGTCTTGTCCTGCACTTATATGTCTTGCGCATGTGTGTTACGGTCCTTCCTCTTTCAAATTCCCTGCATCCACCCACAGTTGGTTTGACTAAACTGTGGTGTCAGGTGACGTGACTCTGGGGGAAAAGAGTGCTAAGACAGAAAAGTGTAGAGCAGCTGAGGGTGAGATGCACTGCAGGGTTATAAAAGTGCACCCCAGGAACGACCCTTAGATCCTGATTATTACAGACAGGAGGGTTGATACAGCTGGAACATCTACCTCTGAACACCTGACAGGCCGTTCGCTCAGGGCAACAGGTTCATCAGCATCACAAATTTTCTTTCTATCGGCTCATGAATTTGAAACATGCAGACTAGCTCCAACCACAGCCTGTAATATACATCTTGAATGTAGCTCAGTGCCCTTTCAGTTTTCACTAAATAAGGAAGTTGGTGATCGTAGCATTCCTAAAAAAAAATGGTTGCAAAAAAAACAATAATTTGTTCTTGGGGGGGGAACAATGTGTCAATTTTCAGCACTTTGACGTCCCTCCACAGACATCCATCACTCGCGAGGCTACAAAACAGAAAGAGCGCAGTCACATCATTTCTATCTGCTTTTCACCACACATTTGGTTGTATTCATCATGTCATAAGAACATTAATTAGGGTTATTTAATTACAAGTAAAACAGAGTATAAATATACAATACTGAATACTGAATATTAATATACTGTGCAGCAGTCTTAAGCCACCCAGTTTTTATATTTTGCTCCCAGTCTTTTTAAAGTCATCTCGTAATATTTCTCTATCTGAAAGCTTTCTCAGCAGATGAAGCAGTGTTGTGTCTACACATAACAGACAAGTTAACAAAGCACTTTGTTACTAGCAGCTTGTGACAAAACATAATTTGTTCCCATTGTTTTCTTTAGTTGAATCTAATAAAAATGTTAAAGGTAACAGTTTCACAGACATGAAATAAGATTTTAGCATCAACAAGGCGATCACCAAAGAGCTGTTAGCTGAAAATGTGGCACATCTCTGCATGCTGTGCAGCGTTCCCTTAAAAATCTGAGGAAGTGGAGGGCAAACAAAGAAACGGCAGGCATAAAAACTATCTACAGCAGATGAACAGCATGTGAAAGTCACGTGCTTAACAAATACGAAAAGAAAATCCAGCAAAGACCTGATACGGAGCCTGAGAGATGCATCAGAGCCTTCAGTTCATCCTTCAACCGAGCGGCTGTCAGGAAGACAGGATCAGGGAGGATCAGGGAGAAAAGACTGAGGTATACCAAATTACACAGAACTGGACTGACAGTCAATGGCAGGGAGTGATGAATCCAAATGAGAAATTTCAGTTTTTTTGAAGCAGTTTTTGATAACTTTAACAAAGATCGGAACGAAAGATATTTCCACAGTACTGTCCTTTTTTTCTTTTAACAAGCTTGGAAATCATTGGGGGATTTTTTTACCTTAAAAAAAGATGTGAAGCTTTGAGAGACACAATCACTGGAGAGTCTGTCCTCTCAGACACGCTGCCATCTGCCAGAAGGGGTTTTCCTGCGAGGCAGAGCTTGTTCTTTTTTAAACACACACCCACACACCAAGAGAGAATTACACTTTCTGCATACTGTATGTATTAACTCATACATACATATCTCAGGGTTGGAGCCTATATCAGACCCGTCATAATGTAAGAGGCGCTGTGGCTTTATGAATAGCACATAGTAGAGAGTGCTTTATATGTCTATATTTTTAACAAAGTGCAGAAAGATCAAAGCAGTGCCGTCTACAGATTGAACATATTTCTAACTTGATGTTTTTGTTGATATATTTATAGCAGAAATCTGTTTGGAAGCTGAAGTACTGTGATGTTTACAGATTGTTAGGAACTAAGAAACAAGAAAGGGATTTTTGGCTTGACAGAGACATTGACAGACATTGAGCTGGAAAGGAGAGCGATGAGTGAGATGAAAAGATGGAAGGAGTACTTTTAGGACTTCATGAATGAGGAAAATGAGAGAAGAGGACAGATGGAGGAAAGTGGATTAGTAAAAAGGAAGTGAGGGAAGCTTTGAAGAGGATGAAGAAAGGTAGCTGGTCCAGCTGAATCTCTGTACTTCCACAGGTGTGAGGACGTCTAGGAGAGTGGTTGTTTAACACAATATTGAAGAATGACAGGATTTCTGAGGAATGGAGAAGAAGTGTTTTATACTGAGTTTCAAGAATAAGAGAGCTGTGGTAACTGCACAAAGCTGATGAGCCACACCGTGAAGATCCAGAAAAGAGTCATGGAAGAAAACAAGTACTGAGAAGGTCAGACGGCACTTCACTCTGTCTTTGTGAAAAAAGGACATAACAGGGAGCCAAGAGAAGAACGGAGGTAGTCACGAGTGGCAGAGAAGTATGTGAGTGTGGTGGACATGGATGAGGACAGGAAGACAGTGGTGAGGTGTACAGTAGGAGTGACAGATGGAGGTTGGATCACATCAGAGATCAGCTCTGAGCTCATTCTTTGTTTGCAGCAGTGATGGACAGGCTCACCGGCAGGAGTGTCTGCAGACGATGACATTGTGACCTGTAGTGAGAGTAGGGAGCAGGTGGTAGAGACGCATTAGAGGTGGAGGTATGAAAAGAAAGCACACCTCCAATACATGAGTTTGAATAAGAGAGAAAGTTTAAATACCTGGGCACAGGAGAGGTGAAGAAGAGAGCAGGCAGACAAAGTTAGAGAGGTGAGGTTTAGATGTTTTGGACATGTGCAGAGGGCAGATAGTGAATATACTGGACAAAATAAGTGAAATAGTGAGCTGCCAGGCATCTTTGAACATAATAAGAAACATCCGGCTCACTCGTGATGGTGATATTTGGATCTCACAGCTGCCCAGCTTCCTGCCCAGGTGATATTACAGCTTATGTGGCAGGAATCCACTGCAGGGTATCGTTTGAAATGGAAATATCAATAAACATCCAAGAGACTAATTAATAATTTCACAAGAGGCAACTCAGTCTCGCAGGAAGCCAATTGCCTCCCCCGGGATTAGACAAGCTCATGTGCAGAACATAACAAGACAGGCGTATTTTTGCTAATACAAACCCTGTTTATAAAATAAGAACGCTGTCAGTCAGAATAAAGCTGGTTACATAATAACAGGCAAAAACAGAATGATGCAGCATCGTGTCAATTTTGAAAACAAAAGTCAGAAATACATTTAATGACTTAAGGTGGTGCCACTTAAAACACACATTTCAAGTAGGATGAAAAGCAGTCGTGTTTTGATCTCCGGTCTAGACTTTCGGGACAGCCGTCCTTGCCTGAGGATTTAAGAGTCTCTGTTTGCTTGTTATGCATGTTCTTGGGCAGTAAGCAGTTACCTCAGGATGTGTGCATTTAGATGAGACAAATCCAGGGACAAGAAGTTGCAAAAAGGCAGACTGTGATGCGGAGCGCAGCGGTTCAGTGTCGACCAAAACTACCAAAAGAAAAGGACAAAAGGATAAAAGCTGTAACATGGAAAACACTTTAAGCTGTTCTAGAGTCATCATTTCAACCTTTACAGACTCAAATTAAATTTCATCCCAGCTTTTTAATTTGATCACCTTACTACAACAAAGTAGCTTAGGGCTTTTTTTCCTACAGACGCATTCATCTTAGCCTTTCAGATAAAGCTGGCAGAAAATACACTGACTGTTTGGAAAAGGAGTAGAAGAAGAAGTAAAATTAGTATGCAGTCTGTGTTCCTGCCTTTGTTGTTCTCCTGGGCCTTGTTGTGTGTGTGATGGCAACATTTCTTCCAAAAATACTGATTTTAGTTAATAAACTTTAACAGCTGTGACAATGAGAAAAAACACATAATGAACATCTGAGGATGCTGAAGCTTTGCTGAAAACAAACAACTGATTAGACCTGCAAGGAATCGAATTGATTACTTCTTCCAAGGCAGTTACGTTTTTTTGTGTGCATGCGTGCATGTCGTTCGCTCTGTAAACACGATAGCTCGAAACGTTTTCAGCAAATTCTGATGAAACTTTGTGGTGGTGTAGCAGGAGGACGTGTTAACGGGCCATTAAAATTTGGTTTACAAATACCAAGTTTGTAAAGGTCAACTTCACAATTTGTTGGTTGAAAACAGACAAAAACTATGATTCTTATAAGTGTGGTGTATGTTAGCAACATTTGGAAAGTATTGTATAACTAATTAAAATATGTCCCATTTGACCTCTGACCTCTCAGTAGATTGATCTGAATCTGATCTGGTCAAAATGATAATAATCCTATGAAGCTATTTAAAACTATATTTCTTACTGTCATTGTCTGCACTGGCAACAGAGGCATACAGGGAATGATATATGGAGATTCAAAATATCACATGACCTTGAACCTCTGACCTCTTTTTCAAGGTCAAATAAGATCAAATTTTCTTAAAATGTGTTTGATCTTTAAAACTTAAAGATTCCTTTGGTTGTATCGCTGACAGTTAGGAAATGATACTGCTACAAGAGGATTCTAAGTATCACATTATACTTTGTATCCAAATATCATTCCACATTTGACCTCTGACCCCTGATCTGCCTTTTATATTTCACACCTGTCAGTTATGTCAAGTATAATAAAATGGATACTCCAGCTTCCTGCCACAGTTCAAAGACACTCGGTTAGTGGAGTTGAGTTAACTGGCGATTATAAATTTCCCAGAGGTGTAGCTGTGTGTCTCTCTGTGTCAGGCCTGTGTCAGATTGGAAACCTGTCCAGGGTGCATCCTGCTTCTCGCCCTATGGTAGCTGTTCTATAGTTGTGTCTACTGAAAATCTCAGATGAGTTCAAATCCCAGTGACTTTGGCCTGAAGGTCAGATCACTGATTTGTAGCACTAGTGGCACATTTCACATTAGCCTCCACTAGAAGCAGCACCATGAACGCTCCTATAAAAGGGCTACAAGAATCACAAAGGTCATAAACTGTTAATTTACTTCCTCTTGCTTCCTTTCGCCGTGAGCTTTGTCTCCTTGTCGTTCAGCGGCTCCAGCAATCTACAGTAAAAATTACCCCACGTCGTATAGTCGCTTTCACGCCGCGGAAAGCTGCTCGCTATTGATAGACGATAAAGACCGAGCCGTCCTTCCTGCTCCTTGATTCTCTCCCCTCCGTCTCACCCTGAGTAATATTCCAGCTGCAGAGTGAGAAGTGCTGACTCTTAATGGGTTATTATAGTTTAATTAAAACACAGCTGTTAAATCTGCCTCCTGGCCAGACTGTCAATGAACGACCTCAATAACAGCATCAATCTTCGATCTCAATCGAAGAAGTCACCGTGTCTGCAGAGCTGCTGGTTGTGTGAAACCTTTTGTAAGACCAAACACTACTGATTAAAGGATTGCACTGAAAGTGAAGTTTCAGTTTTCAGTGCTACTGCACTAACATTGTTTTTACCTATTTCACAGTTTGGGAAAGTGTAGGAGTTGAATTTGATGAACAGTCCTGCTTCTGTTTATGCTTTCAGTAAAATGCTTTAAAGACCGATCGATTCTTTGGTCTTGATAATCTTTTTTGTATTAATGAGCTGCTTTCAGAAGTCAGGAGGGATTTTGTTACATTACATTTCTGAAGCAAGTTTGCATGACTGATACAAGTGAAGCTAATGAGCAGATTGCAGGACATTCCTGTTGTAGAGAACTACATTCTTATCCACTGTGATGTGTGTGTCAGGGTGTGTGTCATGTGGTGTACAGTTTTAATGGGAGCCAGCAGAGCTGTTTTTGTTTAAGAAAGCATCACCCACCCAGTCTAATCTCATTATAGCCTAATAAAGTGGTTTGTAGCTGCAATGGCTGATGACTGATGTAGTCATTTTAAGCTAAGTGATGATGTACACAATGCTGGCAGAGGACTGATAATCAACTTGTCCAAAGCTGATGATGCACTGGCTCCTGACAAATTGGCTCTTGCATTGTTTTTTTTATTTAAATGTCTTTCTGACATTAAAAACAAGCAGAGACATAGTTCAAGGTGAACATTCACAAGAACAGCAGGAGGCAACCATTCACTGTATGAATGTTTTTTAGACATATTTAGAGCTCTGATTTGTAGTACTTGTGTCTTGTTTTTGTTTTTAAGGTGCATTTCCATTATCTGCTGTTCTGCAAATATCAGAGGTTGGTGCATAGCACTCACTCCAGTCAGTTGCATTACAATTTATCACTGAATGCATGTTGGCTGCATTTAAAGGTTTTCAAATCCAGTTTGGACGCACCTTCTCATTTAATGTTTTTTCTTTATTTTTACTACTTTCTACACTGTAGATACAAACTGAAGACATCAGATATATGAAGCAAGATAAATGGAGCAAAGAAACAATCGATAAATAACTCTAAATGTGTCTCATAGTTTATATTCCCCAAAGTAGCCACGCTTTGCTTTGTTGACAGCGCTACAAACCCTCGGCCTTCTCTCAATGAGCTTCATGACGTATTCACCTGGAATGGTTTCACGTCACAGCTGTGCCTGTCAGGCTTCATTTGTGGAGCTTCTTGCCTTCTTAATGGGGTTGGGACCATCAGTTGTGTTGTGCAGCAGTCAGGTTGGTGCACAGCTGACAGCCCTACTTGAGAACTGTTAGAATTCATATTATTGCAAGAGCCAATCTGCGAAGTAAAGAGAAACAAAACTATAAGAACTGAGGGTCACTTCTTAAAGTAATCATGGACTAAAACGTTGCTAAAAATGTTGAACGTGTCCACAAGTGCAGCTGCAAAAACCATCAAGCACTGCGACGAAGTTGACTGCCAAAATTTGAGATCCTTGGTTCCACTCGCCGTGTCTTTGTGTGACACAGAAAAGGTGAACAGATGGTCTCTACATGCATGGTTCCCACTGTGGAGCATGGAGGAGGAGGTGTGGTGGTGTGGGGGGGCTTTGCTGGTGACACTGTTGGGGATTTATTCAAAGTTGAAGGTGCACTGAACCAGCATGGCTACCACAGCATCCTGCAGCGACACGCCATCCCATCAGGTTTGTGTTTATTTGGACCATCATTTATTTTTCAACAGGACAATGACCCCAAACACACCTCCAGGCTGTGTGAGGCAAAAGTGCAACAAGTGCTCAGCACCTCTGTGAACTCCTCCAAGACTGCTGCAAAACCCTTTCAGGTGACGACCTCATGAAGCTCATTGAGGGAATGCCAAGAGTGTGAAAGCAGTAATCAAAGCAAAGGGTGGCTGTTTGAAAAAATCTAAAAAAATAAAACGTGTTTTGAGACATTTCACTTTTTTTTTTGTTTACATAATTCATATGTGTTCATTCATAGTTTTGATGCCTTCAGTGAGAATCTACAATGTAAACAGGCTTTAAAAACATAGAAAACCCATTAAATGAGGTGTGTCCAAACTTCTATCTTTCATTTAATGAAATAAATTTCTTGATCTCTTTTTTATTCATTATTGAATGAGGACGTCCTGAAAACAGGAGAGCGGTAAGTGACACACAAACAAGCTGACACAGGCAAATCAAGCTGAATGTATTTTACTTTTCAACAAGAGAAGCATGCTCAGGCTGTTATTGTCACATAACACATTACGGTTAAATGAATAGGAGCACGTCTGCATCTGATTTGCCGACTGATTTTTCTCTGTGAACAATTAAGTCACAACTCATAAGGTTTGGTTATGAGTAAAGCCAAAGGGTTGTGTTCTCTTCAGTGTTTCATGTGACAGATCAAAGGATGAGTTCATGTTCAAGATATTCAGTCAAGTGCCTGAGGTCTGAGTTTGTGTCAGTGAAACATCAAGGTTGCTGTGCTGAGGCCTCTAGAGCTGATGTTTGGTTGCACAGTTGGGGGTCCTTTCCTTTGAAGCTCCTGCATGGATCTGTTGATTGTAAATCCTCCACCTAATGTCATTGTGCTTCACTGTATGAGTTCTTTTCCATCATACCTGTGATGTAGCCGTGATGAGCTCTCATGGTGAAGCAAGGATGTGACAAAAATGACAGCGCGGCACCGTTTCCGGCCTGGAGACTCAGCGCAGGCACTTCTGCAGATGCAAGCTTGTTGAGGTCACTGGTCTTTTTAATTTGCACTTGTCTTGAGTTTGTCATATTAATAGAAATGTGTGCCGTCAGGCTCTCTCTCCATCCAGCTTCTCTAATTTATTCATCTGTTCTACTGTGCATATTCTTTCGTTCACTCTGGCTTCGTGTCTGTCATTATGTCCTGTGTCTGAGGGAAAATACCAGCTTATTCTGAAGAAAATGAACTGTCTAAGTGGAAACAGTTTTCTGAATGAAAATGAAAATGAAACTTATACTTCATCACACTTTATGTCAATCAGTGTCTTAAGATGAGTGCAAGATTTTTGCTCCATATCACAGAGCTCAAGTGTTGTTATCTCTGCTGTCTTCCTAGAAGGCTTTCTCTGAATGTGACACGTCATTAAATCTGGACTGGAGCAGCACATTAACTGCTGCTGCACGTTGTAGAATAGCACAAAAGTTTGCAAGTTAACACAAATTTTATTTGCAAAAGTATTCCAGAAACAAATCTACCCCTGTGCCCACTCTGGGGCTTTGCTTTGAAGCCAAGCAGTCATGTTTCTTTTTCTTTTTTTAGAACAGGACGACGTGTCCAAGCAGCAACGGTTTCAATATCTCTCCCTGGAAAAGATGATGAAACCATGGAATGGACTGATGCTTGCCTTAAACAAAAGACTTTACCCTAAATTTGACACAATTGATGAAAATGGTAGTAATGCATGTCAGGAGGGGGTTTTGCTGGTAAATAGCACCCAGAAATAAAAGCTTAATTCTAGCAGAATTGGAGGAGCCGGAGTTCGGAGCGTATTTCATCTCATATTTGAGTGAAGACAGATTTTTACAAAGCCAATATGTTATTGTCTGGCGAGCGTCCTCCAAATGGCACATTCAACACTTGAAGCATCGTTGAAAGCCTTTTTTGAGGAGGAATATTGGCTTTTATCAGAAGACAACTTTTTGCATTCAGAGCAGAGGTGTCAGACTCATTTTAGTTAATACGCCACATGCTGCCCATATCGATCTAAAACGAGCCAGAGCAGTGAAAGAGCTGCATGAAAACACCACTCCAAAGTTTTCACAGTGTTCACTGTAAAGAAATACATTTTTGAAATGTTCTCCTGGGCCAAGATTGTAAAAAAATATAGGCTATATATATTTGAAAAGCTTTTGGATCACTGCCTGGTCTTAATTTCATCGTGTGATTTGTTTTCATTTTGGGATGCTCGTACGGGAGAAAAGATCGTCTACGATCGTCCCGCGGTGCCGGCCATGGACCGGTCTGTGAGAGTTGAAGCTCGGGTGTGAAATTTATGGTTTTTGGGGTTCTTATCATTAACTCGGTTTCCCTGGGCCTTTACCGTGTTGTAGTTGTGTGTCTTATTTTGAAAGAAATATTTACCTGTTACCATAGCGACCAAATAGCATTAAGGGGAGGAGGACGCTGCTAAAGTTACACAATTAAACTGAATTCGCGATTGTTATTATATTTACAAAATACCACAGTTTTTGTCTTGGTCGTGTCATTTTATTTTGTTGTATTTATCCGGGACACATTAAAGGCCGGTCCGTGAAAATATTGTTGGACATTAAAGCGGTCGGTTGTGGACCGCTGATAAACCACCTGGGTTTTGGAGTTTCAGTTAGTATGAAGTGAAGCTGCAGTGCTGCCGCTGTCTCTGAGAAACCTTTGGTAACAAGCTTAATGTGGGGGTGTTATTTTAGTAATTCTAGGTTTTGGGTGGAAGCATGAATAAGTGCAACCCAGCATGGATCCACATGTTTGTGTTTTGCTTTTCTTTCCTTCAGTGTAAGCAGAACCGTCTCAGCACAGCAGAGAGGCATTTAAACTAAAGTTAAAAAATGTCCTTCAAGTTATTTATTATTTTTCGGATACAAACTACAGAGAAGCAAAAATGGTTTATGCAATAAATCGAGTGCTTCTCTACAGTGACCCAGAGAGGTCAACACACTTAATGAAAGACCAGAAATTAGAAAAATGCTGCAAAAGCTCAAAACATGACAGATGTGTTTTTATAAGGTGATGGAAGTGACGAGTTAACAGTAACCAGCAAATGGCAAACTTTTATCGACAGTAGTGATTTGTAAAGTGTGGGCCACCTGGTGGGCAGTGACGGTACTGCAGGTGGGCTTCAGAACAGAAATACAGCTTAAAGGTATGTACAGTTACATATTTCTATAAATGATTTTATTTATATAAAAAGTGAATTAAAACGTGTAATAGCAGGTGGTTAGTCTGTGATATTACTCATTAGTCTGACATAAATTTACTGTTGATTTTAAAGTTTATGTCCCAGTAGCAGCTGGGTCACACATTGGACTGAAACCTTTGCATATGACTGGGTAGAAATTCCTAGTTTCTAGCCAACAAGTGGTAACAGCTCTCTTTACTTTAGGAATGGCTGATTGTAAATAATGCAGTCAAAATACACATTACCTTGCATCTTTTTCTCCCTGTCCTGGGTCTACCCCGAGCCCTGCTCCCAGTAGGACGTGTCTAGAACAACTCACTTAGGAGGTGCTCAGGAGACGTCGTATTCAGATCCTCAAGCCACCTCAACTGGCTCCTATCATTGTGGAGCATTCTTCTAATTGCTGGTGTTTTCTTGAGTTGCAGTGCATTTGACCTCTTGGGGCCACCGTACAGAAGCTAGAAGCGAAAGCAGTCTGTGGCTGTTCTAATGTGAAATAGGGAAAGATTAGAAAATCTATAAATACTGGTAACCACATGTTCATCTAAATTTGAGAGCACTGAAAACCTGAGCAGGATAACTGGCGGGGAAAAACCAGCCATGCTGTGCTTCTGTTTTTCTGTATTACCACCAGCCAGTTCTGCAGGGTGTGCGCACACGGGTGCTCTCAAGATTAAAATTAAGATGATAATATACAGTGTGATGTTTTAACCACAAGTACTAAAGTTTCTGTCCCATTAAAACAGTGTAATTATAAAAACACTAACACACGCTAATGATGTACTTTCAGAACTTCAGAGAAATCTCTGCTGCCCCAAGGCAATAATCCATCATTTTAGCTGAATAAATGTAACATCTGCGCAGCCTGATTCAATTATTTTTCAAGAGCAAACTGTCCGACGGCACTAATGTGACATCAAGGTCTGCCCTCAATGTCATTTCCTCTTTAAAAACGTGTCCTTACCTGTGGTGACTGTAATCCATCCTTTTAAAGCACTTTTTCAGTTTCTTTGGAGCATCAGAAACTTTTCTTGGATGCTTTGAGGTTTCAATTATTTTACAGCTGTGTTAACTACTAAAATGTCTTCAACTTCTTCTTCTCTGGTGCCTTTTCTGTTAATCAGTGTAATAAAGTTGACACACTTGATAATGAAGTATGCTGTTTTACACAAGTCACCAGAGATCAAATCTCCTGCCAACAAATTACCGTCCCATATCCCAAAAGTCTGAACCCATGTAAAATGTACATTAAAGACAATGATTTGCAAATCTCATAAACCCGGATTTTATTCAAGATAGAACAAAGAAAAAGTATAAAATGTGTAAACATTTCACTGTTTCCTGAAGAATATTTGCTCCTTTTGATATTTGGGAAAACGGTAATAAAAAGAAACAGTTTTAGGAACATTTTGCACCTAATCAGGTTAAATGGCATCAAGTCAGAAACCCTACTGAGAATAAAAAAAGAACATAGAGAGCATCACCTATCTGCAAAAAGGACTGCATCTATAAACTGTGGAACAATTTCAAAATGATGTTAAATAATGTTAAAATTGCAAAGACTGAATATCTCATCATCAGCAGTGTGAGAGTTGATCAGAAAGTCAGTCCTGGATGCCCGTGAATCATGGACATCAGCTCATCATGGGCTCAGGAAATGTTTGCAAATGCAGGTTAAAGCTGAGTCATACAAAGAAGCAGCCATGTGTGAACATGATGCAGAAACACCGCTGTCTTCTCTGGGGCAAAGCTCATTTCAAATTCATAAATGACCTGGACCAACGGGGAGTAGAAGAAGAATAGATGTGAAGAGAAGGGGTCCAAACACAGAACCTTGTGGCACACCATGGTTTACTGGGGCAGGAGTGGATCAGGAGCCTCCCACTGGTGACAAGAGAGATGGAACTGAAACTAGGAGAATACAGTACCAGTGAAGCCAAGACAGTTGGACAGATGTGACAGAAGGATGGTGAGAGAAAGGTTGATAAAGGCTCCAAAGGTCCAGGATAGGGATGCTGATGTGGTCAGAGTCAGCAGGAATGAGAAGCTTTTAGTTATTTTGGTAAAGTCTGAGCACTGCAGTGTGTATGGAAGCCATACTGGAAGGGTTCAGAGAGCCCTTATTGGTAACAGAAAGACAGACGGGAGAGATGGAAACTGAGGATGCTGTGAAGCCCAAAATGCCCAAACTAATTTCATCTGAATTTAACCTGTCAATAAACTAATTGTTGACTGTTGCCTGCAGTTAGGTTATAAATGAGCCTTCATATTGTGAGTGACAGAGCAGAGCAAATGAAGAGCTGAGGAGGAAGATTAAGGAAGCTAAGCAGACAACAAAACAACAGCTGAATCATAATGAAGGAAACTTCCTGTAAACGTTTCCTCTCCAGTAGGTGTGTGTGGCAAAAACAGCATAAAGGACTGAAAAAAACCCTGAAAATGTGAAGATCAGTGTAATAAAAAAACTTAAAAAAAAGGATTTTCAGTCTTAAAAGTGTCTCCTACCATGAATTTGTCACCCTATGACTAGTCCTACAACCTTTCGTTGTTTTTATGTTTGGAGGAAGTGGCCCACTGTGTGGTGAGAGTAATGTAAAGTTGTGTGCGTCATTTACAGCCCATTAATTTTTGTTCTTTCTATCACGGTTGGCTTTGATTTTATTGTAATTTTGCACTTGTAATCACTACATTGTAATTTCCTTAATTAATTAATTAATATAAATATAGTAGAAAGACATCCTGCTGCAGCAGGCTTGATTTTCAGTGCTTTTGTACAAAATACTTTAAAAGTTCAGTTCAGTCCTTTTATTGAAACAGCTCGGTTGTTTCAGGGTCAAAGACATCAATATAACAATTCCACATACAGACAAAGGGCGAACCTGCACTATTGTCAGAAGGTAGTTCCTTTGTGCTTCAAGCCACTGTATAAAAACTGCACACTTAATTATGTCACTACTGTAAATGGAGAATCAAACCGAGGCTCAAATGCACATTTCTAAAAGAAACGTGCAAACTGAAGGTCGTCCTGCAAATCATTCAGGTCCTAAACCTTGCACTCTGTTGTTGTTTGTCCTTTGTAGTTACAGAACATTGAACCTTGAAATAGCTGTGTTGTAAGAACAACCATGAATTTATTGTTAAATCGGTCACAAAATGTTCCTCTTCTTGAATGCTTCCCTGTCAGTGTTGTGTTCATACAACAGTGAAATATCCTGACGTCAGCAGGCAAACACATACTGATTAAGATGTGACCGATCACTCGTACACTGCGATTAATCACCAGGTTTCCTCCGGTGAAGGGACACAATGTCCTAATAATACAGTTTATTTTTATAGAGCTTATACTCATCCTCTCTGCGGGTATACCTTGTTTTTGTTACTCCCAACCTGCCACACAATGAGCTTCCAATTTTAACACATTAAAGAGAATGAGCTGGTTTTTTCTTTGTTTGTTTTTGTTTTTTATGAGGCTGTGTCAGTTCTCATCATGAAAGAAAAAATGATGAGCGTCAACACTCGACAACAAAGCTTCAGCGTCTGGAAAGTTCAATCAGTGCAAAAATGCTTTAAACCTGCATTCTTTCTCATGGCCAGCAGGAGGCAGCGACTCTGGTTGCAGGAATAAGTCAGATTGTTTAGAAGTCTATAGGAAAAAAAATCTGTGGCTCCTTTAAAGTGTGCCCTCGATCATCACGTTTTTCATGTGTTCATGGTCTCTGATCACTAGCTTTAAAGGCCTTTCACACACAGGATCTGTGTGAATATGTTGAGTGTTAAAAATTCAGTTGATCCGCAGACGTTCGGATGAATTTGCAGCATTTATTTTTTCTGACCAAGGTTGATGTTTTTTTGTTTTGTTTTGTCGAATGCAAATAAGCAAATCTGACCAATCAGACCGCTGCATTTGTCCACAAATGTGCTTGTAGTTCAAAATGCACACCAGTACTGAATGTACAAACCCAGACACACAGCTAGAAGGACTGTGTTATTCGTGTGGGTGGATCCTGCTCTCGCTCCCCAACTCAAGTGTCACCTCTCTTCTCCTGTGGAGCCTGTGCTCATGTTCAGCCACTGAAATCTGCCCGGTTACAACCTGTACTCTGTGCTAAAAGACACCCATCACATCAGTAACACTGCTAAAGGTCCACATGCCACTCCAGGATTAAAATGAGCCTTTTACAATTTAGTTTTTTTTAGTTAGTTAGTTAGTAGGTTAGTTACTTTGTTATTTAGGGTTTTTTTTAACTGAGGAACACTACATGATCATTTAGCAACATCTAAATCACGAGGTGACTAACGGGCGCCATAACTTACTGAATGAGATCCATGTTGTATTCAACATGACTTGAAAGTAGTGACTGACACCATTTGCCATGAAGAAGATGTTTAGTGAGGTCATAGAGCTGAGAGCCATCATTTGCACAAACGTCTGCATAACTGGACTTCTTTTTGCAGCCAGAGGAGTCGCCCCCTGCTGGCCATAAAGAAGAATGCAAGGTTCATGCCCTTGCCTTCACTGTCAGGACATGGCAGCTGCCTCCTCCTTTTTTGTTGTATACATCCTATGCAGTGATGGGAATAACGGCGTTACTTTTTTCAGTAACGAGTAATCTAATTACTATTTCTATCGTTACAACGCCGTTACCGTTACTAACAAGAAAATGCGGTCGCGTTACTATTTTTCAACAAACAGACGGTTGAAGTTGTCTTCAGGTTACCGCATCTTATATCAGCTGCGCGGAAGTTGCTGTCTATGTAAGTAATCTGGGCGCTACAGCTACAGCTTGCTAAGAGGCAAAACGATCGCATGAGTGCTGCTGTTTGACTGAGGAAGAATAAAGTAGTCGTGGTAAGCCGATCACATGACCACTTAGAGACAAAGCAACAAGGTGATATTTACCAGTTTATAAATTGTGTTGATAGGCCACGTAAAACCAGAGTCATGATAAACAAGATATACGCGGCGTTTTTTCCTCAATAGTTTCGTCACGTTTACTGTCTAAGGACAGCGCAGCGAGACCTCTCTGCTTATGAGCAAAAAACAGCCCTTTCGTGTTGATGGAAAAATGCACCATGTCGACCAATCAAAAAATGATATGGCAACATGACATTTGTTTGGAAGTTTTAGGAGTGACGTGTTGTCTTGTGTAGTTAGCGTGTGGTGTTGTGGATAGTTTTGTGTTGTGTGTCAGAACAATGAGGCGACTGCTGTCTCCAGGTAGAAACAGGAGTGATACACCTGCTGCTGTCAGACCTGCAGGTATCAGGCTGTGATGTTGTTTGCAAAACTTGTGCATATAATTTTAAAATTGTCAATTTATATTTGCATTTAAAGTTATGAAATATGATCCAATAAACATGTTTGTGGTTGTTACAGTAAAAAATATAACTTTTTCTATTCGGATTTTATGTTTTTTGTCTGATTTTAGATCAATTGTGTTAGTACAGTATGTCAAAATGAAAACATAGCTGTAAATTCAGACACGTGAGGTTGTGCTGAAAAGAATGATACCAAACAAGGCAAAGGAAATAGTTTTTAAAGGTGAAATGTAGAGGAAACATCAAAAGTAGTCAATTATACCCTGGACCAGGGGCGATTCTAGGATCAGAGCTTTGGGGGTGCTGAGCACCCAGAGAGCTGCTCAGCCAGCCAAGGTAAACTTTACTCGTCACGATGAGACTTCTTCCCCGTGTCTGTCAGTCCCTGCATCCTTAAATGTCTGTTTCCTTTCTCTGTCTCCTTGGTGCATTTAAACCCCTGTTCCTCCCTGTCCTCGTCATCTGTTGTCTTCGTCTCCGTTATCAGTCATCATAATTTTACCATCTCTGTGCAAGTCTGCAAATTTCTTTATTAAATCATAAGATTCTTAAATTCATCAAGTCTCTCTGTGCCTGGGTCCTCACCACAAAACATGACATCACTGTTTTGTGCATTTTAACAAAATTTAATCCCCACATTTGTGAAAGAAAAGCAAAACACTTCTTTGAAAAGTCTGTAACAAAACCATCAAATCTGATAAAGGTTTAAATGCTGCAAAAGAAGAATTTAATCTCCTTAATTACTGCGGGAGAATAATGAATGATGCTCAAAGTGAGTAAAAAGTAAACTGAGTAAGAAATCATTGGGGGTGCTTTGATTCATTTTTGGGGTGCTGAAGTACCCCCTGCTCTTTCCAGGCATTTCCAGTATGAAAATACCTGTAGTGTGTGAAGTGTGAAGGAAATTAACTAATAAATACTAACTCTGATATAGTGCCAGTGCTAGTAGATACTGAGATTTCAAACTGTGACCTGTTGGTTTCTGTCTGATCTGCACAGTTTTTGCCGTCACACCATGACCAGGTTTGTGATAAAGTTACTGTTACATCCATGTTTGCTGGGCTGATGTGAGCACTTTCTAGAAATGTCCTCTTTCATCTGAAAGAAGGTTCATGTCAAGCTATGATTTAAGTCTATTAATCTATTCATTTAATGGACTTTTTCCTGTCTCTTTCACTTGGCAGCACACTACCACAATTGCTCACCCAGCAATTTAACATAAATTATAGTCTTCAGCTACAAGTCTTGTCAGAATAAGTCTAGCTGTATTTTTTACCTATTTTCCCTTCAACCTACTTCCAGCTGAATGCAGCTTCATCCTCACCGGTGCTTTTTATCTCTACCACAGCTCTTTATAGCCCCCTAGTGGAAACAGTGAGCAGTTACCTTTTTATAACCTCTGACACAGTATCAAAGTTGACGTGAAATCATGCTTTTCATGTAATTCTGTAATTATCTCTGCATGTCTGCTAATGAACTGGAATGCCCTGATTACATGGGAGAGCAGGAATCACACATTGCTGATTAGTGCTTTGTTTTGATGGTGTTTCTAAATGCTGATGTGGTGGATAAGCTGCAGCGCCTCTTACACTCTGTGTAGAATAATTAGCTGACATCTGAGAGCACTTTTGGCCTTTTGTTACAGAACCAGCGGGAGCTTCGAAGCTGCTCTGAAAATGACCTGCAGATATTTTAAACTGTAGCTGAAGTGACAGAATAGAATAGCCCTCTATTGTCATCGTACATGAACAATGACATTATGTTGTTGTTTACGGTCAGAAGACAGTTTTGGAAGAAGACAGAGCAAAGACAGGCTGTGGAAGAGAGCCAGAGATTGATAACAACTAATGGTTAGATGCAGAGTGGTGTGTAAACACATGGTGAGCAAAAAGGTGAGTGAAGAAGCATCTCTTCTTCTGCATCTTCCTGTGCTGATTGGGTCTTTTTACACTTTTCAGTATTGTTCTCTTGTCAGCACATACTGTTTTGAACTTTGATAACTAAGAAAAACTGTACCACCAAGTGCAGTATTTACAGTATTATGAAACTTTTAAATTAGATAGCCAACAACTACTACTAAGCCTTCAAAAGTAGACACACACACACACACACACACACACACACACACTGCTCTTTTATTGAAACATCTGTACTATATGTCTGTGAAGGTTCTCAGTCATCCAGGTCATCGTAGTCAAAGGAGCTTGTAAAGAAAAGCGTCTGGACTTCTTTAAGTAGCTTGAAGACGTTTCACCTCTCATCCGAGAAGCTTCTTCAGTTCTAAGGTCAAATGGTGGAGAGTCCCAGATATAAACCCAGTGGGAGTTTCCCCCCACAGAGGGACAAAAGGACCCCCTGATGATCCTCTAATCACATGAGCCAAGGTGTGAAAGCGGGTGTGGGTCCCAATCAGCCAGGGTTTCAGGTGAGCTCATTGTGAAACCTGGCCCCACCTTATCATGTGATTTCCTGAGGTCAGATGTCCCAGGATGTGAGTGGGCGTTAAGGCGTCTGGGGAGGGAACTCAAAACTGGATTATAGATGGCAGACAGTTGGTGTCGTAAACCCCCGCCTCTGTTCAAAGATGGTCGCTCACAGTGGACATAGATGCTTCTTTCACTCCTCTTTCAAACCATCTGTCCTCTCTGTCCAAAATGTGAACATTGGTATCCTCGAAAGAGTGACCTTTGACCTTTAGATGCAGATGGACTGCTGAGTCTTGTCCTGTGCAGGTGGCTCTTCTGTGTTGTGCCATGCGCTTGTGAAGTGGCTGTTTGGTCTCTCCGATGTAGAGGTCTGGGCATTCCTCGCTGCACTGTACAGCATACACCACATTGTTAAGTCTGTGTTTTGGAGTTTTGTCTTTCGGGTGAACCAGTTTCTGTCTGAGTGTGTTACAACGCCATTACCGTTACTAACAAGAAAACGCGGTTGCGTTACTATTTTTGTGTGTTGCTGGGTCTGAAAGGCACCAGGATGTCATGCTTGGAGAAAACTCTCCTGAGTTTTTTCTGATACACCGGCTACATAGGGGATGACAATGTTGTTGCGTCTGTCCTTCTTATCCTCCCTCGCTGGTGTCTGATCTTCTTTTCTGTGCTATAGTATTCAGTACCGTTCAGCTGACAGTAGAGGGAGTTACATAATCAGTAATGGTGAGTAAAATCAAAAACCTGTGCAAAGAGGACCCGTCCAGCACCATCATATCATATATATTTTTACAGACTATTATTTTAAGGTGTTTTCTAGTGAGTGCTTTAAGTCTGCCAGCTTCTTGGTGCATTGCATTATGGGGGATATAGTCCATGAGCACTTGTAATTCAAGTAAATTTACATGTCTAACTGATGAATGTCCTTGAACTTTTTATGTGTCTTAAAGAGATTAAAAGAGATTTTTTTAACTAATGTTCAAAAGGCAAAAATGCAAAATCATTAATTGTCCATCAATCAGTAACCACTCACCTCAGACTTTTTTTATCCAGAGTAAAAGTGGTTTCTGATGATTGTTCTGAAGGAAGGTTTAAAGTGCAGTGACTCAGTTATTCAGGTTTCACTTGTTTGTTAAATCACAAAATAGTGACTTAAATTTACTTTAACATAAATAATCCTCAAATAGTTTCAGTTCATAAATGTGACATTAAATTTAATTATGCTGGCTTTTTAATATGGAACACTTTAATTATCCCCAACATCAGACTGACGAGCACTCGAGTGCTGTTTGATAATTCTCTTTATTTCCAATATACATTTCATTTGAAAAATATAAATTCTAAAATAAACAATTTCACCTATTCTAAAAAGTCACAAAATGTTAATAATAATAAAAAAAATTGCATCAGTATTCCGAACACTAGGATTAACAGAAGATTTTCACGTCGTGTTGTAGGTTTTTGTCCGACACACTTACACAGAATCACACTTTAAACGAACCACTCCCCACAGAAGATGTCCCGGGCGCTGACTCACATTCGTTTCCACTCGCCGCTGCTGACAGCTGTAAATACTGAGGTGGAATATTAAGTATGTCGTGACTCTTATCTGCGTGAATTACAGAGGAAGAGGAGGGCGTGTTTATTCACGTCTTTGAAATCTCTACCGTGGCGATCCGTGCAGAGGCCCGGTGGTTTCAAATTTAAATGAAAAAAGTGAGAAAGTGCTTCAGTGCACCCATTAGAGTTTCAGTGGGGAGATGGTGTAGATCGCTGTACTGGAGTTAAAAGATAACCGTGGGTTATTTTTAACCTTTTAATGTGGGTCATGCCAACTTTGAGCTCCATCTTCACCACAGAAACAAAACAAAACAAAAACAGCATGTAAAAGCTTTTTGTGTCTATTGTTTGGATCAAACTGCAAGAGAGTGTCGTTCAACATTTAAAGTGGCTCTTTTGTTCAGTCTTTTTTTTTTTCTTTGCTTATGAGAGTCATCATGAACTGAGGGGCTACAGTAATGACTACTGTAAGATAAATATGCATTATTTATCTTACCGTGCAAAGGTAATCTGTATTCCCCAGGAATAAGTATGTTAAAGATGCACAGGGTCTACATCCACCTGTATGTCCTGCTATCTGATGGAGTTATTAACATAAGAAAATATAAATTTTGATGGGAAATTATATAACAAAGCTGCTAAAGTAAAATGCATGTCAGGTGAAAGTGGGTGTACAGCAGCTCTTTTTACTTAATTACCTGTACGAGGAGCAGAGCACTTTGCTTTCAGTTGTTTCAGTGAGATGCTTACTGCAGTTTGGGGGAAATTGTAAAATGTTTTTGCACTGAAGAAAAGAACATTTTTCTTTGTATATACCAAGAAACCTGCAGCTGATGCATAATGGGTCAGCTACAATTTTTTGTTTTTTCAAACAACCTTTGGAGCTTGTATTTCTCTAAATACAACTTCTGTTTCCTGCCTGATTACTACAACAGAAGTGAAGAGTTCAAAGTTAGCACGACCCACACAGCAGCCACATACATGTAATATAAGTTCACATAAACCTGAATTATCCTTTATAACTGGCCAAAAACAGACGAGCAGTCAGAGAGATGCACGTGGTCATTCTGTGGGAAACAGTCTGAAGTTAAAACATTGGAGCAAATATGGAGTTTGTGCATCTTCTGCCTCACTGACATGATGTTTTAACAACTGTTTAAAGGATGTGTGTGGGTTAAACATAACACTCACATGCCCTGTTCTTCCCCTCTATAGTGGCTATAACAGGACAATTTTTATTATGGGGGCCAAAATTAAAATGCTTTGCCTGGTAATTAGAAATTTGAGTTAGAGTGAAGAAAACTGAGTCAAACACTGACCAGCAATCAGAGATTCAAAGACATGTTTGACAGCTGACGTGCGCACGGGTCTTTGTGTGGATTTGAAGAAGATAGGATTGCATAACAACGACCAATAAGTCTCTGAATTTAAGCACAGATGGCATGTGACCGTTGTATTACAGCCCAAACACGTCCTTATTAAAAACTCATGAGATCACACGTCTTCACATCATCAGATAATTCCAAAAACAGCTGAGAAAAACAAAAAAAACGAACTGAGCTCGCGTGGATTTGATTCCTGTCTCCTCTTTTTCACATTGTTACTTTAAGAATCAATCTCTTATAAGCCACTTAGGTAAAGTACTTTGTGCAGCAACAATAATTATTATGATATGCATTTCTAGTTAGAGTTTAAGTTTGGCGGAGGAAAATCGGATGATTTTGTCGCTGGATTCTTTTCTACTCGAACAGAAAAAAATAAGAAATGTTACAAACACACACACAATAAAATCTTTTTTTTAAAGCAAAACAAAAGAAAATGATTTAAATTAAACGAGTAACAAAAGCAAAAGAGTAAAAGATTCAGAAAACTAGAAACTGAAGCAAGTAAAACTGCATCACAAAGTGAGAATAAAAATATTTTCCTCATCTGCACATACAAATGTGCATTGTTAATCTGCTATTAATTGACTTAAATATCTACTGTATTTCCTTCATAAGCTATGATCATAGAGTGAATCTGTGTGAATCATTTCTACAAGAGGACAGAGAGAAAATATCAAAACCCCATCAAAAATCAACACATTGCAATCATTCATGATAAGCACTGAATCTAAAACAAGAGGTAGAGCTATAAAAACATGATTTTCCTGCTACAGGAAAATGTTATTAGAATAATTCGGTTTATATAAAAACTCAGACAGATGATATTTGTATATGTTTATATAAAAAGAGCAGGGAGGGCAGTCCATGCGTGGTTAGAGTGAGCTGCAGCCTCGGTCGGTGATGCGTAGGAGTTGCATAGAAGAGTATTCAGGGGTTACCTTTGTAAGCAAAGACTAACTGTGGAGCTGTGAGAGAAACGTGGTGAGGAAAGACCATAGAGCGTGCAGCGTAATGCTTTTTCTAAAGCGTGCCGCTCTTCACAACAAAGTCTTGAAGTCATGAAGGAGATCGGAGTTAAAAGAATCACTGAAGGTCAGTAAAAAGAAAAGTTGTGCTGCAGGTTGGTGGAGATCTACAGAGATGTTTCGGATCCTCTGCTCTTCCAGTAGAAAGTGTTATCATCGTCTGGGTCCATGTCTATTCTAATCTGAGGCACAGACTTCAGCGGACTCATCTCAGGACTGAAACACAAAAATAAAATATTTTAAGTACATGTGAGCAGACGTAGTGCGTCAACTATATCATCTAGGTGTTCGGGGTCGATTAGATGAAGCTTCAGCAGACTCGCCTGCTGCATCACTTTTCACTTCAGTTTTTAGGGAGTCTTTAAATTCAGCTCTTTCTTTTCTTTGAAACAACGCAGCATCCTTCTGTTCCTAACACGTCATCCTGTCCTTATCAGTATGCAGTAGATATCCAGGAGGATTTCAAAGTTTTCCTTTTTGGGAGCAGTGTAAATATGACGAAGATCTGATAGATGCCCACCAAAAAAATCATGCTCACATCTCAAAGGTTGTACCCGGTGATTATTTGGCATTGTTGCTTAAAAACTACTTATCTTGGTTACTAGTTTATGTTTAGCTGACTTAACATTTCACATCTAGGTCACTTTATTGTGGTATTTCACTAATACCTCAGTATAGATCTGATGTTTCCTGAGGTCATCTGAGCTCAAAACAATTTGCCTTCAGTCTTAGTGGGACAGGATTACTTTAACAGCAGGGTCAGCGTAACGTCATTACTACAATAGATACCCAGGACTGATGCCAGTGATAATAATGAGCATGTAACTATTAAAATGCCTAAAATGTTTTAAAGTACAATGACATCAAAAAGCACCCAGCTAATTAACCCTAAAAGAAAACAACATTTAAAAAGAAATATATATATATATATATATTTCTTTTTAATCTGTCATGTGACCAAAGAGCACTGCGGCTGCGGACCAATTATGTCACTGGTTGTGGTTTGTTGACATCGCAGATGTCCTGTAATCGCAGCTGCTTTTCACACATTGTGGTTACAGTGCTGATGGAAGAGGATTAGTGGGACAACTGTGGGGCAGATGGGGTGATGGGAAGGCAGCTTGACCCTGCATGTGCTCACAATGCGCAGATCCTGGTCATTGTGAGAAGTTGTGGACATGATGGAAAAACATAATCTCTCTTAAGCAGCATAATCTTTGCTATAAATATTTGCACACAAACTATTCTTGTCATGCCTTTTTAAGACCGATTGTCTCCTTAAAGCTCATATCAGTGGAACACAGTGTGCATTTATCATGCAGTATAGACTTACAACATCCACACAGCAGATTGATCTGTGTTCCTAAATACACAAAAACACTACAAAATGGCCTAAGATGCAGTTTAAGATACTAATCTCTTACAAGTCACAGGCAAGTTTAAGACGAACCAGTTTAGCTCTCTTTTTTTAAATCCCGCTAACCTCACAAATCCGAGCACCAGTGGAGCCACACGCAGTTAAAGGTTTTATAGGACTACACTACGTGCACACAGCTGTTATTCAACTGGTTGCTTTTGATAATCCTGCAGGTTATGTTCCTGCAGACGTTCAATGAAGTTCAACATAGTCAGACTTTGTTAGCATTAGCTGGCTCGATAAAACCTAAAACCCCAGTCAGAGATGATGGATGTCACAATGGTGGTTATCAACTTTGTCTGCATGAGAGAAACTGTCGTGAACTGGCTGTGAAAGGACCCAAATGCAGATAACATATAACACAGCGTTATTAACTAAATGGAAAACAATACAAAACAACATGATAAGAACTAAACACATGTGGAGGCAAACAGAATAACACACAACCATGAGGGAGAACGCGACACTGGACAGAGGGAAACACGGGGCTTAAATACACAATAGGATGATGAGGGAACAGGAAACACATGGGGAACACAGCAGAGACAAATTAGACACGAGGAAGCAAAACTAAACACACTGAACATGGAACGCAAGACTTTCACAATAAAACAGGAAACGAACGCAAGACTGACACTGGAGTGGAGAAAAGGCAGATGAGAGGGAGCGAGGGAACACGAGGGAATACGAGGGAACACGAGGGAAACATGGATAAACATGATAGACAGGGGAACATGCAACGAAACATAAGGAGCGAAACAAGACACAAGGACTCACAAACAGATATAAACACAGACACAGCGGGCAAAGACACAGGGAGCTAAACAGGGAATATAGGAAACTCAAAACAGCATAACTAGGACTACTAATGAACCAGAACATAAACCATACTACAAAATATTAGCAAAACACAAGAAACTCAAAACGCTGGGTTAAAAGGACCCAGAACCACGACACAGACGTTGCAGAAATTTTGTAAATGTTTCGATTTGATCGTAACAAGCACGAGTGAAAAATTACTCAGGCTCATATATTTTACCACTCGTGGTGGTGCTGCACATTACAGCTCTCAATCTTTAACTTGTTTAAACATTTGATGTTATTCAGTGTGTTCATGTCTGACGCTTTCCCATAAAGATGGGAAAATTAGTGAAACACACTTTGTTGTTTTATATACTTTTTGCATTGCTACGGCACAGAAACTAAATCACGCAAACGGGAAAGTGTGAAAAAGTTACATATGACTTTAACTAAAACTCATACAAACAGATGAGTCTCCATGAGACTGAAAATATGGGCTAATTTTGCTTCCAAGTACACCCGTCGGGTCTGAATGCTATAGTTTGGGACCATAATTATTATGTAGCTTTAATCCTATGCATATTTGCTGAAAATAATAAAGTATTATCTGGGATAATGCAGATTCTGGAGGCATCATTGGCCATTAGAAAGCACTTTGGGTGCAAGTTGCAGCCGAGCATGGAAGATTTCAGTTTGCTGTCTTTCAAAAGGCTTAACAGTTACGTGGCAGCTTAGGTTAGCCAGCATCTACAGTCAGTTAATTCAGTTAATCTGAGTAAAACACAGACTAAGTCACAAAATTTGTTTAGGACAAACTTTATTTATCTCTAAAGTTGTGGAAAAGTAAACCAAAAACAAAATAAAATATTAGCTCACTAAAAAAGAAAAAGTCTCACTGAAGCAGCTCCTTTGTTTTACTGAAGGAAATAAAATAGAGTCAAAACTCTTTTGTGAACATAGCAGAAAAAAAGCACAGCAAAAAACTAGTATTCAGAAGCCTTTCACTTTTTAGCATACAGCATGCAAACAGCATGACAGGGCAGACAGACGAGCTGGCATATGGCGCCCAGCGCTTTGCTTCCCCTTGAGGAAAATACAGTTTAGCCATGGGTAAGCTAATTAGCCTAACTGACCTTTAAAGTTCAGGCTAGCATTACGCGTGGGGATAGTTAGCGTGCCTTCTGACCTTTTGCCATCTTTGATGCCACTGTCTTTATTAAATGCAAAAGGAAATTGGTGGAGGCTCTGTTTTGTTTCGTTGCCATTTAGTTTAGTCTGGCAGGTGAGCTGCACTGTGACAGTCTGTGGCTCTCAGCTTCCCGTCTGTACACACTCTGATATCCACACACACGTCTCACCTGGACAAGTAGTTGGCCTGGTAGAAGCGAAGCTGCTCAGCACGATGTGTGTCGTTCAAGGAATGATGAGGACTTGTCTCCTACGAAAAACCCCCAAAGAAAACAGCCATTAGCTCACAGATATCCATGTAATTTGTTAGATAGACTGTGACACACACTTTAATGTTTGACGTCCTGTGTGTGTCATAGCATCTGTAAGAGCAAAGCAGCAGGTAAAACCAGGAACACAGTGTGGATCAAAGATACTGTAATGAATACAGCAGTAAGTATAGAAACCAGTCAGTTCATTTAATGTTGTAAATGGGCATTTGTTCTAATATTAAAGGACCAGTGTGTGATACTGGGGTCATTTATTTTTCCCCATCCAGTGTGTATCATACTTTTATCTGCTTTAAAAGAGTCTTTAAAGGTTGTTCTAGTATATTTCTACACCAGCCCAGACAAAGCTCAGGAGAGGGTCTGCTGTGTTGTAGTCTATTTTATTTTATTAGGTGAAGTGATCATCAGTTTTCCTAAAACATATAATAATCAACACCCTCTGAAAAGCAGGGCTAATCAGTTAGTTCCAACCTCCAATAATTGTAATTAAGTCTACACACTAGTCCTTCAGCAAACACACATTAGTTATATATTAAGGCAAAAGTTAGAATTCAAAAAGACTTTTGTACATAAAACTAAAGTTACTGTTCAATATGTTTAAACAGGCAGGATCCACAAAGTCAGACTTAACAGCACGTAACTGAAAATGGAAACTGATGGGGGGGAAAGAAGTTAATCGAGCAGGACGAGGTAGAAAGCGAGCAGCTTTCATGCATGTTTGAAAGGAAGTAAGCACAAAGAAAGGCAAAGAAGTAAAGCGAATTTAAATATCATGCAGTTACAGACAAAAAGGCACCACATCTTTACTAAGTACAGCAAGTTAGGCAGGCGCAAGAAGTAGTTTTCTCCGGTGCTGCAGGTAGTTACTCACTGTCAGAAGCCTTATCACTTAAGAAGGGCTCCTGTTCCATCATGTCCATGGGGATTTTAATGCTGGGAATATTCTCATTGTAAGGATAGTCAGACTGTTGGAGAGAGGAAACATCATCATTGGAGACGTTCTTTTTTCTCTTCACCGGCTTGTTTCCAGCCATATCCAGTTCAGAGCTACAAGAAAATCAGTCATGAGTGAATAATTCAGAGCAGCCTGCCAGAGGGTCCAACTGGGCCCACTGCACATCTCTGCAAAGTGTAGAAATTGGAGCAAAGTCATTAATTATATTTTGAATGCAGTCCTGTTCCTGGTGTGGCAGCACGACGATGGCGTTAACACACAGGAGTAAAAATATGTGGAAATTTTAACATGTTTTTAAAGTCATGTAGACATAAAATAATATTGTCTTGTTTTTAAAACCAGTGCATATGAAGGTTTTGTACTTTTTAATACCCACTGTGATTGTAAATCATAATGTAAATGTAAGCAAACTCACTGAGGGTGAAACACACGGATACGTCACAGACTGCTCACCTGTTTTTAAAGTGACAGTTCATTAAATGTATTCAAAAGAAGGGGGTGTGGCTGTTTTTCACCTAATTTACTATGCAATCATACAGACTGGGCTGCAGGAGACTCGTTAACTAACAGTTAACTGTCCTGAGGTGCACTGTTTAGCCTTTAGTCAAAACTCTTGCGATAAGATCTCTACTCTGTGTTGCAAATATCTAAAAAGGCAAAGTGCTTGAATAAAACCCACTGCGTTCTCCGGTCTACACGGTGAAGGTATGATGATTTTTAGCATATGTCGCCTCTTAAACATTCTCATGTTCATTAACTGGAAGAACTACAACCTAAAAATGAAAGAAATGTGCATAAACCCCGAGTTAGGATGAGCTGCTGTAACAGAAAACAAACAAAAGGAGTTAAGAATGAAGAATCTCAAATAAACCTAAGAGTGAGTTAGAAATGTAAGAGATGAACATATCCCAAACTTACGTCGTCAGCGTCGCTGTCTATGCTGCCACGTTTCTTCTTTTTCTTCTTATCATCCTCTTTCTTCTTCTTGTCCTTCTCTGGGATAACATCATCCAGGAAACTGAGGTCATGCTGAGAGAACAGGTAATCCATCCCCTTTCTGACAGCGACCAGAGCGAGGATCTGATTTTGAGATCATTCGTTGACAGAAAGACGTCAGCGTTAATTCTATCGATATTTCTTTTTTAAACATGAGCTGAAATCTACGTAATTTATAAAATAAAATGATATGACATGAATGATAAATGAAGCCCACATTAACACGTCAAACCTGATTATTTCACTTTGATTCTGAAAAGTACAACAAACTTTATCGTTCAATAAAGTTTATAACAACATCCTGCAATATAACTGTTACATGAAGTACTGGGATAATCTCTGCTGATTTATCACCCAGATAAACTCAAGTCTAAGTACACAAAACAAACTTTCGAGAAACGATTTGAACGTGAACTGAAAATGCATTTCTGGTCACAACCTCTTTAATTCTGCTTTGGCGAGTGTAATGCTGAACATAGTGCCTGCTTAGCTTTAAAACAGCACAAACTCTCTGTTAATGAACTTTCCATTTAAGCTGTAAAAATGTGTTCTGATATGAAACTTTCGTCACGCCATTATGAATCTGCCCAATACCTATGTACCTAGATCAGAGTCCTTCTGCTGATGATACCTGTGATATGACTCTTACAATAATACTAAAAGGTGTTAGTATTACTCACTAATCCCACAAGGTTGATTCTGTTCATCTGGACGTTTTCAATGGGAGAAACATTTCTCATAAACAGCACATTTGCACAATGACTGAAACCAGCACCACTGAATGAACAATGTGCTGTGAGGTCAGTTCTTTGATCGTTAATATGTTAACTGTCATGAGCATTGATCAGCAACCATTGATCAAAGCCCACGGAGCATTGATCAAAGAGTTGGGGAATGGCTGCAATCACAGCATTGTAAGATGGTGACAGATGGACCCTTAGGCCCCCTCCTCGATACAATACAATACAACTTTATTTGTATAGCACATTTAAAAGACCAGCGGTACACCAAAGTGCTTTACAATAAAAACAGGAAAATTAAGACAATAAATAAAAGACTATTAACAAAGTACCACATATGTCATCAGGTTAAGGGCACTAATTATACAACAATAAAAGGGAATATAAGAACAAAGTTACTAAGAACAGATATAGCTAAAAGATAAAGTACATAAATAAGAAATTGAACCAAATATAAAACAGGGACGCTAACTAGATGGAAAAGCTATGTTGAATAAATGAGTTTTTAAATGGGATTTAAAAGATAAAACGGAGTCTGACGCACGGATAGCGATAGGAAGGTTGTTCCACAGATTCGGTGCAACCAGGGCAAAAGCACGGTCACCCCTAGATTTAAGTCTAGATCTAGGCTGAGCCAGGAGTAATTGGGCTGAAGACCTGAGGGCTCGCCCAGGGACATATAGACTAAGAAGATCGACAAGATAACGAGGGGCTAAATTATTTATAATTTTAAAGGTGAGCAACAATATTTTAAATTCAATGCGATATTTTATGGGTAGCCAATGCAACCCAATAAGAACAGGGGTGATAGAGGCATGCTTTCTAGTGCCAGTCAGAAGGCGAGCCGCAGCATTCTGGACAAGCTGAAGTCTGTCCTCAATTCAGAGATGGTCTTTCCCTTTTCATGTAAATGGCCTCCTTGACTCCCCCCTCAAACCAGCGTTCCTCCCTGTCCAGGATGTTACATCCTCATCCTTGAAAGAGTGTCCACTGGCCTGTAGGTGTAAATAGTCTGCAGAGTCCTGACCTGACGAGGTGGCTCTTCTGTGACAAAATGTTTCTCACACTGAAAACGTCCAGATGAACAGAATCAACCTTTTGGGATCCACTTACCTGGGTGATTGAGCGTGCATCAAGACATTACTCACTAATATTAATTAAAACTATACATTCTAGGATGCTGGAAACTTAATTAGCAACATCTCAATAAAAAGATGTCTCACCATGACAGGGAAGACGATGGCAGCCACGGTGGACTTGAGGATCCAGAGCAGAGCCAAGCAAAGGATTTGCATAAAAGTGAAGAGGTGGACCTTCCGAAGAGGAACGTGTCGCAGGTAAACCAGGTCCGGCTGGTGCTTCGCCGGCATTAGAAGCAGCTTAAGACGATCCATGAACTACAGAGAGACCGTGGTACCAATTAATATGACAGAGCTTCAGTAACCATCACTGCTTTTCACTGCAACTAAAGTAAAGGAAACTATCAAAGTCCTTATTCTGAGACTTTCATTGATATCGGCTGCCGAAGGTACCCAGGCATCATTTGCAGCATGTTTTGATTTTTTATGTTTAAGCGTGAAGACTCAGCCAATCATTTCCAGCTGGTATCCTTAAATTTACAGCATAATGCAGTTTATCCTACACAAGTGCTGAGTGACTACCTCAAAGGGGGGAAAAGCAGCAAGGCAGCTTGAGTTTCTCTGACTCTGAGCACATCTGTCTGTGCTGATGCACAGATGGTCTTCTATCCAAAGAGCCTCTGCACCTATGGTGTCACAGGCTTGCTTCTCTAACATGAAGGAAACCAGAACAAACATGCAGCAGCTCTGACGCAACAAGCATAACATTACATGTGCTACTTCAAAGCTGGACCATCCTCCACGCTCCCCTTGCCAACTCAGCGCTTCCTGTGTCTGTTTTTACCATTTAACCGTCCATTTCTTAAAAGGAAATGGACGGTTAAGCAGCTGGGTTAGAATTTCCCCCCCATATTTTCCCTGGGTTCAAAGTGCGACCAGTCTAATTTGTGGAAATATGGTAATTGTAGTTGTTTTTTTGTTGCTGCTGTTTTGTTTTTTGACATCAGTTTCTCTTTAGTCAAATTTTTCCGTGGCTTGTTTTTTTTAAAAAATTAAAATGATACCTGCACTCCATTGAGAGAAGCGACCCCCATGTACAAGAAGACTCCATACAGCACAGGCATGGGGATGAACTAGGTAAAGGGAAAAAGAAGAATGCACATCACAGATGATACTTAGATCCTGGTTTGTTAGGAAACACAGAATATGTAAAGGTTAGTGAGCAAAACGAAACCACTCAAATTTGTGTGATTTGTTCCGAATTTGTGGAGTCGCCTATGAGTTGTGTAGTGCTCTCAAAGAGTCCCACAACAGCGTGTGGACTGTTGTGTATCACAGCTCCAAAAAGAGAAGTCGTATTACTCCACAGCTGTCGACAGTCGCAGGAAAGAAGAGCAGCTGAATGTCGCTTAAAAGTATAAAATTACTTACACACCGTCTGTGCTGCAAAGGGAACCAATGACAGCTTTTTGAACCCAGCTTTCAAAGGTTGAATTTAAAATATGAGGTGAGAGTAAGTATATCTAATCTTTGTAATCTACTGATAGATGGGCTGATTTGTATAAATCGAGGGAAAGCTGCATATGAAACTCTCTCAAGGAACTTGGCATGTGTTCGGCATGCAAAAGTCTTTGGGTTGTAAAGTTTGTGAACATTTATGAAAGTTTGTGAGAGAGTCTGGCCTCTCGGTGGCCGAAGATCAAAGTTAATGGCGCTGCTGTAAAAGTCATTGAGAGACAACTGACGTCTAGAAGGATTTAAAAAAAATTTCCACTGATCTTTGACTTCATCCACATAAGTATTTATTGTGTGTGTGTGTGTGTTAATTTTTATTGTATTGAGCGATCTTCTTTTGAACTGAGAGAACTGGACCTCAATGTCATTTCTCAGCGCCTTGTTGCTGCAGGGACGATAAAGATTCTGATAAGATAGCAGCTTATCAGTAATCAGTGAGTGTATTTATTATGCAGGTTTATGGGCAGCCTGATAAAGAAATCCGTTTATTCTTTTAAATTTAATTTGACCAATGAAAACTATGTTAAAAAGCAGAGAAGTCTGATTAAATAGTACAGATCCTCTTCATAATAATATGACCCACCGGCCATATTAGACAAACTATTACCACTTTATTGTGTTCTCACTTCATTTCAAGTTTAAGTCGTTGCATTTTGATGCAGATTTGAAAAGTCACGTAAAAGCAACTGGAATTCAAACACATTAAACTGAAATGGGACATATTAGCTAATCGTGTCTGTGAGGGCTCTCAGTGATCCAGGTCATCGTAGCCTAAGGAGGTTGGAAAGAGGGTCCCAGATGACACCTTGGCTCATGTGATTAGGTAGAGGATCAATAAGGGGTCCATCACCCTGTTGGGGACACTCCCATAGGGCTTAAAATCTGGGACTCTCCACCAGTTGCTCTTAGAACTGAAGAAGCTTCTCGGATGAAACATCTTTAAGAAACCTAAAGAAGTCCAGATGCTTTTCTTTCCAAGCTCCTTAGACATTAGCTGTGGGTTTTTTTTGCATTTTTTGCAGGAGCAAAATGTGAATTAGCATGGCTTTTGTTCAGAGATGGCGATGAAGCCAAGTTACACTGCCTTTATATTGTTTAACTTTGTGCAGTATAACTAAAGAGAGCTTTTTAGCATTTTTGTAAATCACATTTAAGCAGTACTTGCATTGTATGTCTCTAGATCGATTAAAAATGTATTGTTGTTTGTTGATTTCTAGTCAGAGGCTTAAAAATAAATTCAAACTCCTCCCCAGAGCTGTTACCAACATGGCCGGTACGTGGTAAGACCTGCTTCTAGAAGGACATTGATTAAACTCATAAACCGTTTAACTGGCATGCCAAGTTAACAAATCAATCACAAGACAAGAAATAAAATCAATATCCGATTGATCACCTTTAAAACTGGAGCCATAAACACAGACAGCCCTGTGAGGATGAACACGCACACACCCGTGACCCTCTGCTCTCTGCAAAAAGACAGAAAAATACATTTTACACAAGAACAAAACTGCAGCGTCTGAGCTGTCTGCTTGCTATAAAGTCATGATCTGCAGCAGCCTGGCAGTCAGTTGCCAATTCGTAAATTAGTTTAGCCAAGAAAAAGAAAACAGCACCAGTGTTTGCAGAGGGTTCAGAGTTAGTGTGGATGTTTTGGTGTTACGGTTTGTTAGCTCAGCTTACAGCTGACACATCAGGAGGCCGGGGAGGACGTCAGACATGAAAACAATCAAAAGCCCCGTAAAACTAAAATGAACACAAAGGAAGAACCAGGCAAGATGCTGAAAATAAAATATGTTAATACTGCCAATAAAACAGCTTAATTTAAATACAGATAATCATTAAAAACCTGAGATGATGAGAAAAAAAAGAACATTTGTTAAAGTTGTCTCACGCTGCTTTTTCTGAAATATTTATTGAGACCAAACACTGAATGAACAATATTGACCAGCTAGGATCAACAAGCCAACAGCAATAAGTGTTTATTGATTATGATTTGAATGATAATAGTGATCGAGACACTTTGTTCAGAGATCGTGTGCACACTAAAAAACACAGACGTAACTTCCAGGTCAGAAAAATGAAGCCAGCGTTGACGTGCCTTAAGCCTGCGTTCTATCTAAAGGCCACCAGATGGCGATAGATGCGGTTGCAAAAGAAGGCTTTGGTCCTATAGCAGTTTATGGAAAAACACCCTTCTGTCATGACCTCTGTGAACATGTTGTGACGAGTTTATGGGCTCAGTCACTCGTTTGGGGTCATACCGAATAACAAATCAGAGTCTGCTTCATAAATCCTGGTAATAACATGTTTCACAATGGAGGAATACTTATCAGTTAAAGGTCATTAACAATGAGTATATGGTTTCATATTAAGAGTGATCGGCTAAAGAAATCTGAGGCTTCAAACTGCCTCCCTGATCAGCGGCCACAGCTGCAACATCTGTCATTGAGTCCTTCAACATGAATCTACCTGAAGTAGGCAGGGATGTCTTTAGCTGCTTATTTGCTAATCAGTTAATAAATTTTAAACTAAGACTAATCAGCTAATCTAACAGTAAGAAATCGAAACAAGTGTGGCTAATTTGAGCATTTCTGGCATGAACAGCCTTCTTTCCAGTGCACATGACATATATTTTGCTTCTGTGTTCATCACATCTCAAAATGATTCATTGCTGCTGCAACACTCGGGCCATTTGCAGAGCACTTCGTGTTTGAGCAGATCACAGCACGAGTCCTTCTTCATGGACCTTCCAGTTTTAACCACAATCCTTCATCTGAAAGCACTTAATTCCATTTTCAATTTAGTGCATGAAATATCTGAAAGATTCCCGAATTTTATCCATTTACTGCTCTTTGATGCATGTTGACCAAATCTAACCAAGTGATTCTGCCTCCTTCCTGGAATCTCACCTGCAGATCAGATGTAAAAGCCATTCATTTCTCACAGTCAAACTAAAACTGTCATCGGGCTGTATGTGACCACAGTCCAGAAAGGGGGCGTCTTCCTAACAAGCATTGCTCTTACCTCACACCCAGGAACTTTGGCTGCTCTCCGGGAGCCGATGTTTCAGTCTCCATCTTCAAACTGTCGATGTGAGCGATGGAGATGACGGTGGCGGCCACGTACCACGGCAGACCCATGAAGGAGCAAATTGCTAGCAGAACAGCCACCCAAAACAGATCCAGATGGTAACCTGCCCCTTTCTGGTACAGACAACAAACAAGGTCAGAGGTAACGTGTGTGTATGTTCAGGCAGTAAGCAGAGCACAGCTGCAGATACAGGCAGACCTAAAACCCTGCAAACTGCTCATTTATGGTTTGTTTGCAGAATAAGACAGAAGAACCAAAGCGATGCTCCATCATTTATTGTTTAAAGGGGCAAATTACCCTGCTGAAAGAATACTATTGGTCTACTTCAGCAGTTACTGCCTAAAAATAACAGGTAGTACTGTCGTGACATCTCTCTCACCCCTATGAGAAGAATGATGTTTAGCTCCAGTGTGAAAGGATCCAGTGTTCTAGAGCAGGGAGGCCAAACTCATTTTACATCGTGGCCCACTTTGATCTCAGGTGGGCCAGACTCGTCTTTATGTCAACATGAAGATGTTTAGAGATATTTAATATAAAAAAATTTAATTAAATACATCCTGTAATTATAAAACAGTATTGTTAATTTTTTTTACAGTGAACTCACTGTAAAAATCATCATTTCTATAGCAGATAGTGAAAACACAGGAACTTTCTTAATTGTTTGTCTAATGCTTTTTTACTTTGTTGTTATATGAAGTAGGGATGGACCGATCTGATATTACGTATCGGTATCGGACCAATACTGACCTAAATTACTGGATCGGATATTGGAGAGAAATAAAAAATGTAATCCGATCCGTTAAATATCATGAAAGCACCTTAAAAAACTTGCGACATGGCGTAACTCAGCTCATAACCGTAGCACGTCGGCGCAGTATGCGTCACCTGAAAGAGCGGCTGTGGCGTGTGAGACCTGTCGGCGGTCTGGTTGAGCATTTGGAGCCTCGCTACCAAACTGGTATTTCATCTCTGAGAAAGTTTTCCCAGAGAGAAGTAAAGCAAGTGTGTAAGTTCATCTCTGAATGTTTGTAAAGCATTTTCACGTTAAGCATAACAACCGATATATGGAGCGACTCCCTCTCTCTCTCCCTCTCCTGCTGCTACTTCAATCATGAAACTGATCAATGATCAGCTGATCGGTTTTGGTGTCGCGACTCCGGTTTCTCTTGTTTCTTTTTGACCCACTTTGCACCAGAAAGAGGAAACTAGCGGATAAACAACAGCAGCATATTTAAGCTTGATAAGCTGTTGTTAGAATTTATTTAATATTACTTTCTACACCAGGATCTTTTTCTACGTAGCTGACGGCTGGTAACTGTGCAGGGGCGGATCTAGCAAAGTTTAGCCAGGGGGGCCGATAGGGCATGAACAGGGAGAAGGGGGCACAAAGACATACTTTTCTTTCTTATTCTCATTTAAAATATCTCGCTTTTAATAAATAATTATCTGAATCTTATAACCAAAGTTTTAATATGATGTAAAATGCATAGAAGTCCATTACTGTATATAGTAACTATTAAGTCTAATAAACCCTAGTAAGCTGTAGTACTTTTTCCTTTGGGAAGGTACCATCTGTGCAGTCTGCAGTTCTGTTGAAGAAAGATGTTGAATCTATTTAAATATTGTAGAAAAATAATTGATTTCTGTGCATTTTTTTAGCACGTGCATTAAATTAAAGTTGATTATGTCGATTAAGCATCTCGAGGTTAAGGGTGGGGGGTGGTTCCATATTTTTTTTTGCTGGGAGTTTGCAACCCTGTTAGTTAGTTTGTTTAATATTTCTGCTAAGTACTCTTTAAAATACCAGAATAGGAAGGATGGAGCACGTTTACGTTTATCAGATTGATCAGTATTGCTGAACTATGAAATATTTTGGGTGCAGTATATTTTTTGCATACAGGTTTAACAGAATAGCTTTAGTGTTTTGTTTAATTTGACTATGAACTTATACAAAATGCAGCAAGATATTTAAAAAACAGTTTTATTGATTAAAACTATCCAAATTTATGATATCGGTATCGGACATAAAAAAGTGGTATCGTGCCATCTCTAGTATGAAGGGCCATGGGGGAGGTCTAATACAGAGAAAATGTGAAAATTTGTGCCCTTCTTCACATTTTCCAAAGCCGTCCGGTGCAACAAATTGGAATTTTTTGGCAGGCCAATTCTGGCCCCCAAGCCTTATGTTTGACACCCCTGTTATAATAGAGGGACTGTAGTTTGTTATGTGAAACACACTAAAAGTTCCATACATCATAAAAGAGAAACCGAATGAAAAAAAACCTCTTATGTTTGCACCTTATGAAAAGCTGTTTTTGTTGGATTTATCAGTATTTACGCAGCAACAACGTTCAGCTTTGTAAAGACGCTTCACAAAGCTCATTCTGTCAGAAGGATTTCTGACTTACCTTTAGCTTGTGCTCCTTCCTGTTGACAATCACAGCAGTAATCTGTTGGTCCATAAAGATCAGGATGGTGACCAGAAGGGCAGGAAGAGCAGACGCCAGATAAACCCACCAGGGGTTTCCTCCAAATGGGGCCACAAACCAGCCTCGGTTTGGACTTGTTGGCTATAAGGAGAGAAGACAGACACGTCAGCATGTGCTGAAAATACACAGAGTCAGTCCATGAGATTTAAATTGTACATATCCTTGCAAAGGCAAAGCTTCAGGTTTAGTACCATGTTTAAGGAGCTACAATGCCTCTACAAGCTACACTACTACTGCTACTTCCTGTCCATTAAACATGTTCATTTAAACACCAGAAAACCTTTTTTTGTTAACCTGTCCCTGAAACTGTGTTAAGGTTCATTTTGTGCATAATTAGAGTGGCTGCTTTTAGTGAAAGATGAACCCGGTACAAAGTGCTACCCCACTGTCTGTAGCCGCTTATGCCGACTGGCCATCTTTTACATACAGTCTATGATGATGACTTGCAGGACAATTTAACAAGAGTTTATTGTTGCCTCAGGTTTCATAAAGCCATACATAACTAATATGGACTTTAATTTCTCTGGGTGGAGGAGGGAACTCACTTTGAATTCACTTGGCACAAGAAGTTTAGGCGTATCAACTCCTACGAGCATATCAACACCACAGAAGATAAGAATGGCCAAGATGATGGCAAAGTCACTGATGAGTTTTCGCACCTGAATGAAAAGAAAACACAAAGAGACTCTGGAACCTGCTGATCCACAAACAGGTGGAAATTTCATTTAGTTCCTTCACACGTGGCTTGTTCAGTTAAATTAGCTCGGCACGCTGACTCACAGTGGTGGGGAAAAAGGGGCTTGTCTTGAACTTTTTTAGACACATGGAGCAGGTGTAAGTGCCAAAGAACAATATGAAGGACATGAGGGTGATGTCTGGGACAAAGTCGCAGGTTTTCCCCACCAGCTCTCCATTATACTTCAAACACTCGGTCCTGGAGAGGGACGACCACGTGGCATTCGGTGGCTGCGTGAGAGAAGCAAACAGGTTAAATAAAGTTTGAGATTAAACTTCCAGATTAAATTAAACCAAAATAGCTGCTTGAGAATTTCCGTCTTTTACAGTGTAAGAGTTTCATAAAACAGTGCCCAGAAACACAGGAGAGAAAACCGAGAGCATCAGTGTTAATGTTAGACACACTGGTGACTCTCCTGCAGAGGTTAATACAGCAAAGCACAGCGAGGGGTTTAGTCGAGAAGGTTTGGTTGCTCAGGTGACTCATCAAAAGAAACTATTAACCTGAAAATGATACACTTTAGTTTATTTCTTAAAGACCATCAAATAAAAAGAGAAAGACGCACCAGATCTGTGTTGTTCCAGAACCAGACTGAAGTACCTTCTAAAGGATCGCCAATGATGTCTGTGCTGTTTTCTGCAAGAAAACAACAAAACATGTTTCCTCTCAGCATGAGAGCTTTAATAAGTTTTACCATGGAAAAGGTTTCCAAAGTGACACGACTGAAATCTTATATGGAAAATTAATTTTAAAAGATTTGACCTCTTTATAGAGGCCATTTATGACATCTGACAATCAGCCTGGTAAACTCTGGTCAAGGTTAAGATACTTGCAGTACAGTACAAAGCTCAGCTATGACTTGTTACAGTGATTATTTTGCATTCATTGTGATACTATCTCAATATAAGTATCAGCTATCATGTTAAAGTGCCCTTGGGAACAGCCGGTGTTACCTGAGTGCATCCCAATGTCAAAGACAATTAGCAGCAATCTGCTAACAATGACCTCAACAGCTACTTCATTTCAATAATGTCCCATCTACACAGAACAGCTTGAAGCAGACGTAAGAAGTGTTCAGACAATCTGACATTGAGACATCAATACTTGTAACTTCTTGTAATCTGACACAAAGGATGCAAACGTTTTATGCATTTATGTCTGCTAGGAAACTCTAGACCAAGCTGCAGAAGAAGCAGCTACAATAAGAGGGAAAAGCATCAATACAACCTGACAGCTATGATTAGGTGTAGGATAAACTCGTTTTTATAGGTTAGCTTTTCCTTAATCTTTACCTTTGTTTTGGGCCGTAATTTGGTTGATGTCTGTGTGAACATGTGCATTTAGCTTTAATGTAATATTCAAACTGAAACACTTTATTAATCTGTGTTTTTTAAAGTGTTACACAAATAAAAAGCACAGCTGTAGCAAATCTGATTAAAGAAAATGCACATGTGTACTGCTGCCTTTGCACCATAGACCTTTAGTTATGAATGCACTGCTGGTTTACCTAACTTTATGCCAGTGGACTGGACTATCCACACAACTGTCGTTTCCTCTTTTCTATATTACACAATGCAGCATTACTGTAAGCTGAACATAGAGTTGAACAGCACCAGCTGTGTTAAATTAAACCTCTGTTCTAACTGATAATTAGACATTAAACGCATCATATTGGTTTAAAAAAAAGATCTCTGTTCTTATTCTCACAAGAAGATAAATTTCATGCATTGTTCTTAAAGATTCTGGCAAAACCTGTAACATTCAATAGCAGACCGGCTCATTGGCATGCATGGACAAAACAGACTGTACAGTGTGTAGATATGCCTTTAATTTAGTAACTACTCACCCAAGACAGTAGGAGCCATGCAGAGGCAGTCGTACTGCGTGACATATTCCATTCTGAAGTCAGGGTTGATTGGATAATGATGAGCTAATTTGATCATCTTCTTGAAGGCATCATAGATAAAGATGAAGCTGATGAGACAGGAGAAGCCCTCCTCAGTGAAGCGGGTGAAGTACTGGACCAAGTAGCTGGCATCAGTCGCCACGAGCAGCAGGCAGAAGAAAGCCGACCACAGGCCGATCCACAGGCGGAACTCCAAGTAGTCAAACTCATTATCTCTAAAAAAAATGGGGGGGGAGCCCAATGAGTCATACGATGGGACGGGGATGTGACTTTCAGAGTAAAACAACAATAGTATTATTGGAATTATAGACACTGAACACAATTTGCACAAAAACAGCACAAAAAACTGTGAATATTGTTTCTTAAAAAGTTATTGCTAATAAAGATGTAATCTGTAAAACTCAGTACAACATAAGCACAACTTATTGTGCTTTTCCTTATTTTCTGTTGAGTGCTGTTGTCATGAGGTCAGAGCAGATGTACCTAATGTGGCCGTGCAGAAAGCTCTGCACCACCTGCCCTCTACTCAAACCATTTCAAGAGACAGCAAATGAGAATCGAGCTGGATCAAACAGAGCTAAAAGCCCTTATTTTTGAATCAGCTAAGAATTGCACTGAAGCACGGTGATAAGTATAAATAAGGATCATTTTAAACTGTGTCCAAGAATAAAATGCATCGCCTTTAACTGAATCAAAAAGACACAGTGACAGCTGAGATTTTCTAAAACACAGGGCAGTAATCAGGCATCTAAAAAACAGAGAGAATGGAGACCTACCTGCTGAAGTTGAAAAGCAGCCGTTCAAACACCAAAACGGGGCCAGTGCTGCTGAGGATGATGAGAGGCTGACCACCCAGCAGACAGAAAACGCCACCAGCAATGGCTGTGCCCAGAAAACTCTCCAGCACACCCTGCACACATGTTGGAAAGCAGTCAGGGAAACGCTCACAGCGTAAATGGTGAACGCTCTTCAAACCGTCACATGGTTCAAAAGCCTGACCTGCATGTTCTCCGTAGCGTCTCCCAGCAGACCACCAAAGGTGATGGCGTTCGTTACAGTTCCCAGGTAAATAAACATAATAGCCGACAGGGCCTGAATGTGAAACGCGTCGGTGAAGTCACTGACAAAGAAAGGCGCTTTTCTCTTGATGTCAAGTTTGAGACCCCCACAAAACCTGAAACAGGACAAACCAAAAGGTGAGTCGCTGTCACTGGACAGTGTCTTTACACTCAATATTCAATATGTTAGGTAAAAACAGTACAGTGGCTCCCAACTATTGTATGCAGATGACATTGCTTTGTTCAAAGTGTCATACTTTCCCGTCTTCCTGAGCTCTTCGCCTACAGCATGTCCTCCTCCATGGCCTCCATCGTGAGGCATGTCTCCGTTCATCTGAGAGTCGCCTCCTGCATACATGTTTTTCCTGAAATACACATGAAGGCACAGATTTGTTCAGCAGCAGGAAGTCAGAGTACCTGATCCAGGTCATACAGATACTGGTATGTGCTGGGAGATCGATCGATCAGCGCTCACATAGAAGGTCGAGTTATTCTAGAGTTACTACATGCCAGCTTTATATAACCAGCTCTTTCATAATTGAACACTGTTGTCCACCTGGATGCACCTCAGTGATTTTACTCTCCTGGAACGTCTCATTTTTCCTCATTTTTCCGTCTTTTATCTACAAACGTCTTCTAATCTTGCACTGGTCCTCTGTGGATTTGTGTTAACATCTAGACAGACATATTTCCATGCTGCTGGTTATTAAATGGCTCTTTTAGACACGAGCTGCCAGAGTTAGAGCAGACTTTGGGTCACATGAAGTGTTTGTGCTGACACAGGTTTAATGAATGACCAGCACACTAATATACAGCCCCAGGTGTTTAAATCAATCAACTCTTTTGGTTTCAGATAAGATCACAGTGACAACTTCCCTCTGAACCACTAACGCTTATTTTTTAATATATTTTTTTTCCACAAACTCTGATATGACCCATTCTGCGTATCTTCTTTAGTGACAGGCAGCTTTTTCTTCAATCATCAAATCTGAATCATGTAAAACAGACTAAAGTTTGAGCTCACTGACCTTTTGTCAGAGGAGGGGAGGGATTTTGGAGGCTCTATCCTGATGGCTGGGTCCCATTCTCCAGGAGGAAGCACAATCACCTCATCCAGAAACTCGTCAATACCGGCCAGCAAATCTTGTCTGTCCTTGGCCTTATATGCAATGTCATGAAAGACCTGAACACACAGAGGGGGAGAGATAGGGCATTCAAGTGTAAAAGACACCTGTCAAAGAATCCAGGGTCACGGGGCAGCAAACTGCAATATCAGATCTAAGGATTGTGAACTAATCCCATCTGGTAAATCCCAAAACTCTGGAGGGGGACAGAGATGCAGTTTGTTTTCATCAAAACAATAACTCTCATAATGTACCCCAGCATGAATATAACATTAAAGAGGTGCCTGTCCCATCTAGTTTTATTTAGTTTGCATTTAAGACCTGGCCCCACAAAGCGATAGGTGTTATTCATAACCACTCAATTATACAGTGCTGTAAATATCTCAGTGTCCACAGTGATACAGTACATTAACCTTTCATATTCATGGGAGGATAATGTGGTTCACTGGTTAAGTTCTCCTCCAGACACTGGCATGTGTTTGGAGGGGAGCAAAAATGATGTTTATGTTTAATCAGGCTTGTTTTATTGAGTGTAATCAGGTGTGGGATAACTGCATGGGACGGGAACCCTCCTGTGTCACTGAAATCAAAGTTAGCTTGCTTAGTTCAGACTGCAGCGATTGTTAAAAAGACCGCTATAGCCTCCAAACTGGTTTCAGTTTTTATTATAAATTGGTTTTTAAACATTTTGTAATAAAACTTTATGATTCATCCAGAACAATATATGTTCTCAGCATGAGCTGCTACTATCGGGTAGGTTTACGAGCCTGCTGAGGACTTTACAGAGCAGTGTGAAATAATTGAACCCTACATAGGTTTCACTGCAGGGTCACTTCTGTGTGATGCCTGTTGTTTCTGTATCAGCTGGGGTTGTGTGCCAAGTTTATCAGTGGGGACAATAAAGTATCTATCGATTATATCTATCTCAATACTGGCAAATACAAATGTTAAAGAGGTAGATTTTCCTCATTGGAGAGCTTAAAATAATGCTAACTTCTACCGCAGCTAGGACATGTCGCTGCACGACTGCAAAGATTACTCATTCAGCTCGTTCCCCAGACACGATGTCCAAGAGTTCACTTGGCACCAGCACTTTATCCTAAACAGGTTTACGTTAGGATCACATTTTAATGTCTAATATCTAAGATCTTACCTCATCCGACATCAGTGTAGCGATCGCTCTGCCGATCTCGTGGTACGACTTGGCTTTGCCTTTGGGTCCAAGCAAGATGAATAAAAATCTGAAGCCACATTAAAAAAAACAGAGTACAAATTTAACAAAAGGATTACAGGTTAAAAATATAATTTCTTATTTTAATTAGAGCCTTTTTGGGGCAGTCTGCATTTATTCAGATGTCATGCGCACACTTGGGGTCCCTGTGCAGTTTATAAAACATATTAACTCGAAGCTCAGAGACGTTTTTTTAATGTTCTGGCTGCAAAGACGCTGCTTTCTATGACAATCATCTATTCAGCTACTCTCCAATACAGACAAGAGCAGTAAAGGATGTTGCTCACTATAAGAATAAACAAACTGATGATATAATGGATATGACACCATAACTGAGGCCTTGTCATATAAATACCATGAACTAGCTTTAAATACTTTCACTGAAAAGTACTGAAAGTTAAATTGTTTTATGGCTCCTTTGCTTAAATATGAGAACAGACATCAGGTGTCAGTGATCAAACTTTATGATGCTTGTTTCAGTGAACAAACATCAGGTGAAACACCGTCATACATGTGTGTTTTACAGCTGTGATGCAATACTCTTTCATATTTTACTGTTTGTTGATCATAATAAAATATCCGGAATTATCATATAATCCACTTTTTATTGGATTTTGCAGTGGAGCTTATTTCAAGCTCCACAGTTACTATGTTACTGGTGGACTGTGATGCTACAGCAGCTTTACATGATTCACAGTTCAACATTATCATCATTTCCCTTTAAGCTAGGTTTATTCTGATTGGCTGCCGCTCTCAAAAGAAAGATTTGAACATGGGCCTCCTGTGCTCATTGCCAGAGCTGTGTGCCTGAGATATCCACTCTGATTCATTCACATTCAGAAGATGTGACAGAAAATAAGGAAAACGTATTAGGTTCCTGTCAAAATGTATAAACAACACATCCAGGTTGCAAACGGACAACCAGGAGTCTGGATTGGACAAAATTTCAGGCACCTTGTGGGAACAGGAACCTCCGTCAGGGCTCCCAGCATCACGGCCTGCTGCAGACGAACAAACGCCACAAAGGGCGCGTCCAGGAAGTCCACCTCCCCCACCAGCACGTTGGAGGCTTCTGCGTCTCTTGGCAACTTCTTCATGAATTTGTTCTTCAGCTGAAAAGCACAAAAGAGAAAAGCAACAGGAGTTGGGTAAGTGCTCCGTTCACACCAGCAAGCCGTCTAGAAGCACGCACTCGAAATTAAAAAACCTATATCAAACGAGGCAATCCCATTCAGGTTAAATACCAAACCAGGCGTCCCCCGTGGTGCCTAAATAAGAAACAAGCAGTAAAATGAGCTTTTCTTCTCGACGTAATGACACAGACATGCCAGGAGGTCAGCTACATGTGTGTCTTTCATGGGACTTTTATCTATACGACGGCTCATCCTTATATGTCATTAATGTGTTTGCGTAGACAGAGAGGGGCGGCAGTGAGGTGTTAAAGTCAGCTTTACCTCAGTTTGGATTCGGTCATTTTTCAGAGGTTTGTTTTTTTCATGCTTTTGTTGCAGTCGTGGATTTAATGTTTTCTTTTTTATCCTTTTTAGTGCACTAGAGCAGCGGTTCCCAACCCGCGGGCCTCGGACCGGTACCGGTCCGTGAGTCGTTTGGTACCGGGCCGCGAGAGTTGAGGCTCAGGTGTGAAATGTCTGGTTTTCAGGGTTTTTATCGGTTTTCAGCGTTATTTTGTTATCGTTTTTATCGTTTACTCGGTTTTCCTGGGTCTTTTCACGTGTGTTATGAATAAATTAGATTTTTTTCGGTACCGGTACTAGTTTTATTTTGTTGTATTTATCCGCGACACCTTAAAGGCCGGTCCGTGAAAATATTGTCGGGCATAAACCGGTCCATGGCGCAAAAAAGGTTGGAGACCGCTGTATTAGAGTTCTTGTTGGCAACCAACAATTATCGGTCCAGACAAGTTTTGAGGCACCAAACTGAGTAACAAATACTATTAAAAGTGACTTGAAAAGCAGCTCTGCCAGCTTGGCGCGGTCAGACTGATGCTGCTAAAAGATGTTAAATAGCCTGCTGTACACACAGACTAACATACATATTTAAATGACAAACAAAGGCAGATGACATACTGGGCTTTCTCAGCGTCTAAGGACTGAAATCCCATAAACTTTTGACCTTCCACTGTTAACAGCCAAACAGATCCAATCACAGGCTGTTGGGCCATCTTGGCAAAGAGTTTGTCTGTAAATGATTCAAGTCAAGAGGTTAAACCTGTGTAACTGCACACCACGGCCTGTGTCCAATCCCAGCTAATCCACACCGCGCTCGTAAACCACGTACACCTGAATCTGTTGTTTACTGCCCTAAGACACAAACGCAATATGCATGGACCTGAAATTTTTATTAGCACATTTAAAATGAGCCGGTGTAATAAGCCAGTGCAAAGATCAAAGTGAGATCTGAGATGTGACGTTTTCTTTAATGTGTTTTGTGTTAAGAAATTAGAGGCACCAAAAACCCACTAAAAGCATCCCAACATTTTCAGAACTGCGTTTGTTGAATATGATACAATATAATATTTAGATGTTGTTACTCAGGTTCAAATTTAAACTAATACTTGTAAGTCCTTGTAAAAGTAATACACTGTGAACAGAAGACACATTGGAGAGAAAATTAATTATATACGTTTGTAATTCATCTGTGCACCTGGAGTGGCTGCAGTCTCTGTATGTTAATCTGAACAGCTCCCGTCTTTATCTTATCTCTACAATTAGCGACAAGTTATCAGTCACGATCACTCCATGTGGAAACGTCATTATGGTATTTATGGGCTGAGTGGGTGTGGAGGAGCTTCGGTTTAGGAGATTCGTTTCCTGCCTGGGAGTCTCTAATCTGTCCCACAGGAGACTCACTGGGTCCCTCTGACCGGGTCGCTCTGACCTAATTCCTCTCTCCCACAGGCCTCGTCTGGGATGAGGGCATATAAACCATTGTCTGCTGTGAACTGGGTAACATGACACTACATACACTACAATATGGCAATACATACAATGAGAATGCATAGAGTACAGTCCAGAGAAGAGCTGCCATTTCAACCCAACATTACGGCAAAACGTGTAATAGAGGTAATAGTCTTTGGTGCCAAAGAAAAACGATTACAGGTCACCAGAGAACTTCAATCTATTCACCTAAAAACCACCAACCAGGCGAGAAATTTGGGTGTAGTGATGGATGCAGACCTAAACTTAGAAAAACACATTAAGACAATAACAAAGTCAGCTTACTATCACCTCAAGAATATTTCAAGGATAAAAGATCTGATGTCTCAACAGGACCTGGAAAAACTAGTCCATGCATTCATCTATAGTAGGCTTGATTACTGTAACAGCATCTTTACAAGTCTACCTAAAAAATCAGTCAGACAGCTACAGCTCATTCAGAACTCTGCTGCTCGAGTCCTCACTAAGACCAAAAAGTGGACCACATCAGTCCAGCTCTGAGGTCTTTACACTGGCTGCCTGTCCGTCAGAGGATAGACTTTAAAGTTCTGATGCTGGTCTATAAAGCTCTGAATGGTTTAGGACCAAAATACATCAGTGACCTCCTGACCCAGTATGAACCTTCCAGATCCCTCAGGTCATCTGGATCCGGTCTTTTATCAGTTCCCAGAGTCAGAACCAGACACGGAGAAGCTGCATTCAGCTTTTATGCTCCATATATCTGGAACAAACTCACAGAAAGCCTCAGATCAGCTGAAACACTCAGTTTATTTAAATCCAGGTTGAAGACTCACCTGTTGTCAGCTGCATTTGAATAAAACACAAAATCCACACTTTTAAGCTTAAATTTCAAAACTTACATTTTAACTACTGATTTTATCTACTGTTCTGATTTTATCTGTTTTGATTTTATATACTGTTTTGTTTGTTTGTTAGTTAGTTAGTTTGTTTTAATCAATTTTAAATCTTGCTTTTTATTTGTTTTTACTTCTAATGTCTCAGCACTTGAATCACCTTGTTGTTGAATTGTGCTATACAAATAAACTTGCCTTGCCTTGCTTAGAAACGCCGGTCCACTGTGTCCATTCGGCACTTTGCTTCTATGAATCGTATGACACACATGCAGAATTTGCAGTACTCTGCAGTAACAGCAGGGGGAGATATTTTATTCGAGCCAACATTAAAATATTCACGAGAAAGTGTTTAACAGACATTATTATCACATTTATATGTGTATGCACACATTAGCCGCTTAAGGCCTTTGGAATGTACTTTCTTTGAGCTTCTGTAGATCTTCACCTCATGGTTTTAAATATATTAGCGCCCCCTGGTGGTAAAGCAATTTCTGCATGCTATTTCATGTTTTGGACATGGTCGACTGGCGTGTCTATTCTCCATCTTGCCGTGATACTGGGTTGGATATTTTCATGAGAAAGTAACTCACTGATTAGTTTAGATTAATCTGACTTTGTTAAATCTACTCAGTCTGGAAAATAAAATAATTTGTTTGTTTTAGTAATTAGCACAGCTACAATTTTTTTGCATTTATCCAGTCAGAAGTGTTTACATGTCACATTTCTGACTCACACAGGTAGACTACATGAGAAATATTCCAGGAGCTACACTTTGGTAATAAACAACCTTTGCAGATGCTACTTCACATGTTGGCATACAAGTAGTAAGGATAAGATAGCGTGAGGGCAAAGGAGAAGCGTGTCTCAAGTGTGTGGAAGCCTCTGACAAAAACCCAGAGGAAAAAATTGACTGTGTTATGTCCTGTGGGCGTGTTAGATGATCTAAATATAGCAACAGTGCCAAGTATTTGCCCTGTTCCTGATTTCTCCGTTTTTTGTATGTTTTTCAGATCAAAGAAATTTTAATATCAGACAAAGATAACCCGAGTGAATACAAACTGCAGTTTTTAAATGATGATTTCATTCACTAAGGGGAGAAAAAAATCCAAACTATCCACCTGCCCTTGTGAAAAAGTCATTGCCCCCTCTATGTAATTCATGATGAACCCTATTTTTTAAAACCTGGGTTACGACACCTGTCGTATGTGTTTGTTTCTGTCTGAACAGCTCACTGTGTTATGGTAAATCCCTGCTGCGATTGGTGTGTGGAAGTATGGCTCCGGAATGACTGGTTCCAGCTGGAGGACCCGTCTTATAAATATAGCCTGGAGCACCGCCGGCAAGAGAGGTTCTCGTGCTTCCCCTAACGCCTGAGCAGCCACGCCTGTGACAGCCGCCGGGTGCAGTGCTCCATAACAGTTGAGGAAGTGGGGGAGCGAGTGCCTCATCCATGCTATGACCTGGCCCCTAGACGGGTTGTAACATGAACTGGGGGCTCATCCGCACCCAAAGTGAGAATCATTCCTCTAGACTCAGTAACAAATGTCACTGATTCCTGCTAAACAAGACAAAGTAAAGTAGGCTCAACAATCTCAAAATGAAACACATCATGCCACGATCTACAGCTATCAGTCTAGAAAGGGTTGCAAAGCCATTTATAAGGAACTCCAGTGAAACACAGTAAACGCCATTATGGAAAAAATAAATGGAAAAAATGAAACCGTTGTGAACCTTTCCAGGAGTGGCGAGCCTACAAAAATTACTCCAAGAGCCCAACAATGACTCATCTGACTCAGCATCCAAAAGACAATAAGAAAGACACGGAGTAAAAATGGGAGAATCCAAAGAGAAAATCACCGCAGACCAAACACAAAATATTCTGTGGATCGATGAAACAAAAGGTTTCAGACCTGTTATATCTGGTGTGAAACTACTTCAGCATTTCATGAAAAGAAAATCACACCAACAGGTGTGCTCAAGTGCACTTGGGTTTTGCAGCAGGACAATAATCTGAAGCACACCAGCAACTCCACCTCAGAATGGCTCAAAAGACAAGTAAAGGGTTTGGTGAAGACTCCTCAAAGCCTGAGATGCTCTGGTGTGCCTTTAACAGGAAGTCTATTTTTACAAATCGCTGGTGTAGCTGAATGAAAACTATTCTGCAAAACAGATTCTGCCAAATTTTCTCCACAATCACATGAAAGCCTCACGGACAATTATCACAAACACCCGACTGCACTTCTTGCTGCCAAGGGTGGCACAGCCAGTAATTAGGTTTAGGGGGCAGTTACTTCTTCACCGAGGGCTGGTAGGAACATTTTCTTTTTCGGGGGGATGGGGGTTTGTCCCCTTAATAAATTAAACCATGATTTGAAAACTGCATTTTGTATTTACCTGGGTAATCTTTGTCTGATATTAAAATTAGTTTGAACTAAAACAGTAGGTGTGGCAAATACGCAAAAAAATGAGAAATCAGGAACGGTGCAAGCACGGTTTAATGGCACTGTAGACCAGCAGTCCCCAACCTTTTTTGCACCACAGATCGGTTTATGGCCAACAGTATTTTCATGGACCGCCCTTTAAGGTGTCGCAGATAAATACAACAAAATAAAACCAGTACCAAAAAAAAACCACACGGGAAAAGACCCAGGGAAACTGAGTCAACGATAACAAAAAATAACACTAAAAACCAATAAAAACCCTGAAAACCATCAATTTCACACCCGAGCCTCATCTCTCGCGGCCCGGTGCCAAACGACTCATGGGCCAGTACCGGTCCGTGGCCCGGGGGTTGGGGACCGCTGCTGTCGACTGTAAGGCTGCAGAGGAAATTCAGTCTCTCTTTGCTGTTGATGACATCATCCTTTATCAGCCACAGCCTGATCCTCACTGCAGTCTAAAGTTGCTTCCACTTTAACCATCAAAGGAAAAGGCGGGGAAGGTTCAGGCAGGTTCAGAGCAGCTACAGCAGGCTGGGTGATAATACCAGGAGCTGGAACAATGTACTTTAGACAATGTTATCTCTGCTGTGAAGCAACAACCACGAAATACTCCGACTGGCCTCCTCAGCTCTGTTACATCCAGCCTACACCAAGCAGCTCTGTCATGGAGTCTAGTCAGGCTTTTCTCATCTCTTCTGCCAATGCACTAGCTTGTTTTTAGCCTCAAGCTCGAGAAAGCAGACAAGCTGGTTCATTATATCTGTTTCAGAATAAAAGGCCATCAAGTGTATTGTTACAACTACACCACCTTAAACTGGGAACTTGGGAATACAGATCCCCCATCCCCTTCATTTTCCAGGAAATATAAACCTCTCACCACTGAGTCTGATGGATTGGTGAGGGTTGGTGTCCAGAAACAGTACAGCAGATGCATGAGGGCGACTTACCTGGTCTTTCTCCGGTTTGTCAGAGACGTCATTCAGGCTGGTGGATGTCAGGTTCCTGGGAGTTGTGGTGGGACTATCTGTTCAGACAGGGCAACAATGACTAGTTAGACCAGCTTCACCCCCACTGTGGTCTAAGACTCAAGAGGAAAAGAGGCAGAAACCCAAAGTGGCCCAGACAATTAGCTCCTTACATGCTTTGCCAAAAGAAGAAAAAATCCAACAGAAATACTCGTGCAAGCTGTAGGACAAAAGCTATTGTCTGTGATAAAGTAACTGGCCGATATTTAGGTCTAACCCGTTGGGTATAAAATGTGTGATCAGATAAAATATCAACTTTTTACTTTGAATTTCAAATAAAAGAAGGCAGGAGGTCAAAAACGAAGAATAAAATTACCATTATTAATGCATCTTTCTTGAGGTTCAATCAGCTTGTTGTGCTTTGATAATAATGAGATCTAGTGTCATCATTCTTACTGTCACATTTAAAGCCTTACTCTGTGGATGGACTTAATGGGTGCAGACACAAAATAAGTAGAAGATGATCCTGAAATGTGACAGCAGAACAGGCTTCAGTCCAGAGATCAGAGGGAAAGAAAAACCTCAAAGAATGCAACAATCTGGTGCCACTGCAGCCTTTCATGCATCTGCACCTTTGGCACTGTAGGTAATAACGTGCATGTCAGTATGATGCAGCCAGATAATTTTTTTTTTTATAGGTGTAGTATAGGTGAGAGAAAATATTCTTTAAAAACAACCTGAGCTGACAGGGATTATTCACCATCAAGTACTAGCATCTCGTGAAATTTCAAGCTAGTCGTGACTACATTCAAGCTGCAGGTCATCAGCACAAAGATGCACTCGGACACAACTTTACGATCCGCTGTCTGTATTTTTAAAAAAGCCTCAGTTTGAGACTAAATTTGAACTCTCTGGTCTTCGTTTCTTTGTCGCCAAATGGAAGCTCACCAGGGGTCTGCAGTGTGAATGTAGACTTCAGTGAACTTACTGAGCCAGTCCATACTGGAACTCCTTTGGGTCTGCAAGTCCTCCATTGAGATGCGACCTGACAGGCAAGTCACAGAGTTCTCGAGAGGACTACGGGCTTTTAGTGGCAGCAGCAGGTTATCAAAGCCAATCCAGGGAAGCAAAGAGGACGAAAGAGAGATGGAAAGCAGAGTTGACAGACAAGTCCGCTGAGCCAAAGCAGAAGATTTGTTAAATGCACAAAAGATCAAGTGGCTGTTAAAATATGTGAAGACGTGATATTGCTGCAATTGACAAGCCGTGCAGAGATAAAGTGAGGAAAGAGGACATCATGGGTCTTTGGACAGAAGTTTGACCTGCACTTTAATAAGTCAGAAAATAAACTTTATCCTTGAAAAGATGGTAATCAAGCAATATTTATCAGAGTGGCTCCTTATCTTTGCCGTGATAAGAGGACGAGCACAGCAAAAGCTGGGTCATGAACAGAGAAAGCCTTTTCTTTGATCATCAAAGTTCCTGAAATCTGATAGTGGCTAATAAATAACTTCACTTTCCAAAGGCCCATGACTAGTAACAGATTCATTCCACTGTCAACACAATAAACATTTAGTAAATCAATATTTTACAGACTACTAATTCACATGTTGTTAACATCAGTAAGAGCTGTGTGGTGGGGCTGTCACTTTGAGTTCTTCATCAAGATATTTCTAAAGATTTTGTGTCAGAGTGAAATTCCATTGATCCTGGAACAAATGAAATTTATCCCGGGAGTGAACTAATGATTATTTTTTGAAGAAGAATTTAAAAAAAGTTAATTTTCTGACAACTTTCAGCAAAACAAAGTGACAGCTCTGTAAATAAAACATGCATGTCCATGAATTTAATCAAAACTAAGAGTTAATTGATTGAAACGTTACTGTTAACATGAATCATGAATCTAGGAAATTGTGACCAACGTAGCTGAATTCCAGAATACTATGATTTCAGTACGATTACTCCTGTGGGTCGTAAAGTCTTACCCCAGCTCACTTCTTCAAAGTTAAAGAGGACCCACTGTTCTCTCTCATATTAAAGTTAAGGTTTACAGAAATGACTTGTTCAGGTGACTTTATTTATCAGATGTAACTGATAACTGATGACTGCAACGGCTATGGTTGAGAAAAACCCTCTTTCAGGTCTAATGTTTTATGTATGAGGACATAAAAAATCATCTGAGCAGGCTCTAAAATTAACAACAGCTTGTGGAAGAACGTAATAACTCGAAGTAATAATCTTTCTTTATGACTTTATCAGTGTCTCACATCATCATGGAGGAATGTTGGCCAGTCGTCTTTACAGCATTGCTTCAGTGCACAGAGATTAGTGGGCATTTTTTTGATGCACAGCTCTCTTTAGGTCCCGCTGCAGTTCTTCAGTCATGTTCAGGTCTGGACTTTTTCTTTTTCAGTTTTAGATGACCAGTTTGCATGACTAAAGTTTAGATCATGTTTTGGTCATAGGACAGATGACCTCACGTCGGATTGTAGGATACTTTGACTGATCGACTGGTCGAGTGCAAGGTGCCCGGGTCCTGTGACTCAGAAAAATAACCCAGCTCATCACCCCTCCACCAGTGCTGACAGCTGGTATCAGCTGTTTGGTTTTCTCCAAACATGGCACTGTGCATTATGGACAAATGCATCCACTTCAGTCCAAAGGACATTGTTCCACAAGTTTGCTTGGTCAGACTGAACTTAAACCTGATCTGTCCTGCCATGTTCCTTCTAGAGATCGGAGCCTTTCTCCTGGCTGCCCTTCCAAACACTACTTCTTTACTTTTTTGTACCATCATGAACTTTGACAGTAAAATGCTAACAGAGGCCTACAGAGTCTTGTGTTTTTTTACAGTATCCTTGATCATATGTATATCTCTATAGAGCAGGGTTGGGGAACTCGAGGGCCGGTGTCCTGCAGGTTTTAGATGTGTCCTTGATCCAACACAGCTGATTTAAATGGCTAAATTACCTCCAGGATCTAAAACCTGCAGGACACCCTTAAATCCTGGAGTTCCCCACCCCTGCTATAGAGCTACTGACACTTGCTGATGATTCTGATGATCATCAGAATTAAGGTTAATTAAGGTTGTCCATCTGATGTTGTATTACCTATAAACCTGTTAAGGATCTGATTTTTTTTTTTTATCATGTCCTGATACAAAAAACCTAGAATTGACAGAGGGTGCACTTCCTTTGTACATGACTGTAGATGACTAATAAATAGGTCCCCTTTAAACCTCTACCTCTGTTTATGTAGTTAGTACAGTACCCTGCAGTGAGTCCACTTAAAGCGTTAAAGTGCAAAAGACATTTCTGAACTTTACTAATTTTACTCAGTTATTATTTAGCTTTGGTGTTAATGCAGGCCGAGTTATTCAGGTTGGTTCTTTAGTGTTTTCCCTCATCTGCTGGGTCCAGCTGGAACTGTGTTTAAAGCCACATTAGTGGGTTCATGCAGAGGAGGGCAGCAGTGTGCCCCTTATGACACACTGTGGTATTCCTCAGAACCCACTCTACATCTTTTTCTTCACCTAACAAAATTCAGTATCAACCCCATTCTGCAATTAGTTTATTCTTATAAAATAGCAATCGAGCTTTAATTATTTAAGCTAAGACTGCACCAAACTGGCATCAGTATTACCATTTTCCGGGGTGGAAAACAGCCTACTTGCACTGGACACCGTCTTCCCGATGTCAGCCAGAGAGCGCAGGTTGGACTTCTTGGTCTGGTGGCGATGTTTCCGCAGCAACGTGTACATCACCTTGTCCTTAAGTTCGGCCTTCAGCTGGCCGATCTCTATCTGGTTGTCAGTGATCATCTCTGAAAATGCAGAAAGAGACGAGGTGAGGAAGAGAAGGTGAAAAGCTGAGTTAAAGTTTAAATGCAGGCTTTAAATACTCTGCATTAAAGCAAAGACACTGTGGATGCATTTTTTAAATTACTGCTTAATTTCTTGAGCTTTAGGATTAATTAGGATTTTAGAAGAATTCAGAAGAATCCAAAGGAAAAAAATTATATATGTATAAACAAAACATGAAATTTAACATGTTAGAATGAATAAACACTTTTTTGCAACATGAACAAAAATAAAATATTCTAATTGTTTTAAGTTTATTGCAAAGGTGCCACCTGTTTCAAGTTTTATAAAATAAAAGATGAGCACAAAGAGTAAAATTATATTGTGCTGTTCTGTCAAATGACACTTTAATTTGGGGTCTCTTTCTTCCCCCACCCTGCAGCATTTTACTCAAAAAGGTAGACTTAGCAACACTATCACCCAGAACAGGTCACCATAAAAGTCTCTTCATACTTTAAGGACTCAATTAGTGCCTCCCAGACTCTAATGCTCCTCTTTATGGCATCATGAAATGGCTCAATCAAAAGGTCTAGTCTATTTTTGAAAAGAAGGTCAGAAGCCTGAATGCTGAATGAAAGCAGCCCGGGGCAGTTCCTCTTCTTGTGTAAGGGTAGTGCTGTTAATGGCCTATCAGTCAAGTCAGCAGGCCTCAGAGCAAGAGGCCCAGCTCCACTCCGCCCAGTGCAGCTCACGCAGCACAGACAATTACTTCACATTAATCACTCCAAGTGGTAACTCTTCTTCCTGCTCCCTCATGCAGACAAAAATGTTGGGGTGGTGGCATGAGATAGGAGGACACAGAGATATAATCATCTTAGAGCAACTGGAGAAGGTTAGCTGCCCTCAGATTAGGAAGTTTTTGTGTGGCCATTTAGTCCAAACTATAGTCAACTAGTGTTTTAATGTAAAGTACAGCGTGGCCTGCAACTCAGCTCTTTTCTCGCTCTTAAAAGAGGGGAAGGAAAAGAAACCTCAGTGTTTTGATGCGCATCAATCCGTGAACCTGCCGACCTGCTCTGCACACGCTGCACATCACACAGCTGATTTAATCAAGCTGGCAGACGGGCTGTTGTTTCAGAGCAGGAAGATGCTGACCTTTAGTATTGTTACGCAGCAGTGAAAAATAGTGATGTGTAAGGGAGAAAAAAACGAAACGATCAAACCGCAGAAAAAAATATTCTTACATCAAAGAAATCTGTCAGTTCAGTTCTTTCACACTCTAAAGCACTTTTGTGCTGGACTTCGTTAAGTAATACGATTTATTAGGGATAGAGATCCAGACTTATTTACATTTTATATTGTATCTCCCACAAATTCAATTTCTTCATATTCATATTCACACTCAGCAAAAATAATTTTACTTCTAATCATACAGATAATTCAAAGTTTAGAGTTCATGGAATGGTAAAAAATAAAAAATAAAACTTATTTACTCAAAAAGAAATGTAAAATATTTCCATAGAGGTTGCTCTATTACAGTTCCATGAATGACCACTTGAGGCTTGCTGCAAAGGTGAGTCAACCCCCATTTACTCCCATGTTAAAACTTTACACCCTGTCGCTACCCGGAGTAGTGCCCTTTCGCAATTGCACGGTACCGATCAGGTTTCTGGTACCGCTCGGGTAGTGACACACCCTGCTACAAAAAACCTTCATAGTATCTATAGTACGGTGGCCCTGAGAGGTCAATTACACTGCAAAATGACACGAAACATAATGGAAGTGTTTCTGGGGACACAATAACATGACGGACCAGCTGTGGAAGTGTCCGTCACATTATCGTCTCCCCAAAAACACTTACACCGTGTTTTGTGTGTTTGTTTTGGGGGCTTTTGGGGTTGTTTGGGGGTTTTATTGAGCATTGTTCTGTTTCGTGTGCTTTCTGGGCCACCGGACTATAGCCCATTTTGCCCTTCACAACAACTCTTCAGGATCTGTTTTTTTAAAAATAACACAGTTGTTTAAATGTTATCAAAGTTAAAAGTTCGCATCACTAGTCTCAGTTTTTAAAAGCAGAGTTGAGGTTGAATTTTTCATGAAATTATCTGACAAATGTCATGACTTGGTAAAGTACCGTCAGCTAATAACTTTAAATTAAATAACTTAAAAGAGGGCTTCACATGCTGGATGAGATCACCGTGGCTATAGCCATCATTTATATGCAGTCTGAGGTTCCCATCATAGCCCCAACCATGAGATGAAGCTGAAACATTGTCCACTTATGTATCTCTGCAGTGAGGACCACTTGAATTTACATATGAAGTGGGATGAAGACACTTTGGTCCTGCTGCTACTTCCACTTTAACCTTCTCTCAACCATTGTGGTTGAACTATGTAAACACAACCTTTTAAAGATACAACACATCTATTATTGAAGTAAAAGGTGTTCTACTGCACTTTTAACCTCACAATCACAGGATGAACTGTGGCTTTATATGAATTTGTTACAGCTGTGATTACACATCATAGCGATAATCACTCGATGGGTTAAATTAATTTGTAGCTGCTGGAATTAAAAAGAAAAAAACAAACAAATTATTCCAAATTATTTTTGAAGAGATGAGCTTACCGACAACCTGAGGTAGCGTGGAAGCTTCCAGGTCCAGCATGATGGTGCCTTTTTCTATACATGTCCTCAGTTCAAATAGGCTGTGTAAGGACAGCGTCGCCACATGAGGTTTACTCCAGCGTTCTCCACCTTTCTCCACCTTCTCCTCAAACTTGATCCACCTGGATTCAAACAAAAAAGAAAAAAGACTCAGACAGACACACGCTGTAACAAAACAGGATTTAACATGAAAATCTTTTTATCATAGTCTTGGATAAACATTTACATTATTTTATTTTATAGAAATTTACTAAGCAGTAACCTGCTAACTTGGGGGGGAAGCACGCATACCAAAAACAGGCTGTACAGTCAGGATGTAAGAGGAGAGATATCAGTGTTAGAGAGTAAGTATGGGTGGCTTCGAGGCATCACAAGTCTAATTTTAGCCCAAGCTATTCTCATAATGTCAGAATATAGAGTGTCACAATGAACAAGAGCCCGGTGAAAAATGCCACCACTAAAAATATCTATGCAAGTATGTATTGCACTTCTACTACTTTGAAGATTAGGCTTCAAACTTTCCTTTTTGCTAAAGCATATAGTTAGGGCTGGACCAGGTGACCCTGAATCCTCCCTTAGTTATGCTGCAATAGATGTAGGCTGCCGGGGATTCCCATGATGCACTGGGTGTTTCTTCTTCGGTCATCTTTCTCACTCACTATGTTTTAATAGACCTCTGTGCACTGAATCATACTTGTAATATGTCTTTGTACTCTCGCCCTTCTCTCACCCCAAACGGTCTGCCGGAGGTTTCTTCCTGTTAAAAGGGAGTTTTTCCTTCCTACTGTCGCCAAAGTGCGACATGACTGTTGGGTTTTTCTCTGTACGTATTATTTCAGGGTCATTAACATACAATATAAAGCGCCTTGAGGCAACTGTTGTGTTGATTTGGCGCTGTATAAATAAAATTTAATTAAACTTTGTCTTGGGAAAAAAAGGAAAAGTAAATATTGTCAAATATATGACAAACTTAAAGGATTATTTCATGCTTTTTGCTCTTTAGTCCAAATTATGAGCCATCAAATGTACGCTTGGTGGACCTGTTGACGAGCAACTGTTTGATGAGGGTCAGCCATTATTTTTTAAATCAATCAATTTTTCATTATTGGGGAAAAAAACTGGATTCTGAGTCTGCATTGTTATTTTTTTCTTCATTTCGATAGCTCAGAGTGAGAGACCTGAGAATCAGAGGTGTTGCTGAGCGGCTGTTTCTATACTGCGGTTTTAATTTGGCTGCCAAAACCGCACTTGGCAGGCAGTCAGCACTGCCCAGCACGTCGGAGAGCTTTTATTCAGTTTGAGTCCTCAGAGTGTACTCGTCGAGATGCTGCACAAGTTCTTACATTTTGAACTACAACTCTTGCACTGCTGTGCAGCCTGTTTTTTTTTTCCATACAGTTTCTGTATGCTAAAGATTTTTATTTTTAGAGACTGAAAAAATATGCTGCATCCTCTTCTATCAAGTAGATCAGCTTTTTTTATTGCTTTTTATTAGATTTTTTCAGACGGCTGACATGAAATGATGGGAATCATTCCTCCCGAGGCCACACTTACCTATCATAGTGCGTTTCAAACATGTGGTCCAGTGCAGGTTAAATTATGCTGATGTTTCTCCAGAGCTGACCGAATATGACTGAAGGATCAGCCCCTCATCTGATCCTTCAGTCATATATAATAACTTCCTGTGTGCAGTAGGCACGGGGGCGGAGGCTGGACAATTTTATCGTCAGTCATTAGAAATGCTGGCAAAAAGGCCAAATTTAAAATGACAGTCAACTAGATTTAAAGCAGAACTTAGCAATTAAAAGCTTCACTGAGTTTAATTAAAAGCAATTTTAAAGTGCACTAAAAATGTCAGCAGTACTTCTGCAAACTGTTTAAACAACAGTGAATCAAAACTTCTATGTACAGTATGTCTGAGTTTAGGATAATGAATCACTGATTGGGTGCCTCGAGCAGCGGTCCAGAGACTCTGTTTCCCCCTGAAAGAACTTCACTCATCCACTGCTAATTATGTATAAACAATCATCCCATCTCTGTCCCAGTGTGTCCCACTAGAGAGCCACTCAGAAGAAACCAGTAAAACTCTGAGCTCAGTTTTAAACTTGGAGCTGTTTTCAAATGTCTGTTCACTGTTTTTCCATAAAAAACATATATTCATTCCTTTTGAGATAAAAACTTAACGTGAGGCTGGTTTTTCATCATTTTTATTCACATTTTTAGTCACTCCGTGAAAGGATATGATTTTAACAAAGCAGATACACACAAAGAGGATCTTACCTGGCCGTCTCCTTCCACTCCATCTCCTGTCCGTCCACTGACAGGAGCTCATCCAACTCAGTGAAGAGCTGTGGGGGTGCCGGGCCATCGTCGTCCTCACCTAGGATGAAGCGAATCCTCTCTGCTGCTGGTGAGACTGTGGAGAGAGGAAAGATACTGAGGTTCATAGGCTGGCAGTGGTGCCCGTTGGGCAAGGGCTTGGGCACTGGCTTTTCGTCCTCAGCTGGACTCTTCACATTGACCTCAGTAGGAGGTGGAAGCAGCGCAGTGTTCACTGTGACCTCCTCTCTTTTATCTTCAGTGTCCTCTTCTTTTTCCTCCTTCTCTTCTTGATTATTGTTGTTGTTGGACATCTTTAAAATCTGACCCCCCTTTGCTCTCCAAGTCAGCTGACACAGCGTTTGCTTAACAGACTGTAGTCTGCAAGTGTCACAGGCTCACCACAGTCCCAAAGCACCAGCTAGACCCTCATTAAAATCTTCAGTGGAAGTGACAGCGGCTCTCAGTTGCCTGCTCCAGCACTTTGTGAAGCAGGTAGGAGGGGGCTGATTGGGTTTAGGGTCCCCCTCAGTGACAGTGGCCCAACAGCTAGCCCCAGTCCACCCCCCCTTCACTTTTCAAACAGTTCTTCACCATTGGCCCTCCAGCCTTGGCAAGCTGTCCTGAAGCCCCTCATTAACAATTAGGAAATGGTTCACAAACTGGTCTATTCTTCAGCTCAAGCTTGGCTTTCCTTCCTCTTGTCTTCTCATTTGAATATTTAGAGAGTGACACATAAGTGAACCCAGCACAGTTCCAGCAGGAACAATAACGGTGTAATACTCCTCAGTATTAAACATGGTGCAAACAGTCGACGTGACAACAGCGTCTTTCACTGAGTGAAACAGACATTATCTGAACATTGCATCTGAACCCTACTTTTTACTGGACCCACACAACATCACTGTAGACACGTTATACAGACAACAGAAACCTGCACAGCATCCACGAGTGCCTAAAACTGAACAGTGAGACATAAAAAGAGCACGACTACCATTAATAATCACTATTATTTAGTAACTCTGTCCTTTGAATTCTATTCTATTCTTTGGCTGATATCACATGTCAAAATTACACCTTGAAGTTTTTTAAAGCAAATGTCACTGAAATTCAGACTCTGTACTGGACAATGCAGAAGCTCATGTTAAATTTAAGATCATGTCTTCATTAAACATTTTGCTGATCTTAAAATTTAACGTTTACTTCAGTATTGTTGTGGCGTGAATAGTGCGGGGCTGTAATTCTAATTTGCTGATATTTTTTGTGCTTGTCTTGGGCTCCAGCTTTTAAATGTTTAAATTCAGAATGAACAGCCCTGGCTTTTAATTAGCTGGCAGCAGCTAGACAGATAACGTGGTTATTCAATAACCGATTAATGTGGTGTTGGGGGCTTGATTTTACAGCTTCTATTAATCTGTTCTGATGGCTCTCCAGGCTTTCCTGCGACCTGACATGTGAGACTTCAGATTTTAGCCCGGATCCCCCCCAAAAAACAAAAAACATTTGCTCACAAAACTAGTAGATAATACTGTACACTGCAAAACATAAGCTGTGTAAATCAGTAAATACTCTCAATTTAATATATCTATGCTAACTTTTGTATTTGAATGTGAAGTACTTAAGAAGTTGCATGAACTTAATGGTTTACCAAAGTAAATGGCTTCAAAGTTTAAAGGTAAATGCATTTTATACTACCCTAGTTTGGCAAGTGTAAACTCAGGAAAATGTTGCAGTAATTTCCTGTTTTTCATAGCGAGCTAAGTGTTTCTACACAATTATTACCTGTTAAGAAACTATGAACATTTATCAACATTCAGCAACATTAACCCTCAACATTCATCTCTGCAGGAGGCTGTTGCTAGCTAAACCGTCACACAAACACTTGGAACAAAAACACAACATAACAGAAACAATGATCACAGCGTGACTGAATTAAGGTTTTGAAAATGAAGTTGTGTATGTACAACTATATGCAAAACATAACTTAGAAAACTAGTAAATATTAGGAGGCAGTGATTAAAGTTAAATATGGACAGCGAGTTTACTCTATGTGACATTACTAATGAGGTGTTCTTGCATCCCTGTTGTTACTAGCATCACTTTGAGTCCCAGGTCTTTTCAGTGACCATTCCTTCAGTGGCTTTTTTGAGGGTTAAGACTTGGATTTACGGTAAAGATCCAGGAATTAATCGCCTTAAGAGCACAGAATTATAACTCTGCTCACACATGTGTGTGTGTCTCTGTGTGATAGCAAAGCCAGCTGATCAGATTACACAACAGCTTGCTAATACAGTAGCACCAGAGAGCTACTACAGTGATGAATATATTTACCATGGAGCATCTTTATTTCTCAACAGGTAATTAGTAAAAATTTGCTTTTGTTTCTTAATCTTCTGAGTCTGTAGGAGCTTCTGAAGCCACCACCATGGACCAATTACAAGTTAACTATAAGAGCTGAGTCTGGATTTTACTTTGCAGGACAAATTTAGATGTTGGCAAACACAATTAACATCATATCATCCACCACACTGACTCATTCATTCATTCATGGCCCAATAGTAAAGGGGGTGAAGGGCTGCAGTTTCCCTATTGTGTTTTCTGTGGCACAGGAACAGCAGCAGGTATGAGCCAGACAGGCAGCTGTAAGATTACTAGTTAGGGGATAAACTGTCTGCTGGCACACACACACAGACATATACACACATACACACACTCACTCATTTCTACAAGCTGCAACTAGCTTAAGACGCCACAACCTGTTTAATAACATCTTAGAGGGAGTAAAGCACACGTGTGTTTCACACATTCAGCTGACACTCACATCCAGAGCGATTTAGGCTGATTATAGTAAACCTTTAAAACAAGCTTTAAATACCTGTATGGACAAAATTACATGCAAACAATGGCAAGCAGGTGGGTGCAAAGAGCCAAGTGATGCGGCCACACACCGAGGATCTACTGCTGTAATTTTCAGGTTAAAAAAAGAAACGGCAAAAAAAATTAATAGAGGAGCAGCAAATGTGCAAAATATTTAATCAAAAATCATCGTGAAATATTTTAAAGTGGCATTAAGTGTAACAAACCGAACTGTGGACAGTAAGTATTTATTTTCTTTCCTGTGAATTCAAAGTAAAGACACTCCACATGAAGCCAAGCAGTGCAGCGTTCGACCTCAGTGCAGCGTTCGATACTGTCGACCATAATATCCTATTAGAGCGATTAGAACATGCTGTAGGTATTACAGGTACTGCACTGCAGTGGTTTGTATCATATCTATCTAATAGACTCCAATTTGTGCATGTAAATGGAGAGTCCTCTTCACACACTGAGGTCAATTATGGAGTTCCACAGGGTTCAGTGCTAGGACCAATTCTGTTTACATTATACATGCTTCCCTTAGGCAGCATCATTAGAAGACATAGCATACATTTTCACTGCTATGCAGATGACACCCAGCTCTATCTGTCCATGAAGCCAGATAACACACACCAATTAGTTAAACTGCAGGAATGTCTTAAAGACATAAAGACCTGGATGGCCGCTAACTTTCTGCTTCTTAATTCAGATAAAACTGAGGTTATTGTACTCGGCCCTGAAAATCTTAGAAATATGGTATCTAACCAGATTCATACTCTGGATGGCATTACCTTGGCCTCCAGTAACGCTGTGAGGAACCTTGGAGTCATTTTTGACCAGGACATGTCCTTCAACGCACATATTAAACAAATATGTAAGACTGCTTTCTTCCATTTGCGCAACATCTCTAAAATTAGAAATATCCTGTCTCAGAGTGACGCTGAAAAACTAGTTCATGCATTTATTACTTCCAGGCTGGACTACTGTAATTCATTATTATTAGGATGTCCAAAAAACTCACTGAAAAGCCTTCAGCTAATCCAAAATGCTGCAGCAAGAGTACTGACAGGGACTAGAAGGAGAGAGCATATTTCTCCTGTTTTGGCTTCCCTTCATTGGCTTCCTGTTAAATCCAGAATTGAATTCAAAATCCTGCTCCTCACATACAAGGTCTTAAATAATCAGGCCCCATCTTATCTTAATGACCTTGTAGTACCATATCACCCTATTAGAGCACTTCGCTCTCGCTCTGCAGGTCTACTTGTTGTTCCTAGAGTATTTAAAAGTAGAATGGGAGGCAGAGCCTTCAGTTTTCAGGCCCCTCTTCTGTGGAACCAGCTTCCAGTTTGGATTCGGGAGACAGAAACTATCTCTACTTTCAAGATTAGGCTTAAAACTTTCCTTTTTGCTAAAGCATATAGTTAGGGCTGGACCAGGTGACCCTGAATCCTCCCTTAGTTATGCTGCAATAGACGTAGGCTGCCGGGGGATTCCCAAGATGCATTGAGTTTTTCCTTTCCAGTCACCTTTCTCACTCACTATGTATTAATAGACCTCTCTGCATTGAATCATATCTGTTATTAACCTCTGTCTCTCTTCCACAGCATGTCTTTTATCCTGTCTTCCTTCTCTCACCCCAACCGGTCGCAGCAGATGGCCGCCCCTCCCTGAGCCTGGTTCTGCCGGAGGTTTCTTCCTGTTAAAAGGGAGTTTTTCCTTCCCACTGTCGCCAAAGTGCTTGCTCATAGGGGGTCATATGATTGTTGGGTTTTTCTCTGTATCTATGAAGCGCCTTGAGGCGACTTTTGTTGTGATTTGGCGCTATATAAATAAAATTGAATTGAATTGAATTGAATTATGTTAGGAGAAATCAACTTTGGCATGGGTTAGGAAAAGCTAACAGCAGAGAAATTTTAAGAGGGAGGCATGGCTCTCAAATAATCCAGAACGGAAATTAAGATGGTGCTAGAAGTGCAATTTCTAGGGGGAAAAGCCACTTACATAAAAAAAATAAAAAAAATACGTATAATTCAATTTTATTTTATTTATACAGCGCCAAATCACAACAACAGTCACCTCAAGGCAATTTTTATTGTAAGGTAGACCCTACAATAATAGATACAGAGAAAAACCCAACAATCATATGACCCCCTATGAGCAGCACTTTGGCGACAGTGGGAAGGAAAAACTCCCTTTTAACAGGAAGAAACCTGCAGCAGAACCAGGCTCAGGGAGGGGCGGGGCCATCTGCTGTGACCGGTTGGGGAGAGAGAAGGAAGACAGGATACAGACATGCTGTGGAAGAGAGACATTCATAACGGCCAACCTCACCTTAATACAAATAAGTTCCCGGAGCAGTTTCAAGATGGCCGCCTAGTGGTGAGACTTGCTTCCAGAGGAATTTTTTCCAACATGCAAGCAGTTGTATACGGCTGTAATCCACTACTATGCCTATCTGCATTTTCAAGTTACAGCCTTTACATTTTGGTTTTACTAATAAGAGCTACATATACATTTATCATCAACTATGTTGCACAAGCAAAGAAATTAACACAAGGGAAACGAAAGAAGCACATTTGGGTGTTTGAGGGCATCTACAGTCCTCATAATAAGGCCAGGAACACATTTAAAGGGCCTTTTATGAATGTCCCTATTTCCTGTCACACGTTTCCTCGTACAATGGTAAGTGGACCGGTACTTACATAGGGCCTTTCTACTCTAATTGAGCACTCAAAATGCTTTATACTACCAGCCTCATTCACCCAATCACACACATTCATACAACGCTTTTATTCTCCAAACGCCTTGTCTAACATTCATGCACACACTCGCCCTCTAATGAATGCACCAGGGGCATCTCAGTGTTCAGCATCTTGCCCAAGGATCCTTTGACATGCAGTTTGGAAGAATCAAGAATCAAACGGTGATGTAGACCTGAGTAGATGTTCACATTTGGTGACAGTGGGGAGGAAAAACTCCCTTTGGGGAGGAGGACATGCTGTGAGCTGGAAGCTCGGAATTCAGACTGGTGTAAAAGGCTGTTTTACACAATTCTTTCTATTCTTGGCTCCGCATGATGTCAACAAGAGGGGATACACTTAATATGGTCATCTTAGTTCAACCCTCCTGATTATCAGAGGCAGACAATCAGAAGAAAACTGGCTTAAATGATGAGGCTAGACTGACGAGCTGCACCAGTTCTCAAATATGGATTGAGTTGTGATTCACCCAAAGTTACTATAACAGAGTCAAAGAATGCAAATATGTAGCTGTAAATTAGAAGCGTCTTTAAAAATGAATTTCCCAAAGTTTTACAGCTAAATATTCAGCACGCAACCTAAACTGCTGTTACACAAAAATGTGTCCGAGGATTTTTGAAATTTCTCATGAGAAACAGATGCTGTGATCCAATATAAAAATGAAGAGGTAACACAAATAGTGCTAGTGTCAGAGCAATACCGTCCTACTCGGCCAGTTGCTAAGAGAAAGGTGGGTGGGTTTGGTGGGGAGGGTGCGGGTTGAGTCTCAGTGCAGAGTGAAAGCAAAGAGGGGTGAGAGCAAGCACGAAAAGGAGGGCTAGAAATGAAAATCCCATCGTTCAAACACAATTTCAAAGCTCTGTGTGCTCTAGCCAAGAGCCATGGGCACACAAAGAGGACTTTGTCCCAGCAGCAAAGGCTCATGGGATAGGGTACGGAGGAAGAATGCTGCCCGGCAGAAAGCTTAGTGTGACTGCCACTAAAGGCCTGTTTAGTCCCATTCTTGACATGCATCCTACACAAATACCTTCCATCTACTCTGACCTTTCTGAAAATATCAGTGCAGTATAAATGCTACATAGGATGTAGTAACATGCTCATTGTCTTTGGCTACACATGCAATGGTAGCTGTGTCTCCATTTCACCTCATTCAAAGCAAAAAAAAGTGCAGGACATGTTTTCAAGTCTGACATTCAGTATGCAGGGGAGCTAGCACACAGGCAGCGAGCAGGGACCGGCTTGAATACAGAGTGACACCCTGAGGGTGATTCATTGAGAGCACAGTATTTATATTGAGAACATCTAACTCTGGTATTTTGCTGTGATAGCTGAGGTGGCCAATATAACAAATTCCAGCTGCAGGAAATAACCTGAAATGAAACCACTGTGCTGTCTGCAGGTGTGCTGGATGTTAAAAACATTTTCTCTGTGCCTCCACTGAGCTCAAATGTGAGTTTGATTCCAAGCCACATTCATCCCAAGTAATGTTTAATTCACATGAAATAAATGTGCTGTTACTTAGTTAGAAAGCTCGATTTCGTGCAGGACCTTCACTCCTGCGTAGGACAGCTCAGCTGGGAGCACGCTCCACTTTGTTGTCATGTTTAACTGATATAAGAAGGCGGTGCTGAGGGTAACGCATTACTAAACAGATTGTTTGTTACTTTTTCAAATAGAGACCTGTTTAACCATACGGGTGCAGCAGCCTGGGTTGGACTCTGACCTGCGATCCTTTGCTGCTGCTCTCTTCCCCATTTTTCTGTCTACTCTTTACTTTGGATGTGTCACCTTCTGTTTCTCTGTGTCCATGAACGTGTCGATTATGGGAGAGAGGACAGCATTTGTGTTCTGGATTCACATCACTTTTAAATTTGTGGGTGAAAAACAGAAAAGGTCTGTAAGAGTGAAATGTGGAGTGCCTGGGTGTGCTGTAAGAGGAGAATGATGCCTGCAGCTCCAGCTGCCGCTGCCACAGTGGAGGAAACTGAAATGAGTGGCAGAGAAGCAGCTGATATCAATCTGCTATGCAATGAAGTAGAGCCTGTGCATTTAAAGGAAGATTTAAAGTAGGCTGCACCCTACAACAAAATGTGTTTAAATAATTTTACAAGTTATTAAACCCAAAATCTTAGATTCCAGCAATGAGAAGCAAGCATCAGCAAAAACAGTTAAAAACCTGCAGGCCCATCAGTAACACACTGTTAGGTTACGATACTTCAAACAAACATTTTGAAACACTGCAGCTTGCGTTAAATGTGGATCATTAAAAAAAGTCCAGTAACTCCATGTGTGCATGTTTTAGCTAGCTTCAGTAGCTTGCTAACTTATAGCTAAGCTAATCACTATAAGTGAACTAGGCAAAAAGTGCTATGATAATCACTAAGACAGCTAAAATGAGATAATAATGAGGTTATTGTTATTAATATTAGATATCTGATGGAAAAATTATTAAAGCTATGCAACACTCTTTACTGTAAGCTGAAGGAATCTTTCTCTGTCCTTGTCTCAGGCCTTGTTGTGGCTCCTCTGCTATCTGTTATCCAGATGTCTGAGTTCACTGTGTAACTGAACTGTTTCTCTGCAAGAGTGTCGCACACATATCTGTTCCCAAGATAACGTTCAAAGAAGTGTATAAATGAAAGTCGTGGGATTGCACGGGCGAGCATTTACATAGACGTTCAACCTGTATGCTTTTGCTTCCTTGCAAGTAAAATAAATGAGTTGGTGCTCGCTGCTCTGTCTCACTTCATTAGACAATTTCTCTAACAAAATTATACCAAAAGCATCCAAATAAGCCCTCAAATATTCAGCTCGCCAGTGGCCGTTTATGGCATTGATCCCTGAAAAATTACTATGTCACAATAGTTTAATGGCACTTTTGCTCCCTTTAGGGAATTTGCCTCCCTCTCACCTGATCCCCAGCATCCTCCTCTGTCACACCAAACCTCTGCATGTCCTCATGCATGTCTCAGTAGTTTGTGTCAAAAAGTGTAGAAGAATAACTAAAGTAAATAAAATGATAGTGTGATAGTTATATATCGATAGTGTTTCTATCTATAGTTTTCAACATGCTTTTGCAGCACTTTAATCATTCAGGCTTTACAGTGAACACACAGAAAAGTACAGTGAAGTGTTCTGTTTAGTGTTTCTTTCTTGTGTGTTGACCAGGTAAGCAAACAGCTGGAATATGTTTAGGATTAAGGTAATCCTAAAGTACCACAGACCATCCTGTGGTGTAAACATAGTTTTTTTGTTAACTTGTTACCTAGAAATGTTTTTGGGATAGCATACATGCTATAGGCCACACATTTATGCTTTTCAGGAATAAGAAGAAAACTTTGCGGTGTCTCTCTAAATCTTTGCATTTATCAAACAGGAAAAGCTCATCAAGGTTTCCATTCTTTCCATCTGGGAATCCGTATACAAAAAACAATTATAGCAATCACAGCTTGCTCTCGGTGACTTTGAGAAACCAAAAGCTATTATCTGTGTGCAAGCTAAGTTTCTAAGTAATCCCTATAATCCACTTTGAAAGAGCATTTGACCCCAGAGCAGAAAAAGATGAGTAAAAAGTTAGGATTTAAAAGGAAAAACCAAAACTCATCAAAATGAGCAGGGTCAGAAAGCTGTGCAGTGGACATGCACGTAGCCAGGAGGACGCAGTTGCAGTCCCTGCAGTGTCCATCTGACCAAACAAGAGGATTTGAGCTCAGAGAGAACACGGCCCTCCCCTGGGGGCGGCCATGTTTTCCACAGAGACAAACATGGAGTGAATAACAGTATGACATTGCTGCATGCCTGTCAGTTTTTGAATGCCTGCAGATTTGAGTTTTACAATTGTAGAGGATGACACTTGGGAGGACCTATGTTGTGGATGTCATGAGGTGATGGGGATTCATTCATGGAAAGAATTTAATAAAGTCTTCTTCTTTTTTAAATTAGGGTCTCTTTAGCATAGTGTCTTTGTCCCGTCTCCCTCTCCTCACCCTCAACTGGTCACAGCAGGCGGTTTTCCCTCCCTGAGCCTGGTTCTGCCGGAGGTTTCTTCCTGTTAAAAAGGAGTTTTTCCTTCCTGTTGTCACCAAGTGGTTGCTCCAAGATGTTGTTTGATTTGGGGGTTTTCTCTGTATTATTGCAGAGTCTTTACTTCATAAAGCACCTTGAAACAACTGTTGCTGTGATTTGACAGTATATAAAAAAACTGAAATGACTGCAGGAGAAATGGTCATAAGCTTGACGCTGAATGTAGTTAATCTATATGTCGAATGATATCAACCCTCAAGGTAATTAATTTTTTTTGTCCCGTCTCTGCCCTTTTTTGTTTAAACTTACCTGTAATTTGTGTTATTTTATCAATTAAAAAATATTGTCGATGGCCGGTGATACAGTATGAATTTCAAATTCCTACATCTCCAACCTCTCAAGTTATCGCATTCACAAGATTTTCAGAAAACTTGACCTTTGACCTTTGACCTATAACCTTGCGATCACTAAGATTCGAACTCGTACAAGATTTTAAGTAGATGCACCAATCATATCAATTTGTGTCATTACAAATCGTGTTTGTGTGTGTGTGTTAAATTTGATTTAGTGATAGTCGAGTGTGTTTAAGCTTTTCTGTGTGGAGAGGATTGACTGGAATAGTGATGATGATGTCCGCTATCACTGTCGATCATCAGTAAACACTTAATCTGGCTGATGAATCGTCACGTGACACATTACTGAGTCTGTACTATTAAGTCTGTAATTCGGCGCCATTCTTCTTATTTTACAGCGTCGTTGTTCAATCGGGGGACGCTCTCTGTTGAGGAGAAAAGCCTGAATTTGTTTGTATACGAGGTATCCATTATTTAAATGTCCCGGGCAGTCGAAAAGGAGGCAGAGCTGTCGAGAAATGCTAGGAGCTAACTGAGCGCTAACCGTGTCATTCCAATACATTAAATGTCGCAGTGTTGGCAAAGAGAGGAAGTGAGGTAAGATTTGCACATGCGTGGTACCGATCGGGTTTCCGGTACAGATCGGGTAGTGACAGTGGCAATGCTTTCAACCAAAACAGGTGCAGCTTGATGACATCATCAACATGCGCTATCGCGGCAGAGCGGTATAGTCAAAATCTCTACAGTTGGCCAAATTCATATCGCTTTGACCGTATACCATTTATACCGCCCACCCCTACCTGTAGTCTATCGATCAGAGAATATTTCATGTTATTTCACTATGACGACAATGAAATCTGAAAGTTACTCATATATGCAGCTAAGCTTGACATTACAATTAGCACTCATCTATGAAGTAATCGGCTCATAACTTTAAAAAGAGAGACTTTTCGCATGTAGTAGTAAATGGACATTTACAGTGTAGTAAATGGAGCACATCAACACAATGTGCAAAAGTCTGTTTACATGCAATAAAACATAAGAACAGCCGATTGTACAACAACACCAACTGTACTGTATGCTCTGCGTTTGTGGTGTTCCACACAGCAAACAGTGTTGACCGCTAATAAAACTGACATTTTATTAATGGTCAAATCAACAAATCAGAGCGTGTAAGGTTTCATCTGTTCCCCCATTGAGGCGCCGACAGCACCAGAGAGTTTTAGGAACAAAAACATGGCCTTCCCTTTCACAAATTAGTACTTATACGAGGGCCCTGTTATATGAAACATGTATTACTGATTGGTGAGCTATCACTGATGATGAATAATCATAGACTTTAATACATGACACATTCTCTACTTGCAATAAACAAATAAAAACACGAAGCTCTTACTAAACAAACATACCAAAAAAATGAATTCATACACTATAAAAGCCAGTTACAGTTGACTTCAGCCACATGCTGTTCAATACTCCTAACTGTAATTTAAAAAATATCCCAGAAACCAAACAAACCACAGTTTTTGCTAAACATGCATGTCGACAGTGACCAGCACCAACCAGATGGGCCGGCTGTAATCTATTCTGTGATTGGATTTATGAAAATCCCTCTAATGGAGTGATGTGTGCACACTGTGAAATCCAGTTTTGGCACACTTTAGTCCTCTTTTCACATCACGCGCATGCAGGCATGTGTAAAATTGCATCATTCTCTGGAAATGACAGCGGTCTGCCTCATTATACGACTTGGCAGAACACAAGAACATTGTAAGCTATTTTCACGAGGACTCATCAGCGTTGTGATGCTCTGTTTCTCCAAAAACTGCCAGAAGAGTCCCATCTTCACCAAAATGTTCATGCAGTTCGACGAAAACACTGAGCTTCCTTTCAGTTTGTTCACTTGACTAAGTCGTGAGCTTTTCTCTTTGTGACTGAATACATCACTAAAATTTTTGGTGCCAGAAGGATTTTAGTCTTACTTGACCTGAAACTTTAACTTGAACACAGCAGTGACCGAGAAAAATGCTGACACCATCAAGAGCTTTGCTTATACTTTAATGTTCAACATTTTATGTCACCCAGTATAACCCGCCTCTTCTATTGGTTTCCTCAGAACTGGCCAGAGCTGGTTGTCTGAGCATCCACTGATCTCAGCAGCCTGAGGGCATTTTGCACTTTACACTCCTAAGAAGGTTAAGGCAACCAAAATACAACCACATACAACATACATGCTACCGTATACCCAAAACAGACATATTCCTGTCTAAAATTATGACAAAGCCACGGGGCGATTCAGCACTACTGCATTCGCATCTTCACAGCCACGACTTCCTAAGAAAATTCACTGTCCTCTGTCGAGGCAGACTTGTCACTTAGCAAGACATACAAAGCTATTTCTGGCCACTAAGCGGACTCAGCAACTTTGCTCAGGTCACGCAGAGTCACAGAAGCGTTTTTCTCTGGAAAAGAGAGCAGCCTTCAGCAAAGACAGACGTGAACTCTAATCAGGCCTGACACCGAGTCCATCAGAACTTACTGAGAGGTTTGAGGATGCTGTTGCTGGCCTCATCGTTGTTTTCTGTCTCCGACTTGTCAAAGACATTCTCCATCAACTTCTCCTTTCTGTCCTTGTGGCCGGTTTTCCGGCGGTGACGCCTCCGACGTCGATAGCTCTTGGGCACGTGCACGCCGATGTAAATGGTGTGGTGACCTGTAAATAAAGCAGAAAGGAAGATGAACTCTGACACGCAACATCCTGACAAATTCACAGCGCCATGATACCGCAAAGACAAACGTCCGAGCTTTCCAGAAATGACAACAAGGCCAGAATATCTATGAAGGCTTGTGCGCTCATAGTCACCCTGTGAATAAAGCCCTCAGCTCAACACGTATAATCATTTAAATGAGGAAAATAGTTACATTGTTATAAAGCATTCAAATAAACCAGATACACTGTCTGCACTACATACACAGATGTTAAAGCAGTGCTTTTCAAACACCTCATTTCAGGAGCTGATAAAAGTTAAAGCATCCCACCATTTTTATTGGTTAGTGAAAACCAGTTATTAAATTTTAGGTTTTTATTTTTGTAATTCAGGTTTGGTTCGGTGGCTTTCCTGAGTGGATTTGTTCGCTTCATGTCAGCTGTTATTTAACAATGCTCAGTTTTAGTTTTATATATTGACATTTATAGTCATCTTTTTCATTTATATTATATGTCAGGGGCATATTTCTCAGAAGTGCAGAGTAGATCTTAGAATACAAACAAGATTTAAAAGTAGGACTTTGAAGTTCATACAATTTTTATGCAATGTTGAGATAAATAAAGCAAATATTGGCACCCAAAAGTGCTGAAGTTCAGGACACATAGCCTAACAGTGGAGCAGATGTGCCTCTGACCTTTAGATAATACAATTTTAAACTGTATCAAACATCACTGACAGAAAACTTATTAACCATAATTCTTCATCTCTGATCAACTTCTTATATATTTTCCTGTGTTTCCTAAACACTATTAAACCCCGATTCTTTTGTCCCCATGACAGAACAGAGAAAACCGACTCATAGTGTGTTAAAATATTAATATTTCTTTTATTCAATCATCTTCCGGAAGAGAGAGACTTCTGCACAGCTCAAACGCCAGTTGCAAGATCTCTCTAACATTAGAATCATAAACTGTGCTTCATATAGGTGTTATTTTGGTACTTTACACATCACACAGTCTCAAACATTGCTTATATGGCAAGTTCCTCATTTCAGTGTCTTATCTATTAATATGGCTGTGCACTAAAACTTCCTGTTTTTCAGTCTGGCTGAGCACTTAGTTTGTGAGTTAAAAGTGGCCTTGCTCTACAAGCCTTTATTAAAGTACATAAAACAAAATAATGAGCAGATATACATTAAAAATATTTCTCTTATCCCTAACAACACACCATAGCATTCTAGCATTTTTCCCAAGCCTGGTTTTTAATCACTACAATAAGAACGACGAGGAAGAAGGACTGAAGTTGACCGTGCACGTTAGCAGCAAAGCTCACTTTGTTTATTTTGCCATCCATCCGTCCAGCCATGTATCCACGTCCACTTATTTACGGTTACAGTTGGGTTATAGCATATCTCGACTGTTTATTTTTGCTTCAGAATTAATATTCGTTGAGCTTAGCTGCTGGAGACATTAACCTGTGGACTCGATCTGATCTTGACCACTTCTCACCTCAGTTCGAACTTTCTCACATGGATCAGAGCAGAGCGATGGCACCAGAGCAGCGTAACAGTGGCAGCAGTATGCCATCAAGTCACACTCTGCAGTGAAGCCACCACCGACTGCATGGCTACATCCCTCGTATACAGGCTGACAAGCAGACCATACTGTATGCTAATAACATATTATTTGCATGGATGTGAGGTTCATGCCAGCAGGCTTCGCTGTACATCCACACGTGTGCAGAATGTAAGGCGAGAAACTTTTACATAAGTTACTGAACTTTAACTTATTACTAATGTGGACATGGAATTCCAGGTATGTGAGAATTGAAGCCACACGTACCTGAGTGTTACACTGTCAGTTAAATGGTCATAAAATTAGTTTATTAATTTTGAATCTGATCCTGACATACTTTCTTTCATAGCATCAAACATCGGAAGTGCCCCTGAAGCTACTTTAGTGATAACAGAATAATAATTTAGTTCTGCACGTTTCATTTCTTGTAGTTTCAACAGATTAGTTGGTGTTTAACGCCACTAATACTTAGCAAATAATCATGAACGCCAGTTTACCAAAACTTTACAAAAAACTTTTTTTTTTGGTTTTTCATTTCAGATGTTTATTCTTTGTAGTTTTTCTTTACAGTAAATTAGTAAAAATGTGAATAATAAGAATAATTCTCATCATCTTCTCTCATACCTGCAAACCTTTAACTTAAGCTAATATAATCTGTTTTATATAATCTATTATTTTCACCAGACTTAGGTAAGAAAAAACCCAATAAAAGCAACATCACAGAGCAAACATCAAACGGGCTCCAGGAACAAAAAGCTCTGTGCGATCGGTGTCAAATGTCTCCTTTGGAGCAGGTCGGGCGAAGCTGAGCCAAGCACTGCACATGACCCAACCAGGAAGTGGCTGAACCCCTCAGCACAACAAACAATGACCTCTCAGAAGCACAACAGTGTTCATTATTCACTCGTACCACAACGCCTTGTGTTTTATTTTTAGGGATTCATCTAAATTCAGTGACACCAACAGTTCACAACACAGAGCTGATGCAGGGACAGAGAAAGTCAACAACTGTGAAGGCTTCTGTAAACCAAGGGGAATATTTTAGGTGGTCGGGCGTTGTGCTCTTCTGTCTGTGATCATTTATTACATTTTTCAGATGACGTCCGAACAGAGTGAAGAGCAAATATTACACTGAGCCAGGGGCTGATCTACAGCTGCCCCCCAACGTTTACCTCCGTCACTTTTAGGACAGCTTGAGCTCTTTCCTTGGCCCGTCGGGTCGGCTGGATGTGGTTTGTTTAAAACTCTTTTTTTTTATTTTCATCTAAAATGACAGAAATATGCTTTAACACATCTCTGGTCTTCTGTTTTGTTCTCAGAACTAAACTCCGGCTTCCTCCCACAGTCCAAAACATGCAGTTGGTGGGGACAGGTTAATTGGTAACTAAATTACCCACAGATGTGAATGTGAATGCGAATGGTTGTCTGTCTGTGTGTGTGTGAGCCCTGCGGCACACTGGCAACCTGTCAAGGGTGAACCTGGCTCTCGCCCTAAGGCAGCTGGGATAGGCTCCAGCAGCCTCGTGACCCTGACAAGCATAAGTGGAAGAGAATGGATGGTTTTATTTAAAATTCCACACAGAGTGTTGTTATATTAATATTTAAAAACGTCAATGCTCGGTATCTCAAAAACTTGATGTGTTTAATCAGACCATATATCTGAAGTCAGTGTGGGAGGTGGTGAATAAAAAGCACGACAGAAATAAAAACGGAGACAGAGGAAGACAAAACTGGAGACCGAGCCACCATCACCCACACCTGACCTCCTGCCCTCTGTGCTTTTGGTTCAGCAAAGATGGCACAACTCCCATGTTTACATGATAACATGCAAACACAAGATTAATCTACAACTCTGGGATCCTGTGCCAAGGAGGGGAAAAATCCAAACAGAATTCATGTACTCTAAGAAACGAGCCTTCAGCTAAACGTAAACTCTCGTGACACCCTAATGTTTCGCCTTAAAACGACTGATCCCGGTCAGAGTTTTGTGCCAGGTTTTACTAAACTACTTACAGAATTTTCTGCAACATTAAAGCATCACAAACATCAGTGTGACACCGAATCACCACAACGGTGCTTAGCTGCACTTGCAGCCACCCAAAGGCAGTAAGCCCACGCGCCGACAATACACAACATGTTTGAGGTTTTGTGCTTGGGGTCTTTGAAAGCAGAACTATTAAATACAGGAAGTCCAGATTGGGAAATGAGAAGGCCTGCTATATGATGGAGGGACGACTGGTGTCATTTACTTTAAATATAGTTTTTACTTCCTTGGATTCTTGTGTTATGCATTTAGTTGGTTTTTAGATTTAATTACTGCTAACCTAAAGTAACTATTAAACTGGTGGTTTGGTTGATACCTCTTTGTATCTTGTTTATCTTGTTTGAACAGCAACAGTGGGGAGGAAGACCATCATTTTAAAATTAGTAGACTTTTAAGAGAACCATGTTCAAGGAGGGACAGCCATCGACTACGACTGGTCGGAGGAAAGAGAACTGAGAGGGACACAGAGAGACAGGGACCAACACAAACTACAGGAGAGTGAAGACAAAGGTTAATGGCATCCCTGCAGTAGTGACACATAAATGCATCAGGAGTGAAAAGAGGGAGTAGAGAAGAATTCAGTGCATCATGGGAAATCTTCCAGCAGCCTTGGTTACACTAACACATTTAAGTTACTGTAGCAGCAGATCATTATTGATCTGTTCCTTAGTTTCAGACGGGCAAAAACAGCTGTTACTTCTTTCCAGTCTTCTGAAATTTTTTTTCCAGCTTTTGCATCCTTCGTGCACAAAATCAGCCCTTCCCCTGCCTCCTTACGGTTCATGTCCATCCATCAATTCTCTTCTTTATCAGTATCAGGGGCTGGAGCCTCCCAGAGGTACCACAGGGTGAGAGGTGGGGTACACTCTAGACAGGGTGCAAATCCGAGGCAGAGCTAACAATGGTTCAAATCTATTTTTAATTATTGATCTGTTATTTATTTATGTTTTTATGCTTGTTTCTCTTATGGAACATGTACAAAAGAAAGGAGAGGAGATGCCAGCATCTGAACAGGAACTCACTTAGCTGCCCGAGTCTGCGTCTCTCCAGCCTAACGTAGCAGGATAAGACCTGCTGTGGGGGAAACCCTGCGATGGAGTCAAAGTCACCAAACTTTTTAAATCACTTTTTAATCAGCGCATGTATTTTGGGCTGGTGACCACTGAAAATTGTTAAAATGAAATAACTGCCCAGGGGTGCAGGGATGATGCTGGGTGGCAAGACTTGCTTCTAGATGAATTTCTGTGCCGGCATGCTGGTAGTTGTATAGCAGAGCAAGGTAGCTCAGTTTAACATAACACAGGTGGCGAGAAGATAGCTTGAACCCTGACGCAGTCGTAAACAAGCTTTAAATTCAGGTGAGCTTCCATCTTCAGTGTCAAATTAAAATGTAGTGGAAACACAGCCTACCTGGATAAATCAGGGGAAATTAAAACAGATTTCAAACACCTGTGTTTGATGAGCAACTTCAAAGTGTCAATAAATGACAATTATGTAATTAAACAATTGGATTAATGGTGGATTTGGAGACTAATGTGGAGATTTTCCTGTTGCTGTGACTCAACATGACAGAAAAGCTGAGACACAGATGGCTGAACAGTAGCTAAAAGAGACAGACGGCGCTAATAAAGAACACAGAGCCATTACAGCTGAGAGACGAGCGATAAAAACGAGACGCTTGCATAGGCCGAACCAGAACAAGAAAGGAGGCGGCTGAATGAGAGGACAGCGATGAAGGCGAAGGAATAAAAAAATAGTCAAGTCAAGGAGCTGGAAGGGAAGATTTGCAGGGAGCCAGAGCGGCTTTGTGAAACAACTTCCTGTTCTTTTTTGGGGGGTGGAAGAAGAACTTCTTTTGGGGTCGCCCATGAGCACAAAGTGAATGAAATCTTGTGTTTGCCAGGAGGTTTGTTTAGCTCACCAGATTTCTGAGGAGAGGCAAGGCTACAGCCAGTTTCCCCAGTAACAGCACTGCTGGGACATTGCCAGACCAGTGGTGGGGGGAGTGGCAGCACACCACACAGCACTGACAGCATACTAATACTCCAGCCTTTAAACGTGTTGTTGATTGTTGGCCTTCTTTATCAGAAAGAATACAGATTTGTTTTTGCTGACTCATGACTCAGCAGCAGGAGAGACAAAGCAGACCAACTGCTGCCAAATAAAAAGAAGAATGTGATACATGGACCAAAGCTGCTTTACAGAATCAAAGCGTACAGTGAGAGACGTGTATGTCGTCTACTTTGGCTCCTCTGAGAGAGCAGCACAGAGGGGGAAAACAAAACTTAGCCATCAGATCCGAGACTGACGTGTAAACTCCAGCACTGATTTCACAGTAACAAATACGCATCTTTAAAGTAGATTATTCTGTTGTTTATTCTGGGTCTTGGTTGTTTGAGCTCCTCACCTTAATGAGCCAGGTTTCTTCTCATTGGATGCCACTCACAGACAGAAGGTTTGAATAGCAGGTGGGCGGAGCTTCTGTCCCCAAAGAGTACAATAAGTGGGATATGTGGAAAATGACCTTTTGGATCTCAAAAATGACTTGTTCATGCAGTCAGGTCCATAAATGTTTGGATAATCACTCGATGTATTTCGATGCCATGACAGGCCGTCGGTCACTCCTTCATTTAATCACTGCTGAAGCTGTTTTTCTTTTTTTTTTCACTATTTTGTTTCACTCCTAATTTCACTTCACTTTAATAACATTGCTCCCAATTCCAGCTTCATGTGAAAAGTCTTCTGTGTGTATTGATAATATACATAAAACTCATGAGATTATTATTATCATTACAGGGCTCTAGACTAACTTTTTGCCATGGGCGCACTGGTGCGCCTAACTTTAGGCGCACTCACATTTTTCAACCGCATCGCTTAACACCGCAGTTTTACATGTGCACATTTTTTGGGGGGAAATTGCAGTCCATACAGACAATATTCATTTCTAAATTATTAACTAACAATCTTGTGCTTAAAGTGCTTTGTCAATATTGTAGAAAATTCAGAGGTTGATGGCACCGTGTCAGAGCTGGCTATGAATTTCAGACGGATCAGGCCTTAATCAATCGTTCTTTTCATCTTTTCTTATTACCCACAGCTACATCCACTTCTGTCGGGCCTAGGCTGCTCACTAGGGCTGGGTATCATCACTGATTTCTATAATCCATTCGATTCCGGTTCTCAAAGTCCTGATTCGATTCAATTTAGCCTCAGACAGTCAGAAATATTATAATTCTGATCATTTATCAGTACTGATACACATGAGACTTCATCAGAATTGTGAACATCACAGCAGATGCCTTTAAGTCAAAGTAACTGAGAATAAAACACAGAAAAACATGAAGGAGATTTTCCTGGCCTGGCTTTTTATAGCAGATAACCTTAAAAATATTCTGCAATTTTGCATAATTTTAAAAAGTTTTAATTTCTTCAGTATTGAACAACAGAAATGAGGCTTTCTTGTCCGAGGACATTTAAGTGAAAAAAAATTAAATTAAATTAAAAGCGGCCGACAGCGCTGTCAACAACGGTAGACTGGTGGGTAATAAGCGAATGAATAATGCAGAAAACAGATTTGAGACGAGAAACTGTTCCTGAAGTACAGAGAGAGAGGGAGCTGTGCATGAAGTGTGATTTTTATCGTGGTGGAAGCAAAACAGCAAAAGTCAGAGGGAATTCATGACGACATTGATCAAATGTGAAGCGCAGTTTGCTGCTTCTTTTGCTGCTGGCTCGGTGAATTTTGGTTGGAGAGAGACAAAACCTGCAGCTCAGAATCAGCACAAAAAAGACGTAATCACAGCGCGGACCGGCGCATCAGAATCGCTGAGCTCCGACAGCGTGTCCGTGTACGGGCCATCGGGTGAGAAAGCTGAGAAAGACAAAGCTGATTCTGATGCGTCGGGTCTGTGTTTACGTCTTTGTGTGGAGTCCGTGTACCTGCTCTCATCTGCTGTTTGGTTGTTGTTGAAATGGTTTTGTGAGCTTTAATCTGAGAATCTGGCGTTTCTGGCAAAACACAGTTATATTTAAAAGTCAATTCAGGATTTAATGAATCGATATCGCTTTATTCAAGCTACTCACCTCCATCTATCCACCTGCACTTTCAACTGGACCACGGCCAATCAGAGAGGTCCCGCCCCTGACTATCTCTGATTGGTTTAGTCCACGATAGGGGCATAATGTGTGTCTGTTGTTGACCACACGGAGATTTGCAGAGATTTTTTTTTTTTTTTTTTTTGTTACCTAAACAGTTGGTCGCACAGGTGCAACCAAAGATTTTTTTTAGTTGCACCACTGAAAAATTTGGTCTCATTTGCGACCAAATTGGTCGCACTCTAGAGCCCTGCATTATTATTATTATTATTATTATTATTATTATGTTGACAATTTTCATTATTGAACAGGTTTATAGTTTTTTAACCACGGGTTAGGTGGCTCTTACATTCCTTGACTCCAGGTGTATTTGTCCGTGTTGGGAAGATTGGTCTTACTTTGTGCAGCTAGTTCACAGCATGGCATGAACTTAAATTACTTAAATATACCCCAATGTCTCATTAGTGGCCCTGGGCAACACAAAACAATAGCAAGAGTCTGCGGTGGATCGCATGTCATACTTTGAAGTTCCTGGATTTAAAGTATTTAAGATTTACTTCTTTTCAAATTTAAAATCAGCTTTCATGTATAAATATTTTTACAGTTCGTCTGTTACAGACACAATCTAAAATGTAACAAAAACAAAAGGCCTTGGCTGCCTGTAATCCTAAATGAGCGCAGAGAGCAGAATGCAGCTCATTCCAAAGTTTTAAAGCTGTTAACTGGCGCATGTTAAAGACGGCAATGCTGAAAGGTTTTCCTGTTCCTGTCCGCTGTCCTGTAGGTCAGGATTAGTGAGGTAAACACAGCGTCACGCGCTCTGTGGTCCACATCTTTCTCCTGCCAGCTCGCTGAATAGCTGAGCATCAGGTTGTACATGCAGGAAGTAGAAACTGGCAGTTTTGAAAAGGCTACACAACCTCCCTGTGGTTTTGGGACTTCTTAAAAAAATTATATACATATATATATAAAATTCTGTTTTCTTGGTTAACTATTGTTTCTAGGCAAATTGGGATTGTTTTTAAAAAGAGAGACTTCAGAACCTGAGGAACCTCTCAGAGGTTTTAAAAACTGGCAAAAATCTATTTTATTTCTTCTTCTTTTTTTTAGGCAGCTACATAGAAGAACTAAAGAGCAACAGGTAAAACTTACCTTCTACTTCCTCTTCATCACAAAGGTGCTTGAGTAAGGATGCCCCGCGGTCCAGCACCGCCTCATCCTCCATCCTGTAGTAGTAAAAAAGGAAGAAAGACTGTTCACACTTTTCCTCCAGCGACAGCGTGGAGCCATAGCGCTTGGGCTCGTTCACTTGCAGTAAGTTCGGACTGGGGTTCAGTCTGGTGCTGCTGGTGGCGCTCATCTCCACCCATCAAAGACTCCAGAGTTACAGCGCCTTGAGATGTAATTTTCAGCAAGCAAATTATCCTAACTTAGAGAACATGCGTCGTCCTTCCGGAGGACAAAGTGTGCAGTCGGTAAGTGTGGTGTAATGGATTTAATCTAGAAGAGGGGGGTGAGGGGAGGACAGGAAGTCCTCTAATTGAGTACGATGTCCAGAGTGTCCGCGCTGGACATGCGCAAAAAAATGTCCGACTGACCGAGACTTAAACCCAGTAAAATCCGGATGTGACTTTGGCTTCACTTTACTTTGATTAGAAACAGAATCAAGGTGAAAAACCATCAAAGGGAGCGTCAATAAATGTTGTATCTAATCAGTTACACGCCCCCACGCACATTACAAAGCCTCTCCATCTGTTTGGTAATGCCTGCCAGCCCCCCCTCCATCACCCTCCACCCAAGAAACAAGTGGGCCATCACATGTCTGTATACTCATCCTCCCTTACAGGATTACACCAGCTTTACTTAAGTGACATCACACTCACGCAAGCCCGTAAGAGGCTGGCGTGCCGGCGCCTCCGCCACTCTCCAAGAACCGCACAAACGTAACGTTACCTCAAATGGGCCGAACTGTTTCCCAACAAACATTGACATTAAAAAAGGATTCAAATGTCTCATCTACAGGCTGACTTGCCTTGAAGGTAACAACAGGTTTTGCCTTCTAGATTTTATACTGATCTTTACAGTATGTACTGCCAGTGATGCAAGACGAGCAACAGCAGAAATAAAAACTTTGCTGTCTTTAACCTCAAATCTCTGTTTTTTTGGGGTTTTTTTTTTTTTTTTTTACACACACACAAAAATATTCACAGTTATAAGTTCCACATCTTCCTCATAATTCACAAGCGTCCTCACACCCTCTTTTGTCCTACAGTGTGCTATTCTTCTGTTTTAATCAAAAGATTTATGAGTATTTTTTTCCAGGACAATTCTTTTGTGTGCATGTCGTTCTGTCTGTTAACACGACCGATCGAAGACTTTTGAACTGATAAAATTAAGTAGGGGTGCAGAATTTGGTCGTTTTAACAGTCTATTAAAATTCGCTTTTCATCACCAAGATCTTCAAGGTTCACTTAATGATCTTTTCAGTTGAAAAGTGACAAAAAGCCAAACATCAGGTGCAGGGGCCAGAATTGGCCCACCAAAGACTCCAACCTGGGCCACTGAGCGGCTTAGGAAAACATGAAGGAGGACATGAATTTTAAACCTGTATTTTCATGTTTTACAGTTTTTCTTGCTGGTGAAGAACTCCCCGTCCAATACCAAAGCAAAAAAGTTGGATAACAATTAAATACCAGAAAGTGCACTGCCTACTATAGAACTGTCAGTTCACTGTAAAAATCAAGTAAAAATTAAATATTCTGTCAATTAATAAAAAGTTTCTGGATGCCCCGCCCTTAACCTGCTTCAGGTGGAGGCCACTTCCTGTTATAACTGGCTTTTTCTTTGCCATTGTTTGTGCTGCTCAAAAGGGAAAGTCTCTGTCGGAGCTTTCTGTCTAACATTGGACAGACTATGTGACACATCTTGTTGTGATTGTTGGGAATTGGTGCCTTTGCATGATAAACAGGATGGAAACAGATGATAAAACCATGACATAATGCTTTCCTTAAACACAAATTTTTCCTCATCAGTTCAGTCAGATTCTGAATCTTTTTAAGCCCTTAAAAAGCTTCAAGTTAAAATAAAACATCTGCTGCTGCTGTGAAAACAACACCAGTCGTTTTAGAGGTTTTAATGCAGTCACAGACTGTTTGATGTGTTTTGCAAAAAAACAGTCCAATTTTTTCCAATCTGTCTGCAGAATTTAAAAGCCTCCTAACTGCTACCTGCAAAGCAATAAAATATTGAATTCGTTTAACAACAACTAGTGGTTGGATCATCCGTTTCTTCCACTAATTAATTCATTTTAAAGAAAAAAGAAAATGTCTGAAATCTCTTCTTGCAGCTTTTCAAATAGGATTTTTTGCCTTTTCTGCACATCAAGAAACGTTGTCGTCCGTTGTCAAAAGGTCAGAGTGACATTTGAAAAGATTATGAGGCGTTCTTTGAGGAATCTATTTCTACTCAGTTTCTAACCAAAAGAACAAACACGCTAAAAGATGAGAAAACACTAACAAGCTAATTTTCTTTAAGTTAGCAGCATTGTTTCAGCGGGGCATACTTTCAGATCGAACGTTTAAGGTGTTGTAAAATGTTGTACATAAAACAGGCGCTCTGTAGACGTCATTTTGATCTATTGGAAATGAAAGCACTTTTTTCTGTAACAGTAATCTTAAAAAATGATAATATAAATTAATGATCTACATTTGGTTATTCTGTGTATTTAGGCAATATCAGATAAATAACAACAGCACCTATAAGGACGTCTTCAACATTTTGAGGGGTTTAGGTCACAGAAGGTTTGACAGTTTGGGGATGAGAGGGCTCAGAGGTTAAAGGTCAGCTACAGAACTGTCAGGGGACTCATTAATGTGTTGTGCTGTGTAATTATCATACATATAAAATAACATGTTTACTTTATCTCTTGTTAGGCAAAGTTATAAAGCCAGTGCAGGAAGAAGTGTGTGTTTGCAACAATCCACCAAATGATCTGAGTTACAGTGTCTCTTATCCCGGATTTGGTGATATTACCTAATATTCAGATAAAGGCTGTGTGATGGGCTCCTTCTCCCCGCCATCCTTTTCTGCCTGTCTGTGTGTCTTGCCACAGGTATTGCAGAGAAGTTGTTATTTGTTCTCAATCAAGACGCCAGCACACCTGGGCCCAGTGCACCTGTGCCTCACAGCAGCCCTCAGACTTCAGTTCCTGTGGTGCTCTCTTCCCTGAGACACTGCTTCAGCGTTTGCTTGCTCCTGACTGCACTAACTACACATACACACTGGTTGATTTAACTTCCTATATTTCTTTAATTTAGCATAAACTGTTTCTTAATTGGTGCACTTTGCCATGCCCATGCAGCCTGGTTTGTGGTTTTACCGATTAAAGAACAAACTGGAGTTTTGATGTGCCTGAGTCAACTTCTTAAGAGCTTTAAAATAACACTAAGTTTCAGTCACAGCTAAAGCTGCACTTCACTGGTTTTCCTGCTAATGCTGCCGTTCCCACTTCCTTCATTGCCACCTATGGAACAACCAAGGACATAACATGCAAAACTCCATTCGGCCTCGGCTGACCGCCCACACATGCCTGCACTAAATTTAACATAAGAGAAGAAGAAACGACCTCGTGTTATAAAAAACTAAAAACTCTTTGTCTTGTACATTTATCTGCTTCTACCCCAACTCTAGAGTTTTAAGAGGTAAAGGTTTAATAGATATCTGGCTTCATATTTTGTGTGTATGATATGAAACCAAAACCTTTGAGCCTCACCTTTTAGTACTGGGTTAAACGTAATCTGACAGATTTAAAGTGCATAATGAAAAACAAGCAATCCAAACATTCACTGATTCCTCTGCTGAAAGGATGTGGTGTTTTTTTCTGCACAGTCTTAACTTATCAGACTTTTCTAAGTTGACTTAAAGATCAGTCTCATGTCATGTGATCTCATGAGTTCATAAAGGTACATTCTTTGCATCTTCTGTCATATGCTTTGCTATTTAGAAACACGAGTCTTATTGTATTTAACAAGTTACAAGTGAGTGACTTATAGTTCATAATGAACTCATTTAAACCAAAAGTGACAGGCAGAGTCTGATTCCAGTCAAATTTATAGTAAGAAATCATCTTTGTAAAAAGAATGTGTGGCGGCTTATGAGACCAAAAGGGGGAAAAACAATATTACCAAAAAGTGCAGAAGACAACACACTTCGTCCACCTTCAGGACTTGACCTTGAACCTGATCTGCTCCGAGTCTGCTGCTAACATAGAAAGCTTTCCATTACCTTTGCTTTTAATGGAAGTTCTGCTAAAATAATGCTATGCTAGTTCTCCAGTTAGAACAAATGGAGAATAAATGCACCTAAAATGCAAATCACATGAACCCTTATGCAAGTTTCATTAATCAATAATTGACACTTTGCATATGTTAAATATTAGTAACTAAACCTTGAAACAACCCTATTAAAACTGTACAAGCAATCAGAACCTAGAGAGCTGTTACTTTGCGCTTACATTAGTGCAATCTGTCCCTTCACAGATAACTTATCAGTCTCTCTGTCTTCACTACAACCTGCATGTAGCGTGCACTCTCTGTCTGTGTCTCCAAACCATGGAAACATCAAAAAGCCTAAAGGCATCCACATTCTGTTGTGGCTGACGGCATCTGCTCACGTGAGATATGAAAAAATGCATGCAGGTCATGTATCGAGTATCTCTGACCTCTGGTCAGATTTGTAAAGGAAAATTTCCCTACAACAACTAACAACAACTAGGGCAAAGTAAAAGATCACATCACTCTGAAAGCCAAAAGGGTGGTTGTGCGCACAGTAAAAGGATAGTTTTTTGGTAGCTATCACACCTGAAGATTCAAGTGTGGTGTCTAAATAAACACAGGTGCTGATGGATGTTGAAATTATGGCTCCAATCTTTGTGATAGAACAAACAAAAGATATTCAGACACTTTTTCTGATTCATTTTTGATCAGATTGATTAACTGTAATAAGCTTTGCTTTTATCGTCTCTGTGTTCTTTATTGGGTTTCTAATTGCAACCTTGAAAAACCCCCATCATAAAGCCGCAGCAAGATCTGGGTTTCTACGGTTATTTCAAAAACCTTCCAAGTGTTTTTAAAATGCAAAAATAATCAATATATCCAATATATTCTGTGATTAATATTTATCAGAGTAATATAGGCGGTGTGTTTAAAGTAGCTTCACCATCCAAACAATTGCATGTTAGGTGACAGAATCCATGTAAAACAATTACATGATTCACGTGTCAGAGCTTACACTTTCACATCTTTAAACCTAAACTGACCTTAAAGGGCTGGGCCTTTGTTAATGGACGACTGTCCTGCCTCGACATGTGATATTTATTATGGGAGCTACGCTCAAATTGACAGATTTCCTATTTTAAATGAATCTGAAAGGCAGAGACTAAAAGAACAAATTAAACGCCTATTTTTACGCTTTTACTTCTTAAATCAAAACATCGTAATTGCTCACAAGTATCAGCAGCTTTTTTGCACACACGTTGTTCGAATCAATCTTAATATATAAAATGTCTTAACTATGCTATGAAAAAGCGTCTGACGGGATCACTTACTTCTTGGTGCCACTCATCTCTTCAGCGTGCGATAAATCTCCTTGCTGAATATGCTGAGTAGAGCGGATCAGAGATGCGAGCGGCTGCTGATGTTTGACCTGACAAAGTAACACAGAGAGAGGTGATTTCCCTGCTTTCACGGGCAAGTCTTACACACAGGAATCACAACAATGTGCTACATGTGCTGCTGCCGCTGTAAAAGTTTAGCAAAGGTTAGACTTAAAATCACAACGCAGGAAAAATGCAACATATGATGCTGACATTCACACCAAAAGATCAAACAAGCGGACTTCATTAACTTTGCACTTGTGTGCAGACACTTTGGCTCCCAGAAAACACCATCAAATCAAGTTGAACGAGCAAACGGTCTGACCAAAACAACAGCTGCGCATTTTACGCGCAACCCACTCTTGGGTATTGTGATAATTTACCAAGTTGAGCATATAAAGTCACAAAAAGCAAGAAAAAGTCTAAAGGCTCCTGAAGACACCTGCAGAAAAATGAAAAGAAAACAAAGGTGATTTCGTACCAAGGCGTCTTTTTACGCATGTACACGAGGCCGGAACACGTTCCGCTGTCCAAAGTGTAACTGGAGCTGCGGACTTACCTCTGTGTTATTGATCTTTGGCTTTGTGTCTTTGGTTCTTATTGTCCCTCCTTCGCTGGCATGCAGATAAGAGGTACTGCTCCCACTTCTTAGAGTAAGTTTGAATGTGGCATTGTGACAGCAGCTGCGCTCAGCGTGCAGCCTCTATCTCCTGGACCATCCTTCCTTCAACGCCACTCCTCCGGTGGGAGGTCAAACTGCCCCTCCGCTGCACCGTCCTGTTTTTCTCCCAGCTTTGTTTTTGCTCCAGCTGAACCATTGCGCGGTTTGACCGCGCGGGCACGATGTTGGAACGCACGCGGATATTCGCAGTAAAGTCTGTCCGAACTAAAATCACGCACAAAAAGAGCGACATTGGATTTAAATCATTCAATTAGATACTCATCTGTACTGTAATCTGTACTTTCTGCTTATTACTATTGGACATACTTTTGGCTCACATAACAATCTGTGGATGCTTTCATCAGGCACTCGCAGAGGGGGGTAGCAGAGCACCTGCCCCTTTCCTGATGGGTGTCCCAAGTGCCCTCTTCTTGATTTTTTTTTTTTTTTTTTAGGGTTTGCACAGAGTGGATAGTCAAACAAACTGGATCCTCATAAATGCATTCTTTTATATTTATTTTTTTGTCCTTATTACTTTATTATTATAGCACTAGGAATAAATCCTATGGGAAGGATTCTGGATCAGCAACATCATGCAAACTTTTGACCATAGTATGTACAGTATATACTATAAAATGTCACTGTATGTGCATGTGTCTGTGCGTGTTTTATGAGTATAGATTTTTTAAAGTTATTACTCAAGTATAAATACAATTATATACACAACTGCAATGTTTTATAACATTTTTCTATCATTACTTTATTATGGATTAAGTGCAAGGTTGTTAATTGTGGATAATAAAATCATTTTAGCTTTGAGCCCCCCGCCCCTTCAAACATCTCTGCACGGCCCTGGCTGTCATTAGATGCCGGTAATGTCCAACATAACTGCAGCTTCTAAAGAGGACGCCTGCTGAAACTGCTTAGTTCTGCAGCTATAGAGCGCCATCTGTTGGAAGAAATATTGCAAGATTGGCTGTGTCGACCTTCTTACTTGGCTGTAATATCAGCATTATCATCACCAGCTGCAGTAAATGGAAAGTAAGTTTCATGCCATGGCTGAAAAAAGTGTTTTTGTTATTTTTGCTGAAGGTTCTTTTTTTACCTGAGTCTTCCTCACACTATGAAATGATTAATTATAGCTTACCCTATTATAAAAAATAATAGTTGTTTGTGGTGTCTTGGTTTGAGCCACTGTTAAAGTCTAAAGCCTAAAGTCTCCCATTCTAAATCAAAACTCTTATCATCTGCTGTGGTTCAGAAAACTGTTCACTAAGGTCTTTTCTTGGTTTGCAACCCACGTAACAGTTAAATACACCAAATACTTGCAATGTTAAAGTAAGACAATAGCTCGAGTGAATCAAACTGTCACTGTCCTACATCAGCAACATACCCCAGCAGGTCAGTCTGCTCAGGAATAGCTTGAGGGTCAAGTCTTGACCCATCTTTGCCAGATCCCAAAGGAGCATCTGTGGGATGTGGCAGCACAGACCGAATCCAAGGCGGGCCACGCTGCAAAACCACAGTATCCAAAAGATGTGCTGTCAACCACCTGGTCCCAGCAGCACTGATAAAACTGAGGTCTCCTGTCCTTGAGATGACAGGCGACAGCCTGTTTGAAGCGATAAGGCAGACATTAAGTGTGGATTCAGTGCATCCTTGAACATTTAGCTTTGCATCCTTCCCAAATTTTGGACAGATTCTTTCAGACTAAAGAATCACTGATAACCAAAATGGTTTCCAGAGACAATAAAGCTACTGAGAGCAGGAAATCCATCAGCACCAAGTTTCAATTGTGCACATTTAAGAAAAGAAAGGCAGAACAAACTGGTTAATGTTTCCAGACTATTTATGCAGAATCTGGTGGCCAGCCATGGGGTAAAAGGAGTTTTATTAACATTCCACACAGACCTGACTTTCCAGGAAAAGGTGAATATTTAATTTGGAAATAGAGAAACAATTGTCATCAGTCACCTTTGCCAGTTTTTGTCGGTGTAAAAACAAAACTAGGGACAGCCAAGTTGAAATTGTTGACTAAGGCAGACATTAAGTGTAGATTCAGTCCTTGAACATTTAGCTTTGTATCCCTCTGAGTAAAACTTTCAAAATACATAACTCAAAATCTCTAATTATTAAGTCAAATTGTGATGTTAGCCCAAATATAGATTTTTATGGCAAAAAAAACATGTTTTCAGTGGCACAAACAAACTTCCATACTAAACAGGAATTTTAATATAAGTGTTGAATGTTTCTGCCTCAGCCAGGTCATTTCTATACAAATGAGTCTGCAGGTATTAGGCTTCTAACATTTAACATTTTCTCTATTTCATTTCCGTTATCCATAAACGGCAGCAGATTCTGACAGCATAAACCTCCACAGGTAATAATCATTTACTTACTTATAACTTTTTTGTTTTGTTTTTTGAAAATATTTCCTCAGAATTAAGCAGCGATTCAAACAATTCTGCCTTAATAAACTCACGTTTATATCAAACTGTTATCAGCTTGTTTCCCATTTGTTTTACTGGCTGTGTGATAATAATATTTATAGGAAATGATTTATGATGGACGACCAAGCAAACATCCACTTATGCAAATTTAATTCAAATTTTGCATGTACACAGTGAAGACTTCACTATTCAGAGCAGAGTGGACACCACTGTTTATGGCACACTTACGGAGAAACTGTAGGAAAGCGAGTTTATGGAAAGTAGCTTCTAATGCCATGAGGTTATTATTGAAGTGACCTGTGTGGCTCAGAGCAGGTTAAATGTTTGTTGCTGCTGGAGTCAGTACATTCAGTGCCTTATTAAGAAGTCTCCCTCCATCCATCAATACTTGTGAGAATGAGATGAATGTGGGCTCAACAAGTATGAAGTCTTATATCTGTCTCCACTGTGGGGACACTGGTCCAGGTGCCTCTTAACGGTGGCTTTTGTATTGTTTTATGAGACTGTTTGTTTTTTTGGACCATGAGTCTGAAGTAAAGCTTGGTTGAGACTATTTACTAAATTAAACTCAGGGCCAAACACACTGGAAGGGTTGGTGATCACTGGTGAATCCGATTAGCTCTGGCAGCCCTGAAGTCTAATGTGTTTGTAGCTTTGTGTTTCTGCCTGTCCCAAAGTCCATGGTGCTTGTAGCTCTGCTTTCATCTCCACCAACTCCAGTTTTGCTAACCTTTTTAGCTTCAGTGGAATCAGTGGGTTTACTTGCCCTTGTTTGATAAAGAAACATTTTACTTTCAGCTGCTGGTTCAGGTTTCATTAGACAGAATAGAATGAGTCATAAAATCAAAAGAATGAATTCAAAGGGTCCAAGAAGCTGCACAGAGCTGCAGAAAACACAGCCTATGAGATTAGTCCATTTGAGGGTTTTTTAAATATGCTTCAATGAAATGCTGAAAGTTTATTTAAAATTATTTGCGTATCAGTTGCCACATTGTTATTTGAATAAGGTAGGGTGGGCTATTCCTTCAGGTAGTTCAATAGAAATTGTAATGCAAAGCTGCAATAATATATTCTAGGTATTTAAATGTACTTGCGCTGAAAAAGTCCATCCATCCATCTTCTGGTGCTTATCTAGGGCAGAAGTCTAAACAAAGAAGTTGGGACTTCACTCTCCCCAGCCACCTTCCACCTTTGGCATTCCCAAACCAGCTGTGGGACATGATCTCTCTGTAGGTCTCTCACAGACCACCAATCTAAATGCACTTATGCTCAAATACAATGTTTTTCTTTATGAACAAACTGTTGTTTAGCACAAAAGTCCAACAAACCAAGACCACTTGATCAAGCCTTCTTTGCCAGTCACACTCCACAGGTCACACTGTCATTGCTCACATGACTGCTGAAGTCCTCGAGCAGGACAGTGTCCCAAGCAGAGATGCCTTCAAGCATGCTGCCCATGCACAAGTCATGGAAAGTGCTGTTTAGAGTCAGAGTCACACGTGTGCACCATTTCTCAAAGGCATAGAAACATTGTCAATGGTCGTAGGGAAGATGTGTCATCGTGCTTATATCGTCCTTTTTCCCCACTTTACTGGGAATCCTTAACTGCTTTCTGGAAAATTAAACTTGGTTGCTGTATAACTTGTGATTGTTCTCAGAGCTCGTATTTGTCACCTTTAGCCTCTTTACCTATATGCAAAAACAAGAGAACAATATTTAACTTTGAAATTCACTTTAACCTTTCAGGTTAATCTGACACAATCATCAATACATTTTGGAGTGTTGCCAAATCAAAACTAGGACAGGGATTTCTGCTGCCATGGGGAATTTTGGCCTGGTGTCTGAACATCCAAAGCAACCCATTGCTTTGGATGTTCAGACACCAGATTCTAAACTTATTGAGATGCCAGATGCTGCTAATCAAATACACTTATTAACTGACCTTCAGCAGTGTTGCTGTCCATCACTAATGGGTGTAAGGATATTTCTAAATAATTTGAAGTCCAGCACATGGTGAGGAAGGTTATTCAAAAGTGGAAAATATTCAAGACCGTTCCCAGTATTCCCATTAATGGAAATCCCAGGAAATTCACCCCAAGGTCAGACTCTGCAAGTGCAAAAAAGCAAAAAGACTCTACAGACCTCAGTTAGCGTGCAAATTTTAAAGGTCATGACATTACAATTACAAAAAGCCCAAACAAGTGTGTTTTGTTTGGAAGGGTTGCCGGGGGAAACGAACATGGCAGCACAGCTTATTTTTAGTCAACGTTGCATCTGAACGATGTCATGTTGACAGACAAGTCCAAAGTGGAGACGTTTGGCCGTAACGCACAGCACCAGATCTGGAGAAAATCAAACACCTCACACTGTCGGCACGGAGGTGGGAGTGAGGAGTTGAGCTCTGGCAGTCATTAAGTGGACCGTGAAGTCCTCTGCATAACAAAGCATGTTAGAGTCAAATGTCATGCCTTCTGTCTCACAGTGAAGGTTTGACCCAAACCGGGTCACACAACAAGTTAATGATCCCAAGCACAGCAGCAAATGTCCAACAGAATAGCTGAAAAATTAAGAAAGTTGCTGCAACGGCCCCAATCAAAGTCCAGACTGTAACCGACTGAAATGCTAAGAGAGCTGAACTGAAGCAAACTTCAAATTCCTCCACAGCAATGTGAAAGACTGATAAAGTCACGCAGGAAACAACTATTTCAAGTTTGTGCTGCTAAAGAGTTTCTACAAGCGACTGAATCCAGGCGTCGTCTATGATTTTCACCTGCTGCTTCTGCAGTTTGTCTTCATTTTTGTTAAACAAATGTTGAATCTGCTCAGGACGAGATGTTTGTTTTTTTGACCAATCAAATTAATCAAAGATCTCTGTGAATTGTTTTTGTGGCTGATTATACTTAATTATTGCCTTTAATGTAAAAGAAAATTGTTTTACCACTCTAGTGTTACTTTTTAACATCTGATGTAGTCATCCCTCTCATACATGAATCTGTCAAAAGAGCCAATTTTAGCTTTCTTTATTATTTTTTACACAAATCATGATTATTGAAACCATCCATCCATCCATCCATTCACTTCCGCTTATCCTTTTCAGGGTCGCGGGGGGCGCTGGAGCCTATCCCAGCTGTCATAGGGCGAGAGGCGGGTCCACCCTGGACAGGTCGCCAGTCTGTCGCAGGGCCAACACACAGGGACAGACAACCATTCGCACTCACATTCATTCACACATTTATTGAAACCATGCAAAAGCGAAAATTGCACATGCTTTGTGTTTCAGTGAACTAACTCTTTACTTTCTAATTTTCTAAAGAATATTCAAGACAAACATCAGTTTGTAGAAGAATGTGAGTCAATGATACAAGAGTCTGATGTTTTCACTGAAGCTACTTAAATTTTCCAGAAGTTAAAATTTGTTCACAAAACATTGTTTTATGTTTTTATTCACAACACAAAATATTGTTAAGGCTAACATTCATACAGCATATCTCAGACAAGTTGGTATGAGAAGGGCTTTCTCCCTCATGATTGTGTGTATGATGCAAAACAGCTGCTGCTTTACACATTTACAACCACACACGTGTCAGCGTTTCGATGTTTTTCCCTCATGGACCACGAGTTTCATCCAGAGAAAGAAAGAAAAAGCAAAGTGGAGGGAGACGGGAAACCATAATAACATGAATGTCGTGGATGTCTCTGTTTCATGATCCTCCAGCTTCAGTTCACTTTACATTTCATAAACATAAAGCCTATTAAGTATTTGACTTGATTTTCCCTTTAAAGAAGACTTTGAGGGGTACTTGCTGGGCTTTATGGATGCTTTGTAGTTTGAAGGTGTTAGGCAACCATCTGATGCTGCTGTTTTGATCCATGTTGTCTTTAACTTTCTGCCAGCTCCAGCCTTTGATGTGAAATCCTTCCAGGAAATCTAGTCCCCCTCCTCCTTTGACGTCTAATCCTTTCGTGACATCAAAATGATAAAAAACAAAAGCAGAAGCTTTTTATTTTCCATCATATTTGTATAATATTTCTTAGAATACAAAGGTTTTATGTGACGATGTATGTCATTTTAAATAAAAGGAAAAAAACTCCAGTTATTTTCTGAGGGCACTGGCTTGAGTTTATCGAACATTATTATTATTATTAACATGTTTTCCTCACTTTCACACTGAAGCATATCTGGGTGAGATTCTGTTAAACACGTTATTGTCTTATTGTATTCCTTATTTGCATGTGTGTTTGCTTTGAGCTATACAAAAAGTGACTGACTTTAAGAACATTTACGCTCATGTTTTCAGAGTAAAGTGCATACAAGCCTGGGACTGAACTGCCAAAGCATCTGCCTATGCGTGCCACCTCCTGCAGATGGAGGATGGATGCATGTAACTCACTCGGGCTGAGCCCAGTCAGCCCTCATGGCTTAGCCCCTGAGCCCCATCCTTCAGGCCTGGCTCCAGGCTGAGGTCAGTGCTGCAGATCCGGGAAAGGTTCTTGGTGTCCTCTTCACTTAGTCTGATCCCTAAAGGAGGACCAATTTGCTTTGCCCCTAACAACATATTTCTTGAGATCACATGAGCATAAATCCCTCCGGCGCAGTGAGGTGATGATTCACACTAGTGATGTGTCGGTCGCGAACGAAACGGCTCTTAGAGCCGACTCTTTGAAGTGAACGACGCGAGCCGGCTCCTTATTGGGAGCCGTGGGGTTTTTTCCTTCTCTCACCCTCTCTCTCTCGCACTTTTTAAGATAAGATAAGATAAGATAAGATAAGATAAAACTTTATTAATCCCTCGGGTGGGTTCCTCTGGGAAATTCGGTTCCAAATAAGCACAGCACCGACAGAAGTTATAGAGTTACAGAATATTATATATATATATATATATATATATATATATATATATATATATATACACACACACATATAAATACAAAGACATATATAGATAAAAATATACAAAGGGGATAAATAGAATAAATAGGAATAAAATAAAAATAAAAATACAAGTGGATTGCACATTTCAAGTATGGAGTCTATTGCACCGTTGACTATTAACAAAAAGTATTGCACAAAGGTAATTGCACAGTGAGGTGAAGAGGCACTACAGCTTAGTTGTCCCCCCCTCCTTTGTCCTCCTGTTTCCCCTCCCTCTCCCCTCCAGAGAGGAGTTAAACAGTCTGATGGCGTGTGGGACAAAGGAGTTTTTAAGTCTGTTGGTTCTTGTCTTGGGGAGAAGCAACCTGTCACTGAACAGGCTCTTCTGGTTGTTAATGGCCGTGTGCAGAGGATGCCCAGCATTGTCCATAATGTCCAGCAGTTTCTTTAGTGTCCTTTTCTCTGCCACTGTCACCAGAGTGTCCAGCTTCATGCCGACCACAGAGCCAGTCTTCCTGATCAGTTTCTCCAGCCTGGATGAGTCCTTCTTTGCTGTGCTGCTCCCCCAGCACACCACAGCATAGAAAAGTACTCCAGCAACCACCGACTGGTAAAACATCCTCAGGAGCTTCCTGCAGATGTTAAAAGACCTCAGCCTCCTGAGGAAGTACAGTCGGCTTTGGGCTTTTTTATACAGGTGCTCTGTGTTGCATGACCAGTCCAGTTTGTTGTCCACCCACAGCCCGAGGTACTTGTACTTGTTGACCACCTCCACCTCCTCCCCCTCTATCTGAACCGGCAGTGGACCTGCTCTGGACCTCCCAAAGTCCACAACCAGTTCCTTAGTCTTTGAGGTGTTGAGTTGCAGGTGGTTTGTGTGACTCCATGCGACAAAGTTCCTCACCAGACTTCTGTACTCCTCTTCCTGATCATCCCAGATACACCCCATGATGGCTGTGTCGTCTGCAAACTTCTGAATGTGGCATAATTCAGAGTTGTAGCAGAAGTCAGAGGTGTACAGGGTGAAGAGAAGTGGGGACAGCACAGTTCCCTGTGGTGCTCCTGTGCTGCTGACCACAGTGTCAGACGTGATGTCCTTCAGCCTGACGTACTGTGGCCTGTCGGTGAGGTAGTCGGAGATCCAAGCGACCAGGCAGGGGTCCACCTCCATCCTGTTCAGTTTTTCCTGAAGCAGACAGGGCCGGATGGTATTAAAGGCACTGGAAAAGTCAAGAAACAGGATCCTGACCGTGCCTTTTCCCCCATCCAGGTGTGAGTGGGCTCTATGCAGGAGGTACAGGATGGCATCCTCCACTCCGACACCCGCCTTGTAGGCGAACTGTAGTGGGTCCTGGGCATGTTGTACCTGTGGTCGGAGGAGGTTGAGGAAGAGCCGCTCTAGAGTCTTCATAAGATGTGACGTCAGTGCCACCGGTCGGAAGTTTTTATCCCGCTTCACTCAGCACGCGAGCCTTGTGCTTTACGCTGGGCAGAGGGGGGAGGGGCGGTAGTTACACTCAGTAGCACAGGAACAGAGCGGGAGGGAGAGAGAGAGAGCCAGGGACAACAACGTCACATTAGAAAGGTATAGTAATCATCCACAACTATTTTCAGTTGCAGATGATAAAGGATTCAGAAAGTTTATTCATGCAGGCCCATATGACAGAGAATATGCATGTTCTTTTTGTTTTCATATTTTAATTTATATTTAATTGTGTTGTGGTTTGCAGTGTTTTGTGTCGTTTCACTTTAAATTTGTAAAAGGAAAAAGCTGAAAATTTAAATAGTTAAAAGTTGAAATGTGAATAGTTGATTTTTGTATTATATGATTTATTTATTACATTTTATGTGGAGTGAATAAATAAAAGTATATTTACGGTGGCCCCGAGAGACAAAGCACGTACAAACTCCAAAACACGTACAAAACACAACAGAAGTGCTCCAGGATGCTAGGGGGCAGTGTTGAGCTTTTGTTACCTAGTGGCTACACAAGCCAGCAAGTACCAACGACCAGATTTGGTGTGTGGTAGCAACAGGTAAATGAACCTTTTTTTTTAAAATTATTTGAATATATATGAGTGCTTGTGTATAAATACACAAACAATACACATATGCTTTCAATTGTGTAATTTAAGTGATCTAGGTAGCTCTGTTTTGGAAGTTCAGTTAACGCTAGAAATGTGCTTTGGAGTTTGTACGTGCTTTGTCTCTGGGGCCACCACATATATTTATATATAAACATATATACATAAAACCACTTCTTCTTCTTTTTTTTACATTAGTAATTCCTTTTGTGCATAATTTTATATTATTGTTAATAATAAATTAATTAAAGCAACAAAACAACCTGAAGAGCCGGTTGGGAGACGAAAGAGCCGGCTCTCTAAAAAGATCCTCATCACTAATTCACACAGGGATGAGGATTTCTGTAACTCAGAAGGAGCTTAGGGTAGACGTAATGCTCCTCCTGAACACCTGCAATGTGAGACCCTAGTTGGAGAGGCCCAGACCCAGTACAGACCCGGAGCAGACTCAGGATACACCCAGGGTCAGACCTCTTCATTGTTTTGGAAGCATCCCAAGCACCAAATCATTTTTTTGTTTGGGGGTGGGGGGGCAACCTTCTGGATTGGCTGGGAGGAATGGATGACTAAAAAACAAGAGTATTAGGTCCAAATATTCCAAAACATTCCCAGTTTATCTTTTAATTTGTTTTATTTCAGCTTATCAATCTCAAAAAGGACACTGAAACAAACACACACTGAGCATCATCTCTTCATTCAGACAAAACACTATTGTGTGTTTTTTAACATCACCGGTTTTATTCAGCGGGAGACCTCGGTGCGAACTGTGAGGAGGCGCTATCTAACCTCTGAAGTGGCTGCAAATTTTACCAGGGTTTTAGACGAATGCTCCCCTGTGATTCTACCTGCACCCTGTGATTTGATTTTTAATCATTTCAACAGCAAACTGAAGAAAAGCATTGACTCCGTTGCTCCACTCACCACCAAAAAGATTAACGTAAAACATGCGTCACCCTGGAGAAACGAAGAAGTCAAAAAACTCAAAAGAAATTGCAGAGCAGCAGAAAGGAGATGGAGGAAAAATAAAAATACTATCAACCATCAAATATTTTGCGAGCAACTTAAAATGTACAATAATACATTAAGGAATTCAAGAAATTCATACTTTGCCAAAATAATCAGTAATAACAAAAATAATCCCAAGGTCCTCTTTTCCACCATAGATCATTTATTTAACCCTGATTTTAACAGCTCCCAAAGAACCCCACAGACTCACTCTGTGAGCAGTTTGCAGACCACTTCAGGGGAAACGTCAGCGCCATCAGATCTGATATTTTATCTAATCGCGATATGATTTTAAACACATCTGAGGGCTCGATTGTACCTGAGGAGACACTGGACAGCTTTGTCCTGGTTAATGCTGAGAACCTTAAGAAAGTTTTCTCCACAGTGAGATCCACCACATGTCTTTTAGATCCAATCCCCTCTTCACTTTATAAAACACTTTATGGATTTTTTGAAGCTGAGCTTTTATACATGATGAATTGCTCTCTTCAGTTGGGTGTCTTCCCTGCTGCCTTTAAAACGGCGGTGGTGAGGCCCCTTCTGAAGAAGAGCAATTTGGATTGTAATGATTTTAATAACTACAGACCTGTATCCAACTCACCATTTTTAAGTAAAAGTTTAGAAAAACTTGTTTTTACTCAGATTAATGACTTTTTGAATGATAGACAGATCCTGGAGATATTCCAGTCTGGATTTAGGGTGAACCACAGCACAGAGACGGCTCTCCTAAAGGTTCTAAATGATCTTAGATGTAACTGGGACTCCCAAAAGCTCTCAGTCCTGGTGCTGCTGGATCTAAGCGCAGCCTTTGATACAGTAGACCACGCTATTCTTTTAAACAGACTGAAACACATGGTGGGCCTCTCTGGTGCTGTACACAACTGGTTCACTTCCTATCTCTTTGACAGAACTTTTATGGTGAGTATGGATACATGCTCCTCTAAGATCCATAAAATGACATGTGGTGTGCCCCAAGGGTCGGTTTTAGGCCCTGTACTTTTTAATTTGTATATGCTCCCTCTCGGCGGTGTCATCAGGAGGCATGGAGTGAACTTTCACAGTTACGCTGATGACACTCAGCTGTACATCTCCGTGTCTCCTGATGACACCAGACCAATGGATGCCCTTTTTAACTGTATTTTAGATATAAGATCTTGGATGGCAGAAAACTTTTTACAGCTTAACCAGGACAAAACTGAAGTTTTAATCGTCGGTCCCGAGGCTCAGAGAGAGAAACTCTTGTCTAAATTAGAGGCATCTTCACTATGTCCTTCACTACAAGTGAAAAACCTGGGTGTTATTTTTGACTCTGAGCTTGGTTTTATCCCACATATTAAACATGTAACCAAAATGGGATTTTATCATCTAAAGAATATAGCCAGAGTCCGCCCTATTCTCTCTCGGGCCAACACGGAGATGTTGATGCATGCTTTTATTACCAGTCGCATTGATTACTGTAATGCCCTGCTCTCTGGTCTCCCCAAAAAGAATATTTCAACTTTACAACTTTTACAAAACTCGGCAGCTCGTGTGCTGACGAAGAGCAGAGGGCGGGCCCACATTACACCGGTTTTAGAATCGCTGCATTGGCTCCCCGTGTGTTTCAGGATCGATTTTAAAGTTCTTTTATTGGTTTTTAAATGTCTTAATGGTCTTGGGCCTTCTTATCTCTCAGATCTGCTTTTACCATATGAACCCTCGCGGACCCTGAGGTCCTCTGGCACTGGCCTTTTGATTGTCCCTAAAGTCAGGACACATGCTCACGGAGAGGCAGCTTTTCAGTGGTATGGTCCTCGTCTGTGGAACAGCCTGCCGGAGGAGCTCAGGGCCGCAGAGAACGTACATGTTTTTAAGAACAGGCTCAAGACCCACCTTTTTAATTTAGCTTTTACTTAACGTTTATTTATTTTATGCTTATTTATTCTATCCTGCTATTCTATTATTAATTTAGGCTTTACCTAATATTTATTGATTTTATTCTTATTCATTTTTTAATCTTCTTACTCTATTTATATTTATATTTATATTGTATCCCGTTCTTATTTATTTTATCGTTTTACCCTGTATATATCCTATTGTGTCATATCTCCAGTGTTTCCTCGGAGGGCGCTCTCTGCACCGGGGCTGTGATCGACCGTGGCTGCTGGGTCTCTGGGGGTCCTCTCAGCCTGGCTGGGGGGCTTCTTTGCCTCCCTCCTGCTGTGTGCCCAGCCTGGAGGCTGCGGTCTGTGACCGGCTCCCGGCGCAGACGGCTCCCTGTTATAGTGTTTCCTCACTTGGCTCATGCGAACCCAGACCAATTTTTACTCTTTAAGAGTGCGTGTGTGTGTGGGGGGGAATATGTGTGTATTCACATCGTTTATGTTAATGAGAGTGTGGGGAGTGAGTTGGAGGGTGGGGTGGGCTGGGCTGCTTTTAACCATGTAAAGCACTTTGTGCTACATTTTCTTTTTGTATGAAAAGTGCTTTATAAATAAAGACTGATTGAAAATCTCTTCACATACTTTCTGTTCTAGTTAGAGTTACAGAGATGGCACAGTCCGAAAAAAGCCAACTAGCAGACTAAAGCAACAAGTTCTGTAAACATCAATAACCCCTGAAATAAAGCAGGGGGGCAGAAATGCACAGCTGAGGGGGAAAGGAAATGGAGATGGATTAGGAGCAGACTGAGGACATAAACAAATATGACAAGACTGGAGAGCAGGATTAATGTCTGTAGTGATGGTGGATAAGAAAACTTTGAGTTATTGAAGAATTACGTGCGAGTAAGCATCTGGAATTTCCTTAAACTACATCACAGGACAGTCTATGTGATGTTTGATGGAGTTATAATAAGGTCATGAATACATATTGTTCTGGTTGGATTTAACGTAAATGCACAGTAAATGCACATCTGCTGCGACCGGTTGGGGTGAGAGAAGGAAGACAGGATAAAAGACATGCTGTGGAAGAGAGACAGAGATTAATAACAGATATGATTCAATGCAGAGAGGTCTGTTAACACATAGTGAGTGAGAAAGGTGACTGGAAAGGAAAAACTCAATGCATCATGGGAATCCCCGGCAGCCTACGACTATTGCAGCATAACTAAGGGAGGATTCAGGGTCACCTGGTCCAGCCCTAACTATATGCTTTAGCAAAAAGGAAAGTTTGAAGCCTAATCTTGAAAGTAGAGATAGTTTCTGTCTCCTGAATCCAAACTGGAAGCTGGTTCCACAGAAGAGGGGCCTGAAAACTGAAGGCTCTGCCTCCCATTCTACTTCTAAATACTCTAGGAACAACAAGTAGGCCTGCAGAGCGAGAGCGAAGTGCTCTAATAGGGTGATACAGTAAGATGGGGCCTGATTATTCAAGACCTTGTATGTGAGGAGCAGGATTTTGAATTCAATTCTGGATTTAACAGGAAGCCAGTGAAGGGAAGCCAATACAGGAGAAATCTGCTCTCTCTTTCTAGTCCCTGTCAGGACTCTTGCTGCAGCATTTTGGATTAACTGAAGGCTTTTCAGGGAGGTTTTAGGGCATCTTGATAATAATGAATTACAGCATGTGATATGTGGCCCAGAATCAGTCCACCAAAGTATCCAGTTTGGCCCACAAGATGACTGTAATTGAAATTGAAGAGTGGAAGGTCATTATTTTTTGGAGTTTGGGGTAATAATCAGATCAGAGCTGGATCACCATCGGTTTTAAAGCAACACAGAAGAGAAGTAACACAGACATTAATAGCAGCACTTATCAAGGAACACAGGAGAACTGAGATGTTACCACAGAAATGAGGCGTGAGGAACTGAAACCAATAAAAATCAACTTCAACCAAAACACAAAACTACAAAAGTGAGAGTTATTACCAGAAATAAAACTCACAGTCTGCTAAAAATGTAAGGAAACCAAAACCAGAATCCAAAGTTCAATAAACAGAAAAACTTCAAACAATAGAATAACAATAAAACCCAAATAGAAATCAAATATACTGACTGAGAATTCTAAAAGCCCCCAAAAGCACTAAATCCTGACTGAGGCAGGTATGTTGTTGCACAGCCATGTAAAGACCAGGCTCGAGCAGGTTATACAAATATCAGCTTCAAAGTACCGCAGAATTTTATAGCCTGCCTAATGCAAAGGTTTTACACTACACAGGGGACATGAATGATGCGGTAATCCATCCTATTGCTAAATTTAATATCCATAATTTTTATGTTTCAATGAACTTTTAATTTTATTTTGTTTAACAACCGGACATTTTGCCTGATTTAAAACATGTTTTCATTACATATCTGACTGTCTAAAAAAATGAAAATAAAAGGCCCTGGCTATGTTTTTTGGTGTTTTAAACTCATTTGGAATCTGGAATCACTTGAAGCACTTGCATCTGGAAATTGTTTTGAAAAACCAAGAATTGATTGATTATCTGGACTGCAAGATGCAGCTTTCTTAATTCAGATCATTCTGATCCAGATTAAATCCCTGGTGATGAGGAATATCTTTTTATATTCTCCAGTCCCTGGTAACTATCAGTCTGGCAGTTTTATTGGTCCCTAGTCTCCTCCTGTTGTCAGTTATGGGTATCACATGTAACAGTACTCACCTTTCTTTGTATGAGAACTAGCAAAACATCCTCACGATAAACTTAGATCCTAAATTTAGAGCCCAGACTTTTGGCATGGAGCTGGTTTGTTTCTTAATTATCTGACAGTTACTGTAAATTAATCTTTCCTTTTAATTTCCTTTTAATTCTTTGTGATGGATTCCTTTACAAAGCTCACACAGTTATGCCCACATATTACTCCGCAATGCATTCTGCTTATTTACACATTTTCACTGGGATACAACCTTCAACAATAATATATAAGATAAAATTTAGTTTATGTATCCCAAAATGTACCCAAAGTTGGATTTTTAAAAAAAAAAATTTGTTACAGGAGCTAAATAGAAATGAACCAAAATATGAAAAAATAACGTAAAATCTAATCTGAAAATCAAGATAAATTAAGTCAAAATTGAAACAAATATATTACTAAAGCAGAATTAGCTCACATTCAACAGAACAGCGAAACAATATTAAAATGGCTGAGTGTAGTAAAAACAGGGTACCAAATATTAGATAACATTAAAGTAGCTTAGCAAAATAGTGTATCATGCTATTATTTATTACTATTATTATTTGTATTTATAAAGCACCATATGACTATTGCTTGTTCTAAACAGTAGAAGCATTTTAAGAAAAGATATAAAATATGTGGAAAGTTTTTCTTTATGTGATTCATTCATTCATAATTTGAACCACTGTACAGCTTTCAGCTATAATCCAGCTTTTGTGTGTTTTTAGGCTTTTAGCTGCCACATCTGTGTTAGCTAAAGTCTTTGTTAGTGGGGAAAAATGACAGTTTACTTTTTATCTTCTACAACAAACTGCGCTATTTATACACCTAAATGCTTGCAGGGTCCATTTTTAACCCACTAAGATAAAAATAGAGCACAGAAGAGGCTCCTTTAATGCGACATGTTTCGCAATGTATCATGGGAAACATAGGAGGACGTTGCCAGTCGTGCTTCTGCTGCTGGTGTCAAATCTTGCTTCGTGTATGGGCTCTGTGTATGTAAAAGACAGCTGACACAGCGCCTAAACTCTCGCGAAATTGGCAACAAATCTGACCAAAATGCTGAGGCTTGGCTATTTCCGGGTCATGGAGAGGCCGTGGTAGACGGGACGAAAGGCGGAGTGATTACTAGAGAGGTTTTGCTGTCAAGTGAGTCACTATCCAGCTGTTGCTAATCACCTCAGTGCATGTCTGCAGAAGCTAACCGCAGCTAACTAGCTTGGTACTGCCCGACAGCCCCCCTTCCCCGGTCACATGAGACGAATTTGACCGAAGAGAGGATGGCGGAGCGGGATATGCCGCCGGGAGATCTTCCTCTGCGGTCTTCTCCAGAAAGTTCCGACAAACAAAACTCCTCCGATGAAAACGGACACACTGACAGCCCGGACGAAACTCTCTCCCCGACCTCAGTGATTTACTTCAAGGAGGCTTTAAACTCGTCCAACCTGCGCTTCGCAAAGGCTGGATCGCTGCCGCCCGCTCCGCTTCGACAGTATGACTTCCAGATTGAACGAATCGAATCGAGGCGACGAAGTAAGTGCTGACCAACTTCAAAAAGTACACCTTTCCCTGACAGCTAACACTAGCTTCCTAATACACTGAGAATACCAACTGTAACGCTGCAGTTTGTGCTGCTAGCATTGTTGGCTAACTTTCCAATGTCCGTAAACAAACACCTTGCTGACACATGAACTCAGTAAAGTACCAGGAGTTATCGGAGCTAAAGCTGGGGAGAGAATAAGCTACATCACATGATTGTTGACTCTCAGCCTCAGATTTCTGTCTGCAAAGTAAAAGCCGCTGCGTGTTCTTCTGTGTTGTTTCTCGGCTAATGTGTCAACATGTGTCATGTGTTTTGACAGGCTTGGTTGACTGATTAACATGATGAGCATCACTTGTGGCTCATGTTGATGATTTAGTTTTGTGTGCTGTGGTGAGCTTCTGGGTGGTGTTGTGTACTTTCCTTTCATAAAGGGATTGTCCAGTGTATCCTCTGTTAAAGGAGGTAATAAAGGAAGCATTCAGACACCTTTCTTTAGTATTTACAGGAACTCTTAAAAGGAGTGGATGTATGTATTATAGCTCTTATTCTGGCTGCAGATACTTTAGGGTCACTTAATTCAGTTAGAAACCTTCCTGAGGAATTGAGTCTTTGACTGATCCTGTCGTTGGTCGTGACAGAGTTAACCTGTTGTTAAAATACCTGTTTGCTTTCACATCTTCATTCTCTATCAGCACACAGGTCTCTGTGGCATTTAAGATATATAGATCCTTTTTACTTTTAGTTTCCAAAGCTCTTGCAGAGAGACCTTAAATAAATGTAGGCAATAGGTCAGTAATGTCTGTCCATAACATTACAGTATAAAACTTGAGTAACATCCTATTCTTAATTCATAGGCTTTAATACTATGCTGGCCCACCCTTTGCAGCTATGAAAGCTGGAACTCTTCTAAGGTTTTCCACAAGGTTTAGGAGTGTTTATGGGGATTTTTGACTTCTCCTTGTGAGGTCAGACACTGATGGTGGTCTCACAGTCTCCCCTCTAATTCATCCCAAAGGTGTCCTATCAGGTTGAGGTCAGGACTCAGTGCAGGCCAGTCAAGTTCTTCTACACCAAACTCTCTCATTCATGTCTTTGTGGACCTTGCATTGTGCAGTGGTGTGCATTCATGTTGGAACAGGAAAGGGCGTTCCCCAAACTGTTCCCAAAATGCTGAGAGCATGAAGTTTTCCTAAATGTCTCGGTATGCTGAAGCGCTAAGAGTTCCTTTGGGGCAAGTCCAGCTTCTGAAAAACAGCCCCCGGCATAATCATAGAAACACCTCTAAACTTTACACTTGGCCCATTACAGTCAGACAAGTACCACTTTCCTGGCAACCGCCAAACCCAGACTCATCCATCGCAATGCCAGACGGAGAAGTGTGATTCACCACTCCAGAGAAAATGTGCCCAATCCACTAGAGTCTAGTAGCGGTATCCTTTACACCACTGCATCTTATATCACTTGGTGATATAAGGCTTGGATGCAGCTGCTCAGGGATGTAAACGCATTCCACGAAGCTCTGTGTGCACTGCTCTTGATCTAATCTGAAGGAACGTGAAGTTTGAGGTCCTACCGATTAACTCTGGAGAAAGTTGGCGACCTCTGTGCACTATGTGCCTTAGCATCTTTAAACTGCCCCCAAAATACCAATGCAACATGGTAGAGAGGTTCAGTTTGGTTACGCTGTAGTCACCTGTGATCAGATGGCTGTCAATCAAAGTAGAAAGCGTATAAAATAATTGTCCCCATAAAGTTGTTACAATATGGAAACTAAGCTATTTACTGTACATGCTATAAACATGTTTGTTTCTGCTGTAAAACTGGAGGTTTTAACACATCTGTGAGGATTGACTCACTTTTCTAGCCTCATGTGAACATTAGAGCAACTGCAGTTTTGGACTGTATTATACTGAACACATGGTGTTACTTTCTAAGAGAAAACAGAGGTTCGTTTCAGACAAACAAAGCAATCGATTAAAAAAAAAAAGTGAAAACTTTCTCAATTAAATTTGTCACATGTTTATTTTTGTTGTCCTCTGATGGCACGGAGTGTCAATATCCAGCTCGATGTTTAAGGTGTTAGGCCCAGGGAAGCTGTACCAAAATGGGTGGGGGATTTAAAAAATAGATGGCCCCCGCTTACATCTGGGACCTTTGGCCTTATTGCCCTTCATGCTCACTGCTGCTGCTGTTTTTCTGCTGCAGCCAGCTGACAGGCCTGTGTTCGAGACTGGGAGGAGGGGGGATGTTGTTGATGCTTCAGAGAGACACAGGCCCTCTGCTGCATCATTAGCCTTGGTTGGTTACTCCGGGGACCCCCCTCCCCCCCTTATTTTAGCTTCTTTTTTTTTTACGCATGCACCATCTGCTCACGTGACAATGTGTTGCTGTACCCAGTGCTGCCGTCAGCCATCTTGGTCAACACCCACCCAGTGCATTCACTGCGGTGCGCAGGCAGTCCAATCACAGAGAACCGGTGCTAAGCTGACCGGAGGAGGGCTGTGATTTTTCAGCACGGCGCTCTCTGTTGCATTTTAAATCCCCAGTCGGCACAAAAGGGGATAACAAGAGGCTGAAGAGGAGGAGGCGGTGGAGGAGTAGAAGGCACAGACAGCAGCCTGTTTCACTCAGTTGTAGCAAGGAGGAGAGGAGGATGCATGCATAAAGAGGAGGAGCACCCTTTCTAACACCTGCTGAAGGCTGCTGTGGGCCTTTCCCGTCTTGTCCTTTTTGTTTCTTCCTCTGATTCTCTTTTCATCTTTCATCCTCTCGTTTTTCTGGCCTTCTCTGGCTGTTGGAACGCAAAGCTCCTGCATCTTTTGTACCTCCCCCCTCCCTTTTCCCCTTCTGTGGTGTTGGTTTTGCCTCGCACAAGCTGAGTCATCATGTCTGATCTGACGCCTCAGAGCGAAACCCCGACTCCCACCACAGACAAGATCACCCAGGCTGCCAGGGAGACCATTTATCTGTGCAACTTTCGCGTCTCTGTCGATGGCGAGTGGCTTTGCCTCCGCGAGCTCAACGACATCTCGCTCACGCCAGACCCCGAGCCGGTCCATGAAGGTAACGTGACAGATTAGCTCAACGTTTGAGGAAGTGTTTGTGAGCACAGTGCGATATGTGTTAGGGCGTGGTGGTGTGCATCGCGGACACCAGAAGCAACATATTTCACCTGGTGAACGGTGTGAGCTGTGTCACGACGGGTTTGATTTCATTGAGGGTTACGCAGCAGGATGACGCCACTTATAAATAAGCCAGGGGCGGACAACAAAGCAGCCAGGTCCTGCTGGGAGGATTCAAGTACTTGGTAGCTGTTGCTCCTTACAGAAGATCCCAGTTGCACAGAACAAACATGTTTGTGTGCTGATGATTTTCATTTTGTTTCTCCCACTGACAAAGCGGAATGCAGCCAATTATAGATTTGGCAGCAAACACAAGCCTGACTGTAAACAGATATCTATAACTGTGTGTTCTGTTTTTATTGTTTTTAAAACTGCCACACCTACTCTCAGCACGAGCAGGCCAGCTGGCAGGCACTCGTAGGCAGTTCAGTTGGCAAATTAAGCGCTGCAGCTTTCAGCCTACACCGCTGAAGAGTCCACTTTAATGACATTACAGAAGCCCGTTAACAGACAACAGAAACATCTGCTTTAGGCTTTAGTTTGTTATCAGGGGACGTTCTCTCTCCTTTTCACTCACTTTGCATAGGTTTCTGAGGTTCTTGTTATTGATAACGACAACATGCACAAGTTTGTTGCTTAAAAAATCTATCATAGCACTGGTAGTGTCAAACCTTTTTATGGGAGACGTGGCAGTATTTATTTTAATGTTCATACAGTTTATCCACATGGCTTAATTTAACAAGCTGGGTAATCATTACCATCCTGTTGAACATTTTCTCAAACAGACTGATTCAGATCCACAGGGACAGATGCAGGACATCTTATATTTTAAACATATGCACATAATATTTTTATTGTATAATAACTGTTCATGATATGTTTATTATTATTATTATTATTATTATTATTATTATTATTATTATTATTATTATAGACTGTATAAAAGGATGGATGTAGCCAGCGTGATGTCACATATTGGTTGGCGAGATCCTGCCATGTGATTCCACCACCGCTCCTGGTGGTTTTAAAAACTGGAGGTAACAAGTGAGGGCTGGATCTGAAGCTGAGGGACACTGCACACTTATCAGTCACACAATAGAGCATGCTCTGCTTTATCCACCTTTTTACGTCTTAATTGTAACATTAAAACAAATGAGCTTCATGTTGTATTTACTAAGACCTGAAACTTGTGATATATCCCATAAGGTTGTTAGAGAAAGAAAGATAAAGGAAGGTTGTTTTCCTACAGACACGTACAGAGTCAAAGACCTTATTACAGCCGCTGGTATCGCCCCCTGCTGGCTGCATTAGGAAGAATGCAGCTTTAAGGAGCTAAAGCGTCGGCGTCACTTTTCAGAGGTGGAAGCTTATGGATCTGTAGTTTCCACTGAAAGCGTTATAAAAGATGGGCACTTTCTTCTTCTTTTTTTATTCTTTTTTTAAACAATTCAGTTTGACACATGGGGGAAAAAACAACGATAAATGACAAAGCTTGGCTCTTTGTTTCTGTCGCTGCAAAGGAAAACACCAGATAGAGATGGTGGAGAAAATGGGTTTTAATCAAGCAGACCAGTAACTGCTATAAAATACCCAGATAAGTCACGCCGTCCTCCTGAACCAGCTCAGTATTTCTCAGTGTCTCGTTGTTTAGTTGAATGAATTTTTTTCCAGTTTTCTACAATTTTCTATTTTACTTTCAGCATTAATATTATAATACAAATTTATACAGTTGTAATACCAGCATGCCGAGGATCTTTGCTAATTTGTTTACATTTTGCGTTAGAGAATAAGATGAACATGCTGCACTGCAAATGTAAACTTTAAATGTGCAACTGTATTAATAATGTAAACAAATCTGCAGGGCAGCATAGAGCACCTCCACTAAAAGCCTCTCTGTGTTAAATGCTGACATAAATAATAGATCAGGATCAGGCGTGCAGAACGCGTGGACTGTATTAAACTTTCACATTCTCTTAATTGAGACTATTTCTCTTGCAGACACATTTTATAGTTTATATTAAAACTGTATATAATCTTCAGATTTACAAGGTTTTTCACAGGGAAGTCCTGGAGTTTGTCTTCTTTTAGCTATTTGTAATGATGGAGTCTTTGTTGTCTTGCTGTGTATTCTTTATTTCACCTTCCTGGAAACTGACTTTTTTAAAATTTCTGTTTAAGAAATACAGAGCTGACTTTCAAACGAGTTTAGTTCCTGATTTATTTGTGCTGTTAAATTCTGAAGGTAAGAATTATAAAAGTCTGTTTCCTTTTCTCCGTCTTTTAGATCCCAAGGATCCCATCGCAATCGAGAGGCTTAACTTGATGAACATGGCCAAACTGAGCATCAAGGGCCTGATTGAGTCTGCGCTCAACCTGGGACGCACGCTTGACTCTGACTATGCACCGCTGCAGCAGTTCTTTGTCGTGATGGAGCACTGTCTGAAACACGGGCTGAAAAGTAAAAACTGCAGTCATGTTGTCTTTTATAACTCCTTACAGTTTTTGACAGTGAGATGTGAGAGATTAAAATGTACAGTTGACATAGCTGTAAGGAATATTTAGTCTTAAACTCCTGCTTTAGTTTCCTTTTAACTGTATTGAGGCCAGTGTGTTTTTGCTCTTTCTGTATGCACGCTCTCAGTCTGTCCGTCTCATCGTTGTCTGTCAATCTTCAGCTAAGAAGACCTTTCTGGGGCAGAACAAGTCCTTCTGGGGACCATTGGAGTTGGTTGAGAAGCTGACGCCTGAGGCAGGAGAGATCACTGCCAGCGTAAAAGACCTGCCTGGGCTCAAGTGAGTTTGTTCAAAGTTTCCTACAAAAAAAAGTCTCTTCTCCTTGGATTTTAATTATGTCATCTGAGCTTTAAACAATGCCAGAACGTGGCTGGAGCTTCTTTGCTAGCTGCCTTAATCTTGTAAAGGCTGTTAGTGTGTGCAAATCTCACTCTTCCCATGTTTGATACCAGAACTCCTCTAGGAAGAGGACGCGCCTGGTTACGACTGGCCTTAATGCAGAAGAAGCTCTCAGACTATATGAAGACCATCATCAACAGAAAGGACCTGCTCAGGTGTGTTTGGATCGTAATATTCACAGAGGCGAAGACTTTATGTGAAAAGATGAATGTGGTGTCTCTTGTTGACCACTGCAGCCACAACATCTATCAGTTGGCAGTACAGTCATTAATTATAACAAATGATTATAATTTATCAGGTAATTGCATTAAACTTCTCCAGAAGGCAAAAACACCACAAAAATGAAGGAAAGGTTCAGTTCACTGACTTTACTTAGCAGATGAGGAGGCAAGCAGGCAGCTTGCAGCACAGTCTTCATTCACCTTTATGTTTAAGCAGCCACGCTCCTGATAATGCACAACTTTAACCTTTAATAACGAAGCAAACCTGGTTGCTTAGAACAGCTGGCTGTGGTCAAACTCAGTCACGGACAGACAGGTGTTGAGGTCCAGACAGCAACTTGTATTACTGGCTGTGCTCTTTTATGTAAACGCTACTACATAAATATACATTTAAGTTCTGTCTTCTTAGTTTCCCTCCAATGTCACCATTATAATCCTGTGTTCAGTTTACCGCCTGGTCAGTTGGCTCAGGAGGATGAGAGTCCGGCTCCAGAACGGTGGGTCAGGAGTTTGCGGTGCACTCGCTGCACATCTTATATCAGCCAGTGGAGCAGTCAGATAGTTCACCTGACCCTGAAATAATAGCAGCTGGTCAAAGTCTTTTTTTTAAGATGCTTCAGTGCTTCCTTCATATGATCTCCTATCCAGAGGATACAGCGAATCATCCTTTATGAAAGGAGACAATGTTGTCCCATAGTTCATACCACACTCTGTCTGCATGACATGGATCATGTAAATCCTCATTTTAGTGCATTTACTATTTTTATGCCATTTGTTAAAGGTTTTGAATTTTCAACAACAAGCTTTTGAACCTGCAGGTTCAACTTTGAACTTTACACTGTCGTAAAAAAATCAGCGTCCTATCAAGATGTTTTATCTTGATGAGCTCCCTAAATCCAGATTGCGAGCTGTTTTAATCAAAGTGTGTTTAAGGTGTGTAATCAGTCAGTTTGTATTAGTAATGCCTGTTCTTGGACTTTGGCATCAGCTGGGCCTGGTTCCATCCCTCAGCCCCTGACCCCACTGTGTAGCCTGTCTCAAGTGGCCATCTGAGGATCTGCAGTTTTTGTTTTGGTTTGGGGGTTTTTTGTTTGTTTTTGGCTCCGGTAGTATTTTATACAAACCTAAAACCCTTCCGCCTGACGTTGTAGCCCTTTCTGTTTCTTCTCTGTAGTGAATTTTACGAGCCAAACGCGTTGATGATGGAGGAGGAAGGCGCCGTCATCGCCGGGCTTCTGGTTGGATTAAATGTCATCGATGCCAATCTGTGTATGAAGGGAGAGGACTTGGACTCGCAGGTTAGTCTGCTTTCACCTTCACCTCTAACTCCACTTAGAGCAGCTCAAACTAAATGAAAGACCCAACTTCTTGAAGAAGTAAGGCAGAGAAAAATTCATCACACTCGCTGGTGTGGCATCGTTTTCTCTCAGCCCGTGTAGAACAAGGGCGTCAAATTCAGTTTCACTGATCACATCAAAGGCCAGACATGGACTTTATGACATGTGTAAAATAGCTTGTTATTTTCTGCAATAACGCCAACAACCTGACATGATACAAGTTCATGTTAAAGGAAAATAATCCTTTTAACAAATAATCCATCATTTTATTTGTAAATGTCTAAAGTGGCCTCTTTCAAAGATTGAAGCATGTGGTGTGTACTGGCTAGAAAGAGTAAACGAATAAATGTTTGGGAGATCTGTTTATGTTTTCATTTTTCTGAAAGACAAAAAATGTTCCATACATTAGAATATCATTTTAAAATCACCAAATACCTGTATGGTATCGGTCTTAAAAATCTGGTCTGTGTCGGCCGGGTTTGGTCCAGATTTGGCAAAAACAGTGTCTACACTGTGGTGTGGTTATTTAGAATTATTGAATTAAGTTTGTTTGGCATTCAAATTTTGGCCAGATGGCATTTATATATCTGTATATTTGAACTCTCACTAATGAGTTGTTGTTTCGTTTTTTTCCTACAGTCTCCCTTAAATTTTCCCTTAAAAATGCCAACAAAAGCCTTTCATTAAACCAGGCGTGGGAAACTCCAGGTCTCCTGCAGGTTTCAGATCTCACCCTGGGTCAACACGCCTGAATCAAATGATTAGTTCATTACCAGGCCTCTGGAGAACTTCGAGACATGTTGAGGAGGTCATTTAGCCATTTAAATCAGCTGTGATGGATCAAGGACACATCTAAAACCTGCAGGACACCGGCCCTCGAGGCCTGGAGTTCCCCACCCTGAGTTAAACCATCTGTTCAGATCATTTAAATATGAAGTACAGCGATGTTTCCTTTACACAGCAGCAGCACAACTGAATTAAGAGCAATGTAATGGGGTGCAGTGTTTTGGGCACTTAGGCCTGTGTCCCCGCTCTGCTTCATAAACATTAAAATGTTGAGCAGTGCAGCTTCTGGTTGTTCTTGTTTCAGCAGCTCACAGCTAGTCAGTCAGGATGTTCAGCTCTCAGGTTGGGAGTCCAGAGTGACTGTGAGGAATGTTGCAGCTCTTTGTTAATATCCGCCTGAGCTTGGAGACTAAAATATTTCAGCCTGCAGACTTTCCACACATACTTTCAGTTGTTTTACATACGAGGATGGCTCCTGTCATTTGTTTTTTGCCTTTTTCTTATAACATCTGCAGGTTGGGGTGATCGATTTCTCCATGTACCTAAAAGACGGTGGACACAGCAGCAAGAGCGTGGAGGGGTGAGTCCTGGCTCCTCTAGTAGCTGTACACTGTGGGCCTGTAATCGGAGCGTGTGTTTTGATTTTGCTTCACTCCTACCTCTGTCGACTGACAGCCATTTGTCTTGAACTTAATTGACAGAAAGTGTTATTTGGACGGCTGGATTGAGCCCCAGCCTTCGGACCATGTTTTTCCAATGTGTGGCCTTTAAACTTGAATATTGAAAAAGAGAGAAAATCTTTCCATTCCATGCCTGAAACACATTTTAGCCTCAACAGTTTAAAAATACTGCACTAGTATGAGATTTTCTGTCAGATTTCTATTGTTTTGTAGTTGCTGTGTGTTTGTGTGCCTGACGGCTAACTGCACGTTTCTCTTTGTGCGTTTTCAGGGACGGTCAGATCACAGCGATACTCGATCAGAAGAACTACGTGGAGGAGCTGAACAGACATTTAAGGTTTGTCGGGGTGGTGCGCTCACTTTGCTCTCCTCACCTTGGCGAGCTCGGTGACTCACCTGCTTTCTGCCTGTTTACAGCGCGTCGGTAAATAACCTGCAGGCCAAAGTGGACGCTCTGGAAAAGTCCAACACGAAGCTGACAGAAGAGGCGAGTCTCATAGTGATCATCTTCAAAAACTGTCGTTAAATGTCAGCCTTGCATGTTTTTTGCCCGGCTGCAGGGACTTCCTGTTTACCAAGCTGCTTTGTTGATTTCTGTCCTTGCAGCTCGCAGTGGCGAATAACAGGATCATCACTTTACAAGAAGACGTGGAGAGAGTAAAGGAGGAGAGCTCGTATCAGCTGGAGTCCAGAAAGGTGAACACTGCTTATCTGCCAGTTTATGCAGCAGCTGACTCGAGCATTTGGAAATTTGTAGTAAAAGCATGCGCTCCTTTTTTCTTCAGGCATTAAGAAGTGATTCAGCAGCAGACGGACAAGCGCTGGGGGAAACACGCAAGCAGCTCAAAGAGGAAACTTTGCTTCGACTGGTGCGTTTCAGCTGTTTGACAGTCTTTGTGTAGCTTTAAGTCGTTGAGGCGTTGATACCAGCGAGGGATTATACATGCAGCCGTGTCATCTGCTGACAAAGTCTGACTTGTGTGCAGGATGTGGAGAAGGAGCTGGAGGTGCAGATTGGGATGAAGCAGGAGATGGAGCTGTCCATGAAGATGCTGGAGAAAGACGTCTGTGAGAAGCAGGACGCTCTGGTGGAGCTCAGACAGCAGCTGGAAGACCTTCGTGCCATCAACCAACAGCTAATGCACAAGTCACAGGTGAGGCGGTGCTTCTCATGTCTGATTATGAGGACACTGCTTTTAAAAGGCGCACATCCACTTTTGTCTCTCAGGGCTTCACTCGTAGATTTCAGCTTTTCCCAGAAACTTGTAGGTGGTTAATTTCACTATTAGCTCTCTATGAAATGATAAAGCATCACTTCCTGCCTAGAATAACTTGCAGTCAGCAGTAGATACTGACTGACAGTAAGAACTTGGCATTTTTTTTCAGTTAAGGCAGAAAAGAGGAGGCCACTTCAATGAGAAAGTTCAAAGGTCTGCTTAACTGTAAGAAGACTGAAACTGTTCCACAAAGCAAGAATAAAATGGACGATAGCAATTAGTTTACTGGAACACATTGAAAATGTTAGGCGGAAAAGGTTTTCAATCTGGCCTCAGATTAAAAGGTGCACAGGTGAGCTTCACTTTTGCTCTGAGTTTAGTCTCTTAATTTGGATTTCTTGCCGTCTTATCAGCATTAACTAGGGATGGTTGCATTCATCAGATATTTCATCCGTCCACCTGTCCTTCCTTTTTCGGACCCCTATCCTGGTCTTCACAGCCGCCTAATCCCAATCCTCCACCTGCTGTTCTAGGGATGACGAGCAGGTGGAGGATTAGATCCCCAAAAATATCTTTTCACACAAATCTGAGTGTATATGGAGGAAAGACATCAGTTGACTAGTTTGGATCATCTTCTGCAGAGTGCCGATGCCAGCTCGAAACAGAAGAGTGAGATCATCGTTCGCATGGAGGAGAAAATGAACCAGATGTCAGGGACCATAAAACAGCTGGAGACCAGGTGAGGCTAGTTATTACAGCACGATTTGCATTTGGTGCTTCCAGATGACATTTCTTTTGTTCATGGACGCATTTTCTCTCTCTTCACTTTCTTTTTCTTTAATTTTTTCCATCATTTGTTCATCTGTTGTTTTGAAAAAAATCAGTGACAAACATTTGGCGAAGCAGGCCCGGAACCTGAACTCTGCAGCGGGGAAGCTGCTGCAGCTGCAGCAGTAGCTCCCTGCTTTCACGAGTCTGAAAACAAACATACAACCCTGCCTAATATAGAAATAACCAAACTAGGATGTTATCTTTTCTGTACGATGCTCCTTTGTTGTTACAAAATAAAAACCATCTTCTTACAACCTCCTGCAGCGGCGCTCCAGCATCAGCTTTTAGTGTGGACTGAATGGATCCTTTAGCAGCCCCTTAATCCTCGTGTTTTCTGCCAGATGTGTTCGCCACATCAGATTTCTACTTCAGATTTCCGTTTCTAAAAACTGCCCCGGTAATGCTTTAGTCAGACATAAGATGAGTAGAGGTGTCTGATGGACTGATGTGCCAATAAACCCATGCTGAATATTTGACAGTTGCTGTAATGTGATTCGTCCTCAAACCTGAGGCTGTCAGATATTCTCAACCGACAGAGAGAAGTGGCGTGTGGCGCCAGATATCAGAGGGGTTTGTTGAAGTCGAACGTCCAGCGCAGAAGAAGGAAGGGGCAAAATTAATGAATAATTTAAAATTGTATGTGAACATAAGTTTGGTGTCAACTGTAGTAATCATTAGGCTAATAAAACGCTAAACAAACAGAGTCTGCTTCATGGTCTTTGGTCACAGTGTCCCAGGTTGCTCTTACATTTTAGTTTGAGTTGATCTCTCTTCCCAGCCACGTTTCCCTTCATCACATTTTTATTTTTCCATGAGTTTATGTTAACCCGCTCACCCCAAACCAGATGCAAGCAGGCGGAGAAGGAGAGGGACCTGGCTTTAGAGGCGAACCGGCTCTTCAAGCAGGACTTTGGAGACAAAATCGAGAGTCTGCAGGAGGAGGTGGAGCAGCTGAGGAAGCAAAGGTAAAGTCTGGCGCCTCACTACTCCTGCTCCATTTGAAACACTGAGATGACCAAAACAAAGAGGAAGAAGACAAATCGCTTCCTTATTACTGAAACAGATTCTGAAGTACGATTTCACTACCTCATCTACACGAGGCGTTTTGTAGAAGCTGTACGCCGTGGCACTTGGCAATTCCACATTTTGAATTTATGCTGAAAATGAACATTTTTTTTCTTAATGTGGCCCTAATACTCTTTCAGTCTTTCTTTGTTAAAACAGTCAGACTCTCACTGTGTGGTCTCAGTGCTCTCATTGAGATCTTTTAGAAGTTCATCACAGACTTGTGCGAGCGCATTTGTAACCATAGAAACGTTCAAATACTAACGATCTGTAGCCCATCAAACCACATCGATACAGAGAGTGGTTTCTAGAAAGTTTTGAGTAGCGACGTTTCACACAGATTTCAGTTACACAGGATGTATAACATGCAGGTTCTACCTGACGAAGGGACAAACACAGGTCAGAGGCCTGGCAGGAAACTGCTGGATGCACAGCTGTTAATCAAAGCTGCCATCAGAAGAATCTTATTTCTACTGTAACATTAGGCGTTCCTACCCCTTGGAGGTTCCCCGTTGTTCCTTTTTCTGCTCCAGATATGTTTATTAATTACTGTCGTCACTGAACTATACGTTTCTATTCTTTGGCTTATTTTGCTGTTTCAGGTCTAATCTGGAGCGAGAGCTGAGAAAAGGTCGCGATCGAAAGAGCGAGCATCACCTCAGTGCCTCCTCGGTACCTCAGTCCAGCACTCCTCGGACCGACAGGAGACAACCAGAGGATGTACCAACAGTACGTGGATTCTCACATTAACGATATGTCCGACGAACAGCTGTCAGCTGTGCTTTGGTGGCTTATGACTGTGTTCTTAACAGCAACTCCCAGAATCCCCGTCAGTGAAGGAGAAAGACCAGTTACAGAGTGGCCCGGAGGACAATACCAGCCTGTAGGTATCTCAGTTTCAGAAAATAAAGTGAAATTTATGGAAAAATAATTCACTTTTTTATGCCCCTTCTTTAACTTTGAAGGTCCCTGTCGCACCACGAGGATGAGCAGGTGAGATTTGACTTTTTACCTGTGTGAAAGTTTGGCCTTTTAATAAGTGGATGCTGAAGCAGTCAGCATGTACTGATGGCAGTGTGTCTTTGCACTGTTCAGAGACTCATGCATTTATTTCTTTTTGTTGTTCTTCCTCAGGAGTCGTTCTTGGAGATCAGCGAGCCTTCCATGTGTACGATGTGTGAGCAGGCCGACTCCCTCCTCAAGACAAAGGTACAAATTACTGAGGATCATTTTGAACTTTAGTTATCAAGAATATTTTTCTGTTTGGCATTGAAAGTTTACAGCTTCTTTAAATAGTTGACTCCTGTTTTTCTTGGGTTGAACTTCCTAAAGCTGTTACGGCTGTTCCAAAACGTATTTTCTGTATCAAAAAAAATATCAAACATATGCAAATAGTCTGTCTCAAATCCTGATTGTGGGGGATCCATTCCCATCTCATCAATCTCCAGGCTGACCACAGGAGGTGGAACTCCTCTTGTCCCCACACTTTTTAAGGACTGCCCACATCAAAGATCAGCATGATCATCTCAAAGGGCAAAGTGATTATTAAGACTCACAGATAGTCAGCATTTTGGATCAGTGGTCAGTAAACTGCCCCGATCTCAAACCAATCAATGATCTATGGTCAGGCTTTAGAAGGCTGAAGCGGACTCTTTGATTGGCCGGTTCTGGCCCTCGGGGTGTGCGCTGAATGGGGAGGAGCTAACGTGGACCGCACCAAAGCCCAATATGAGATGAATATGATCTGTGAGTCATGCAAAGCTACTCTCATAGAACCAAAAAGTAAAAATAAGGCGCTGTAAATGAGCAGAATGGTGGAGAACTCGTGTCCCCAGCTGTGGTTTCCTTTAATGGAGTTTTTCTTCTTCTTCTCTGCAGAAACAGTGTAAGAACTGCAGCGGCGTTTTCTGTGAGAGCTGCGTGTCCAAAGAGCTGCCTTTACCTTCCTCCATTCTCCCAGAGACGGTCTGCACCGCCTGCTACTCGCTGTTACTCCAACAATACGCTTCATCACCAACATGAACCCACAATCATCACACACAGCAGAGACGCTCGAGTGCAAAACTGGTACCTAAAAACCAAAAAATCCCAACTTCCTGAGACATCCTAAGAATCACGGGGTCTGTGAGCTATTTAAATCAGTCTTGTGTGCGTGCGTGCGTGTGCGCGCAGGGTTTCCTTAAAATAAAAACAGCTGACGCCATTTATCTTCCTTTTCTGGTTCGTGTTGGTGATTTAGGCTTCTGTCGGCACTTTTAAGCTAAACTTGCTCTCCCTCACATGGCTGGATTTAAACAAATAAATAAAAGAATCATCTCATTTATGGACACTAAGTGATGAAAAGTTTAACTGACATTTTTATCCCCAGTGTTAAAAGATAAAAAAGGAAAAACTGGAATTCAAGGCTCGGTGTTTCGATTCAGAGATCAGGATACGGAGTTACTCGCACCTTTATGCACTTTTGTGATTAAACTGGCGTCACATTCAGGGAAAATCCTGACAAAATCGGTCAACAAAATGAACAAATGCTGTCATGTTATGTGTCATTACTTCCTTAAAGACTGTTTAAAAAGAAAATAAATTCATGCAATATATATTAAAAAAAAAAAAAAAGTTAAAGTGTTTATTTCCAGAGTGGAGCGGATTCTGGGAATTATAAACTGGAATGAAAAATCAGATCACCAAAAATCCACAACGATGATGTTTCTAAGTGAGACAGTTATGATTTCTGCTTTCAGAGATAAAAGATGAAAACGCTGATATCTATGTTGTCTCTATTTGCTTAAGTATTAGCATAAATAACCAAATCCACCATAAGAGGTCAACATGCCAATTTATGTTTCCAGTGTTGTGTGCTGGAAACTTGGACATTGATTCAAAGTCATTCACAATAAAAATCAGTATCACCATTAAATTCTTCATCTTTGGAACTATTTTAGAAGCTGAGTTTGTCTCTTGTCTTAATATTAGTAAAGCTTTAAAAATGGAGACCAATTTAAAGCTGTTCATGGAGACTCAACCTCAACAAGGAAGTCAGTGAAAACAGCAAGATCAGAGTTTTGATCAAAGGTTTGCACATTTCAGTCCCGGTGCTCTGTTCAGGAACAGCTGCTCCCGTCAGCGCGGGGAGCTTCAGATGCAGTGTTTCATTTTTGCAACATTGTGTTAGTCGACACTCGTTTCCCTTCTTTATGCTAAGCTCAGCTAGTTTCGTGTAATGAGAAATAATAAATGTATTTTGGAAATGATCACCTGATTCTTTTAAGGTCACAAAGCTGCTTTTTCTTTCCTGCTGTTGTGTATTAGAAGTGTCATTAACAAAAAGGCTTAAAATCAGTCATTTAGCATGAAGTCACATCTGAGTCTGGTGTGTTTTAAACTGTAGCAGGTGAATCATACATTTTTAGACCGAAGGATTTTTGCTCTGGATAAACTGAATGTGTTTCAGCACTTTTGATGCACGGCTCTGCCTGGCTGAGGTAAAGTGAAGACAGGTTTATAACTTATGTTCTGTTGATTAAAAACAACTAAAGCTTTATTTTTGTGGCTGATGATGATTAACAGGTGAAGTGGAACAGCTTCTTGGCTTACAATAAACACGAGCATTTACAAGTGTTCGCCTCTTTCTTTCATTTTAAAGTGGAGATGCAAACCTCCAGAATAAAATCAAAAAAGCATTACAGGAATATTACATTTGATTAAATAAAGACTGACTGCTTTGTCTTTGACACCAGGAATGTTTATTCGATGTCCACGTCAGGCTGGAAAATAAATATGGGAATCCTGTGTGTCAACGTTCACCTGCAGAAGAGGGAAAAACAAAACGCGCTCAGTCAAGGCAGTTTAAGTTTTTCTCTGGAGCAACTGGGTTACGCTCAGTGATGCGTGTTTAACCTCTTTAGATTTTCTAATATTAGTTTTACATGTAAAATCAGTCGATCCGTCCATGAATAAGAAACAAGATGAGGGAAGGATCGTTGTACGGACCTCAGAGCAGTTTGTCTACGACACAACAAATACATTTGCATCCTTTCCTCTCCAAGACTTTGAGACCAAATATTTTCTCAGAAAAAGGAAACGGCACTCTGTTGGACTCTAGTAATTATTGGTTTACACAAATAGGGCCACTCCCCTGTCTTATGCATAACTTGGTCTCATTTAAAACAAAGTAAATTAACTGATGGTAGATGTGTTTCCTACCTGCTGTCACCGTCTGCAACAGAGTTGAGAAATAACTCGATGTATCGCTCGCCTGAAAGAGAAGAACCAAACAAAGTCAATATGCCACCGATCAGTAAGCAGCAAAGACACGCTTTAGACATTTAGACAAATATTATCTGGATCATAGAAAAATATATAAAGAGCAGAGAAGACTCAAATTATTCTTGTTTTTCTGATTTACGACATTATCACAGACATTCAGGAGAGAGAAGGTTAAAAATGAAGATGTGTTCTTTTAAATGCATCCCTATAAAATCTGGGGCTAAGTTTGGAATAATTATTCAATAAACTGGCAGCAGGAATAAACAATATACTCCCACGGTGGATCGTGAATTAATTTCATGAGTCTCCTCAACAGTTTTTCCGTAAATCGCACACCAGTTCAGAAACAAGTTGAACATTTATAATATTAGGATTTGTTTTATGACCCAAAAACCTGCGAGTTCAGAGCAGCTCTGAGCTCTAACTTTAACTCTTTCCTCCACAAAGACGACAGACCTGCAATACAAGCGTGTCAGAATAAAAAGCCTGACAACATGAAGCCCACACAGAAACACTGACAACACAACAGCAGCGACGATGATGCTGGCAGTTTAATGTGGAGGCGGAGTCTGTTTACACACTGCGAAGAGCAAAGAGGCAGAGCTCACAGCAGCTGTTCCTGTGGCCACCATTAAAGGAGTCTTTCGTCAAAGCAGCTGATCAGCAAACGCCAACGTGAGGAAAAGGCGAAGTTTGAAGCTGCACCGTGCACCGCCGTTTGTTTTACACGGAATAAAATCTGCAATAAGCCTCCAGAAATAAAACAACATTAAACTATGTAGATGAACTGATAACTTGGTCTGATCCCAGACCGGTTAGATTATAGAGCTCGCTGAAGGCTGACGGCAGCCGTCATGTTTTACACAGAAGCGAACAGGGGTGAGTCTAAAGGGGGGCATGGGGTGTACTAGACCACATTAATTTCAATACTTTCATAACATTTTTCATATTGAAAGAGAAACAATATCAAATACTGTGTTAATTAATTATTGTAATATTTAAAAATGTAAAAATAAAAGCTTTTTTCACAATCCCATAAAAATGAACGAGGGCCATTAAACTCGCTGACCTGAGGGTTGTTGGTTTGGACGCTGAATTATTATTAATATAACATCTGTTTTCAGCAGCACAAAAACTTGCCTCCTATTAACGTCAGAAAGTTTTCCAAGAAGACGGAGTAAAGATAACGTTTTTATGCCTTAGTTTAGATTGCATCTATATCTTATTTTATTCAAGTTTGACATTTGACTCGAGATCATTTCCATAGTTTCGCATTTAAAAATGTTTTAAATGTAATTTTAATACGAGGCGTAGGATCAAAGAGTTTATTTCGGGGTTTTGACAGATGTTGTATGCAGTTAAACTTTAAAACATTCAAGTTTCTAAAATGGAAATCAATGAGGAGTTCATTCTGAACTCATCTATGTATTATTGCTCATTTATAAGACAAAAGTATTTCTTATCCGATTACTCAATTAGTTGATGAATTACTTGATTACTAAAATAATCGACAGCTGCTGCCCTGGTAAAGAGTTGAACTAAAAGCAAAAATAAACAACGCTGTGAAAAGCTCACCAACGGGCTCACCTATGTTCATCCTGTCTTTGGACATGGCGGCCACGGCGTCTCTGTGGCAGTGGAAGTAAACGTCAGCCTCTCCGCTCGGCCTGCCGTCGGGACCGCATTCGATCAGGATCTTACACACGGCCAGAGGATAGAAGAACTGCGAGAGAGAAACACCGACACGTGAAATCACCAAACTCAGCTTCATTGTCTCAACACGTGAACAGCTTTACCTTCACTACGTCTTCCCCAGAAGCCTGGAAAGGAAGTCCCCTCACGTGGATGTAGTGTAGCGGTACGGTGGAGCTCTGAAGGTGAAGTGACGGAGGAGGCGAAGCAGGTGATCTGTTTTCAGGGGCTAAAACAGGACCCATTACACTGCTGTCTGTTAACCAGGCTCATGTATCATTTGGGCTTGAACTTCCATAAATGGCTGAAATATCATCAAATATTCACTGGAGCTAATAAAGCTTGAAATGTATGTCAGAACATTCACATTACACATGCTGGGAAAGGAATGTGACAGTGATACTGAAATACATTTAATCTATACCCCCCTCCCCCGATGAGTCTTTATCAGGGTAGCATAATCAGTCAGAATTAACACGCCAGAGGGACGGGCCACTACCAGCACCTGTTGCACGGTAGAACCCATAGAGGGCGCCAACTGTGTTGTATATGTCAGGTCATTTAAATGCTTTCTACCCTGTAAAGAACAAGAAAGTCTTTTTTTTTAAATATGGTTTATAACAGCGGTCTCCAACCTTTTTTGCGCCACGGACCGGTTTATGCCTGACAATATTTTCACGGACCGGCCTTTAAGGTGTCGCGGATAAATACAACAAAATAAAACTAGTACCGGTACCGAAAAAAAGAAAATTTATTCATAACACACGTGAAAAGACCCAGGAAAACCGAGTAAACGATAAAAACGATAACAAAATAACGCTAAAAACCAGACATTTCACACCTGAGCCTCAACTCTCGCGGCCCGGTACCAAACGACTCACGGACCGGTACCGGTCCGAGGCCCGGGGGTTGGGGACCGCTGGTTTATAATATTGAATTGGCACATGTAAGAGTTGTCCACATGAAGAGTTTTAACCCCTCTCTGTGTCACCTGTTTGTTACATCCTAAACTTGTCTTGTCACATCTTAAGTGTCATTTATTTTCCCATAAATGTATCCGTCTACCGCAGGGGTGGGCAATTCCAGGCCCCGAGGGCCGGTGTCCTGCAGGTTTTAGATCTCACCTTGAGTCAACACACCTGAATCACATGATTAGTTCGTTACCAGGCCTCTGGAGAACTGCAGGAGCTAATTTAGCCATTTAAATCAGCTGTGTTGGTTCAAGGACACATCTAAAACCTGCAGGGACACCGGCCCTCGAGGCCTGGAGTTGCCCACCCCTGGTCTACCGAATGCCGACTGATCAACAAGTAGGCTGGAATTGGGAAAGGAGCTAGAGCAGAGTTCACTGGGAAACACTGGTCAAACTAACACATGTACACAGGCGGACGTATTTCCAGAACCATAAAACACGCTTTATTCCCACCAGAGATTTGAGGAGAGGATGTGAGGCGAGAGGGTGTTTGACTAAATGAGACACCGAAGCCTTTGAGCCTCTTTTCAAAACAATGTTAAATATGATATTTTGCAGAGCCACATCACAAATGTTTTGTTGTAGCCACTCCTGCTGTACTTCTTTTTATTTGTTTTATGTTTATATTCATATTTTAAGTGTAAGATTTGCACGTTTTTCCAATTCCAATTAAAATTCCTCACCACTCCTCCTGTCCACTGACTGAGGCCTGGACTGAGACGGAAATGGACTCGTTCTCCTCCTCCAGGTCGAGTGAATCTCATCTCTTCTGCTGGGAAACACCTCGATGTATCTGCAGATATTAGAAACAGCACAAGAAGCAACAAACATGACAAAAAACAAAAGAGTGCACTTCTTCTTGGTCACCATAGAAACATCCAGGTGAATTCGAGAGTCAGTGAAGCTTCCCACCTGCTCCCTATGATCTCTCGGTCTCTCTGCAGCGCTTCATCAGCTGCTTCCTGAGACGTGAACTGCACATAAGCCACTCCAGACTTTCTTCCCCTGGAGTCTGTGACCATGGTGATCCCGTTCGCCATTATCTCCAAACCTGTGAAATACAGCTTGTTAAGATAAAGTAGTTATAATTCTTTTCCGCTTTCATACTTTCACCTTTTCAAAAGGCTCAGTGCCAGTTTTCTAACTGAAAGCCGTGTGCTCAGCTGCTCATGTTGGGAGGTGAAACAAATGAATCCTACAAATGTGATTTACCAAGTTTACCAAATCATGCATGAATTTATTTAAAAAAAAAAAAACTTAAGCAGGACACTGCCAAGACAGTAAGTGATAACATTTTATTTAGCCACAGACGCTGAGAATTTTACTTTAGTTTTCTTGTCTTCAGACTAATAAGAAACCAAAATCATTACCAAGCTCTACTTAAATTCAATAGCTAACGTTTATTTGGGGTTTTTTGCAACTAAATCTACTGAGTTTGCACTGAAAAGAGTCCCATACTGTAGCAACACAGTGTACCTGAAAAGAAGTGGACAATGTCATCCTCAGTGCAAGTGAAGGGGAGCCCTCTGAGCAGCACCACGCCATCAGCTCCTAGAGGCTGGGTGGCTTTCTTCAGGATGGCTTCAGCGTCACCGTTTGTCACTTCATACACTGAGACAGGACAGGAGAATGTGTTCTTATGAGTTAAGCCAACATGACTGCTTCTTATTTATTATAAATAAATGTCTGTTGTCAGGACCCTGAAACTGAACCGAGTTTTCCTTCATCAGTCTTTGTCAAGGACTTCCTGTTTGGAACAAACCTTCAACGTATCGTGGGCCGAGGTACTGCCGGTGCTTCTCCAGTGCTTTGCTGACGTCCTCCTCGTGCTCCATCTCGATGAAGGCTCGTCCTGACGGCCTCCCCAGCCTGTCCAAAGTCAAGTGGATGCCTTTCACCCCATCATGTATCCTACACTCTGGTACATGGTAAATGCAAAAAATAATAATCTCATTTAATTTATTCATATACTGTGTAGTTACAAAGTAAAGGTGTGCCACTCCTCAGACTCCCACCTGAGAAGAACTGCAGAAGGTCCTGAGTGGTGCAGGACCATGGGAGACCTTTCACCTGCACGATGTAAACCTCCCTGGTCTCTGGTTCTGATTCAGGATGATAGGCCGGCAGAGGTGGGTAGTCATCCTCATAGGTTCCTCCTGTCTGGAAGATGTAGTCAAATAAATCAATATATCAGTGTGAAATGGAAGTGATCATACATGCTTTCAATTAATCACACCTTGATTACTGTAACTCATTATTCCTGATTCGGAGTTTAAGATTTTCATGCTCTGATGCGTCGCTGTATTAGTGAACTACTACAACCTTTAACAGCTGCTAAGGACAAATGGAGATTGTGCTGTGCAGGCTTGTTTTATCCACTGATACAATTTTAACTGTATGTGATTTTATATTGTGAAGGACTTTGTCACTTCTGTATTTGCGTCTTTCTGGTCACTGCTAGGTTAGGTCCTACCTGCACCAGGATCAACTGTATTATATGAAAGAGATGCTGCAGTGAAAAAAAATTAAAGGAACATTTTTGAGAAAGAAACAGCGGTGAAAGAAACAGTGGTGGTAGACGTCATTTGGATGAGTGACAAAACGTTTCTCCCACTGAAAACTCTACGTTAAGATGACCAGAATCAGTCTTTTGGGGTTCTGTACATACAGTTATTATACCCCTTTTTAGTGAAAGGGAAATGAAAGTTAATTTAGATAATGCTTCAGGATAGCTGCCCAAATAAGTGCCTGGATGTGTTTCAATGACAAAGACATGCTGCTAGAAGGACCATGTAGTCATCAATTCAAGTTGATGCTGCTCTTCAGTAAAACCTGTCAAATTCCACAATTATAGCAGCTTTATAGTGACTAGGAGTCGGAAAGCAGCCACCATAGCTCAGGTAGAATAATTGTATGTACTGTAGAAGGCAGGTGGTAAACCTCAGAACCAGCTCAGGTCAACTGACCATAGCCAGACCACAGAGAAATAGCTCACATTAGAAATTACTTATTCTTTTTTTCTGACAGTCATTTCCTCCACTGCTCTCCTACACCAGAACTAAGGAACCCCCACACTAGCGCCTGCCAAAGTGGGTTTGGTACAAGTGCTTTCCTTTACATGAACAGGGATATTTCTGTCCTGGAGTTTCGCATATAAGCACGAATTTAAGTGTCTGATGCTCCCCAACCAAAACATACGCCCGTGGCGTTAATAAACTCTTCTAGAAGCATCTTCAGAGCAGTTTTAAAGTATCTTCTCGGTCTTTAACCGTCTCTAGTTGCCTCTGTGACCCAAACACATGCTAAACCATGCGGGGCTGCTCTGAGACTAACCTTAGTACAGAAGCGGCTCTGGCTGCTTCTAACTGCGGGCTGCAGCTCGCACAGTCTCTGGAGACAGGCTGTCCGGGCCGCCGAAGTCAAAGTTCGCTGCTGAGTGAAGCCGCACATGCGTGAAGCTGTCGGTATCGTTAGCTGTCTGACTGCGACACACCGCCGCAGTAAAAACCACAGAGATTTACCGCTGCAGGACATCGTAGCCGAACCAAGCCGGAAGTCAGGTCAATAACAGACAGTCTGTTCTGCAACAGAAATGAGACGCCCGAACGGTGTGAGATCGGGTTTCTCTTAATGTAGTCGGTTAGCTTAGCTAACTACCGGCTTAGCATCACGATAACCTGTAAATGAACACACTCACGTGGGTCGGTGACAGTCAAGGGCAGCGCTCGAGAATGTGAAAATGATAGTTAACAGTTTCACATTCTCAATATCCGGTTTGGATTTTCACAATAAAGGTCTATTTCAAGGGCAGGACGCTGCTCTTTCGACATAATTCCATTGTATGGTTAAAAAAATGTTCAGCTTTGGTTTACTTTTTCTTAGTTTCAATATGGTGTCTGACAGGAGAACCTTTTTTTTTAGAAATCACAATAGAAATTACGACATGAATGCAGCTTTTCAGAAAGCAGTTGACTTGGCCATGTGGACATCTCAAGTCTTTATTTTATTATTTGTGTTAGTGGATTTTATAAGTATAATAACCTGGCTAATAACTGTTACAACTGTTGTTGTGTTTTTTATTTTTTTTATTTTTTTTCTAAATGTATTTTTTTAAATTAAATGTTAATCATATAGCACTAATGCACAACGAAATCACCTTAAAGCACTTCATGCTTTAAGTTAATGACGTTACAATAATAGAGAGAAACAACCATAAACCCCCCTATTAGCAATACTTGGTGAAGGTGGGGAGGATAAGCACACTTTTATCAGGAAGAAAACTCTGGCAGAACCAGGTTTTGGTCAGTTGTGATGCAGCAGTAAAAATTTAAAATAATATTTGTCATCATTCATGACTGAATTATAGAAAAACAAGTGCAAGGGATGATTAACATATTAGTAAGACCTGCTGTGATGTATGGTTAGGAGATGGTGGCACAACTGAGTGGCAGAGTTGAAAATGTTCAGGTCAAATAATCTAGAGATCACAGAGGAGATTCAGGGATGTAGTGAGAACATGCAGAGGGCTGGCGTCACACAGAGGAGGATGCCAAGGAGAGGATGAGATGGAGGCAAGTGACCCACTGTCGTGTCCCCTAACGGGAGCAGCCCAGATAAGAAGAACAAAACATCCTTGATAATTAAGCAGATCTGATATCTTTTAGATGTTTAATTGCTTGCTTATGTATGTATTTATTTAACTTTATTTTTAGATTCTTTCACATGGATTGGTTGTGATGGGTGAAAACTGCTAAAGACTGCGTGACAACAGATTCATCAGTAGTTATACAAATGTGCCACAAAAAGAGAAGCTGGATTTTTCACATTTATATTTGTCATTATACATGAATATTGCTTTGGTTATTTAAAGACAGTTCATTTCCGCCTTAGATATTAAATAAGAGTTTGTTGATCAGAGAAGCAGACTGGGCTTCTTTTGTTTTAGTGGGCCAAAATGGACGGGATGTTATTGTGAACTACTGCAAACTTGATGATCTTTAGCAACTTCTGCCTTGCAGCACTTCCTCTCTCACATAGTATTTAACCCACACTGCCATCTAGAGGTCTGGGTCGGTGTGGGTATTATGAAGGGCCTCATTCACGAGTATGTGCGTAAAAATCTTCTCACTCTGTGGAAATAATGAGGAAGTAGTGGTTAGTCGTGGTTTTTGGTATTTTCATATCTTCTAAACAATCTGCTTCGAACCTTCTGTCGTTCAGCACTTCTTCTTCTTTTTTTAATGTAAAGGTTTTTCATTCTTTTCTCTCACTTCTTTTTCATTTAGTTATTTATGCTTTAAAGGTTTGTCTAAATAAGTTAAACAATTACAAACCAGAGGGAACTAAAGCTATCAGCAGAATGTAAAGAAACCCTATGACTTTATGCCCAAAGCATCAGTGTACTGTGTGGAAGAGATGCTAGCTGAAGCTGAATTATACCTGAGCTACCTGAGCTGCACTTTTGCATAATACAATTTGCTACCACCAGGTGGTGCAGTGTGTCAATGTAACATTATTTAACCAGGTAAGTCATTGAGTGCACACTCATTTAAAAGGTAAAAGAAAGCAGCTCATGTTTAAAGCACATGACAACTTCCTTTTTTAAGGTGCCCCCCTATGGTGTAACATTTAATGAAATTCTGCAGATGGAAAGTATTATATGCAAAATAAAAGCGTTTATAACCTTTCAAAATTAACCAGTGGCATCAACAAAATGCGTAAAAGCTGCATCATTGATGTTAAATCCACTTTTCTTTCTTTAGAGATTGAATAAGTTTTTATATTATATTTATGTTATAATAAATTAATTCTAAAACTTCATCATCATCATTTTTATAGGTAACTTTGATGTGAAAATTCTTATTTTTATAATCTATTTTAAAATAGCTAAGAAGGTGATAATTTTCTTTTTTATGTAAAAACCTGAAATAAAAGGGTCTCTACATGTAGACAAGGCTGCATATGAAATAATGTACAAGGTATTATACTTTATGTCCTTAAAACTTTACTGAATTTATTTAGAGCTCAGCATGCTGGATCAGATCATAATTTAGAAATATTGTGACATGGAGAAACACCGATTTCATCAGTTACAGAGCAAATTAGGACATGTAGATATGTCATTTCGTCACTTGACTACATTTTTGTCTTTCAATATCTCCACAACCAAAGTTATTTAGTTATTGAACAAACTTGCAAAGGTTGAATTCACAGATAGATAGATAGATAGATAGATAGATAGATAGATAGATAGATAGATAGATAGATAGATAGGTAGAATTTTATTTTGAATATGCAAATATAACTGAAATAACAAGAGAAAAAACAAAAAACAATACTTAACAAACATCAAGTTTTCATGTATATATCTATGTCTACAGAATGTGTGTGCTCGAAAAGGAGTAGGATGCAGTTTAGTAGGATGAACTTTACACTTCATGCATTTAAAGAAACTACTTTCATCGGGAAAGTGTTACTTTGGGGTGTTTTTTCATGTTTTAAAAGAACATGTAATCTTGTTCTGCAGCTGCTAACAGGTAGATCAAACCCAACATCAGAGTAGAGGTAAATAATAATAATAAAATAATATAATATAGTATATATAATATTACAATTGCATTTATAGCCCACTTGATAAAGTTCCAATTCACAAGAGCCCAGTTTTTTTTTTAGTATTTGTAATGTTTCAAATGACGTAAATGTTATCTGAACTCCTCTCCGTTACAGCCTTTCTGTGGCAGAATAAAAATAAAGCTTTTTTTCTTTTAAAGTAAAATAAATAAATAAAGACCGGAGTCACGTGACCGCCTCCGTTGATGTCTTGCAGCAGCATCCTCTGCTGCGCGCTCCTGCCTGCGACAGCACAGCCGCGGTGTGGTCGCTCTGAACGCACGTTAACGGAAAGGAAAAAAAACACTCCACACGTCGGGAAGGCCTCCGCCACACTCTACACCCTGTTGCAGTCACAGCGGCGTCGGATATAAACACAGACACGCACGTTTTCTGATCCTAGTCGCTCTTTTTTTACATTTAAAAGCCCTTTTAAAAGACAGTCCTCGTAATGGCGACAGCTGCGGTGTCTGCCCCAACTGGCAGCGGCCCCAGCCCCGGGCCGGGAACGGAGCTGGTCCGCGGGCAGGCCTTCGACGTCGGGCCTCGGTACAGCAACCTCTCCTACATCGGTGAAGGCGCCTACGGGATGGTGTGGTAAGTTGTAGCCGAAGTGTCTCGGGCTGACACTCTTTGATTTTAGCCCGACGTAAACGGAGGCTAACCCGCATCTTTTCCGTTTCTAACTGTCATGTTTCGTCTGGCTAGCAAGCAACAGCGAGAAGCCGATGTTGCTTAAAGGAAGACGGCAGTTAAATCCCGGCCGGTGGTCGCTGACTTCATGGCATTATACTAGCCTGGAAGTGCATTTTATGTGGCTACTTTTAGCTGTTATCAATGCTGAACAGGGTGGACGGTATCTGAGGCTATATCGATCACTTCAGGCGGACAGAGGCGTTTCCAGGATTTCTTTTAAAGTGGGGTCCGCAGAGGGGGCCCGCGGGGAATCAGAACATTTGATCAGAAATAAATGCAGAGTAGAAAAAGTCACTGGGTGTGATTTTTCAGGCTCGCGTGAAGCTCTGTGCACATGGAAAGTGATCGTGCTTAAAGGTTTAAGGCTGTTTTTACTAAATAGCTGTTTCGCAAAGAGATGGAAAGAAACTGTTTAGATTCTTCACTTGGCTAAAGATCGTTATCCTGTTTAACTAGACAGATGCTGGAAACATGTTTTATATTCTTAAAGTTCCTAAAGTAAAAGGAAACTCATACATTACAATGTCACATCAAGAATATGGATTCATTATTGTGTTTATCAGTTTAATATTGCAGCCATTAGCGACTTAATTGTTTGTACTTTGTGTACTAACACAGTGTCATTTACTGTTATAATTGTGGAGAAACCGAGGCTTAAAAATAACTGGATTGAATAACAATACTTGTACAAGTACTTAGACTCTTTAATCAAAAATGGACAGAAATACAAAAGTGTCTGCTTTAAAACAACCCTCAAGTCACTAAAACGACCCATTAGTGTCAGTTATGCCTCCCATTATCTTTATTTTATTTTTTATATTTATGTTTGTCACCGGTTTTCCTATAGCTATAGCAGATATTCTAAAAATGCATAGTTTGTTTTTGCAAACCATAATTAATTATACTAACTTTGTGTGTTAGCTCTCTGCCTGAGGCTTCTGCAGCAGTGCTACTCTGGGTCTGTTAGCCATGGTTCACTGCACAGTCACAATGTAGTGATTAGAAGTGGAAAATTACAATAAACTCAAACCTTTAATGTAAAAAAAAAAAAAAGGACTCCACTTAAAGGTACCTGGAGTCATGTACTCATGATGCTCTGAGAGCATAACTATTGATTTCTTAATATGAGTAATGTCACCTTAGTGTTTCAGCTGTAAACAGGTTTTCATTTCTTTCCATACAAAAGTAGTTGAGTAGAAGCAGAGAGTAGCGTGGCGTCGAAAAAATAATGTAACAGAAAATAAGAATGTCTCTTACTTCAGTTTCTGTAACGTGCTGCATGTAGTCATCCAGTGACATGTGCAGTAATTTAATCAACACACTAGTTTCTATATGTGTCTTCATGTCTTCAGGTTTATTTCTGCCACATTTACTTAAACATTTACAGAAATGCCGTTTTAATCTACTACATTCTAGGTGCTAATAATGTAATTTGCACCCCACATGATTTATCTTGAAGCCTTGGGTTCTTAATATTTTAAAGATTGTAATATAAATCCAATAACAGCTTTCATGTATACATGAAAGCACCCAGACGCATTTAAATCATCTCCAGCTGCATTATTAAAGTGATCATCAATGATTATGATTTGATATTATAATGTGGTTAATTCTGCTTTTGCTTTGTTAATGTTGCTTTGAAATGTAAAGTTTGTTTTGGTGCTGTGTTAGTACTCTCAGGCTGCTTAAGTGAGACTTTCACTTAAGTAAAGAGTCTAAATACATGCTTTGCAAATAAACTGGGTAAAAAAAGATGTTCAGTCTCATGTGCAGCACCACATTCCCTGTAATATCATCTTAATTATTGCACAGGGTTTCACATGAGCCTGAAAGTCATACCTAATGTTTTCTAGGCCAGTTTTCTCAATCAAATATTCAGATTTCCTGTGCCACCTCATTTAAAGCATCCTGGAAATGCCGCTAGTGTGTGGGCTTTATAGTGAGCTGACATTACCTCATTAAATTTTTATTTCTTTCTTTTTCTTTTTTCTTTTTGTTCCTACATGAGGTTAGTCCTCTGTTTAAGTTGCTTGGTGTTGCATAAAATGCCTGGAAAATGTATTGTGGGAGTATCTCAAGGGGTTTTCCTTGTAGCTGACGGCAGATTACAAGCAGTATATGAAGGAATGTGCAGGAAAGATAGACCACAGAAGCATTATTTTCTATCCACTTTCTACCTAATGGTATGCTATCAGTAGTGCAGTAGAGCGTAAACTCAAATTATTCACCATTTTATTTGTGGTTTTTCTTGGTAGTGTACATTCCCACACAGGAATGGCAATCAAAGGTAACTTAGTTTTGTCCACATTTCTTGGTGTATTAAATCAAACTCTACCCTCTACTTTGAAAAACACTTCTTGCATGTGTTTCTTTAACCTGAGGAGATGCTTCTGACCTTAAATGTGCACACTGTACTGCATTACATAATATATTGTCCTTGTGTCAAACAGCAGCAGTGTAGTTCTTTTGTCTTCTGTAGTTAAAGAGAGGAGCAGGCTTTTCTGAGAACAGGCTTTGACACACAGTCTGCCCACGGTGTAGATGCACAGCAGGTTGTTTTAGCACCTTTTCGTCTGCAAACTGGAAAACCCACCGAAAGCACACAGCTACAGTTGTACGAGCAAAGAAATGACTCGTAGCTCAAGTCAAGCCGAATTGAAGTACATTTTTCCATGTGAGGATGTTCACTTGTAAAGAGGCCTCTGTGCTTTTACAGTAATGCTTCAAAGTACGTGTTGCAGTCTGCAAAGCTAGCATTATTGCAGAGCTGAGCTCACATTAAAATTACTTTCAGAAGTTCACCTGCTTGGACAACTTTAGAAACACTATTGCATGAAAATATTACAGCTGATATCCAGCTAGCTTTTATTTGTATGTTTGCAACACTTCAGTTTTAACCACACACTGTGGTCAGGAGAGCTAACACGACTGAAAACCAATGATGATGCTTTGTCTTGCTCACCGCTTCAGCAGTTTCTTTATGTTAATTGTAACACGTGTTTGCAAGGTTTTACTGCAGTTTACAGTAACATAATGTTCTACATGGATACATCACAGAAATGGAGGTAACGGCCGCAAGGACACAATTATACACTGTATCTTCAACTAGGCCGCAAACATCAAGTTGTGAGAGGTGCTCAAGCAGCTGAAAGAACGCCACAGCACAGCATGTGTCAGCAAAGTGATGTCACTTTTGCTATGCGCTGTCGTTCAAAAAGGTGACAACATTTTTTTTTTTTTTTTTTTTTTTTTTTAAACCAATGTTTTAGTGAGACCGTATAGAAGCTCAGGGTAAACAGAGGGAGATGTTCCCACGGTTTGGAAAGATGAGACTTAGTGGAAAAAACCTTCTTTGCTTCCGGTTTTGACAACTTCTCCTTCTACATCACAGCTGCCTGAGTGGCATACTGGTTTTTTTGTTGTTGTTTTTTGAAGAATACTGCAATGGCTACTTGCGCTATAACGAATAATATAATGTACTCATCAATGTGGTTGTGTGACGATTATACTGGTGGCACATGAAGAGACCAATGCATCGAGTGTACTGGTGCCTTAATAGTTCAGTGGTGAGCCTACGGGCAACTTTGCAGACCATCGTCCGCATGTTGTAGCTGTTTTACCAGGGGGAAGTGTCGCAAGCAGCCAGGCTGTGGGCTATTCTTGCATAAGCAAGAGTAGCCCACAGTTGCAGAGGACCCTGAACTTATAAGGTTACAAAGAGCTGAGGTGAAGCAAGAGCATTTAATGTTTGGAACAGGGTTCCAGCCCAGTTTTGAACAATTTAGCATTTTACTTATGCACAACGTCATTCATGGCGACCTTCATGCTGTCTTTATGGAAAGCGAGGACTGCACGCAAGCATGTTTGCATAGGTTGCAAACACCTCTGTGTAATCAAACCTACGCAAACTGACAACCAGTGTGCCATAAATTCACCATAATGTCTCTCACACTGAGCTGTTATTTATTATTTTGATTACAAATACCAGCTCAATAAATAAATATTATTGGATTTATTTATTTGCCACATTGATTTCACACAGTTTGTAAAGCAGCATACCTTAACCCCGTTGTTGTCTTAAATATGAAGGAATGACTTCCAGTCTCTTCCCCACAGTAAGGACTAGAGCTTAGTCGTTAACAGTGGTATTGGATCGGTTCTTGGTATCAGCGTACCCTAAGCCACGCTGTCTATAGTGTGTCGGTTTGACACTGACAAAAGTTAAATGCAGTGCATCCCTGTCCATCTTATTACATGCTATCTTGTTTTATGAACTGTTGTGCTAACTATTGCGCTAGTTGATGAACTGTGTTAAATGGAGGATTACTACCAAACAGAGCAGTTATGCTTTTTGAGATCTCTATCACTGTAACGTAATTTCCAGGAAGGCGGATTTAGGTAGAACTGTAAAATGTACATATCAGTGCTCTAGGCGTCGTCTTGGCAAGCAGTTTATGTTAATTTCCTACAAGTGATGACTTGTTTAAAGCTTTGCTTCTAAGATTTGGATCTCATCACTGTGGCCTTTCCACACCTTCCCTGTCCATCACACTGCCAACTGGGTGAAAGGTTCGAACTTTTCTTTAATGAACTTTGTTTCCGTCACCGAAATGTGGCCTCTGTCAGTGTGGTCTCTGCAGGTTCCACTTCCAGTAACCATCAAAGTTCATATTTTCCTCCAGAATTGGGTTCTTATTGATGTTAATGATGATGATGATGATCTTCTGTCTGTCTGGAGCTTTGTCGTCAGTATTTAATGGCGGTAGCTGTAATGGTATTCTTTTAAGGGCCTTTTCAGAGAAAGCATGCTGTGACCAGTTTCAGGAATGTTTCCGTCCATTTTAAGGGATGAATCTGAGCAAGTTTGAACAAAACCTTTCAGGTCGAAAGGGAAACTCGAGTGATTTTTGCTTCGTTCAAAACTCACAATTTCTTTTGTTGGGTTTTTTTTTTTTAATTTCCAGTGATACAAAAATCTCTTGGCTGATCAAAAAAAATCACAGGTTTTAAAATGTATGGCCATTAGGTGTTATTTTAAATGTTTTACAATAGAACTTGTGCATTATTTGTTTTTCTTAAAAATATTAAATAGATGTAACAATTCTAATCTTGTCGCAGATTTTCCTACAGAGAAAAATTAATGTGTAAAGCTTTTCACTTTAAAATTTATACTTTTAGGAATTTTGAATGCTCTTTTATTTTCTTCTGACTCAAATTTTTAAATTCTACCCTTGGACCCAGTCAACCTTAAGCACTGTGCGGAGATTAAAGGTACAGCTTTAGAGTGGTATACGTTGCAAAGACGTTTTAATGTCAGTCATCTTGCTACTCTGTGGAGTTCCCCAAGGTTCTCTTTTGGGGACAGTTCTCTGCTCACTTCCCATCTGATCTATTGCTTTTGATTCCCAAATCTACCTGCCCCTCACGCAAAATAAAGTGCTTGTTAAAAAGTTAGAAAGTTTTAGTGACATCAAAACTTTGATGACCATTTTAATGAGAGTAAGACCAAGGACATGATTCTTGGAGCCATTTGTTGTATTTGTCCATAATTGGACTGGATCCTTATGTTAAACCTATTATAAATAATCCTGTAAATCCTGAAAATAGATTGACTTAAAATCGGGTAAAGAGATTAAATCCACTGCTTATTTCTATGGCCAAGTCCTTCTTATTTTGAGAGAGTTACATCTGCTTTTATTGCAACTTGACTTGACTATTGTTACACCCTGTTGGATTGGATCATGCTTCCCCTTTGGATCTTTAATTGGTCCAAAATGACGCTGCTCGCTTATATACGATAAAGCATTTCCCATGTTCTGGCCTCTCTTCACTGTCCTCCTGTGCTTTTTAGGATATTATTACATGTTTTTTTTAAATCCCTTAATGGATTGTCACCACCAACAACTGCACATCTCTTAACACCTTACGTCCCGTCAGCGTCACTGAGATCGGCTGACCAGTTATCCCCCATATCCTGAAGATGACACTGAAGAACGGGAGGGTCATGTCATAGCTTCTAAACTGTGAAGTGAGTTGCCTCTCCATATTAGGCTGACCCCCACCTTGCAAATTTTTAAGTACACTTCAAAACTCATTCTTTGTCCCACAGTGACATTGGCAGGTATTTGGACAGCTGAGCTGTGTCATCTTGGTTTTCAGTGTGTCTGAACGCTCTGCTGGAGACACACTCGGCTATAGTCCAGACACTCTTGCTACTTTCAGAGGTGGTTTTTATTGTTCCGGACTGTACCGACCGCTTCCCGTAGCTTTATTAGCCATATGTTTCAGGGTGCGTTGAGCTTCAGATTTCAGCACTAGCACTGGCCCAAACTGTGCACACTAAGTGTCAGAGGATCTAATAACTTTGTAATAGCAACAACAATAGAGAAACAGACACATGTATGGTGTAAGCACCTGATGTTGTTACCATTAACATCTTTTTGCTTTGCTCCTTGTATTTGCGCTCTTGTCACAGTAAAGCAGACTGTATGGGCCTGAAGGAGTGACACAGATGCCGTCCCATGGCTTCTTCAGTTTCGCTTATATTCACAAATCAGTGATCCTTTCGCAGTCCTTACTCAGGTTCAGGTTGAAGCCCAGTTGTTTCACTGACTCTGGTAGTGTTACTGTATTTTTGGCTGTGTGTGCTTCCGAGTCAGAGGCGGTTGGAGCGAGTGCTGTGCGAGCCTCAGCCTCCTTGCACTCCTCTTTCTGCGTTCTTTTTGAGACCTGTGGTTTTCAGCCAGTTGGTCATGTAGCTTTGATGTGCAGCAGCCAGCGAAAGTGTTGCAGGGTGTACTTCAGACATCCCTCAGTTTGCATCTGAAATATTTTTAAATACCATCAGTCAGTTCTTTGTCAGGCTGCGCTGCTGTATGGTGGTGTTGGGCTGCAGTCAGCTGGCATTTATGAGTCAGTAAAGCAGGATGCACCGTTCTGTTGTTGATTTTCTATAGAGATTAAACATGAGTAAAAGCCACAGATGCACAGCGATACGCTGATTGCTTGTGTGATTTTTTTATTTTTTTTTTATTTTTAAAGATTATGAAGAACTATGTTTCTACAGCTCTACTGGGTTTAACTCCTTTGGATTATTTAAACCAAATTCACATTGAGCATTTAACTGTCACCATCTTGCTGTTTTGAAACCAGACATGACAAGCTACAGGTTGATCTGACTAGTTTGTTATTGACAGTTATATACCAAATCAGTATACACGTTATTTCTCCTTTTTGACTTTAATAATGATCGTGCTTCATGTTTTATTCACTATTACCCAAAATGAGTGACTGAGCCCATAAAGTAATCAGAAAAGTGTTTATGGAGGTTCTATAAGATCAGGTATCGCTGATGTAAGCTTCTGCTTAAAGAGTGTATTTTTGGACCAAGAATCCCACTTCTCTCTCTGGTCGCCCACTGTACAGCAGGATATTTGTTCTCTGTGAATTCTCATTAAATGCACATTTTGTTTATTTTTCTAAAAAAACCCTGAAACATGATGCAGATTCTTTGTAACCTAAGTTGGTACGCTGCATGAAGACATTTGCTTACCAGTCGACTGTGAGGTATGTCTGTGTCATTTTCAGAGCAGGCCTATTTTTGCTTTCAACAACCTCTTGTTGGTGCCTGTTGAGGCTGGAAAGCCCTGACATGAGCAGATGTACAACCACAGATTGGTGGTACACTGAGCCTCTTAACACTGTATGCTTACACAATCACAAGATACTGTATCACCCTCTGTGATAATATTCAGAAGCTGCCATGGCAAACTCTGCCTTTTTCAACCCGCCCACATGAGCAGTTAGATCATGGGGGAATGCTGCTGAAGTGGCTCGTGTTTATAAAAAGTTTTACATCTGAAAAGAAGGGTGATAGTTGGTCAGATTCCACTTTTTTTGTTCATATCACACTGGAACAAGGAAAACGGCAGGAGGGGATAAGTCGTAAGTTTTTATATTGGCTAGTATGCAGTGGGGATCGCTTAGTGAAGCCTGTTTTAGGAAAGAGACTCTGTTTAATGGCCACCAGAGGATTACTCCTGTGGCTTGTTGTCCTACAGAAGGCTGCAGAAAAACAGCGGCCAGACACCATGTCTATAAATGGATTCTGGTTAAATACATGGGTTCATTCACTCATTTCAGGTCATATTGAATGAAATATTAAAGTCCATTTTGTAAATTTTGATCACTCTAAGTGTCAGATTATTCAGAATATGCTGAAAATGCTCAACTCAAGGCTTCAGAACTGGACTTAACTAACCAGTGGGTGATGTCATGGTGTCGGCGTTTATCTTTTATACGGTTTGTGGTAAAAACAAAGCAGCACACTGAAACTGCTCCAGTCAAAAAGAGCTTTTTTGTGTTGACGGCTATATAAAACAAATAAATGGAAGAAATTAAATAAATTAACCACATTAAAGCACACTTGCGCAGACATATATAATAGAAAAGAAAGACATGAACATGACTCCAGATTCGGATTATAGTTAATTACGACTAAATAAAAACTTAAAGTTAATTGTGAAGAAAATAGTTCTTTAGTTTGTCAACACAAAAAGCATCAGAATGCTTTGGGATATTATTTGGTTTATTAAACTGACAAATACATGGAATTAAATTTTTCGCACTCACCAAACAGGTGGTCCGATGCTTGGCTGCTCCAGTCTGCATGCCAAATATCATCGGGCAAGATAGTAACCCAAGGTTGCTCTGCGATCTATCCGGTGTGTGCAAATGTTAGATAGAAAACACATACATGCATGGAAAAAACATGAAAAATGTGGTTAGCACAACAAGTGTATTCAAATCATAATTCTGATTGTAAAAGCTGCCAGACAGGATTTAAAAAAAAAAAGAAAAGAAAAGAAAACACTCACGAACAGAAAAAAAGCTCCTGTGTGAATGAGTGAATGAGGTAAGTTGTATAAAGTCTTTTGAGTGCCCAGTTAGAGTAGAAAAGCCCTATATAAGAACCCGCTGGACTAATATGATGATGATATGATATCTGGTATCTCATAATGTGAACCTGGCTATCATTTGAGCTTTGGTATTGTGTAGAAATACAAAGTTGTGTTGTCACAGCATACTCTTTGGTATCACTGACATCCAGCATGGGAAACACTTGTTGCTTGTAAACATTTCATCCTAAATTTATTTGTCATTCTTGTCCTCTGGTGATTCTGACTCCGTCTCGAGTCCTTGACCTGCCTGATTCTTAGCCACCGCCGATGCTCTGCTTCGTCCTCTCGAAATGCCACTGTGGTGCCCATCTCCATGGCAACTCCTCTGCTTCTGACATCAGTACCACCACTCCACAGCCAATGAGAGAGGGGGGGAGAGAATGAGAGCCTTGACACTCTGAAATCCTGTTGTGCAATTCAGAAGGAGATGTAATTTGGGTGGCTGCGCCTGCCAAGACGAGCATGACGACTTCTGGTTCAGAAGGGCTGTAAAACATTCAGGCGCTGCTCTGCTGCGTTGATGTTAATATCTGTGTTGATCATCAGGACTTAAAGGTGCATGTTGTTGCTGGTTTTACTGCTGCATCCGCATTTCTCAGAAACCACAGTGCTGAGCTTACATTAGGACTTGTAACCTAATGAGAAAAAGGCAGATATCGAGTTCATGCACAGTGAAATATGCAGAATTAGCTTTGATTCTATCACCTGCCCTCATTTTTATGTCAAGGTATGCTTACGGAAGTTCAACTTGCCTTAAAATACACACACACACACACACACACACACACACACACACACGTTATAATGAATACTCTTTTTTTCTTTTGTTTTTTTGGGCTTGACAAGCAAAGTTTTGCTGAAGGAAGGATGTTTATCACAATGAACAGTGGAAGATACTTTTTTTTTCCTCAAGAAAAGTTGCATGTTTTCATTTCAGAGATTTTAAAACACGCCTGTCTTTGAATTACCTTAGGTTAGCACCCTTTCAGCTGAATAGTCTAAATTATCTGCATGAATTACAAATCACAAGTGTGCTTCAATAAACAAACAAAATGTAATTGCCCTAAAATAAACACTTGTGACAAACTAAGATATATATTTTTTTTAATCATTCCGTATATGAAGTGACATAAAGAACTAGAAATCCATGAAAATGTCTCTAAGCCCCAGAAATATTTAATTTAAAAGCATAAAATTGCAACATTTTAAAAGCTACAGTCAGAGTATTTGCTGTTTTTAGGACTTCATTAGAGTCTTCACTCCCACAGTGGAAAAATACCTTTTTACAATTTTCTGTGTGACGTCTTACTTTGGTTCATTTATCAGTTTTTAAACCAAAAGCCTGAGTTTTCTAACCAATAAGTCACAGTAAAGTCCAGATCCTCTGAAAGAAGTGTAAAGGATTCCAACTTTCTAATTACAGTTCATCATTATGAAATCTAAATGTGCTTTAAATAACTATGAAGCCACTGACAAAATCCTCGTGTTGGTCAGGTTGAGTCCTGAATTCTAGAGACTGGCGATGCTTTCATTTGCACAATTTGTTGTCTATGAAAAATGTCTCCCTTGAGCTCTTGTATTAATTGGTTTCCCTCATTCAGAGATGCGAGAGAGTGTTCATTTAACTGAAAGACTTTGAATTGATGCAAAAAAAACCAGCATCTGAATCTGAGGTTCAAGTGTTTGGTCAAAGCCTTGGAACTGGAAGGTATGCTGTGGCTAAATAGGAGAGAAGCAGCAGGCCTATGGTCAGAAATTAAAACATGAGTGCTATCTGTAGGAGAGTTCCTATATAAAGCATTTATATCAGTGGTTCTTAGCAGATGCCTTAAAAATGGGCTGCAGGGAAAAGTTTCAGTGAGTCACATGTGTACAGTTTTTTGTTTTGCTGTTGTGCTTTTCTCTGACTTGACCTCTGAGCATGCATCAAGTAATTTACAATAATCCAGGTGAGTAAATCCCCAAAAGTTGATTCTGTTCATCTGGACGTAGTTTTCAGTGGGAGAAATGTTTTGTGACTCATCCAGGTGACTTCTTCAGTCTCAGCTGACTGCAGGTTTCTCCAAACCTTATAAACAGTACATTTGCATAATGACTGAAACCAGCCCACTGAAGGAACAATGGGCTGGGAGGTCAGTTCCTTAATCTTAATTATGGACGTTTTCATGACCATTGATCAACAACCACTGATCAAAGCTACTTTATCAAAGATCACCATTCACAGAGAGTTGGGGAATGGCTGCAATCACAGCATTGTAAGATGGTGACAGATGTACCCTGAGGCCCCCTCCTCGATTCAGAGATGGTCTTTCCCTTTTCACGTAAATGGCCTCCTTGACTCCGCAATCAAACCAGCGTTCCTCCCTGTCCAGGATGTTACATCCTCATCCTTGAAAGAGTGTCCACTGGCCTGTAGGTGTAAATAGACTGCAGAGTCCTGGCCTGACGAGGTGGCTCTTCTGTGCTGTGACATCCACTTCGGCAGAGGTTGTTTGGTTTGGTATCACCCTCTTCCTGTAGCCACTTCCTGGGTCTCGTTTCAGGGGCTCGTAAGTATTTTCGTCACTGAGCGACAAAATTTTCTTATGATAGTCTTTCTGGTTTAGCAAAACTGTGCACCTACCCTTGTATGCCAGAAGGATGATAATGTTGTTCCTTCAGTGGGCTTGTTTCAGTCATTATGCAAATGTACTGTTTATAAGGTTGGGGAAACCTGCAGTCAGCTGAGACTGAAGAAGTCACTTGGATGAGTGACGAAACTGAAAACACTACGTCCAGATGAACAGAATAAAGTTTTGGGGACCTCTGTAAACACCTTCCTAATGGGTTTATGAGCTCAGTCACCCATAGCAGGTCATACTGAATAAAACACAGAGTCACTTTCGGTCATTCTAAATGCCCGAAAGGTTTTTTTGTTTTTTAAATTTGTTCAACATGCTTTAGAAAAATCGGGTTGTGACTTGATGACTCAAAGAATGGCAGCTGTAACTGATGGTACCAGGTGGAGATGCACATTAAGACTGATGGTGAGATTCTGTGCATTCAGGTTTTGCTTCATTTGCCTGATATTAGTCTGCTTTATGGTTTTAGGTTAAATAAACTATATAAATTTATTTAGATGTCATGTTAGCAGCTGTGATCAGTGCAATATAAAAACCTAGAAAGAAGTCAAGAGTACGTGTGTGTACGTATAAAGTATACTTTTTTTTTTATTTGTTTGTTTTAAATGTATTTTTTAAATACATTTGGTTGTATAATCCACTTCATATGTGAAGAAATGAGAGCAATGAAATGGCTTAAAGTATCAGTAAAAACGGATGTTCCTGGCATCTAATTTACCAGTTATTGTACTGGTAAAAGAAAATCGACTAGTTTTATAGTAAGAAAAATTAGAAAATAAAACTGAAATAACATAGAACTGAATGAAATGCCTCAGTCCATAGGTTGGCCTACTGACACCAGTATTGTGCCTTCCTAATAGCTGGCATCTAACTAATGATAACTGGCGTTATTTTATTTATTTATTTAAATGCAAAAATTTGTGTTGGTTTCAGCTTCAGCTGTTGGGTTTTGGTCTGCTGGACTCGTAAACATTTTATACTCGAAAGGATGGGACAACAAGCAGCAAATTTAAATGTTACAGTGACGTTTAAGCCTATAATGGTTAAAATATTAAGGCTATCATAACGGCACACCTAAATTCAATTCAATTCAATTCAATTTTATTTATATAGCGCCAAATCACAACAAAAGTCGCCTCAAGGCGCTTCATAGATACAGAGAAAAACCCAACAATCATATGACCCCCTATGAGCAAGCACTTTGGCGACAGTGGGAAGGAAAAACTCCCTTTTAACAGGAAGAAACCTCCGGCAGAACCAGGCTCAGGGAGGGGCGGCCATCTGCTGCGACCGGTTGGGGTGAGATAGAGCTGGGGTTATGAATGACTCCATGCAGTCTCTTGGAGTTATATATGTCTCATTTTCAGTCTGAAATGACACTGGAAAGTTAATGATTTATTCCATGTAAGTGGATTCATTTTTTTTTTTTATGATAGTAGCAGAGGTGGCTTTTATTATAGGAGTGGCTTCTCCCCTATGTAAGAATAGACTCCACCAGTCACTAATGCAAAGCCTGTGACGAAACCCTGCAGGCCACACTGAGGCTGTACAAATATATTAGAAAACTGTGATGCATACTGTGTGAGGAAATGGCTTTGAGGAAGAAACTTCCTCAAAGTTTCTTTATCATGTTTGTGCTAAATAGTCTGAATTGCTGCAATAAGGTTACCTGCTAATTATTACTTATAAATGCGAACAGTGAGTGAAATGATATTGTTTAGGAGCTCCACGCACTATAGCGCTTTACCTCTGAAAACAAACTATAGGTATGTTTCAATGCGGGCATTTTGCTGACGTCAGGGAAACAAATGGCTTATTGTGCAGAGCTCAATATTTCATACACCCATGTAAGCTTGATTGAAAAGCACCTGCAGACACAAATGGGTTATTGTGGTTAGTGTACACAGAAACAGGAAAGGCTTTTTTTTTTTTTTTTTGTCAGTAAGCATGCAAATGCAGTTAAATCTATGATCGTTCCCAATGATAAATGCTGGAGGGTATAAATCACAATGAACTTGAATTAAGCTTTTGCAGCCAATGGTCAGTGTCGCCCGGTTATCTGCTGAAGCTTCTCAGAGAGCAGCTCAAAAAGATTAAACTTAACTGATCTCTGTGCAGAAATAAATCAATGTTACAGGATGAAATTAACAAAAATAAGATTACAGATTACGTGTTCTGTAGGCCGGACAATATACCAGTGGTTTCTGGTAGCAGTGCAGTCGTGTTAAGGAGAACAGTTTCATAGTTGTTGCAGATGCACATGTCAATTTATTTCACTGTAGGTTAATTTTGATATTATTGTTAGGAACTCATTTAAGCAGTTTAAACAGGGGAAACCAATGACGTGTTTAAATTTATGTGTGGCTTATTCAACTGCTATGGTCCAATCACTTTTATTTTTTTCTTTTTGTAAAGTTATTTTTCTCTTGGTTCTGACTAACATTTGTCTATTCAGGAAAAATTCCATGAGTAATCTCCGATGTGACTGATAAGCAGTTATTACTTGCTGTCGGTCTGAATCAGTAACTGCAGGCCACAGCAGTAAATTGTAAATGGCAGAGACGCTCGAGTCCTACTGTAACACCTCTTAATGCAGCAAACCCCCTCACAGCAGCACTGAGTGTGGTGTGAAGCCCAACCCCACAGCTACGGTACTCGCGCTGCCTTTTTAAACCTGTGACTGTGATGTCAGTCCACGTTCTCACCATGGGTCGCCCTTTAAGCACAGTGAACTTTGCTCCCCCCCCCCCTTTTTTTCCCTTCTACTCTAACCATGAATATTGTCATGGTTACAGTCCTATTGCATAACTGAGAAAAGCCTTGTATTCTTGTCTCCATGGAAATGGAGGCACCCCCCCACCCCCAACCCCACAAAGCTTCTTCCTGAGCAGTGAGCATGCTCAGAAAACACTAAGTGCACAGAGGAAATAGGAAAAACAAGATTTCACTACAGAGCAACTTCATTAAAATAATGATTGCACAAGCTGTGTTAAATTTAGCTTGTAAAAATATTATTGCATAATCATACCTAGGCCTTTTTCCCCCAAATTCAGGAAAGTACACAATGTGGATCGAAAATTGGTCCTATTTAATTCACCGTTTTTTCCTAATTGTAGGCCCAAATAACTCAAAAGTACAGGAGATTTTAAGGATTTAATACAACTTTTAAGCTCTGTTTAAAAACACTGATTGGTTGATTTTACAGCTGATTCTTAATAAATGCAGTTACATATAGGGCTGGGCCATATTATACCGTTCACGGTAATACCGGTACAATGTTAGGCAACGATAAGAAAATGAAATATCGCAATATAATATGGGTAAAACGCACATGTGCAGTGCCTTTGTTTTCATACGCACATGGCTGAAAAGCATGGCGGCAACGGAGAATGAGAAGGGAGAAGGCGGATCGTTGAGTGAAACGGATGAACGAGAATTGGTTTGTAAAAATGGTGCCACTTCAGTGATGTGGAACTGGTTTGGTGTTTGTCCGTCAGATACACAACAAAGCACATTTTTTTTTGTAGAACATGTAAGCGGGCTGTCGTTATTGCCGTATTTGTCGGACTAAGGTGCTCGTAAATCTGGGAGTAATCTGGGTCCTAAACTCCGTCTACTACAGGTCCCAAAGTCAAACGAACACTGCAGCATCGCTGAGAGTTAAAAACTGTCTAAATTCTTTCATCTTTAATAAAACGATCAGCATTGCTGCTTTACCAGGTGTAACTATGAAGTTTAGCATCCATGAAAACAGAATTTATTATATTTAACGGAGGTAGAAGTTAGCAGGAAGTTAGCGGAAGTTAGCTCGCTCGTTTCGCTAGTTACCTCAGCATGATATAGCATGTTCTGACTGAGAGATTTCTAAAAAAATTCAAATGTACAGCTCTGCTATCACTTCCAACATAAATGAAGACAGGAAACTAATCAGCAGTGATGTTTGTAAAGTTACTTAAGTTGGGCTAGCTGGTATATAATGATGTGCTACGTGATCGCTAGCGACACGGCTATGTTAGCATAACATAAACAGTGAAGCTGGAGGATGAACGCTAACACTTTTCCACTCGATAAAAGTTAACGTGAAGGTTCCTGATGGTTAGAGACAAATACAGTCGCATAGCAGGATGCTGTAAACTGACCAAACTTCAGTCAGGGGAACAACTGAGATCATCCATCCACAATACGAGGTTAGTGATTAATATACTGCAACAACATGGGAATAGAGCAGCTGTGATAGAATACAGCATTAATGAATCAATGGTACAGAAGTGGAGGAAGCAAGAAGAATGAGTTGAGTAAAGTTTGATTTATCTGACTGCTTTGTTTCGCTTAATGTGTCTTATAATCCCGAGCACCTTATGGTCCGAAAAATACGTATTTGACTTTTTTATTTGGCACACTGCAGTTTAATGTTGCAAAGCACCTCTTTTTAACTTCAGTGGATATTATACATGGTTATGCTCAGGGTATGCCAGCCCATTTCTACTGGAAATGCCTTTTGGTTAAACTTTCAGTAAGGAATTTGCATTTGCACTGTTAAATTTTTATATAGGTTTAATGCACATAAAAAACAGCTGCTTGTTTAAGTGAAAATAAATGGATGGATGGGGGGGGGGTTGCACTAGTAAAGTTGTGGAGTTGTATTTTGTCTCGCATCAATTATATCGTTAGTTCTATCATTATCGCAAATTTTCAAATATATATCGTGATAAATATTTTTGGCCATATCGCCCTGCTCTAGTCACATATGACGTTTAATGCTTTTTGATGGATGGATGTAGGTCAGTGAAATGGTCAAAAAAATTACAATAGTAAAATAAACTAAGTTAAACTATTGCTCATCAAAACAGGATAGCTAAAAAAAATGAGGGCTTTAAACCAGGTTTGATCTACAGAGTAATAGCTTTGAGTTCAAAGGTCACAGGTGCCTGAGAGGAGCCCGAGTCCACCCTCCAGTGATAAAGCCGTGCAGCTCAAAACTGCCTTAGCAGGCAGAGCTAACTGCATTAAAACTACTTGGTGAACTCTGTACTTTGTACTTCCTCAAAGTTCCTTCTGCATGCCGGATAAAGGGACAAGGAACTGCAGGGCTTGGCTCAGTAAATATGGTGAAATACAGTATGAACCAATACTTTTTGTTTGTCATAAATTCCTATAGCATGGAACAGCATTTAAAAAGCTGAAACCAAAAAGTATTTGGCCTTTTTTGCCTTAGAAGAAGTTTTATCTTATGTCAGTGCGATCATTTAATAAATACTTTACAGTAATATGAACAACAAAAGCACCAAATTCTCTTTTTTGCAGCTGCAGCCTGAGAATAATAAAACAAAAGAAAATTGTGCACATCAGTTCAGGAACAGCAAGGTTGCTCATCTCAGGGCTTCATAACCAACGATTGATATCTGCATTCATCTTTTATACCATCCTGGTCTCTTGCAAAACAGGAAATGGTCTCATGAGCACAACATTGTGCCTGATGTATTTCACTAGAAGGTATATTTCTGCATCAGAAAAAGCAGAAACGTTTCAGCATGCCAACCAAGACACTGAGCTTTTTAAAAGAAGTTGCAACCAATGTTGTTTAGAGTTGGCTAAACCGTGATCCTTTTCTAGACCTGATCCAGTGATTTATGATGCCTCACCCCATAAACCTAATTGATGTGTGAAAATATATGTGTAGTCTGATTGTCACCCTTAACCCCTCCCACCTCCAAATGTGGACTTTTCGTCTTTTAAAAGCAGAAAATATTCATTTCACATGCATGCACATGTGAATCAGAGCATAAGAGTCCAGACAGATGAAAATCCTGTCCAAAAATACAAATCAGTAGATTAGAGGTGGTATTTCACAGACTGTTGTGTCTGTGTGTTACTCAAAGCTAACAGGAGGTTTTACTCAAGAAAAGTCCAAATGGAGATTTGTTTCACAGCTTTTTTTGCACTAAAGGTTTGTCATCCAGAAATATTGCCATTAAATACTGGCTTCATCAGAAGGTGACCTCCAGCACTTACTGGGCCAGTGTGAAATGACAGGAATGAGAATTAACACCTCATAGTCTGAAGCCGTGGTTCTCAGCTAGAAATAAGTGAAATGCCCATTTCAGGTCAGGGAGGAGTTGCTGCCTCGAGTGGAGGAGTTCAGGTATCTCAGAGTCCTGTTCACGAACGAGGGGAGAGTGGTGCTGTACCGGTCTGTTGTGGTAAAGCGAGAGCCGAGTATTGATTTACTGATGAGTCTACGTCTATGTTCCTCCAAACACCTCAACAAGTTCTGGGTAGTTACTGAAAGAATGAAGTTGCAGGGAATGAGCTTTCCTCTTCCGGTGGCTCCTCACCCTCTCTAAGGGAGAGAGGGTGAGGAGCTCCAGAGTTGGAGCTGCGCATCAAAAGGAGCCAGTTGAGATTGAGTTGACAGTTGACTAGAGTGCATCCTGGAGATACCCTAGGTGAGGTGCATTGGGCATATCCGGTGTGGAGGAGACCCAGGGCAGACCCAAGAGCTGCTGGAGAGAATACGTTTCTGGCTGGCTTGGGAAGGCCTTGGTTGTCTCTCTGGAACAGCTGGAGGAGGTGGCTGGGGTGGAAAGTCTGCACTGCTTAGACTGCTGCCCTTGTGACCCATACTGGATAAGCAGCAGATGCATAGATGGATTTATGCTGTGAAATAAAGTGAAAGCATCAAAGTCTTCCAAAATATACATTTTGTTATACCATCCAGTACTGCTGCAGACTTGCTGTTCTAAATGGTGCCAAAGTTAGGGACATAAATATCTTTGACCTTTGACAAATTATCAGTTTCATGAAAATATTTAGCTTCTCATGTCTGCCATTTCCACAAACTAGGAGGAGGCTGTTGTACCATTGACTGTTTAAAAACAGTACGAGGATATGATGTGTCTGTGCCAAACTGCCTCTGCCCTGGATCGGATTGCAGCTTTGATGAATAACTACTGTCGTTGCCTGCTTCTCTGTACATGAGCGTATCTGCTGGTGTAGAACAGTTACATGGAGAACTATTTACTTACCTCCCACACACACACACACACACACACACACACACACACACACACACACACACATTCCTCTCACACAAGTGGAAAGGAAGGTCACTCATATTTCCCTCACAGAAGGCTGGCACACTTGTGTTTACATTGCAGTCCTTACACCCCCATCACTATAGCAACTCATTTTCTTATTTTGTCTGACTACGTGGGTGTTTTTCAGTCATTTCTGTTGTGTGTAATGTGCCGAAATAAAACAATGCTTGTGTAGATGTAAACGATGAAGCTGAGGAAGATGATAAAAGCTGCAAATTCTCTCAGTTTGTCATCCCGAGGTGCAGCTGTGTTGTGCAGTTTTGCTTTTCTGGTTGTACCAAATGGGGTGAGATGAGCTGGCAGCAGTGATTTGCATTTCCTGGCAGTACTAGGTCAGCTGGACTTGGTTTGGATGTGTCATCTGAAGATGTTTGATCATTTCACACACCCAACACCAGGCTGTAAATTAATCGTTCTCCATGACGTATGTAGGCGGGCTCAACTTCTGTCATTATTATTCAGTTTCAAAAAACAAAAACTAGAACATACAAAAAAACAAAGTGCTTTTATAGTCAAAATTGCAGTCATTCATGCAGACTAATAATAACTGGAAAAGATGAATTGAAGTCGACTCCTGCATATCTTTTTATTTATTTTAGTAAAGTGTGTTTGTTTTTGTTTTGGGTTTTTTGGTAAGGCTGTGAGATTTAGGTTGAGACCACAGTGTGGGTCTGACACAGCCATTAAGAGTGAAAAAAGCCAGATATTCAGCAGTGGACATGTCTGTACCTGGGGTAGTGTGGAGGAGGTGTTTCAGCACAGGCAGGGCTGGATATTTGAGTGGATGAACAGTGAGCCTGTTGGGTGCGAGCATAATCACCCACATTTTTCCACATAATCACTAAAGATACTTTTTCTAAATTAAAAATGTTTCCAAAATAAGTTACAGCTGTGAGCAGAAACTGAAGAGGAAAATACTCTTGATGTCCAACATTTATATATTGTGTTAAAAAGCTGATTCTAGGATGTAAAATAAAGTCAATGAAAGCGCTAAATTTGTTGGATCATTTTATGATGAATGGAAATGTGATGGCAGTGAAGTTTAGATTTTGTTTTCTAAAAGGCTTAATGTGTCCCACATTCAAAACATCACATCTGCTTTCTGCTTTGAAAATTATGGTTTCTGCACAGTTGCACAAGAGAAAATAAGACAAAGTGGGCAGACTAAACAAAAATCCAGCCAACATGTTTTTACTAGTTAGTACAAATAAGTGGTGTCATTCTTGGAAGTAAAAACCCTGCATAGAAAAGTGCTGATACACAAACCCTCTTCATGCCAAAGGGTGTGCTAGTGTTTGTTTTTCCCTTTCAACATCTAATCTCACACACACGGTGTTCATGTGCTGTGGTCCTGTCTTTGTTTATGGCCGCTAGAGTTGCATGGTACATAAAAATATTCCAGCACCTTTGGTCAGGGCGTCTGTCAGTGTCTGTAGGCAATGATTAGGATTGGGTTTTCTGCTTAGCCACATGCGAAGTATGACAATGGAGTGTCGTAGACTAATTTTGGAGTAAGAGTTTTGAAAAGGCTTGCAAATGTTTTTCCAATATAGTAACTGATAAGCGTATTTATTATTTTTCCCTGAGCCTGGATCTGCTGGAGGTTTCTTCCTGTTAAAAGGGAGTTTTTCCTTCCCACTGTCACTAAAGTGCTTGCTCATAGGGGGTCATATGATTGTTGGATTTTTCTCTGTATGTATTATTGTAGGGTCTATCTTACAATGTAAAGCACCTTGAGGCGACTCTTGTTGTGATTTGGCGCTGTATAAATAAAGTTGAATTGAATTATTTTATTATTATCTATATTTTAATCACACATGTTTGTGTAATGAGCCTTTACCTTAGTAAGGGATCTCTCTGCTAAGGTTGACCTCTGCTGTGAAGAATGTGTGATATGAAAGTAGCTAGCTAAGCTTTGCATGTTAACTCCCTGCTCCTTCTCTAAATCTAGCTTTAACTTTAGATCCTCCATACCCGGCATGCAAGACAGCTTCCTAATTTCCTGAAAATGTTTTGTCTTTATCACATTCCAGATATGGTTGGGTTGAAAGCACTTAAACCGGTTGGGTTTCTATTAGTGGTGCAACGGATCAAAAATCTCACGGTTCGGATCGGATCACGGTTTTAAGTCACAGATCGGATCAATTTTCAGATCAGCAAAAAAAGGAAAAAAGAGAAAATTTTAACATTTACTTATTAACTTGTTTAAGTAATTTTTGCCTATTTAAAACATTCAACTCAAGACTCATTCCACGGAATTGTATAAAAACAAATTAAGGTGCAGTACAGGGCTTTGTATCTACCACTACGCTGTGATATAATGAGCGGTCACGTAGCTTTCTGTTGACCTGGAGGTCCACCCATTAGTAGTTGGGCAACAGAAGATGCCTGGGACAGTTCAGCCATAACTTAAATCTTTTCCTGCTCATACATGCCTGGGTACAATCTTGTCACTGAAGTGGACGCGCAACGGGATATCATAGCGTGGCTCAAGCACGTTCATCATAGTTTAAACCCCTTGTTTTGCACAACAGAATACGGCTCCCGTCTGCAGCTAAACACCCCAGTAGCTTCTGTAATAGCTTTAGCCCGGTCGGACTGGGCAGCAAAGGGCTGCTTAAATACTGCAAACTCCTCTGCTCCTCCACTTGGACCGCTAGCGCTGACCATAGCTATCGCTTGACAGACTGACCACGCGCACCATACACATACTTTTTTTTTCTTCTTTTTCGAATCTTTGGATCACGTGCGTCCCGAACCGTGGAGTGGGATTGGTTCAGATTTTGCACCACTAGTTTCTGTATTGCTGTAGTAGTTCTCGTGTAAAAGGAAATGTGCTACACTTATCTTTCCATTTTAGGGTGTGCTTACAGTTTTACAATACTTTTAATTCAAACCTAGCATTTCCTGCCGATTTGACTTAACATGAAAAACTTTTCGCTTGCAAACCACAGGAAGGAAGTGGCATTTGTCACAGAGGTTTGAGCGGGTTTGATTCACACAGCAATTTTTCTTTATTTTTTTATCTGCCATTTTCATTTGTAAATAATAGTTAAAGTAACGGTTAAAGGTTTTTTTGGTCAGTTGTTTTTAAAAAAATTTCAGAAGGAGTTGTAAGGTACCTTTTTCATAAATCCTTATTTGGGATTATACGTGACTTTTTGGTGAATGAACATGTGGTCTTTTTGTGGAATAGGTTTTATTGTTGTCTTCTAAAGATAGTTATTAGAAGTTAATATAAGCTACAGTATCGTGCTGGTATGTGACATGTGGTTCTTCAGGCTGCACTTGTTGAACATGCTTGGCCCAGTAAGCACAGAAGCTTAGAGCTGGATATGGAAGAAACTGATTATATCAAGTGTTATTTTGTGCGATATTGGTTATAGCTTTAATATTGATTACATTGACTACAGTCTGCACAGTCTCCGCAAAACATTGACTTAAGGCAATTAAAGGGGGAAAAAACCTTGATTCCAGGTGTGGAAGAGAGAGGGAGAGTCCTGAGCAGTTCATCTTAGTGAGGCGTGCTCCATCAGCTCAGTGACCCTTGCTCTGTATTTGATTGATTGATTGATTGATTCTCATATTCACCATCCCAACTTGAAAACATGGTTTTCAACATTTGGATAATGGCTGTGCTCAGTTTTGGGCACAGCTGGGCATTCACAGAGGAGAGAGTGTGACTCACTTTCACCACAAAGGCCATGTTCTTAGCTGTGTCAGCACCATCACCAGTCTTGGTCACCTGCGGCCTTTCTGTCCTAATAAGTGGTTCTGAATCGTAATTATAAATTAATGCAGTTATTGCACATTCTGGCATTTGAGTTTTATGGATTTAGAAGGTTTGCATTTTTTAACTTTTTGGGGTTTTTGTTTTGTTTTTGTTTTTTTAAATACAGCTCTGCCTACGACCGGGAGAACAAGATACGTGTGGCCATCAAGAAGATCAGCCCCTTTGAGCACCAGACCTACTGCCAGCGCACCCTGAGAGAGATCAAAATCCTTCTGCGCTTCAAGCACGAGAACATTATCGGAATCAACGACATTATCCGTGCACCGACCATCGAGCAGATGAAGGATGTGTATCCTCACTGAAGCATGTTGGATTGGAAAGCGTCTCATTCTTGTGTTTGATGGTTTTCTTTAGCTGCTGGTCAGATTGGTATTACCACCAAACGTTTGCGGTCAAGAGGTTTTTATTTGTCTTTTATTACATAATAGCCACCTGTCGCCATACAGTTGGCAGAGATGCTTTTTGCTGTAGCCAAATGGTAGCAGACTATCAAGCCTGCAGGCACAGTGTATAGTTTTACACTGCGTCTGTGACTGAAGCCTGCAGCTGCTCAGCCTGGCAATACAAGCATGTGCCCAAGAACACATACTAAATTGCACTGGCTTTCTTTCACCAAGAGTCATCAGGGAGGTGGAGTCCACTTGGACCAGTTTCAGTACATATTGGCCTCAAGAGCACCAGCTCAATCAGAATCCTCATGCTGGGACTTTGAAACTTGACTAAAAGTCCTAAAAGACCCAACAACTGATCAGTTAGTTTTGTATTTTTGCAGCTGTGCATCTGTCTGGACTAAATCTTTGACACAAGAACATCCGCCTTTGCTCTTATCAAGTCTTTCTTTAACAAAAAAAACAAAGAAACGTAAAACAATGAATAGTTTTACTGAACTTAAGTGTCAGGGAGCTTTCAGCATGATGAATACATTTACCAAAATTTACCATACTGACTAATAATGGCCTCGTGAGTGAGTCATGACTATTGACTGTCTGTAAATGATGTACGTAGTCACTCTGACGCCACACGTTAGATTGTGAAACTCTGTTTTGAATCCTCAAGTGTTTTGGCTACAGGCTTGTGTGCGTGTGTGTGTGCGCGTGCGTGCGTGTGTGTGCGTGCGTGCGTGTGTGTGTGTGCATGTCTTCACGAGTTTGAAGATATTTTTGAGAGTCAAAATGTCGTTTTAGTGTCAGGGTCACAATTAGGTTATGGTTAGGGTTAGGCATCTATTTTTGATGGTTAGGGTAAGCGGCCAGGGAAAGCATTATGTCAATGAGATGTCCCTGCAAGGATATAAATACGCACGTGTGTGTGTGTGTGTGAGTTTTTTCAGTATAAAAGCCGACTTTCCTTAACCTGGAACCATGCAGATATATTGTCCAGGATCTAATGGAAACAGATCTGTACAAGCTCCTGAAGACTCAACACCTGAGCAATGACCACATCTGCTACTTCCTCTACCAGATCCTGCGAGGGCTCAAGTATATCCACTCTGCCAACGTACTACACCGTGACCTGAAGCCTTCCAACCTTCTGCTCAATACCACCTGTGATCTCAAGGTAGCATCTCAAGCAGATGCTGGCTTCATTTAAATGCTTGTTTTCAGGCACTTACCCTTAAGGCCCCCATTCAGATATTTTTCTTGTCACGGGAAAGACCTCCTCGTATGGTGGTTTAACTAACACAGACATATTTTCATCATGATTTCATGATTAAATAACTTAATGTCGTCATAAATCCTCACAAATACAAATCTGCTGTGGAGACTCTCAACGTTTTACAGCCCATAATTTTTATGTTGTGTCCTCTAATGTTGTGACAATTTCTTGTGCCTTTCTCGGTTTTTTGTAGATCTGTGACTTTGGTTTGGCTCGTGTGGCTGATCCCGACCACGATCACACTGGTTTCCTCACAGAGTACGTTGCCACTCGTTGGTACCGAGCTCCTGAGATCATGCTCAACTCAAAGGCGAGTAGAGTAACAGTGGAATATGTTTAGTGTTTTTAGGTCTTCCCAACTTAAAAAATACTTTGTGCCCTCCATTTAAACGTGTTGATTGGAAAACGATGACCCTGTTAGTGATGTGAAATATCTTTAAACTTTGTATTTCTATTTCAAGTCTTAAACTTTAATTTCTAAATACTTGTTGGAATAATTTAAAATGACTTACAGCACTTGATAGGCACATGGTATATTAATGCTGTGTATAACTAAGTTAGTTACTGTAATCATGATTATGTCTGTTCTACTTGATTTCAGGGCTACACCAAGTCCATAGACATCTGGTCAGTGGGTTGCATCCTGGCTGAGATGCTGTCCAACAGGCCAATCTTTCCGGGGAAGCATTACTTGGATCAGCTTAACCATATTTTGGGTAAAAATAAACTTTGCATGCAGTAAACATGTCGAACTTTCCATTCTTAAAAATTCAAATGAGTTGTGTTGATGCGCAAGTCCACAGAGGCTGACATTTAGCCCATAGGCCACAAAATTAAAGCCACCTGCAAAATGAATCTGCCAGAACGGATCAGAGATGTTAGGGTTAGGTTATGGGTCTATAAGTCAAACACACATCTAGATGAATCCCATGATCCCCACAAACCGCACACACCTGAGTCTAGGGCTGCTCAATTAATCGAATTTTAATCTCGATTACGATCTGGGCTTTCAACGATCATTAAAAATGACTGAGCCGATTATTAGCCCCTCCCTCGTGCTTTACTCTTGCGCTGCTCCGTGTGGCAAATCGAGCGCACCTCTCTGCATTTCGAACACGTGTCACAACAATTAAGAGCAGCGGTCTCCAACCTTTTTTGCGCCACGGACCGGTTTATGCCCGACAATATTTTCATGGACCGGCCTTTAAGGTGTCGCGGATAAATACAACAAAATAAAACCAGTACCGGTACCGAAAAAAAGAAAATTTATTCATAACACACGTAAAAAGACCCAGGAAAACCAAGTAAACGATAAAAACGATAACAAAATAACGCTGAAAACCGATAAAAACCCTGAAAACTATACATTTCACACATGAGCCTCAACTCTCGCGGCCCGGTACCAAACGACTCACGGACCGGTACCGGTCCGAGGCCCGCGGGTTGGGGACCGCTGATTAAGAGGACCCGAGGGAAGCTCGGAAAGCTAAGCAGAAGTTATTTGGAGAGGAGAGTGACTGCTGTTGGTTGAAAAGAGAGGTAAAAAAAACTTCAGTGGTGTGGAAACATTATGGGTTCGCGGAGTCAGACGTGGATCAAGTAGACATAGTGTGTAAACTTTGCTACGGTGTCGTAGCTGCACCACAGAGCAACACTGCAAAGATCACTAAACATAGATGTTTACATTTTTCATTTATTTTTTATATTGCAAACATTTGCACTGTTATCAGTATTTGTACACTATTTTATATTATTTTTTACAATCTTTAAAGTCATTATTCAACACATTGTTATTGTTAAATAAATATCGGCAAATAATCGAGATCTCAATTTCAGTGAAAATAATCGTGATTATCATTTTTGCCATAATCGAGCAGCCCTACCTGAGTCACTTCTATTGCTCCATTGTTCAGCTCAGGTGGTGGCTGAGGTTCAGCTGGGGAACTGTGGCTGCTCTGTGGCTGCTCTGTGACTGCTCTGTGGCTGCGTAGTGCATTGCTTTGTGTTCTGGCATCTTTCTATCATAGCAAGCATTGAGGTTTTCTCCAGTTTGAGCAACAGTGGCCATGTAATCAGTAAACGTCTGCACCGGTTACTGGTTATTCCAGTTATTCCCTCTTGGATTCCTTTTGCTTGGTACTCGCTGCCTCATACTAGGAACCTGTTTTGTTTTGGAGATGGTCTGACCAAGTCGAGTCCTCCATGATGAACTTTGTCAGAGTTTTTCCTGATAATGAATTTGTTTGGTCTGTATTTGTTTGGTAGTACAGTGTATCATTATGGTGTGACTCAGCTGCATTATTTAGTCTGTAAGAAAAACTTTGATACCTTTAGACTTCACACTCAGTCGCAGCAGCTTCCTGGTGCCAGTCCATAGATACCGTAGACACTAATATGTCCTTATCAAGTCGGACTTTTTTGTCTCTTGGTGCTAGACCACATGTCGCTTCTCCCATCTGTCCGTTCGTTGTGCAGTCTGAATGTTTTTGTCCGTTTTTGAGAATTTTTCCTTTCACTATAAACTTTTACCGGAGGCTCGGCAAATTGTTACCTTTATCATAAAAGAACAAAATCTGATTGTCTTTATGATTTTCTATTTGTCCTCCAGGAATTCTGGGTTCTCCCTCACAGGAGGATCTCAACTGCATCATCAACATTAAAGCCAGGAACTATCTCTTGTCACTGCCTTTGCGCTGCAAAGTGCCGTGGAACCGTCTCTTTCCCAACGCTGATCCAAAAGGTAAGAGGTGGAATCTCACCATAACCGCAGTATTTGGTCATCAGGGGATTAGTAAATGAGCCTGTTAAACATTTCCTGAGAGAATTTCATTTTATAGAGCGGGGAGAAAAATGATTGCCTACACTTGGCGCACCTCATACACATCACATTACATTCATGTTGTGTCTACTTCTTTGATGACCTGTGCCCTGGCACAACACACAGCAGTCACAGTAGTCAGAACATCTGGACTTTGGGGCTCAAACACGCTCACTACACTCTAATGATGCTTTTACAGGTTCAGTTGGTTTTTCTGTGCATAATTGTTTTCTGTCTCCTTCACTGCTGAAATTAAATAAAATCTGTATAATCATTCATAAGAACAGTGCTAATAAAGGCAGAGTGCCATTTCAACATAGTGAGAAAAGCTTTAGTAAAATCTTTGGTAATCACAATGTGAGTCCACCAACATGCATCTAAAGGCAGCCTGAAGCCAAATTCAGAGAGAAGCTGATGATAATATTTACACAGTGTAAATTTGAGTGTACTTAAGAAAAACGTCCTCAGAAGCTGTAAAATTCAGAGAGACGAAGCTGAATGATGGATTTGGTCAAACTCAACTAAGAACTGTGGCCAAACCTTTACTCAGAGCACAAAAGCAGCGCAGGTGGATGACGCGATGCTGCTCTTAAATCCTTTTCTCTGTTTACAACACTTCACAATGAGTCACCACATATTCACCGTATCACCATGACATCTTCCAAACTGATATCATGCAGTGACACAGGCTAACACAGATATTTATTAGAGCCATTCTGCAAATTCAGTAAGCTGAAACCCTCATTGTCACACAGTATTAAGTAGTGGATGAAGGTTGGATGAAGAGATGTATCAAATTCGTGTTCAGTAAAGAGCTGATCAGAGGTGGACTGACAGACTTTGGTGTCAAAGGATGGTTTAAAAAAATGATAACATGTTGGATGTAGACTAGGACCTCTAGTGGACAGACAAGGATATTGTTGTTGTTTCAGAGTCACCTACAGTAAGTCCATCTTTGTGTCACAGCTCTGGACCTGCTGGACAAGATGTTGACCTTTAACCCTCACAAGAGGATCGAGGTGGAGGAGGCGCTGGCACACCCCTACCTGGAACAATACTACGACCCCACAGATGAGGTGGGTCAGGCATCTTGTGCTATGTGGATCACCTGGGTTCAAAAATATTTGGGAAAATAAACAGCACAACTTTTGTTATTTTACAAGATGATTGAAGAGCAGATTTCCAGCTTTAATTCAAGGAGTTCAGCAGAAGTATTGAACTGTTTTAGCAGGTGCTGTATTCCATATGCAGTTTTTTTTTTTTTATATATATAATACTGAGTCCTCCATTTTCAGAGGCTCATGGTCAGTTCAGGCCTGATCCTCAACATGAGGTTCAAAGATAACGATGTGAGTGAAGACCGCCAGAGGGTGACTGTGTGAATGTAAGCTTAAAAGTGTAAGAAAAAATAATATGGTATGAATTGTGCTTGTAGTTAGAAATTGTTTTTAGGTGTTCAAATAAAGTAGAAAAGTATCTTACAAGAACCAGTCGCTGCTAAAACGAATGAATCCACTCGTCAGCTCAGCAACAACGATGCATCTGAAATACCACAGGAAGCAACTGAAGTGGATGACTGCCAAATTATTTTCATGGTTAATAAAAACAGTTTCAGAGAATTTTGTCACTCTTGAGTAGGTAAACATATCAAAGTCTGCAATCAAGAGCCACCAAATGCAACCTTGTACACTCAGGACCAGAAAGGCCAGATTAGACTTCCAGCAAACGTCTAAAAGAGCCTTCAAATATTCTTTGGAAAGATGAAATCAAGAGAAAATTACGGAGGAGGAGAGAAACGGCTCATTAACCCAAAGCACACCACATCCTCTGTCAAACATGGTGCAGGAATGTAATGAAACGGGCATCCTGTTAGAAGAAGTGTACAGGGCTATACTCTGTGCTCAGATTCAGCCAAGTGCCGCAAAACTAAGCAGACGGTGCTTCATACAGGAAATGTTCATTTCAGTTACCAAAGACAAAACCGAAGGCAAAGAGACCCACAAACAGGAAGAAACAGCAGCTGCAGTAAAAGGCCTGCAGGGCATTTGGTGGTGTCCATGGGTTTTTGAACTTCGGTCACTGGCAGCAGAAGATTTTCATTAAATATTAAACACAGTTTTTATGTTTAAAATTGTTAGTTTGTTCAATTAATTTTGAGGCTAAGAAAATGGAAATACAAATGTCTGTAATTGCTAAACAGTTTATGCAAATTTCCGTTGAGCTGCTTGAATTAAAGCTCAAACGTGCACTTCAGTCATAACTTTGATTTCAAAGTGATGGTAGTGGCGTTGTCCAAATAGCTGCCTGCATGTTTCTCTGATCTAAAAATGTTCTTAATTTCTTTTGTGGTTTTGTGGTTGTTTGTGACTTAGCTGCTCTGTTGGAGCCAAACCTAAAGTCTCCATAAACATTTACCTCACTCTGCCTCTTTGCTGCTCTGTCTTTAGCCTGTTGCCGAGGCCCCATTTAAGTTTGACATGGAGCTAGATGACCTACCCAAAGAGACTCTGAAGGAGCTCATCTTTCAAGAAACTGCACGTTTCCAGCCCAGCTTTAGGTCCTAACATCCCACACAGGTAAGTACACATCACTGCAGCCCAACTTATAACCCCAAACTACTGAAAAATAACCTGCAGGGGCTGGTGACACAAAACTATGAGCAATTTGTTAAGAAGTACACAACAACCAACTTTTCCAAGGTCATAAAGATCAGGGAGATCCTCATGACTGTCCCACCTCCGCTGCTTCAAAGCGTGGTGGAGTGAGTCGTGTTCCCGCGTTGAAATCTGCTCAGGATCACTGGGGTTAAATTTAACAGCTCATCTGTTTAAGAGCTGTAGTCAGGACCTCACAGAGTAAGTTTAAATTTTGCTTTTGTTGAGTACGAAGCCGAGGTACTCGACAAGGATAAAACCACTTAAAACCATCCATCTAAGCACTTTAAACTTAGTGAGTTGTGCTTTACTGCCATCAATTTGTATCGAAAACAAGACACAAAAATTGTTCTGTGGTATGAAATTTAGATTTTTCAATATGCAGCATTTACCGTGTATTAAGACTTTTTTCCCCCTATTGCCAATGTGTGAATTGATTGTAACGCAAGTTAAATTCAGTATAGTTTAGTGTGAAGGGTGTGGGACAGATATTCCAAGAAACTCTAAATGATGAGACTTTAATGTTCCCTAGCTCATGCCTTGCTTCGGTCCCTCTGTTCTGCTCCCACACACTGTCAGCAGTGAGAAACACTAGTAATAATAATAATGGATTGGATTTATATAGCGCTTTACAATGCCACTTTTCATTCACTCTCACATTCACACGCTGGTGGAGGCAGCTACAGTTGTAGCCACAGCTGCCCTGGGGCAGACTGACAGAAGCGAGGCTGCCATATCGCGCCATCGGCCCCTCTGGCCATCACCAGTAGGCGGTAGGTGAAGTGTCTTGCCCAAGAACACAACGACCAGGACAGAGAGCCCGGCGACCTTCCGGTTACAGATGCGCTTCCCAACCCCCCTGAGCCACGATCGCCCCGCCCCAAATGGCTAACTAGTGTTGGTGACACAAAACTATGAGCAATTTGTTAAGAAGTACACAACAACCAACTTTTTCAAGGTCATAAAGATCAGGGAGATCCTCATGACTGTCAAATGGCTAACTAGTGTTAGCCATTTGAAACGGACAAACTTACTTTGGTTTTGGGAATCAAACAAACCCTGAGCTAACGCTGGTTTGCCGGTTACAGGGTATCTGATGTACTGTCTTTAAGTGGCCGAGGTCATCAGTCCGTCCTCTCACACTAACCAATGGCACATACATGAAACATCCTGAAGTTGCATCTAGCTCCCTACCTCCAGATTTTGCGGTTGCTAAAGTCCCATCTGACCCACCTTAGATGTTTTTTCTGGACAATAGCAGTGGTGACTGGCCAGTCACCCTCACTTATGATTGATTATAAGCTGGTTGGAGTTGTTAAAGTAAACCTCAGGGGACTGCAACAAAAATGCTCCTAACAACAAACCTAATCAGACTCCTTCAGCTGAATATGTTCATTTTACAAAAGCTAACAAAAGGAAAGTGGCTAAAGCTACCGTGAGCTGTGAGTCAGCCTCTGGCCAGCAGGTTCGGTATGAGCAAAAGATTAATTACGAAAAAGTGAAAAAGGCTCATGTCCTGTTATCTGATGAAGTCATAAACATACTGGGAAGTGACGCAAGTATCTGATGTTTGCTGTGTTATAGAAATCTGCTGCACCTTCTTTCGTTTAAGATACAATATCTCAGCTAAAGGTGTTTTTCTGTGATTACTATCAGGGCATATACAGTGCCAAACACTTTGATATTTGTTTTCTTGTTTCTATGACAGGTGATCTGACAGGTTTGTTAAGCACTGTATGAAAGTTTTAATAACTGAAACTGCATCAGTTGAATATAAATGGCATAGAGGATCAGAAACCGGCATTGCTGGCCTGGATGTTTGCTCCGTTTTCTGATGACTTGTGTGAGAAAACTTCCAAAAGTACAGTCAGATAGAAAACCTCAAATTAGTGTTTTGCTGATGAAACTGTGATGTGCATCACGATACCGATTCTCTGTAATCGTGTTGATATTCTTGGAATGAAGGTGAAGAGTCGCATGGCGTCATTAAATGTGCAAACATCATTGTGCAAATAAAATCAGCTGATTGTGAGGGAGTCGGATGGGAGACGAGCTGTCTGTGCAGCGTCTGACAGTAATAACTTTGTCATATCCAAGAATTATTGTTATGTAGTTCTAAAAGTTTCTTTAAACAATGTAAACTACCCAGTTTATTGTTGCAATGTAATTCTTTATTTGACAGATGCACTGATGCTAAAATGGATACTCGCCACTCTTAACAGCTAAAGTGTCATTTCCTTCAGAAAGGATTTTGGCAAATTATACAGTTAAAAACACGTCTGAATTTACATGAAAATTTGGAGAGATTGTTTTTGTTTGTCCCCTCCCTCGCTGATCCCTGCTCACCACCAGCTGCTTCCTGACAGGCCTCCTTTTGTGATAATAGCTATCAGCTCTACATTTTATAGCCCATCATCCTCTTTGTGCACAAGATGGGCTGTGTGTAATTACTGTTTCCTCTGTGCATGTCTTGAAGCATAACACGAGTGCAGTGAAAGTGAGTCTGTGGTGCGACACCTCCCAGATTAGAGCACCGAGCATGTTTGCATTTTTAGTTCCTTGTTTCAGTATCTGCAGATCTGGTTATCTGTAAAAATGCTGCCTTTCTGCGCTGCACTCATCTCCTGGGGCCTGGGCTGTGAAGCAAATGCGTCATAGCCAGGGTAGCTTTCCATTATGTAGCTTTGCTTAATCTAACATCAGCAATCAGGCTAAAGGGTCACGTGAACACAGTTATCAGCTGCATAAGTCTACCCGGGGTTTATCTATGCAGCACGTTCACATTAAAGAGGAAGAGTTCAAACATGGACCGGGGTTAAAAATAAAGAAACGCGCAGTGAAACGTACAGGAAAAGTATAGCATTGTAAAATTGACTGATTCTTATATAGTGCTTTATACAACAGCCTCATTCACCCATTCATACAAGCACTTCTATGTTTAAGTGATGTGAGGTTAGTATCTTGCCCAGGGATATTTGGCTTGCAGACTGGAGCAGCCAGGGATCGAAGCACCGGCCTTGCGATCAGTAGATGCTGCTTTACCTCCTGACCTACAGCCTCCCCACAAAGCTACTGTATGACTGTGTGTGGGCTTCATCACTAGATCTGACAGAAGGTTCCTTTTTGCCCCCTGCTGCAACAGCAGTAAGCGCCAAAATATTATTTTTGTAATTATAGGCAAGATTAGACTAAAATAACTATGTAAGTGTTTTATTAGTATTACAAATGATTTGGAATGATTTCATTACAGATCAGAAAGGGAAAATATATTTAGAATCTACAAATAAATGGTACAACAAACACAATAATGTGATTATTGTTGGACGTTGATGAAGTTTAAGACTGAAAAGGCACCATTATATTAATAAAGTTTGAAGCCAGGATAAAAAGCTGTTAACTGACTTCTCAGTATCACAGCTCTGTTATTAAGACACCTGCTGCTTCATTCATCAACCCTTTGAGGTCTTGCACTTAATCTATGCTTCTGCATTTAATCTCTATATTCTGCTACATAATGGTGGGCAGCTGCACTCGTACACGGTGAGCATGCTTCATTTTCTCTCTTTGAGTTGATCCGTTCTCTTCCATTCGTTTAAAAAAAATGGCGTCAGAATAAATAGCTGCACATGCGAAGGAGGAAATGGCGGCTCTGAACAAGCCAATCAGTCGTCGCCTGTACCTACATTTCTAGGGAGTTGCATACATGCCAGGTCACAGCATAGGGTTTGATTTATGATGTAACGATGAGATTTAAGGCAGAAGTATAAATGATGACCCTGAAGCTGTGATATACTAATTTTTTGATAATAATGCTACAGAGAGCTTTTTAAAACCATCTTTCTTACTGTCCCCACATGTTAAACTCTAAATTGCCCACAGGTGTAAATGTGAGTGCGAATGGTTATCTGCGTGTGTTAGCCCTGCAACAGACTGGGGACCTGTCCAGGGTGTGCCCCGCCTCTCACCCTGCGACAGCTGGGATAGGCTCCCTTTCTTACTGTGATCGTTTGTATTGACAACATACAGGTATACAGGGAATGATATATGAGGATTTGAAATATCACGATACTTCTGATACGTGACCTCTAAACTCTTCTTCGAGGTCAAATAAAATCTCTTTTCTTTTAAATTTTACTGCATTTATTTGTATTGGCAACATTTAGGAAATGATACTGGTTACAGGGATTCTAAATATTACAATATATTTACAAATATCATGTCACATTTGACCTCTGACCTCACTTTTTCATTTCACATCTGCCTTTTTTTTTTTTTCAAGTTGACCCCAAAGTGTTTCACACCTTTTAAAGAAAGTGTTGTCAAAGAGAATATTAGTTAGAAATATACTGTAGTGTAATATTATATGAGATCAGATTTATCCATTATCTACTCTTACATAATGTTTATATACAAAATAAAATGCAGTTGTCTTAGAACTAAAGCGGGCTGTCTTCATGCACAGTTCTGTGTTTTTAATTTGTTTGTTCTTTGCAAGTTTTGGCAATCTGGGGACAAAAAAATCATTCTGACACATCAAAAAGTGTCACCTGGTTTGTGCAGGGTTTGCATCTTGGCCCAAAGAGATGTGGTTTTGTACCCGTCAGTGTCGTGTCTGTTTACTTCGTGTGTGTGTGTGTGTGTGTGTGTGTTTGTATAAAGGGGGTGATGTTGTTCCACCTCCCTCAGCCCCGTATCCTGCTCGGTATTTCAGAGCTCTGCTGGATGCTCAGTGTTACGAGTCTTGGGTTCAGTATGGCGGCTCATCACGGCGTCTCTGTTTTCTTCTCCTTCCAGATGATTCTGCGGACTGGCTCCTGCGTTGCCACTGCTCCTCCCCGCCTCCACACTGTTGCTGTGATATTATATTATTCATTTTTATTTTATTTTTTTTTTTAGTTTGGGTTGGTTTTTGTTTGAATGCTCCTCTGCCGATGTCCACATCTCCTGGATTCCTTGGGTCTCACTCGTCAAGTCCACTTTGCTCAGGAATGGCGTCAGGAATCAATCAATCAAATCATCCTCTGTTTTGCTTTCTTTTTCTCTCGTTCTCTCTCGGAGGTGAGGACAGGTGAGGGGAGGGCGGGGTCACAGCACAGCTTACAGGGGTGGTTGGGGTTGTGTGTTTTAAGCCAAGTTAAGCATTTTTTTTTTCTACCTGTGTGTCTCAAACAACAGGGGTTGGGGGGAGTTGGCTCCGGCTATTACTATTCAAGACCTTTAATGTCCAGTTGAATGATGGTCATAGACTAGCTGCTCTTTTCTCTGCCTTCATTGCACAAACAACAGAGGGTTACATCTAAGGATCATTGATCGGAGGAGTTTTCTAATACTCGTCGCAGTGTTACAGGGGATGCAGTCTACGTTTTTTCTTCTATTTAGAAAACAAATCCAAATTTAACAACCCGATTTATGCAATGAAATCACTGAATCAGCCAGAGGGTCTGCAGGCAACAAGCCATCAGTCAGTGAGGACCTATGTTTTATCAAACGCTGTATTTTAATTAACACACACAAGGCCCGAATGCAAATGTATACCTATAAAGACATATATAAATATATGGCCTAAAGAGTCTTAAGATATTTTAAAGGTGAGAATTAGGATTTCCTGTCTCATCAGCTGGAGGAGGAAAGTGTCCACCTTAGCTGTGAGGAATTTCCCACACGTCTGTATGTACAGGGTGGTGTTTTTCATGGTGGGTTGGGGGAGCTTTACCGCATCAGGACAAGAATTCAGTTACCGCTCAGCGCTCGTTTTGTCTGGAGGAAATGTTGTGCCTCCCCGTTTCTTTGTCTTCTTTTCTTCTTCTTTGTGAGTTTCTGTTGATCTCTCTCTGTCTCTCTCTCTCGCCTTGTTAGAATAAAACTGTGCCCTTTGCATGACTGTTAAAAGCTCTGTATACAAAGACGACGATGTTAAGTGCCACACAAACCGGGCGGATCTGCCGGGAGAGCGCCCAGGCTCTGTCCGTTCTATCTTTTGTGGTATATCACACTTTACACACTCACGGTGCTTTTTGTCCTCTTTCTTTCTGTCGCTTTCACAACCTCTCTGTCCATTTTTCTTCTGTCTTGTTTTTTCTTTATTTCTTCAGATTTCAGCTTTTTGTTTCTTAGATAAACTCCATCTGCATGCTGTAAGACATCTTGTTGTGGTTGCAAATAGGAGAATAACCATATAACTGTATTTATGCCAAACACACACACACACACACACACACACACACACACACACACGTACGTTTCCTGAACCTGACAAATGGGATCCAGGCATTATAAAGTTAGAAATTATACTCAGATATAACAGATCATGTTTTTGTTTTGTTTTGGGGTTTTTGGTTTTTTTTGCTTTAAATTGCACATTTTAACGCTGATAGCCGTTCGCAGCGTCAGCGCCAGCAGCCGACTGCAGTAAAACTAAAAAAACAAAAAGAAATGCAGCAGAAGTCAAGACCATAATTCCACTTTTTGTCAGTAACTGCTGATTAAAGACTGTTGAATTTGAAGGTTTTATTTCAAGTGAGAGGAGCTTAAAAATTACACATATATCTCTGTGTGTGTGTGTGTGTGTGTGTGTGTGTGTGTGTGTGTGTGTGTGTGTGTGTGTGTGTGTGTGTGTGTGTGTGTGTGTGTGTGTGTGTGTGTGTGTGTGTGTGTGTGTGTGTGTGTGTGTGTGGATTTGGAAACTTTTGGGGAGCAAAAACGGGATGAAATCCCCAAAGCTTCAGCTTGTTTAAATCTATTCGGCTTTAATGGCACACCTGACCTTAGGTTGGGTTGCAGAACTGCATATTCAAATTGAAACCTCTTGGTAAGGTGTTCATGACTCGTGTTAGTTACGATATTAAAACGTTTCAGAGTACATCAAATTTAAAATCTACCTGAATGGATTCTTCAAGAATCTGACTCTGCTGCACTTAAAGTACAAAATTGAAATCTTTTATTAAAAGATTTTTCCTTTTTCCCCCCTGCATGTGGTCAGTCGCAGAGGTAAACTCATGACTTTTATGTTTCTCTGAGGAGACAAGCCAAGTTTAAGTCGTTTTAAAGTTGATCTCCGAGGGCGGAGCTGCTCTGGTCGATAATAAATCAGAGCCAAAGAACCTCAGTTTTACTTTTTTAGTTCTGACCTAAATGACATTAGACTGAAGCTGAGCGGAGCCACGACAGGACGCCGGAGCTCTGCTGAGATGCACTCAAGCCATAATCGGTCAGCCAGCCAGCCCATTGCACCTCTGACCACTCCCAACTGTGATGTCACGGCGTACTGACACCTCCCTCGAGTACACGTCAACATCACTGCAGCCACGTGATGTTACGCCAATGAAAGTCGGCAAAAACGAGCGTTAAGACTCGAGATTAACGCGCTGACTTAAGACGAAAGCAAATGTTTTCTGGGTCTGCGGAGTTTTTTGGAAAGAACATGTAACTTTGCACTAACTGACGGATAATTGGAGTCGTCTTTAGAGCGAACAGTTCATTGAGAAGCAAAGATGGCAAATTGAGAAAAATGAGAATCCATGAATGGACACAAGCTTCAGGTAGTAAATGAAGTGATTCAGTTTTAAAGGTACTTTCTGCAGTGACCCTCTGCAGAGTTTAATGAACTTTTACCACTAGGGGCAGTGTTACCCATCGATGTGTTCAGATCGTTTCAGATATGTGCCCCTCGTAAATTTAGTTCTAGCCCTGCCCTTTTCCCTAGAGGCCGGTTTGCGACCTCCTGTCAGTCTCTGTTTAGATCACGGTTTTTACGGGCTGGGTTGCTGAGAGCTGCAAAGAGGGCGCTGCAGTCACCTGTAATTTGTCAGGGAGATGCTGACTAATCAGCAAAAACTTGGAAAAAACAGCCACTGAGTAAGTTAGTAACTTGGTCTCATTGTCACAGGTGTTTGCAGACGAGTCGGCATGTTTCTTGCAAACTACGGGACTTGCCTGTCACAAGGTCTTTGGTGCAGAACTGAAACTACTTTCACTTAATAACAGCACGCAGCTTCCTGCAGCCTCTCACCAACCATTGTTCTACCACAGCATTACTCAGCAGTCGACTTTACAGCAAGCGCTCAAAAATCGTAACCTGATGAGCTGCGGATGCTCTAAGCCTGTGTGACTGAGGCCTTTAAGCTCACCTGGTTTCATCAACATTACATTGACTCATTGCGCCATCTTGTGGTATAAACTCAGATGGCAGTACAGCCGGCCCCCAGTTCAGTTTCTGCTGATATTGCATAAACACAATAGGAAGGTGTTCTGAACGTGAAGTCAAAGAAGCTGATTCTTCATTCTGCTGACAAAAAGTACCTTTCAACACGTTTTTCCACCAAGACAAACTTTATTGTAGTTTTTAAAACAAAATCAAACAAATCAGCATCAGAGAAAAAAAAGAAAAATCCACATAAAGAGGAGACACCTCAAACCTTGACTGCTTTACAGAAGAGATTAAAACTTTGTGACTTTCAAAAGTTAAAAAAAGAAAAAAAAAAGGTCCAGCTGAACACATTTTGCCAGTGATCAGGGTAAAACTGCGTGATCTTTCAGTAAACTCACAGACCTGTACAAATAAAGTTTGCTTTGTAGATATATACTTTAATCTTTTGGATCAGATTTCCCTCTTTGCTAACATCTGAAAAAATACTATTTTTGGTTCAGTTTGCAGAGATTTAACTAAAAAAATATAGTTCATGACCAAAACTCTGATGCAGAAATGACAGTTTTTGCACTCAAATTAAAAGACGCTGAGATTCGTCTGTCCCAGTGCTCCAACGCTCGCTGCATACACCCGTCTGTCACACGATTATTAAATGCACTTGCTTCTACAGTACTTGGGATGGGACTTGTAATCCGAGGTGCCTGCCGGGACTTGACTCGCCTGTAGATAGCCTTTTTTGGGGGGCGGGGGGTTTAGCGAGAACATTAAGGGCACTGGAAATCTTACTGGGATTAGTTGTATAAAACAAAAAAAGCTTCTGCTGAGTTCTTTGTGCAACCTGTCTGTTTGTGCCTTTTTTGATAGTCTTGATATCTGAGATTTGATGTGCAGCTTTCGTTCAGTCGGGAATCCGTTGTAATTGCAGTATATGCGCTTAAAAATGAATACAATCAAATCTGGGGGGGTGGGAGGGGTTCGGGGGTTATCCTTACCTTTCATTTCTGTAAATTTTAAAGAGATTTGTTGCCACAGCTGTGTGATTTGTGACTGTATTGAAAAGATGAAAAGCAAACATTTTATTTTATTTTTTTTGCGTAACACTTTTTTGAGACTTTTTTGCCTTTTTTTCAGGGGGGGGGGGATGTTTTTGTGCAGATATTTTTATTGTAAAATGAATGTTATGTTTCTATCAGACACTAATCTTGTTTGAGTTGTCTCCAGTGGAACTACTTCACTCTGTATGTTTTGATCAGTATAAACCTTTAATTGTGTAGTTAACATTTCTGAAAGGAAAATAAATAAATAAATAAATAAATAAATAAATAAGATCCTTGGTTGTATTTTAAGGGTTTCTCTTCAACCTGCCATAGAAATTGTTCTGAATTGATTGGTCACTTTTATTTTGCTATCGTGTGAAGGATTTGACTTGAACGAAGCGTTCACTATTATTAAAGACTGACTGCTACTTTGAAAGATCTGTTTTTTAATGTTTTTCTTTGCAACTCTGCCATGACAATTAAATAGACATTCATTAAAGTTTGTGCTGCGTTTAAGGCGTTTCCTGCCAGCATGTATCAGTCCTGGATTCTAATTGGTTGGACAAGCAGAGGTGCATGCGGCTGCAAGTCAACTCTACTCGGCACCAAACCAAACCCAAAAAGTACTCATGGCCAAAATGTTTGACAGCATTACTAATTTAATTTCATCTGCTTTTATGCTTCAGTTTGTTTTTAACATCGTTCTTCACTTTATCATTAACCGATAAAAACAAACAAAAACAGCTCTGCACACTGACTCCAAGTAATGATTTAATCATTACAACTTTTATTTAAAAGCAACATTTCCATTGTGCTGAAGAGGAGACATGTTTGAGGAAGATCAACTGGATAAAAAAACTTTGCTTTAACCACAGAAAACCACTGGAGGGCGCCGTCTTCAGCTAAAAGGATACTTTAGGTTTATTTTGTAAGCTGAGTGCGCCCCAAAACGGAGCGATGCCTCGGTGTCTGGAAAAACGCACAACCGGTCCGAATGAAAAGGCTGGAAATCTATAAACACCTGAAATACGGAGTACAGCCTATAGAGGGCGCTATTTAGAAAAACCACACATGGCAGAAAAACTTTCCAAAGGGAGAAAATCCTGAAAGTTGTTTTTTTTTTTAATGTGGTGTTTAAATGAAGCTCTAATGCATCTTATACAATGAAATATTCTTTATATATTTCTAGTATAAACAAAGACATTACTTTTTTGTATAATTTGGGGGCTTTTTCATTTCAGTTAAATATTTTTTAATACAAATGATTGATTACAGGCTGATTGACAAATACTATCCCAGTTACCCAAATACCATCTCCCTGGTCCTGATCTCTGGTGGTGAATTCTACAATTTTAATGCCAAGTGTGGCGTAAAACTCTGATGGAATAAAAATGAAAACTTAAATTAATTACCTTAGTTGCTTGAGAGTTAAAAGCTCAGAAGATGAAAGTATTTCTAAAGTTTATCTGATGCCTGCCTTCTTTTTTTTTTGGGGGGGGGGGGGGTCCCCCACGTATCCACAATCACTAAATACTGGATTTAATATAAGCAAGAGCCCCCAAATCCAAATAACACCTGTGACTGACACCTCCCATCACTCACAGCAGTGTTTGCCTTGCTCCTAACACACTGCCTGTAAGTGCATTCCAGACTCAGTATTGACCTTCCTGACAGTTTACAGGCTGTTGTTACTCTTTCTAATGGACGTTTTGGTGCTTCAGAGGGCTTTTTAAACCAACAAATGATACAAAGAGGCAGAACCGTTCAATAAAAGCACAGAGCATATGGAACATGTTGGAGTCCACATTGAGGGATTAAAGTTTCCTTTGAAACTACATTTTTTGCTGTGCCAGGAACCCATTTCAAGCACAGCCCCAAGGTGCTTCTGTCCAGTCACAGACTGGATCGGCTCCCTTTAATGAAAGTAGGCTGGATGATTATTTCCGCCTGAAGTCTTTACAGTGTCAAGGATGAGGTTTGCCCTGTCACAATGTTTAAGAACGCATTAAAGCAGTATTATCTGCATACATAAAATACTCTTTAAAATATTGTTAAAAGCAGATTAATAGTGCACAAAGTGTGTAGTACATGCAGCAGAGTCGGTCCTGAGTCTTCCACCTACCTACAGGGTTGGTGGGCAAATTGCAGGGGGTCTATAAGATGCTCGTTTTGTGAGACCATGTACCTCTCACCAGGTGAGTGTGACTGCTCTAAAGTCTTTGTGGACTTGATGGCAAATACTATTAATAGTAAATAAAAATGACTGATCATAAGGACAGAGATGCTATATTTTATTTGAAGATATATTTTCCCAGCTTCTTCTGTTTATTTTCATGATCTTATATGATCATCATTGTATACTCATCGTGTTCTGTCCCAAACTGTTACCTGTGTTTTCTTTGGACTTCAGCTGGTACTTTTCTTTTCCTTTTTTTTGTAAACACTCAAAATATGTGTCATCTTCTCATTAAATGAGTAGGAGGGGTCACATCAGCATAAAAGTATTTACAAAGATTTAAGCATGTTTCTCAGATTCAAAACCTAATGGCATTTGAGGATTTATTGATTTATTTATTTTTAGTAGCATAATCTTTTTTTATAGGAAACAACAACTTCAGCAGTTTTATACTGTCTTTAGGAAAAAGTCATCCATAGAGAATTTATCAGCTAAAGCGGGACCAAACCAACTTCAAAGGGGACCAGAAGTATTCACGTTTGTCGTACTGAATGTTTTAGTAGTACTCAGTGTGTCCGGTAGGTGGTGCTGCGGTACAGTTTAATATGATGTGCTGCGGCATGTCCCGTGACTGATTCATAAATTCAAAACCTCATTCACTTTTTTTCAGCTACAAACCAAAGCAGGTCAGAAGTTCGAGTCTTTTGCTTTTAATTTTGTAGTAAATTTAAAAAGCATCTTCGTTCATACATATTAATATATTAATATCGCAGGGAGATGTAAATTTAACCCATGACATTTACGAAGGTAAAAGCAGATTTTGCTGTATTAAAGCAAAAATATATTCAAAATTATTCAAACCAAAAATAACTGCAGTGAAGACGTCACTGAGCAGCGATCAGATGGATTCATTTCTGACGGCTTTGTTTACCAGCTTTGTTTCGACCACGTGCTTGCAATGTGTCCACGCATGCGCACTAAAGTATTGTTCTTACGGCACGCGTATCAGTGGCGCGCGCAGCCAAAAACAACTACCAGCCACGCGGGCGCGCAGCCACTTCCCTGCCTTCGAGTTGATTGGTTGTCATCGCCTCTCCCCGCCCTCCGCCGCAGCTGATTGGGTACATGGAGATCTTTCTCCTCGCTGATTGGACTCTATTTGTAGAGCAGGCTTTGTAGCTAGGCTGCTGTTGCCTTCACGTACCTCTCCAAACAGCGAATTTTAAGGACGAAAAAACACAAAAAACACGTCTTTATTTGCCTTTGTGTGAAGAGTAACAGCGAAATGTTCCTTGTCACAGTGCTGTTTGACTGGCCCGGTAAAGGTTGTATGACATGTAACATATGAAGAGTCATAACACAAATCAAAGGAGAGGGACGATTGGTTAGCCAGCAAAGAGATGCAGGAGTGAATTGGGGATACATATTGTAGATTGTACTCGCTCACTTTTAAGCCACAAATTATACAACTAAGAAAAAAATAATGAAAACACCAGAAAACAAATAACGTGAAATAAATGGAAGACAGAAAACTGTTTAAGCTTCTGTTTGTTTCTTGGATAGTTCTAGAAGTTTGCATTTGTGTGTGTGTGTGGGGGGGGGGGGGGGGGGGGTAAATTGTTTCTTTTATTTCTCATTCTTGTGCTGAAGTTGGGTTCCGCGTGGTTTTCTCACGGGCTGTGTCTGACACCCTCCATTTCCTGCGACACTTAAACGCATCACCGATAGATGGAGATAAAACTGCGCCTTTTCTGCACTTTTTTGCTCAAGTTTTCCTTCTAAGCGTGCGGCGCTGACGCTAAAGAGAAGCTGCAGACACTGAGGCGACGCTTAGAAGTGACAGATCCGCGGCCGTGAACGCGGCTGTGCGCGCATCAGAGAGCTAATTAGGATTTCAGTATAAAAAAGGCCGCAGTCGGGACAGCTCGGCCTGTCCTGCCGCTGATGTCGGAGAGCTGAAGGTACAGAGGTGCACCCCAGCATGCACTCGCTCTGATCCCAAACAAGCGGATGGGATTTGGGGATTTCGTCCACGCTGCACTCTTCACGCTTTTGCTTTGTGAACGCATTGAAACTCCAACGAGGACACTGATGTTTCTGGAGACTTTAATGGCTCTGGGCTCGACCTAAAGAGGCTGCTGCTGCCTTTATGGGACGGTGAAGCTATCCTCATTTATTTTATTTTATTTTTATTTATTTATTTCTTTTGTTTGTTTTCTAAACTGATATCCACACTGCTGGTTCAGAGGGAAAAGCTTCGATTTCTTGGCCGGGTTGTTTTGGTTCTCTGACGGGGAGGAAGGTGAAGAGTTTTTGGGGTAAGTGCAGAAGCAGTGACCTGCTGGAGGACACGCATGTACTGGTCAGATACACCCGTGCTGTGGTGCTTTTAGAAGTGTGTGCAGATCTTGTCACACTCTATTTCCTGTTGCACCAAAGGAGTTTTTCCGTATTTAAAGCCTGCTCTGCGTGTCTGTGGGGCTGGTTTAAACTGTCTGACGCGTCGTGGAAGAAATAAAAATCAGGTGTCACCCTCTAGAATCTGAGATGATATCATTTAGTCCCCATTGTGGAAGTCCGTGGTCTTACAGGATGGCAGCTCGGGTGGATTTATGTAACCGTGGGGCTTTACCAATCTGCTTACATTAATTATAAGGTTACAACATCCTCTCCTTTAATGGGACACGTTTTGTAATTTGATCTCCAAGTTGCGTTCAAGAGCAGAAAAAAGCACGGTTTGCCGTTGCTTTCAGCTGATTATCTGCGCTGCCTTCATCACCACCACCATCATCATCGGTGCGCTTTTTTGGCTGCAGATCTCGGTCAGATTTGTGTGTGTGTGTGTGTGTGTGTGTGTGTAGGGGTGGGTAGGAGGGGAGGGCTTATAATGCCACGTGAACAGGCGACAAAAACACAGCGAAAGGACGGATTTCATAACATCCACGCGCATTCTGCCTGCACCTCTTGAAGGAAGCTGCAATATTGTGTTTACATGCATCATCATCATCAGCCGCCCTCGTGGTGAAGCAATATCGCCCCTCAGGGTTTGTTACAACACGACAGTCCTCACGATACAGTTCATTATTATTATTGTTATGAAACACTTTAAAAAATAAACAAAAGGAGAAACATGAAATATTGTTTAGGGTAGGCGCGCCCACGACGCCAGGAGCGGAAGGGTAAGAAGAGGACAAGCTGTACTATTTAATATGAGACCTTTGTTAATGTTTGGTGTGATCATTCGTGGCGTCCTGTTCCAGATGTGATGTCCAGTGACAGGATGATGCAGCGCTGACATATAAACAGCGCAGCAGCAGCTGCAGGAGGAGGAGGAGGGTGAGGAGGAAGGCTGCTGTTTTTGTGCCTCTTATTCCATAAAAACATCTTCATCACGTGACAGAGCATTGAAGGAACCTGCTGGTCTTTGTCACAGTGGTAGGCTTTGTTTTTATCGCTGTTGTTGCCTCTTAGAAAAACGACCGTTAATTATTTCGTTATTACTCAGTTATGACGTTTCCGGATGATGTAAGTCTGACTGTTTAGTTATAAAGAACATGAAAACAATCATTTTCTTAGTTCTATTTGGTTAACTCGCAGATAAATTATTATTGATCTTGAAATAATTAATCATCGGGGTGATTGGAGGGAACGCAAACGCACCATCTTCTTCATTTAAGTCGAAGATCCGCAGGTGGGGAACCGAACTGCAAACACATGAGTGTGTCTGATTTTTATTTTGCTTTGTGTGTGAAGTAGAGGACAGAATCCAGATTCATATTCTCATCTTGTATTTATTTACACATCCGGGTGTCTGCGCGCTCCCACCTCCCCTTTGTGGTGCATTCAAGCCGCATGGGAAATAATCTCGACAGTAAAAACAATAACATGTAGGGGGGGGGGGTTTCTCCCTCCTTTGTGTGGTCTCCAAGCAGAAATATGCGATTGTCTTTTCTGGGAAATAAGTAGATGACAGTCTGTCACAGCAGAAACACAGACATCTAAAGAGTGATGCAAGGAAACCGTGATAATGCCATTTATGACCAATTTAAAACTCACAAAGAGAAAAACTGTGGCTGAACATGTGGGTGGAAGACTCTGGGAACATTTTGTTTTATAAAACCAAATTAAGCAGCATAAATCCATCCACAAAAACAATTTCTACTAATAATTTAAACAATGATTTAACAATGTAACTTAAATAACAAGAAAAAAATTGAAGCACCAATTTTCATGGCTCTGCAGTTATCTCCACTAGCATGCAGCCTGCCTCCTTTACCTCTCACACAGTCCAGCAAAAACTCTGACTGCCTCTGGCATGTTTGGAGGGGACCAAGTTTGTGCTTCTTTAGCTTGCTAGCTGTCATGTCTCATAGATGTTGTTGCACTTTGGCACATATTCCAGCTGAAGCCATATGCCAGGTGGCTTTCTGCTGGTATTGAGCTAAAATAAGAAAGTGATTCTTTCCCTGTCCTAGCAAAAGTCAAATCTGATCCTTTCGGTGTGGAGTTTGCGTGTCCACTCCAGGCATTTCGGCTTCCTCCCATGGTCCAAAAGCATGTTAGGTTAATTGGTGATTGGAAATTTGTTGTAAACTGTCTGAAGGCAAGGATAAGCTCCACCTTCCACATGACTCTGAAGTGGATAAGCAGGATAAGAATAAAGCAAGGATAGATCGTTGACTAAAAATTCCAAGTACGGCTTTCCAAAAGGATCCGAAAGCATTTAAAGTTTCAAAAGAAATCTTGTAAATATGGATATAAATACTAATTAGTGGAAATCACATTTTAAAAAATAGTCGAAAATACTTTGGTAATCTAAAGTAAATGAAGTACAAATGTACCAGTAAACAAAGACAAATATTTACAAGACTAAAGTTTATAAATAAACTTTAAAACAGAGTTGTGCTTTTTATAAAATAAGAGTTCTCAATGGGTGGATTTAAAGAGAATGGCAGGCATTAAAATCGCACAAACACACCATTTTACCTTGAATTGCGCTCTTATTCTGGAATCCATCTTTCCCAAGGGAGCCTGAAGGCAGCGCAGGCATCTATTGGTCAGCTGGGCTGTTAATCAAAGCTCACTCTCCCTCCCACGTGGTGACGTCCTCGTAAAGTAACCAGGCCAGTCCATTGCGCACACAAAAGGCACAACAAAAGCCCGTGTGGGGAAAAATGAGAACCGTCATCACCCAAAGGAGGCAACAATAAGTTCCCATCTGGCAGCATCACCCATGGACCAGAGCCTGGGACGCCGACAATCATTTCTTTAAGTCCAAAAAGCAACAAGAAGTGCAAAAAACCCCCAACAACAACACCTCTCTGTCTCTTCCTCCAGAAAGCAGTTTTCCACCGAGCTGCGCTCTGCTCAGATCTGATCCAGGTGGTGAGTACAGCAGCAGCTGAAGCGCCGTTTGCCTAAAAACTGAAAGGAAGCAGCAGCCGTGTGCGCTGGATTCAGAGACAGCGCCAGGCTCAGAAAAACAAACAATGAAAGCAGACAGCAACACTGTTGCGCCTGAGCTGGCGTCGTGCTCTTTGTTGGGCATAAACAAATTTAGAAGAGGAGCAGGAGGAATTGGGAGGGCTGCAAACGCGTCTAACGGCCAGATTAACTGCTTTGGATCGTAAGACTTTCAGCGAAAACGCATGTTATCGGGTTGTTTTGGTTAGACTCGGTGATGAAGGGAGCGAGTCTTTTGTCTGGACACTCTTCCTGTTAGTGGTTACCAGAGACGCACACTGTGCTGCCTCTTTGTTTTCACTTCGCTCATTGCGAATGTCAGCTGTTACCTGTCCTCTCCACTCGCATTGCCACCCTTTTAAAATATCTTTCTGCTTTTAATTTTTTAAAAGCCAATTATATTTTTGTTTAATTAAAAAAACAGAAGCAGAAGGTGAGATGGCAGGCGACGGAGTGCATGGACACAATAGGAGGAGGAGACAATGTTGCAGGATTCAAAGCGTCGTGTTTAAAGTGTTTTATCAGCACTTTTATCTGCAAAAGTCCAGAAATGTTAAAGTTTCATCAAAGAAACAGAACATGTGGTTTAAATGGCCTGAAGTCAGCAACTTGGCTTATAAAGTGTGTGTGTGTGTGTGTGTGTTTACCTTCATTGTGTACGTGCCACTGGGGTTAAACTGAGCTAGTTCAGAGGGGATTTTGTCCTTTTCATGCAGGGATTAGGCCTCGGCACCTGTGCAGATTATGCTGTATGTATGTAAACGTGGCTCTCTGCGTGGGGCCTCTGTGGGCCAGAGTGTGTCTGCATGTCAGGTTTTTACCTGGCTGATTGTTTGTGTGTGTGTGTGTGTGTGTGTGTGTGTTTTTGTGTATGCATACGTATATATTCGTGTGTTTGCAGAGCAGCCATGCTTCATGCTGCTTCCTGTTGAGTTGCGGAAGTTCCTTTGTTTTCTGTCTGGCTGCTGGCTTCTGTCTCGGTGCTGCTCTTCCTGTTGCGGCACATTGAGCTCAATTGGAAACTTCTCGAGCCTTTTTAATTGTTTTCCCTCTCAGGGCCGCAGGGTTATTGTTTTGAGGGGATTTCTGTCTAATGGGGCAACCTTTGCTATGCAGAGATTATATTACGAGAGGCGTGTGGTGGATTTTTCCTTCACTTTGCAACTCTGCAACTGAGAGATAAAAGTGAAAGTCTGAGAGTTTGGGTGTACAATGTGCTGGTTGGTGTTTGAATGGGGAAATATGATCCACAGAGTCGGATTCACCGTATATTTCAGTCAACATAGGAAATGTGAGCCAGAGAATTTGCAAACTTCAGGAATCCTCACGCTCTGGTTTCATAGGGGGCGCTGGTGAGCCCGAAAATATAAACATTTCATATTCTTCATCCAGTTTTCAACATGATTTTAATAGACCAGGGTGAGAGAGGGAAAACACATTTCTGTGGGTATCAGGAACCTCACAGCACCATGGGTCCCTTTACATCCTCGGCCATTTTTATTTGGGAGAATTTTGGCTTCCCTGCAAGAAAAACAGAAGTGTGTGAATGTCATTTCATATCCGATTGGAGGTGTTGTTGATATGCATTTGTCTCAGTCATTTAGCACAATTTACCGGATTTATGGAGGATGAGCTCACGATGCGCCCCCTACTGCACCCCAATCTGAACTGCAATCACATTGCAAACAGGAAGGGGAATGCATGTCCTGGGTCTATAAAGGCACCGTTTGTAACATCTATGTAGCCATTAACTGTGTTTATCCATCCAATTATGGTAACCATGCCAACCCAACTGACATTCACAGTTTAGTCAGATGACGTTAAAGCTGTGTAGTTTTGGGAAATCTAATCTAAAGTCCTCAAGATTTATCAAGATCCAGCCGGGTGTGTTTACCACAGTTAATTTTATCTCCCTTAACCCAGTAACCTTAGTTAACCCGATTAGCATTCCGTTAGCCCTGTATGTTTAGAGGCTGAGGACTTTGACTCTCTGGTAAAGTTACTGCGTGTTGCTCATTTCCTGAAAGTCAGTAGTTCAGCAGAAAAAGGCTAAAAAAATCCATATGAGGAAAGATGCACTTTGTAAATCAGTAACAAAGTTAAACACAAGCAGGCAAAGATGACTTTTCTCAGCTGTCAGTGGAAACGTAATCAGCACTAAAAGCACAGCAAATAACAGGCGTGCATTCAACAGGTGTCCAGAAACTCGACACCACTGTTCAGGTGCTCTGCGCCTCCTGGCTGCTGATACACTGCTGCAAATCAATACATGTACCTTCATCGGTCAATCAGCCAATCAATCAGTCCGTCACCTTTAGCACCTTCAATCAGCGTGTGCTCTTCAGATGCAGCAAGCAGTAAAATAGAAAATGACACAAAATATGATTTTTAAAAAATGAATACAATGCTATTTTTAGCACCATGCACAGCGGTGAATGTTTGTCTGCAGAGCTGAACAGTGAGTGGGTCTGAATGTGTTCAAATCGAATTCTGCGTGAGTTCCACTGCACCTTTAAAAGTTACAGCAGTGATTCATTTATTTTGTGTAAATGTGGAGAAATGCCTCAGTAAATAAAAATGTGTTTTCTGGCCTGGCTACATTGCACAAGCCTAACGATTAATAATGATTATTCTGAGAAGTTTAAAGGTCAGGACACCGAGTGGGGCTTTGCATTAGCTTTTCGTGGGTTTACTCGTTGCAGTGTAGTTTGCAATGTTTAGCTTCAGGTTAGTTTTATTTTCTGAATTTTATAAAAGTGCGGGTTTTACTAAGGGCCAAGATACGATGCTCACAATAGCAAAACGCAACAGTTTGTGAAGGAAGTTGAGTCACAGTCCGGTGGACATCCCAGTAATCACACACTCCAAAGCCTCGTGAGGCTGGTTGTGTCACAAACCCGACCACACTGGGGGAAAAACTAAAACTAAGAACACTTCCTCAGTTTTTCTATTTGCTTTTAGTTTGGCGAGCACAAAATATCCTCTCATTTTATTCTTTTATCCAAGTCTGTTTGTGGGATGTTTTTAACACCTACTTTTAGTCTTTTCTTGATTTAGATTCAGTCCAGGATCACAGCCTTGGTGTCTGGGATCGGGCTTGTTCAGGCATGTCTGTGGAAGTTTGAAATCTGGGGAAAAGTCTGCATGCTGTTTGGATCTGGTTTAATAATTAAATGCATTTTTAAAACATTCTTGCAAAGACCTTTGCAAACTTTTGTGATCATATTTATTCATTTTAACAAATTTGGGGACACAGTTTGCTGTGGGAGACCCCTGCCAACATGGACTTCTGATTGTGTATGGAGAAGTGATATGTGTGGTAGTGCTGTTAGCAGAAAGCAAAAGATGGAGCAAACCAAATCAAAGGAGGCAGAGGGGGAGAGATCGATTACACTGAGCTTATTTAGGCTCGGTTTCTAGCCTGCACAGGTGCGCCCAAATGAATCTAACAACTCCCCCTACCTGCACAGTCCCACAGGGAGAGCAGAGAAACCGTAGCAGTGTGAAAGTAACATCTGCATGCCAGTGCAGTTCCAGGAGCCGACGAGTCCCCGCAGGACATTACATCCTAACGAGATCATCAATGTCACTCACTTCACCTGCAAGTGGTTTTAATGTTGTGGCAGATCTGTGCAGGTCTGTCACTCCAGGCTCTCTTTTTTTTTTCTTTTTGAGGTTAAAAAAATTCCACATATGCATTTTTATGTGAGCATTAGGGCTGCCACAAACGATTATTTTGATAGTCGACTAGTCACCGATTATTTTTGCGATTAGTCGACTAATCAGATCATCATCCATTGGACGTAAAACATACAGCTTATTGCACCAGCAGCATCTGCTCTTATATAACTATCATTAGCTTACAGCTTGAAGTGTTTAAGGTGCTAACTAAAAATAAAGACAAGATGATAGTTTATTAATTTTTAATGAAATTTGCAGATTGTTTTGGTGAAGTTTAATAAACTCCTTGCTATCTAAAATATAACGGGACACCGGAGTAAATTCTCCAGCATCTCACACTTCTGATAATCAGCTGTCTGCTTGATGTTTATTCAGCTGTGTAAAAACTATAACTTTAATCTCAGCCAAACCGATTTACTCAGGAACAAATAAAATACTAAAAAAACAAACAAAACAATAACATTTAAGTTATCTAAGTGACTTATATATCATGTTTAACCTGAGTAGCGAAAGACAGCGGTGGGTTTGAAAACGATTTGCCGGGAGTCCGGTGTTCTCACGGCTCTAGCGAGCCTTGCCCCCGGCTAGCTATCGAGCTAGTGGGTAACAGACGTCTCCGAAAACGTCGGAGCGCTTTTGAAAATATGTGGTGTCTTGATAAACTGAGCAAATATTTGAGGTTTACACAGCTACATTCTCGCCTGAAAATATGTTAAACGTTTATTTTGTGACCCAGAAAGAATAATAAGAGTAATATTAAAACTAACTAGCTGCCGCCATTGTTGGAAACTGAGCAGGGCCGCGCTATGAATTCTGGGACACAGCTACTTCTTCTTCGGGGTTTAACGGCAGCTGGCATCCTTGTACATGCAGTGCTGCCATCTTCTGTTTCAGTACGTTATTACACTCTTAAATCCTGCTACTTATTCCTGCGTCTTTTGGGATCTTACAAAGCTTCAAACGACGCGTCGACTATTAAATCAGTCGTCGACGATTTTAATAGTCGACGTAATCGTGACTAGTCGACTAATCGTGGCAGCCCTAGTGAGCATTAATCTCTTATTGGTCAGCTGGGAGTCGCATGCTTGCAAACAGCTGCACAGTAGGAGGAGGAGAAGGAAGACTCCACGTGGGTGGATGTTTAGCATCTGTGTAGACCTGCAGACCTGTTTTTCGTGAACCCCTTTCAAAGCTCGCACCTATTATTGGGCTTCTGTTTCATTGTCTCAGCAGCTGTGCCGGTGTGCAGTTTTTAGCCTGCTTTCACTTTTACCTCTGAAACCTTTGCAGACAGTCGTGCCTCTTTCTTCTTTAAAGGAACGCAGGAGGGTTAAACGCCACGTTCCAAGATAAGGCCAAGAGATGTGACTAATGGTATCCTTTGACATAAAATCCCAGAAAGTTGATTCATATAAACAAACGTTTCATCAGTCAGCCAAGTTCATTCCAGACTGAAGAAATCACTCGGCTGAGTGATGAAACACTTCTCCCACTGAAAACACGGCCTGGATCCTTCAGCATGCATTAACATACTTTGACGTCAAGTGACCAACAAAAATGATTTTGAGCCATTTGTTCGTGTAAATTAATGACATGAGAGGAAAACTTATTGAGCTACTTGAAAAATTGACATCTGAGCAGCATTTCCTTAAGTTTCTACAGGCACAAGAGTTGGTGCAGAGTTTTAGATTCGAAATCCTGTATATTTTTGTCCTTTGAAGGATTTTTGTTTCTCCTGAGAAATTCCTCTGACTTATCTCCAAGCTGCTGATCTCTTCTCGCATCTTTCAGTCTAAAGAGACAAAATAAAGACAGGCTGGTTTCTATCATGTGCTGTGAAGAAGAAAATAGTTTGAGAGCAGGTGAAACGTGTTATGTGGCTTCTGACTCGTTGTCATATTAAGTTACACCACGCAGCCGTGTTGGTCGGGGACAACATGCGACTGTAATCACTTAATAGATGTTTCTAATCAAATGATTGCTCCAGTGAACGAGCTGTTTATATTGGAAATGCAATTAAGCTCACGAGCGCTATAAATAGGAAGTGCGGAACGTGCCGCTCACCACATCATCTCTTTCCTTTTCCCACTTATCCGCAGGTTTGATTTTCTCCCGTGGTGTCTGTGTGGAGCGTGCCACACACCCACTCCACAACAACGACGGCTTTTGCTTGCATCTTCCAGTGTTTCTTCTGTCAGCAAGTCCAGCAGAGCTGCAACTCTTCCAGTGCCAGCCCTGACACCAGCGAGGAGCCCTGCCCCACTGACATGGTGAAGATGACCAAGTCTAAGACCTTCCAGGCTTACCTGCCGTCCTGCCACCGCACCTACAGCTGCATCCACTGCCGAGCACATCTGGCCAACCACGACGAGCTCATCTCAAAGGTATGACGGCTCCACACGAGCTCTCTCGTCCCTGCCCTTCATATAAAGCCACCCTGCAGCACTTCACATGACTTCAGCTGCTCTGTTTTATTTATGGGGGAAGGAAAGCTTCAGGGTTTTGCACTTGTCTCACAAATCTCACAGCAGCTAGCCTTGGTGCCACCCCGAAGGTCAACTAGAGAGAAATATTACATTAGTGTAGCGTGCTTAAAACACCCTGATCAGCAGCGAGTGTTGGCCCTCTCCTTAGAGCTATAAATAAAAGCTGCGAGTGTCGGCCCATTCTGTAAGCTATAAATAAGTGTGATAACGTGATGTAGTTGAAGAAGCAAATGTAGGTTACTGTGGCACAGTAAACTGTTTTTAGCCATACTGTCTGTTTGAAGACACGTCATGACGTGAGAGCAGAACAGAGAATTAATCTGTGCGAGCGCCAGCAGGCCGCTCCGCACACTCGTGTTTGTTTGACTACTATGGTGACCAGCATGCCTCAGGAACTTCTCGTAATCTGCCGTGCTCGCCTGAGCGAAAATGTGAGTTTGGAAGAGCTACGAGACGGGAGTCTGTCGATAAATGGGGCTCTCGAATCCCATAAACTGGCCTCGCTTCCTGAGCTCATAGCCTGAAGCCGGTGTGGAAGTGCATAAACCTGCAGTGTTCATGAAGGCCAGCAGGGGGCGAGACATTCAGTTGCAGGGTGAGTCCACCTTGTTATTGACAAACCGTTACCGTATGAGTGTGAGGTGTCCTTTAATTGATCGCATCTGGTTTCAAAAAGCTACCATGGCGATGGCCGAAATGTGTGATGTCACTATCGCTATGTCCGTCTTTAATATACAGTCTGTGGTTGAGCGTTCTTTAGCATAGTGACTAGTGCAGTTCACTCTGTTATAACCTAATGTTGTGGTATTAAATGTATGTTTTACAACCAAATATTTACTTTCAGCCAGCTCAGCGAGCAGGCGCGCTCACATGAATTTTGTTTTGTTTTTTTCTATTGTTCCTTCAAAATAAGAGCTCAGCTGCCTCGTGTTAGGAATAAGGTGGATCGTGTGCTTTAAAGCCTTAACAATGTGCTATAAGAGATTCACTGTACAGTATTTTATAGACTGTATATCAAAAATGGTGTCACCTGCTGGTTAGTCCTGCTGTGAAGGCTCAAGCTTAGCATTGTTGATGCCGCCATGTTTATTTTTCCTTCTTTGGAGCTGGCGATGAAACCACCTTTAACCAAAACGTGGTTATCCATAACATGTGTCACATAACTTCATTATAAATACTTCTGAAGGCACAAACAGCACAAACATGCTGAGGAGGTTCAGTGACTCAGTCAGATTACCTAAAGGCTCACAGGCTGCGAGTGGCTTTACCTGTCTGTGTCACAATCCACCTGTTACTCAAAGTGGGTCACCTCCTAGTATTGCATAACTTTTAAACAGCTGACATGTGTAAATAAAAACCTTACCGGTGTCATTGAGGGGAAACTGAAACTGCTGTGTGTTTGTTTAATATCAGGCTCTATGCTGTGCATTTAGGCTGTTAATCCTGGCAGTCTTTTTGGGATTGACTCGCTTTAACTGTCCATTTGAGTTTTTGACACTTCATTTCTAACCCTGACTCTTGAACCCTAATCAGTGGAGATTTCAAATATGTGATCCTCACTAGATGGAACTGAATTAGAAGCACAAGCAACACGCGTGTGAATTTGTAAAGTTAGAGCTCTGAAAGTGTTTGGTGCTGATTTATGCAGCTCACGGTTAAAATCGAGCTCTGATAATTATGCAGACTTATCTGCAGATCAAAATGAATGGCATGTTTTCCTTAGTAACCATGGGGATGACTTTCTCAGGCAGTCATATTTGACAGCATGCTCGTTATATTTTGTGGTGAATAAATATGTCTAAACTGTGAAATCCCACTCAGCAATATCTGATATCAGTTCTGGCAAATGATACAGATGAAATTTTATGTGATGCTCAACTTGCTGCATCTCCACAGCTCGTGTACCTGTCCGCTCGGGCGTCTGCGTCTTGTTACTGCCCATAAATTCTCCGAGGCTGGGATGCTGGGCGGGGCTGCTATTATCAATGACGCTGCTCGAGCATGAAAGAGCTGGTCGCTCTATTAAAGTGTTACTGCTGTGGCTATTTTTGCTTCTGTGGCTGTTTTTGAGTTAAAAATGTCAAAGCTGAAAGCGCCGCTTTGGTTCGCTGAGCATCTTTGGTAACCTCATACGTGCTTTGAAAATCTGAGATGGAAAATTCAAGACAGTCGAGCTTCGTATCTGCGCCGCTGGCCTGGGGACGTGTTTTTGTTTGTGTTGGCTCATATCGCATATTGTCATGATGTAGATGAGTGTGGCTTTAAAGAGCTGCATATTGCAAAATGTCAGAGATAATGTCTTCAGATTCCATAATCTCCATGAACAAAAGTTTTAAATAAGTCAATGCATGGATGGATGGATGGCAACACTTTAGAAAGCCACAAAAATCATTAAATCTCAGACGTTCATTGACTGAAAGTTTGAGGCTGATGAGCATGAAAACCTCACCGCTCTTCTACTCACCTTACCTGTCATTGCTGGGCTGGTGTGACTAATATTCCTGTGACTGTGCTTTTCATTCTGACTTACCCTTTTTCTTTTTTTTTTAAGGTAAATTACCTTCATCATCATCCACTCCTGTCGAGTACGAACAGCGTAAAGGTGCTGGTAGAAATGATGTGTCACTCGTTGAATCCAGTGTTCCCGTCAGACTATTGTCAGAGAAATTCATCTCCGCGAGTCTGTGACCTGAAGCGAATCTAGACGACACATTATTATAAGCGTCATAAAGTGTCCGACGGTGCCAGTCTGGATTTAAAGTCGGGAATCTCAGGGAAAATCTCTGAAAACGCGAATATTAGGACCACTAATTTCAGTTTTCACAGTACCTGGTGGTGGGACTGGTTTTCAACTGGTCGCTGGTATCAACTCGTGACCCCTCGTCTGTGATGTGTCTGTGGAGTCAAATGTCTGCGTAGTCCTGTGGAAAAAAGCCTCATTATTAACTTCCCATCATAAATGACTGCTGATCGTTTTGTTGCTGCCTGCACATAAATCCTGTCTTCACTAATGATCAATTCTAGCAGAGAAAACAAACAAAAAACCTCATTTTACAGTCAGAGCGCACAGCAGGACGCTGAAGATTCAGCCAATTTCCCAAAATGAAATTGTCCTGCCAGGGCTGGTCATTCATCAGCCCACAGAGAGTGACAAATGTGAACCTGAGTCAAATACAAAGAGCTCTGTGGCCCCTTAAAGTTTCCGAGTCTGTTTATTACACGATTTCTGTGTATCGAAGTCCACGCTGGCATTTGGGGGCACAAACGCGCAAAGGTGTGAAAGCGTCGCTTTAACGCCGGTCGTGAATCGGCAGCTGGAGGGGAAAGTTACTGAACTGCGCCTTGAGGCGACTTTTGTTGTGATTTGGCGCTATATAAATAAAATTGAATTGAATTGAATTGAACTGTGAGATGAAGCAGAGCAGAAGTGGTGACCTTTACGTGTTACGACGGCGTGCTCCTCTGCGTTAAGGCCTTACCGAGCGCTAAGCTGATTATTTAAATGGAAAAGTTGATCAATCTGAGCTTGGATCGACTGTGTGGAGGCTGCGCTGCTGTAATGACCTCACGTACGTCATGTGGTACTCACTTGGAAAAAACTGAAACCAAGTACAGTTGAGTAGGTACTACTGGAACAGCTATAACATTACCACTGGCCCCTATGCCAAAAATCCAGTGTTTAAAAATTCTACATATATGTGCTAATTCTCTCCTGAAGCAAATGCTGATAACTCGGTTTGTTGGTGCAAGCACAACAGCACGCTCAGTAAAAAGCTTTACCAGCAGCCTCTCAGAAGGCTCGGAGGCCTCAAGGTGGTAAGTTTGGAGTTGCGAAGTCTGCACAACGACAATTTCACTGGGGTTAAATTTTTAACGAGTATCATAAATCATGAATGCGATGTGCCTTTGGCCTGAGAGAGAGGGGGGGTTTCCTCATTTATCTGCGCCTCACTTAACCTGTCGTGAACCATGTCAGATATGTGGATTTATCGCCACGCGCAGCAAAGACTGTGACAGGGGAGAAAGGAGGTTTTATGCAGTGAAGGTTTATTGGATCCTGCGCGGGGAAATTAAATTGTTGCTCCAGCAAAGTTGAACTGAAACCGGGTGGCTGTGGGTGGTGGTGGTGGTGGGGGGGATGAAGCAATAAATGAAGAGAAGTTTAGCCGATGTGGCTCATGCAAATAACCTTCAGTTTATCAGCAGAAGAAAAATGTAGAGGGAAACATGATTCATTCATGGGATGTTATTTAAATCGAGGCACCATTGCTTGCTCTTGTAATTAATACATTTGTTTCGCGTTTTTGCAAATAGGAAGTCGATCGTGGAAGAAAAAGCTATTAAACTTAACTTTTATGACACGGCTCATCCTCAATGGTCAAAGCTGGATTTAAAAAAACGTTTAGTTTTCATTATGATGGAAGAAAGTGAAGCTGAAACAATAATAACTGCCCTGTTACTCAGTCTTATCAGCGGCTCCTTGTTTACCATCAAGTAGCAGCTTGTTGTAATCTCCTCCATAACCTCTCGCTCAGTTGAGTCAGCGGCTGATGACGGCCGATCGGTGACTTACTGGATTTTTTTTTCCTTCAGGGACCAGAGCTCCGTCAGGGCCGGTCCGCATGCTTTGAGGTCAGTTTGACTTTCTCTGTGTGGCTTGGACAGAGAAGACGAGCATGTAGCAGGGAACAGAACAAATGCTTTTACACACTCTTGGCTGCGATGGGCCGTCTACGATTCAAACGGTGCCAAAACTAGAGGTCAGCTGCTGTTTTTCAGAGCAAAGTTCCCAGAGAGCTCTTTTTAAGGAAAATATGCAATACTGTGTTTTACTGAGTACAGGCCTGTGTGGTTAAGGTGCTGCTGAATCTGATCAGGCGTAATTTTGCATTGAAATGTCAGCCAAAAGAAGCCGCCTGTTTGCCTTTTGAAATATTTAATCTGGAGTTACACCAGCACTGCACGGCTCAAATGCCTGGTGTGGCAAATGTCTCACCGCGGTCATGTTTTATTATGAGCATCAAACCCACGTTTCCTGTGCTGCAGTCATTCTTCTTGATGTTGCCTCCCGTATGACAAACGATTAGATGGAAGCAACACAATAATGACGTCGGCGTCGGCGCTCCGCAGGTCAGAGCGGGAGGAGCTGAAGGTGTTGAAGGTTGTTGGGCCTGTCTGCTGGCTTTATTAAAGTCACGCCACATTGTTTCTCAGTGTTCCTCAGAGATGACACTGGAGCAGGAATGCTGGAAAACCAGTAGCACCAGAGCGCTTCTGTCTGGGAGCTGATTTATGACTTCACATTAGCCACGTCCGTGCCGGCCTTTGTTTGGTTTGTGGGCTTTATTTCCATGGGAATAAATGAAACCTGTCTTGTTTTCTCATGAATTATTGAGGAATTCAATTCAATTCAATTCAATTTTATTTATATAGCGCCAAATCACAACATAAGTCGCCTCAAGGCGCTTCATAGATACAGAGAAAAACCCAACAATCATATGACCCCCTATGAGCAGCACTTTGGCGACAGTGGGAAGGAAAAACTCCCTTTTAACAGGAAGAAACCTCCAGCAGAACCACAGACATCCTGCTGCTGTGTTTACTAACATATAACCAGAGATGGTGTTGCTGTGGTTAAAGCTGAGAGGCAATGTTTGCGTCAGACTGCAGTCAGAAACGCCAACTTGCTTTAAAATGCCCCGCGCTGTTGTGACAAGTGCAAACGATTCAAGTAACAATTAGCCGACCAGCAAACTGGTGAATAATTACATTTATTTAACTGGTCAAGAACACCAAGGCAACATTCACGAAACTCCCCGAACAATAATCGAGCTGGTTGGTGTTTTATGATGTTAAATAGTTGTATACGGCCATAAAAATCTCTATTCTCCATCTATTTCTTAAGAACGCGATTAGTTGGCAGTGCTAAACAGTTCCCAGTACACCACTGGAGTAAAGAGTGAAGTCACTGGGTTGTGTTGCTGTGTTTACTGGACTAATGCGACTGATGACGGACGACCTCTTTAAGCCAAATGATCCACGTCTATAATAATTGGATTTCATTAAGAGCGCTTCCTCGGACAGTCTGTTCTTCTCCAGCAGGTTTCAAATGCTTAAAATGAGGCTCTTTGCTCCTATTCTGCCTTCATAACACTAATATCTATGTAGCATGTTTTTTTTTCTGTAAATCCTGACCTGAAGTGCACGTAATATTTGTATTTTTTCCCCCAGCTCACTTCATTGTTAGTTTTAATTAAAAAAGGTAAAAGGCGTCCAGAGAGATCAGATGCTACAAAAGGCTGCGTGCACTTCATTTGGATGCAGATATTTCAGCTGAAGTTCAATTAGCAGGCTTTCATCGGGGTAAGTGTCAAAAGGGTTTCTCAAGGCCGCCGTGCATGTGCTTCCTCCTGCAGCCTCGCAGGAGATAATTTCACAATCGTAGCTCCTGCAGTTCAAGCGCCGCATAATTAATACAGAAAGCAATCAGAACACGGCCAGAAAAACGGCAAATGTCAGGAAAACCTGCGACGCAGCGCAGCAGTAAATGTATTTTGTTGCATAATGCTGCCACGTGGACTCACAGCCACAGTAAAGTAACAGAAGCTTTGCCTCCTTCATACAAGTGCAGGAATGCATTTTCAGTCTTTTTCTATTGTTTGAGAAATTGCAATTGAATGATTTTATTTTTAAAGTAGAGATGTTTCTCAAAATAGAACAACATACGATTATTTCTTTGACCACCAGTATGTGACCTAAAGTATAATCCATGTAACTGTAGAGAGAAACGGCTAATTTTGAGGATAATTATCAATAACATGAGTGCTGATTTAAATTTCCTAGCAATCATTTCAAAATAAAATAACCATCGTAGTTACAAAATAAAAGTTCTGCCCATGCTCAACATCACCTGAACCCCTTGTTTGACTTTTGAGTTAAAGAAAGTTTATATTCAGCAGTTTTTTAAATATTCTCATGTGATTCAAAATAATGAAAAAGCTTTGAAACCTGGGATGACTCGACCCGCAGGCCTCCCGTTCTCAGGTCCAGGTTACGACGGTGACGTCAGGGAGCAGAGCGCTGACGGATGTGACCGTTTAATGTTTCCAAAATTTCATTTCAAATGTCGTTAGATCACATCAGGACCACTCTGAATGTTCTCACTGCAGCACTCTGATTGGTGTTTCTCGCTCCGCTTTATGTGGAAGCGTCGTTGTTTACGGTTTAGTCTTTGACCCGGTTGTGTTCTTTGTTGATGGATAAAAAACACAAACGTGCATTTTAATGTCTGATTTCACACAAATGCATCGTACCGTGAAAACATCCATCTGGAAATCGTTCTTAATATCTTGATATTGATTGTTCACCGTACCTCACACTGATCTATTAATAAACTCCTCATTCTGCGCCACACCTCGCTGCCATGTGTGTGTTGAGTCCAAGGCGGCATCGCTGGACCTCAGCATCAAGCCTTCTAAGCCGATTATGTTACTCAGGAGAAGATGACACCGTAGTCTGGTGTTTTCCACTGCATGGTGCCAAGGACCGCTCGCCTTGCCCATGTTTGATTTTCATCTCATGTGAAAGTATCTCGCACCGGTAGTGCGTTATGTGGGTTTTTTCATTGTACGTGGTCTAAGCAGAGGAGAAAGTAGTTCCTAAGCCCTGTTTAAAAACAAAAACACAAAGGGAAGTGTTGGAGGAGCTCTGCAGGTTCTGACAGATTTCTCTCCATCGCTGCAGCCTGAGTGCTGGAAATCCCCTGAGTCAGGTATAAAAAAGAAGAGTGGGGGGAAAAAACGTTTCGTTACTGAGCTTGTGCACAGTCTTCGAGGCATGCCAGGCAGCGAGGGAAGATGCAGATGGAGCAGCCTGAAAGAGAGGATTAACCTGAGCACATGGACCAGAAGGAAGTATGGCAGGCACAGTGGCCTCCCCCCTCCCGCTTCAGCCACTAAACGAAATATGTTTATTACCCCAGCTCTGAGTGGAGATGGTGATTTATGTTTTTCATGGTGGAAACCTGATGAAAATGTTTAAGGTTATGCAGTCTTGGGATTGATGTGCATCAGCATCAGTTAATGTGCAGATTGTATGTTTCATAGAACACTGATGATGCATTTAAATCACTTGTACGGCTGTTTATCAATTAAAAGAGGAATTAATCAAACAAATGCAATATTTCTATTATTTATAATATTTTATGTCTGTTTGTTTCCTGGGCTGATTCCTGCAAACTGCTGCTGGAAAGCATGGAAAGTAAATAAACATATTTAAGCTGGATTTTAAGTTTGCCAGCAAACATGTTCCTTGGGCTTGGAAATGATGCTAGATTGTTGCTGTTGGATATATATCTATTTTATATTTATATTACAGCAGACAACTTTTTAAAATATATTTCTCACTGTTCTGATTGAGTTGAGGCTAAAACTGTGCCGATATCCAGGCCTGACTTGTTACAGTTCCTAAGCTCTGATTCTATGGTCTGTTTTTGTCACTGATTTGTTAACATGAAGGGCAGCTAGACAATCAATGACATGGTTTAATTTCAGTCAACACCTTCAACCCAAACATGCTGAACACAAGACGCGCAGGCACAAAATCTGATCGGACACGTGTTGTTGTTGTTGTCATCCTGAGCACGCAGCTTCTTTTCAGCATCGCTGTCGCTTCATATTTTTATCAGATGCGGGTTACAGATAGCGATACGGCATCCTGAAATCAGAGCAGCGGTTAAGAGCAGAGCGTGAAGGCCTGCAGTGTGAACGTGGTCCTGGAGCGGGAGGATGCCGCCCGAATACTGACGAGGAGGCTGAGTGTCTCATTCAGCACCTTGGCCTCGTCCCACCCATCGGGCTGATGGAAGTCCCTCTAATGGATTGATCGCACTTTTCATTTCTCACCATTAACAGACGCAGCTCCTTTTTTCGTCTTTCTTTTTTAAACCATCTTTAACTGGAAGTTTGCCTGTGACAGAGAAGTCAGTTTAATATTGCTCTTCTTTCTCTCTTCTTTAAAAAAAACTCCATTTGACCAGGAAGGTTTTGTTGAACCTTTTCGCAGCAACATCAGCGGTGATGTTTAAGGTCACATTACCTGGTACGTCAAAGGTGAAACATTTCAGTAATCACTTGGTTTGATGCCAGAGATGGTGAGCAAACGTTCAACAATCGGTGCCTGCGGTGATTGTCTCAGTTATAGACAAAAGTCCTCACCTACAGTACATCCATCGCACCTGTGGGTTACAGACCATTTCAGTTTTATTTTAATGGCATCACTTCACAACAAAAACGATCTCATGGAGAGAGAGAAGGGCCCAATGATTCAACAATCCCATATCTGCAAACACTTGGTGACAGTGGGAAGAAAGAACGCCATATTAAGAGGCAAACAAAACTGGATGCCTCTAAGAGGATCACAAACCTTTAGATGACCAGATATCCTGTAATGATCACGCCAAGAGTGCAACACGGAAAAAGGACTAAAACTTTAAATGCGTCCACTCGCAGAAAAAGGTTGAGTGGGAACACTGGAGTGTGTCTCAAATATTTGGATGAGCCACAACATTTCAGGAAAGATGAGATAAAGGTGTTAAAGCCTCGTCCTGACTTTGCAGCACGGCGGAGGAATCATCGTGGTTCAGGGCTGCTTTTGAACCAATGAATGCAAAAGTTTAGCAAATTTTACAGGCGGGTTTGGGTAATGCAACAACACAGAGACTCAAAGCAGCACGTAAACCAAAAACTGCAGTTTCAAATAAGAAAACTGAGGTTTGGAGGGATGACATGAAAAGGACAATTTCTTCTATAATCAAGTTCAAACTGCGTATCATTAGTTCATGTTGAAGTTTCACATAAGCTCTGATATGTCCCGTCGGAGCATATCTGTGAGTGAATGCTACATGACTCATAATAATCTCATAATAAAACAGAAGGCAACACAAAATCTACAAACACCAGATCTACTTTCCTTACAAACGCTGTCCTCTAACTGAATTTATACAGAGCCTTGAGATTTAAGGAGATTAAGTTGGAGCTGAGCTTCACCTGCAACAGCCAACATCTGTTAAAACAGATGGTAAAAGTTGACCTCAGCGTGTTTGTTATAAGAGCTCTGAGTTAATCTCTTTTCTTTCCTTTTTTTTAAACACAAGTGTTTGTTTCACAGCTTCTCTTTCATTTTTATGGCGTCATTTTAAGAAGAAACGCCGGAGACACAGCACACTCACTGCTCTCACGGTGGATTTGTGTATCGTGTGTTTGGCTGAAGGAGAAGATTTCTGTGTGCGAGGTCTTGTTCCCTTTAGTCCCATGTGGTCAACAGGATATTCAGGGATTTTGAGATTTGCTTTGTAGAATTTATTTCTTGGGAACAAGCGTTTTAAAACAAGTGTAATTGCAGCAGCTTAAAGAAATGAGCTTGGTAACCACACTCCAGTTTTTGTCATGTTTTATTAAGCAGCAAAAAAAACAAGCTGTGTGAATATTTCCAGCTAGTATCTGATTCTTGCTGCATGGTTAAACAGTCAACAGAGCAGTCCCTGGGATGTCTAGCTGGACCGGTGGTAGGCTGGAGGACGCTCGGGTTGCCGTATGTCTCCCAAAGCTACTAACCGAATTTCTTTCTCTCTTTTTTCTTTTTAATCTTGTAGGATTTTCTGTTGCTAATGTTTTAGTGAATGTTGCAGCAGCTCGGGAAAAAAACACAAGCAAAGTAAAAATAGACTGTGGGAAACAGATAAGGGCAGCAAGAGATGGAGCCTTTTGCCAGTTGTTCAGCTGATGGCGAGCCACAGAGCAGCACAGATACGACATCCAGCTCTCGTCACACAGAGTAACCCGCCACCCTCTCTGGCCTAAACGCTGCCGAGGACTTGTTGTTAACTCCACGGGGACCGACCCAGTTCCCTCTCGCAGCGAAAGGTCGCATGTCTTGTGGCGCTGGACTGCATGTGTGCATAGATTTCCCTTTAAACACAAACATCAAAGTTAAGGATGTGACAGTAAGAGTTCTGCAGAGAGAAGGGTTTCCTTTTTTGCACCTCAAATTCGTTGCTGTGGAATCGGTTTTGGGACGAACTGCTAACGTCTGAAATTAAACTTCGCCGGTTTGGACAGATGCTGGGCAGTTAAAGATGTCCCCCGGGCCTCAGTGCTGGTTGTGGCTGTGGTCAGTGAAGGAGGCAGCTGGTGCTCCTATTAGGCGGTATTAGCTCAGCGCCCTCAACCGCAACAACAAATGTATCTGCCACACTCATTTGCAATGGAAAAAGAAAAGCCGATTGAGGCCTGTCGCCCAGCCTGGGATGACGGGACCGGAGGATGGAAGCCTGGCAGGCTCTGTTGTCACTCACTGTGACGGCTTTACTGCGCTCTGTTTACATTTTACAGAACAGTCGTGTGTACGTTTAATGGCAGGCAAATAGCAGGATAGTAAAAAAGGCCAGTTTTCTTTTTATTACCTCCAACAGCAATCAGGACTACATATGTGAGTGAGTGTACCCTCCAGTATTACTGAAACAGCCCCAACAATTGGCCACTCCCCTGTAAACAAACTTGGTGACTGTGGGGAGAAAGAACTCCCTCCCGGTCAGCAGCAGGCGTCGGCTGTCCCTCAGTGACCTGCTGGAGCGACATTACCATAAGTTGTTTGTGCAAGCGTCTTCTTAGGACCTATAGTCAGATTTTAAGTTTAAGCGACCTCTAGTGGCTCTGTGTGGAAATGCAGTAACATGTGCACTATGTGCGTTATCTTTAAACATTGTGGATTTGCTTTTTATTCTTTTTAAGATTGTGTCTCTATTTTAAATCTGTAGCATACTACTGTGAAGTATTAATTTTGAATTATCAATGTAAAATTCTCTTTAATTGTCTCTTTGGTTTATTTTTGGCAGATGCTATCAGACTCACATCTGCTAGCGGCTAAATGTGTCATGCCGATATAATTTAAACCTGGGTAGTTCTGTCTGTGATATTCCCACATCCCGCAGGTAAGGCATAGCAAGCTTTATCTGCCTCGACAATAATGGGAACCATGATTTACTAAATGAACACGATGTTATATTAAATGCAACATGGAACTAGTGATTGAGCCTATAAGGTAATCTGGAAAGTATTTACTGAGCTCATGGAGGAAGTGAGAATCAGGCCCGTTTTCCCATAGATTACTATACAACCAGACATCTTTGCAACAATAGGAATCGCCCCTGCTGGACATTTGAATGACTGCAAGTTTAAGGCACTTTCTTGTTTACTTCACGTTCTCCCTGTAAACAGCTCAGCAGGCTCATCTGTGCTACTCTCAGACAGAACCTGCCGCTGTCATTGGTTTGTTCTCATCATTTCTGTAACTGAAGACTGAAACACCCCCAAATTTTTATTTGAGCACTTGACTCAAAGTTTCTTTTGTTTGCAGGAGCATGTAAAGCGCTATACAAATGCAGGCCATTTACCATTTACCATGAACACATAGGACCCCTGGATACCCACATCATCCTTCTCTGCAGGGACATTTTTAATTCCAGCCTCATAAGGAAGGCTGTGTTTGATTTGCCTCAAGGAATCCCTGCTTATACTATTTTCAGGGATGTAAACATAACAGTTCCTGTCTAATGAGAAAACTCCACGGGGTGCGTTTAATAAAACTGATGCAGGGTTTTCAGCTCATTTTGGGGGTGATGATGATGATTAAAGTAGTTATTATTAGCTGCGTGTGCGTGCGTGTGCGTGCGTGTGCGTGCGTGCGTGTGTGAATCCCTGTTAAACTGCAGCATTCCTCAGACATCAGTCTTCTATCAGCTGCTGCGAAAGCTGCTTTGTTGTTCAGCAGATGCACTGAATACCTGGAGCTGCATGTCAACAGTGGAGCTTGAAATGTTGAGATTGCAGATGGAAACACTCTGTAAAAATGTGACTCATTAGATTTTTACCTTGATTTTATATGATCCGTTTATTCAAAACAAACTTTCATCTGTTTCCTCACAGCCCTACTTGTACTTTAATACTCTACTTTTGAGTAGAGTATTGACCTCTTCTTACATGACTGTCCATGCAGTATTTAGCAGAAACTGAAGTTTGTGAATACTGAGTCATTGTTTATGTGGTCTAATGTTTTTATTGCTCTCACGTCCACATTATTCATAGACCTGTCTGTGTTGTTTATCTGCGCAGGCTTCTGCATTTTTGAGCCTCATTTTATTCCTTACCTCCAGCCAAACTTGTGCAGGACTGTTGATAAGGTGGAAGAACAAGAATGCACAGCAGTCGAGGGGGGAGAAGCACCCCGGGGCGTCAGATGCTGACATTCTTGAACTCAGCGGTGCGGCGCAGCTCTTTAATGTCAACTTACATGATGTCTTTTTCTCTCTCTCTCTGGTTTCAGTCATTTCAAGGCAGTCAAGGAAGAGCCTATCTGTTTAATTCAGTGTAAGTATGAATCTCACACCTCCAGCTCACCTTCCTTGTTTCTCATATAAGCAGTCTGACCTGTAGCTTAGTTTGGCTTTAAAACACAGTTCAGTTATCTGAATTCTTCTTTCACTCCACTTTGCTTTCAACATTTGCCACTTTCATCAGTTGAAACACCATGTTAGCTGATGGAAGTGGCAAATGTTGAAAGCACATTCTTCTTAACTGCACAGGACAAAATTTAGAAGTGAAAGAGGAACGATCACCTCCACTAACCCCGTTCACTTCTGCAGAATTTGTCAGAGTAGCCATTTACAGTTATTTTGATAAGTTCTACTCAGCACATGCTTTATGCACGCACATAATCACTGTTCAGAAAAAGCATACTTAAAGCAACCCATCCTTTAATTAATAGTTCCCACCCCCATGTCCTCATAGATGCACACATTCCAGTGACGAGGGTTCATAGGAGGAAATGTTGTGCCGGGATGCTTCTTTGTACACCTGCATCTTATCAGTGCACTGCTGCAGCCAGAGCTGTTAGCATGAGATGCAAATAAATTTTCATGCTCTCGGAGCACGGATCGTTCTCTGTCATGCATGCAGACTGCACCACAGTTGGCTTACAAACACCTCCTTTAGGTGGCCTCTGTGGGTTCATAAAATGATATTGCATGCCAGAAATTTTAACTACAAACACTCAAAGGAACTGCAGATTTCTGGCACCACAGTGACTCAGAAACAGTCTGGTTCCAGTTTGCAGCAGCCAAGCCCAGCAAGCGCTGATTTATTTGGTGTTTTGCAGGTCAAACGATGTCAAAATAATTGTAGTTTTCAGTTGTTTAGATCACACACACGACCGGTTCAGCTTTTGCACTATTTCTAATCAGGTTTTAATGAGTCCAGTCATTAATTCATCATTTGACCTGGAAACAAACAAATCATTTCTTACCGGTAAACACAGGACGGACTTCCATTCTTTCAGAGTTTCAGTCCGTGCTGCAGAAAAAGCTGGTTAGCATTCATCTCTTTGAACCTGAGAGCAAGTTTTACCGGTCTATTTCTTGGTTGGTTGGTTTTTGGGACTCTGCTCTCAGTCTTAATGAACCGCGCAGAAGCCGCCCCCCTCTCCGCCCCCCAGAGCCCCGAGACATTTTGAGACAGTGTCGCTTTTCAACAGCTCCGTGCCACCCGACTCTGAATTACATTGTTTCACCTGTCACAATGAATCAAATGAGAGAAGCAGTCTACGGGCGCGAGCGTCTGAATAAATGATTCCGAACAATGTGAAAGCAACCGAACCCCTGAGACAAAGCTTATGGTGCGCTGCAGGTAAAAAGACATTTAGGCTAAAAAACAGAAACATTTGTGGTGGAGGGAAAAAACTAAAGGTTTGCAGACATCTACCGGTTGCTTGGTTACATATAATAATTTGAAAAGGAGTCTGTTTCTCATGACGTGTTCATTTAATTAAAACGCCACTCAAACTTCTCTGCAGCACAGCGTTTTTAAAGGGCCAGTTCACCACAAAAAGCAGTCCAGTCAGTCTGCCTGGATTGTTTTGCTGTGAGTTATCAGACGTGTCTGCCTTTCTCCTCATGAGGCTGAGCATCAGGCGCTTTCGTGCAGAATTTTCTTTCTTGTGTCTACATCTGCCAACAAATCCAAGCGTGCAGCTCGCTGACAGTACAGGTCAGCCGAGGTAGACGTGAATGTTTACATATTCTCACACCGTCACAGGTTGCTGCACCTCTGCACGGCAATACCAGTTCGTCAGCAAATTAAGTAAGACGCCAAGGTTCGTGGTATTTTCAAGGAAAGGCTGACGTCTGTAGAGCTGATGTGTCCCTACCTGGTAAACTTAAAGCAGAGGATTTAACAACACAACAAAGATTTTGGGGGCAAACTAAGAGCAAAGTGTCAGCGTCGAGACATTCTTAACACGTTTATCTTTGCTTTGCTTTCACTCCTGAAACTTTCTGCAAGAAAATAAGATTCGGTCTATATAAAATGGTTTAGGTCGATTTAGGGGCGATCGTGGCTCAAGAGTTGGGAGTTCGTCTTGTAATCGGAAGGTTGCCGGTTCGAGCCCCGGCTCCGACAGTCTCGGTCGTTGTGTCCTTGGACAAGACACTTCACCTGTTGCCTACTGGTGGTGGTCAGAGGGCCCGGTGGCGCCCCAGGGCAGCTGTGGCTACGATGTAGCTGCCATCACCAGTGTGTGAATGGGTGGATGACTGGATGTAGTGTAAAGCGCTTTGGGGTCCTTAGGGACTGAGTAAAGCGCTATACAAATACAGGCCATTTACCATATTTAATCACAGGGCCTCTATTTATGCTCTGCTTTAATTTCCTTGACCCTTGTGACCTTTCCTGATCTCCCTGCCTTCCTTACAGGGTGAATGTCGGCTGCGGGCCAGCAGAGGAGCGGGTTCTCCTCACAGGTTTACATGCTGTGGCTGATATCTACTGTGAAAACTGTAAAACCACCCTTGGCTGGAAATATGTAAGTAATTTGCTATTTAAACTTTCCCCGTCTGTCTTGATGGATCACTTAAGGCTGCTGCTTTGTTGTTTTGCATCTATGTGGTTTTTCTAGTTTCTGAGAGAACACATTATGCTGTTACAGGTCAGAAGAACGAGGTTGCTCTCATTAAAGCAATGCTCATTAAAGAAAGTGTGACAGTTTTTTTCTTTTTTTAAATACTCAGGTTTTTCTTTGGGCTCAGAGATTGAACACTCTGTGGTATCCAAGTGTGCAAGATAATTACAGTGCCGAAAGGTTGGCTGCAGACAGCCAGGCTGGTACCTCTGAGAGTCTACAGTGATTAAATGTCAGGCCGTTTTGAAGAGGCTTGTCCTGGTAATTGTGTGAAAAGAGTATAGAAGGGTGTAAAATAACTGAACACGGTATAAAGACAGGGACTCACTTAAAGCTGCTGCTTCAGTGACAAAAACAATTAGAGATTCTCTGAAAAGCCCTGCAAGCAAAGCAGAGCAGGGCTGGTTTACAAGGCAAACCAGGCTGAGCAAATATTCACAGAAGCAGACTCGCACGAGTCTCCCGGAGCTCAGCAGGGCCGGGACATATGCCGGAAATCATACAGCACTTAACGAGATGCACTGCCGGTCTGGAAGTTTAGACCTTTGAACGAAGCGATTTGGACACCGGAGGAAACGTTTTCTGTTCTCATATTTCTCTCTGCGCCTCTCAAAACCCTGCTGTTCTCTGACGGTGATGTGATAGATGGTGATAGTGCTACATCAATGTGTTCATCTTGGACGCTTGAATGCTGCCGTCTCTACGCTTCCCATGTTCTCCATATAAAAAAGGGCTGGGACAAAATCGCCAGTCTTTCTGTCTTTTTGTGCGTTTTTATGACTATTTAAAAAAAAAAAAAACCCAGAAGATGTAAGCGTGCCAGATTTTAGCAAAGCTGCTAATTTACATCAGCAGTCCCTGCAGAGCACGTTAGTCTATATGATGCACCGGTGATGGTTACAAAGATGCACCGATATAGGAGAAAAGTAAAGTGAGCACAGATGAGCCACTGAGATATGAAGAGCAGCTGTTTATTGCTCTTATTCCACTTTTATTCCCACTGTCACTCGTTTTGTTTGATAATGTGTTTTTCTTTTTCATGACTGATTTTCTGATGTTTTTCCTCTTTTAACAGGAGCACGCGTTTGAAAGCAGTCAAAAGTACAAAGAGGGAAAGTTCATCATCGAGCTGGCTCACATGATCAAGGACAACGGGTGGGAGTGACGCTCCGCCTCTCCGTTTGTTTTTCTTGTTTTTGTTGTTGTTTTTCTGACCTGGGAATGCTCTTTATCGAACTACAGGGGGAGGGCGCTCGTCCGGCCCTCCCCCCACCTCCCTCCACCAGCCCCCACACTTTCCTAACAGTTAAAAAAATCAAACACCTCCACCTTCCCGCCTTCTCCACGTGCACACGCACCCACCTGCTCATTGTGAAAGTGAACAAACGGCGAGCGACGAGTGGAGCGACTCGTTGAAAAATGGCGTCACGTGAGTCCCGCCGTTACTTCCCCAGAGCTTTTGGGATCGACCCCGCCCACTCTCAACCCGCCGCCGCCCCACCGAAACACGCTTACAAGTGATTGTGGTGACGTGTCGACCGCTATGCGAACGAAGAGAGAGACTTCACCGAGAGGACGTTTCTTTCTTTTCTTGATGGATGACTTTGGTTATTTTAATGTTATTTGCTTTCGTTTTAACGTCGGGTTTGGTAAAGATTTGGTTTGGCAGCCGATGGATGTTACTGGTTAGCATTATATTTTATTTCCCTGTCAAGTCTGTTTTTATTCATTTTGTCGGCTTGGTGTATCTCTGCCTCTAGCTGAGCATGCTTTTCTTTGCTAATGTCCAAATGAGTAATCAGGGATGGGTGAGGAGCAGAGGGGGAAAGGGAGTTTATCGTAGTTGCAAATATGTAGCAGCATCTTGCTTTCTTTTCTTTTTTTTTTTTTCTTTTTTAAAGAGGCAAAGAATGAGTTTGCAGTAATGTGGAATTTTATACCTGATATTTTTCTGTTTTTACCCTTTTTTTCGACGTTCTTTTTCCCTCTTTCTGGTACTTTTCAGCACCCAAAAGTATTGAAAGCAGCACCTAGTATTCATTTGACATAAATGGGTATATATATACGTATACATAGATCTATAGATACATATTTGTAGTGTTTGGCTAATTGCGATTGTGGCTGGTCCCAGTTTGCAGCAGTACCACGAGTGAAAGACGAAAAAGGAGCAGAAATGGTTATTAGACTGGGGATCCTTCCATCAGTGCCCACACATCATAAAACACGATGACAGAGTGTATTATCCCATTGTCTGGTAATGAAACGATAAGAGACACACTTACATATGAATATAAATACACATACTATGATTACATATCCATAAATACTATGAAAATGTTCATAGTACGTCGATATTGGAACATGGTTTCTATATATATATATTTGCTGTCATGCACATATGTATATATGCATATTACTGTGTGTATATATGCATTTTGTGTGTGTGTGGTCATGCATTATACAGTGGCATACTTGAACGACTTCGTTTGCACTTTGCAGAGGCGTTTGGTCCATCGCGGTTTGGAGGCAAAATGTTTGTTCGCTCTCGTTTCCCAATGGCCTTCTCACAGATGAACGACAGATTGTTGGAGATGGAAAGGAAGCTGGAGCAGGAGGGCTTCGTCGACTCTGGTATGCTTAGCAGCTGCCTGTAAGATACTTTGAGGAAATTTGGTTTCATTTTGTTTAAATTCCGGGTTTCCTCTCACTTCTTCCACACCACAAAGTAGTTTCCAATTTTTTGCTGCTATCCTGGAAATCCCGCCGCTTTGCCCCGTTCTTCTAGATCTTTTGCACTTTACGTCCTTCTCTCTCTCTCGGAGCGTATGAATCGTCTCTTTGTGGACAGCATCTGTGATTTGCCTCCAAGCCGTATGAATCTTGTGCCTCTTCAAAACACGAACGGCCTCCCTCTACTTGTTTTCTTTTATTTTTCCTTCTGTTGTGCAGTGCATAACTCTGAAAACTTTCATGTGAACCGATGTGTCTTCCCCTTCCCTTCGCCCCCTTCCTGGTTCAAAGAAGTAGCCCTCGAAATAACATTTTCCACCAAAATCCTCAGAGCTCTATGGATAACAGAGACTTGGTATATACACACACATATATTTTCTACGTTAAGATTTAAAGGTGCAAAAACAGATGGATATTCAGTATATTATTTCTCAGAGTAAAGCAAAGAGGAGGAAGAGGTTGCCCGGGACTTGTTGGACTTTTTAATCGGAGGGATTAAAAAGATGGCAGCAGGTGATGGTGTGGGCAGGTGATGGTGTGGGCAGGGTGGGATACGATGGGAGAGATTTAAAAAAAAAAAAAAAAAAAAAAAAAAAAAAATCAGCAGTGATTGATTACTTTGCCGGCAAGGTCAGTCAGATCACACGACCTTTTAACCTAAAACTATGACAATGCAAACCCTTGATAGTTAGCAGTGATACCTACTTGAAATATAAATACATAAACAGCTAAGATATTGGCCCGTGTTACAGTTTTTGTACATAAAGTAACATATTTAAGGTTTTATACGTATTTCTACTGGGTTAGTTCTTTTACTTCCCCTACTTGAAGCACTTTTGTTCACCGTACCTCTGGCTGTGTGGCGTGTGCGCATACATGCATGTGTGTTAATCCACATGCATGCCTGCACACCAAAGCGAATGTTTACCTTCTCTTCCTCAGTTTTCCCCTCTTTCCTTTTTGAGTTTTCCTGGTGTGTTTTTTTTTTTTCTTCCCTTTCACAGCTGTTTGGTTTCACTGTCTCTCCCGCTGATCTGCGAGGTTGACAGCCAGGTTAGTTTGTTTGGAAGTGATTTATCCCCCGTTTGGTTTGTTTGCTTTTTTTTCTGTTAGCTTGTTTATTTAGCTTGTGTGGTAAGAGCCCGTTAGAGGGCCGGCGTTTAGGTCTCTGCTGAGCCATGTAGACGTTGAGGGCGAGCTGGAATCTCCCACCATGTCGCAGGGAGAGCCTTTACCAAGACCCTTTGGCCACCACAGTCAGTGTCTCCTGTGCTGAGGGCTTTCAGGTGTAGAAATGCACCCTGTGGCAGCTATGTCGGAGGTCGTTAGTTTGCGGCAACACTGGCTGTGAATATCTGATTGTATTTTTTGAACGTATTCATTCTCGTGTTGTTTTTCTTTTTTTGTGTAAAAGTGAACTGTTACTCCCCTTATCTATTTGATCGAATGGCTTGTTTTGATGATAATAGCCTGTTTTAGTCACATCTCAGTTCTGGTGCTGCATCCTTTCGATGTTTTGCAGGACACGCAGGGCCTGTCAAACGCAGGCAAGAATTTGCAGGTCTGTCCAACAACTTAATGCATAGAGTGTTGAGCGCAGCTGCAAGAGTTAACCCCGTAGCATCGTTTGGGCATGTGCTCAGAGGTGCAACAAACTTCTTTGCAGATGTCATATCAAACTTTTAATGGCCTGTTTTTGAGTCCAAATTCTAAAGTATTGAAATATGATGTGAAAGATTTGAGGTCCTTCAGCCAGAACTAGCTTGTCTTTCCATTTCCTGGTAACAAGCTGGAAAACTACAGACTGGAAGGCCATTGGATAAAACAGTCATTGCATTAAAGCCACGTCTTCTTCCACATGTCGTGAGATTTGGTCAGTTTAAAGCTACAAACATTAGATGTTCACAGGAATGCGTGAATGTATCGTTAGATGCTCGAAGGTTGCAGCTCCTGAACTATGATGAGCTTGTATTAAAACAGCAAAGTCTGATTGCATTAACATAACAATGCCACAGCCCCTGCCTTTAGGTTGGTTTACCTCTGTGAACTTTCCATACACTCAGTCTCACAAGACCAGCACCGGTAGCAAAATTTGGAAAGAAATCTACCTTACAGGACTGTTTGTGTCTACCTGAATCATTACTGAATGCACACACACAGTTGTACGATTTCCCTCTGCTACATGCACATAGCCAGTTTCTCTTGAGGACCTCCACATGGCAGCAGCAGCAGTTTCTGGGAGCGACCCGACTGCAGAGCCTCTATACTCTTCCCTTCGATAAGTCAGTCAAAATTGAACCAACAAAAAACAGCTGCCAGTGTCACCGCCAGTGCGTACCAAATAAAGACCCAGGCTCTATCGAATGCATCAGTGTCATGTGTCAGCGGGCAGGAACGAAGCCAGGGGCCACGGTCGATGGGCCCCTGGAGATTCGACTGCGATACCAAAATCAAAGAGTAGAAAACCTGTCACCTATGACATTGTCTTTCTGTAGAATGTTTTGATTCTCTGAAATACAGCGTCAAAGCAGCCTGGATGAAAAATGTAGATATTTGCTGCTGAAAACTGTTTACTTTTTATTGTTGTTCTGTTGTTATCGTGGCACTGGCTACCTACTTTTTGCGCTCTGTTACTGTCTAAACAGGATGTTGATCAAAGGCTAGATGGGTATACGGGGGAAAAGACTGTACAAGTTCTTTTCTCAGGACTGTTAAACTACAGTTTGAGGTCTAAAAGCATGTTGTATTTATGATGTCGTGCCTGTTTTTTGTTTTTTTTTCTTCCTAAATTTAAAAGCAAATATTCTGCTTTTTATTTGACTACATTGCTTTGCATTCTGTCTTATTAAAGCCATGTCACATGTCTGTTTTCACTCTAATGTAAACTATCAGATATCACAATAAAATTTTCAATGGCATTAAGTCTCAGTTTGTCAGAAGGTGTCATTATTTTTACATTTTAAATTTCATGCCATTTTCCGTAGCACATTAACTTTTTCTGAATGTGTGCAAGTAAGACAGCTTTTTGTATATTAAATTTTTTAAACATATACAATCTAAAGATTATGCAACTTTTATTATTTATATTTTGAAATGTAAGCAACCAAGTGCTACTAATGAAATCACTTGATTAATTAATCATTAATCAGAATGACCACCTCCATAAACGCTAACTGAGGGTTTTTGTTTTTTATATCACAATGTCAAAGAGCAAAGACATCAGCCACGAGAGAAGCAACAGTTGACACTTTCAAGGAACTGAAGTCCATCATTCTACAGTTTTTCAGAAAAATCTCCCCAGGAGTTGATGTTCCCACAAATTCATCCCAAGGTCAGACCATACAATGCTCAGAGAAACTTAAAAAAATCCACCTCTCAGAGTCTGCAGGCCTTGGTTAGCTTGTTAAATGTTAAAGCTCGTGAAAATTACAATTAGAAGAAGCCTGAACACTTATGGATTGTTTGGAAGGTTTGCCAGGAGAAGGCCTCTTTTCTCCAAAAAGGACATAGTACCATAGCTTAGGTTTGAAAAGTTCTGAAGAAAGACTTCTGGAACAATGGCCTTTGGGACAGACGAGTCCAAAGTGGTGATGTTTAACCTCCTAGGACCTGGCATCCACATATGTGGACATCACATTTTGGGTTATTTAGACCAAAATACTCAATTTTGCTCTGCAAGGGCCTGATATCCACTTACGAGGACATTATGCTGCTACTGTTCTATCAAAATTTTAAACGAATATCCTCATATGTGGCACTTATTTTTCTTAAAAGCAAAAATAAGGTAAAAAAAAAAATCTGGTAATTCTTTGTTTTGACGTTCTTAGGCCCCAATATGCCCAAATATCAAAGAGAAATTAAAAATGCATGCCGTGGAAGAGTTCGGGTCTTAGGAGGTTAACATAAGGCACAGCAGCACATTTGGAGAAAACCAAATCACCATATCAGGACAAACGCCTCACAAACTGTCAGCACGGTGGTGGAGGGGTGATGATTTAGGCTTGTTTCGCAGTCGACCATGAACTCCTCTGTGTACCAACGTATCCTAGAATCAATGTGAGCTCATCTGTCTGACAGCTAACGTTTGGCTGATCTGAGTCATGCAACAGGACAATGATGCCAAGCACGGCAACAAATCTGCAACAGAATAAGTGAAAAAGAAAAAACCTCAAGCTGATGCGTTGGCACTATCAAAGTCCAGACCTCAACCTGATAGAAATGCTTTAAGGGGGGACACACAGTAAATCTGCCTGGGACAGCATCAAACTCAGCTTTCTGCAAATAGCCTTGCAGCATATGGGTCACCTGCTCAGCCCAGTGAGCTACACTGACACTCAACAAAATGATTGCTGCTCTAAAAGCGAATCATAGGATGTTCTTCATTTCTCACACACTGCTTCTGCTATTCAGCTTACAGTTTACCACATAAAAAAAAAAAAAGTGTAATATGTCGTGTGTTGTTGTTCTTCTAAAGCTGTGATTGCCTCATTTGAAAACCTGCGAAGGACCAGACAACTGCTTATCATGTCCTGATACGTAGGATTCAAAGTCTGTAACTGTTGACTGTAATATATATACTTTTTCTGTCTTTGTGCACTAAACTGTTAAGGTGAGTTAGTTTAAATGGTTATTCCCTTATACATTTTTTGTGAGCATGGATAAACAGCAAGAATGCAAAAATTAGACAATGGTTATGTGCTTATTTGAGCACCATAAAAAGCCCTGAAAGTGATAATGTAAATTAGACCAGAGCACTGGCCTGGAGCATTTAAAACAGGGATGCAGCTGAAAAAGGAACTGGTCTGTGGTGGATGTCATGTCTGTGAAAGGTGATGAAATGAACTTTGACAGTTTACCACAGAGGCGAAACTTCTTCATTGAATATTACAGGCCTTGCAGGAAATATGGCCTTTAAATGTAAAACAATTACTGAGGCATGAAATTCACGAGTTTCCTTTCTGATGTGCAAGTGTGGAGGGTTGGAGGGTTGTCAGGTCATTTCTTCAAAACACAAAGAACTGCAGGTGACAGTGCTTTTTGGTTTCGGTTTGTGCAGCCGAAGAGTCGGACGTCAGCAGTTGTGTGTTTCATCGACTGCAGTCGCACTTCCTTTTACCTGGTTTGACTGTTGGCTCAGTGCCAAAGGGCATAGGGTCATAAATATATAAATAATTCTAATTATTTTTAGCAGGTCTCCAAGTGACAAACAGTGAATTCTTTAGGGGGGGGAAGCTTTATAAAAATTAAACAAGACTCTACTGTGGGATTGGGAATTGACAGTTTATTGATGAATAAATTTAGTCTGCACAGATTTCTTGACTATATTTTCTGAGCTTCAGGGCTGTTTTGTTTTGTTTTGCAGTTACACTGTGACTATCTTCACTTCTATGACACTCAACTGTTCTCAGTGTCATGGTCAAGTGAGGCCTTTCCCCTCATTATTCCATGAAACATTTAGCAGAGAAAAGATTCCAAGACTTGAACTTGGATTTTGGGAGCTGTTCACTGGAAGTTAGAACGTGATGTCCAATAATGGAAATGAAGGAGGACTTCAACAGTTCAAACCAAATGAAACCTAACAGAGAGATCAAAGCATACCACCACATCATCTGGCAAACATGGTGGGGGATTGTTATGCATGAGCATGCATGTAGAAACAGCTCACTAGTGTTTATTAATGTGACTGCAGATAGTCGTAGGATGAATCGTGACGTGTACAGGGCTGTACTCTCTGCTCAGAGTCAGACAAAACCGATTGGACCGTGCTTCAGAGAGGACATGGATAAATAAACCAAAGCAAAATGCAAAAGCAGTCCAAGAGTTTCTCAAAATTTTCTTTTACTATATTTTGTTAAGTTTTTTCCTCCTGTTTTCTGGTTTACTTGAGTGAATGTACTTACAATGTTCACTTTTGAATGCACTCCCAAGAGTTTCAGTTTCAGTCGAAATTTATATTGGTTCTTCTCACAACAGTTTTGCTTTTATCTCACAGGTTAATCATTCTCTGTTTGGGTGAGTTAGACTGACACACAGCGAGTACCTCAAACAGAAAGGTTGCTGTTTTATAACTGATCTTAACGCCGTCTTTACTTCCTTTAGTATCATCATATCCATATCATGGTCATACATGTGACGGTATCTCAACAACAAAGGCAAGAATTCTGCTAAAGTATAAAAAATGTGAATTCCTTGCAAACAACTTTAAACAGATTATTTAAAATGACTATAGCCTGCAATGGTATGAAGATAAAGACAGTGCAGTGGGGGATTGATATTTAAATTTTTATATGCAGATAAAAGAAGACTGGAACATTTCCCTCATATTTTTTTTTAATCATATTTGATGAGTGTGAAGGCCCGAGGTGACGAATGAATCTCACTACCTCTCTCCCAGCAGCCTCTCAGTCTGTTCTCATTGTTTAACCTGCAATAGCTCAAAGTAAAGGAGTTATTTGAATTTGAATTTCTGTATTATGAGAACAACTGTACATTATATATGTAAGGTCTGTGGAATAAACCTCAGGAGTTTACATGCATCACGCACACACAATGACTCAGAATGACTCAACAGAAACAGCAGTACAAATAACAAACATGTTGTGTCAATGTCATATTTTAAATATCAAAATATATTACGTATAATAATATACATATCAGTTATTTGATATTAAAGTGCAAAAAATAAAGATATTGCATTAACAGTTAAGGAAGTACAATAATTTTAATATACTGTTAAATGTTTTTAACAATGAAAGAAACAATGACAGCCGTCTAAAAACAAGAAACACTGCAAAATAGTCAGTTTGCTTCTTTTAGATGCTTTCCCAGGCCTGTAGCTGTCTTTAGTGAGATTTGCTTTTCCTGCGATCATCCACCGCTGTTGTTTTCTATTATCCAGGCCTTTTATTTTAAGAAAAGTATTATAAGAAGTGTGTTGTTCTTTCTTTTTTTTCCCAGAATATACTAAACTGTTGATTTTGTCTCGGGGCTTCCACACAGTAAATAACAAGCAGCGACATGGCAACCAGATCACAGAAAGCTGATGAAATTCAAGGACTTGAAGTGATAGCTGTTGAAATGAACCCACCCACCCACTTCACATCACCAGCTCTTGTTTCCAAGTCACCAAATGTCTCTGATTCTCTGGTCTCTAATTGCCATGTCTCTGCTCAGACCCAGTAAGGATTAACAATTTAATTTGCATCGTAAGCTCACATGTTGTAGGTTCACAGTAAACAAAATGCCACATACAGAATCATCTGCCCACCTGCTTAAAATAACAGTGCATCTTTGAAAATGTCATAATTTCAAATTAAAGCTAAGACTCTGCAGTTTAAACCCATATTCATCACATAACTTTCCAAACAGAAGACATAAATTTAACCATAAAGTCATTCTGTTATGTTTTCAGATGAGTTCAAAAATCTTCTTGTTTACCTTCATTTCTCCAAGCTTCTGTATTATTCCACCCTTGGTCTCTTTATTTCTTTACAGTTACACCCACTACTCCAGCCTAAAGTCATCAGAAGACACAGAAATGTAAATTTATTCCACAAAAAAGGCTGCCACACAGTGAAATATCAATGCTTTGATCTCAGGAAGCTGTAATTTCTTTAAAAAAATACACTTTTTTCAGTTTTTGGCATGTCAGTGAAACAAGAGAAAGACTAGCTGTCTTTTCCACCAAAAGACACTTTCTTATAATGGTTTTTAGAAGCATTAATTAATAGATAAATAAGAACTTTAGCCTGTGGCAGACAGACCAACCAGCAAAGAGGAAACTGCAGAAGTAATAAATGAGAAGCCTGATAGTTTTTTTTTTAGCTGGTGGAGACCAAAAATGGAGCTAAAATAATTTAATCTGGATTTTAGTAAGATAATTTCATAGACAGACATTGCAGCAATTATGTGACAATAATATTTCATTACTTAAACTTAAATACAATGTTGGATCCCATGTCTTCTCTCTCCTCTAATAAGTTTTGTCCTTTTCTTTCTTCTCTTTGCCTTCAACCAGTTGCAGTACAGGTCACCCAAACCTGGTTTAGCTGGAGGTCTCTGTGCTACTCACTGGTAAACAGTTTAACCCTTCAAATCCAAGTGTATCATATTTGATACATGTGCTTTGTGAGTTTTTGAGACTTCTACATGATCAGCATGACTTTTTTTACCCCCCAAAAATGATATGATTTGCATGACACGTTTTTAATAACTACATTGCAAAAATATTGTTTATGTAGCAAATGTGATTCAAATTAAAACTCATATATGCAGATTTAAATTTGATATATTTTTATATAGTTTGTCTAAAGGTTCAACAAACACTCCATTATCAAAAAATTAAAGATTTCTGGCAGTTATTTCATGGTTCAGGTTTTAAAGGGTTAACTCAGCTTAGTTTTAATCAATTTATAACTGTAGCTGCATCAAAGCACTTTATCTTGTAAACTACAGACATCATAATATTAGTGAAAATCCCAACAATCAGACAATCACCTTATATAATTTAATCATTGATCAACTAATATGGGGTGACCATGGCTCAGGGGGTTGGGAAGCGCATCTGTAACCGGAAGGTCGCCGGTTCGATCCCCGGGTAAGACACCTCACCTGCCGCCTACTGGTGTTGGCCAGAGGGGCCGATGGCATGATATGGCAGCCTCGCTTCTGTCAGTCTGCCCCAGGGCAGCTGTGGTTACAACTGTAGCTGCCTCCACCAGTGTGTGAATGAATAGTGGAATTGTGAAGCGCTTTGAGGGCCCGAAAAAGCGCTATATAAATGCAATCCATTATTAATATATTTATTTATTGTTTAATCAGATCCTGTAAATTGCCCAGCTGTTTTCAACACTCACAAATGTTTACTGGCTGAAAACTTTATCAAGTGTGTATCGTGTATCAAAGTAAACTGAAAGCAGAAGCCAGATAAAACTTCGGCGTGCTGCATAATGCCACAAAATCTTATTTAACAAACAAATCTTTATTTAACAAAGCTGTGCGTTTCAGTCCAGAAGAAGCGTCTGTCGGGCTCTGTGAAGTGTTGAGTCTGCTCTGCTGTGAGCAGCACAAATGAGGCTGTGGCAGAAAATATCTCAAAACCTGGGAGAACTTTGTGCGATGCTTCAAACCCACTATGGGTGAGTCACACCGTGTGTATTTATGCTGATTTGAGTGTACTGACCATTTAAAAGGTGTCACTGAGCTCTGGAGCTTTTATTTTGCAGAAAGATTATCTGACCTGCAGCTGCACAGCTTATTAAGCATGAATCATTTGGTAAAGTACAGACAGTTCATTTGTTGTAATGACGGGAGCTCCTGTGACAGTACATACTTAGATAAATATTCTCTTTCTATCTGTCTAGCTTGCGATGCTGATGCCCACACAGCCTCGTATTTTCATGTCCTTGAGGTGGCTGGCTTGTTTTCAAGCACAAAGCAGCCTGTCAGCCTCTAATTTATCCCACATTCTGCTTTTCTCTTAAGCTGCAGGACTATAAATGCATAATATTAATATAGATTTCCAAGTTATAGTTTTCAATATTGATTTGAAACTGTTTTAGAGTTTTTATATCAGAGGGTGGTAAACTTATTGTAGTTTGTGGGGCGCAAACAGCCCAATTTAGAGGGGCCAGAGAACTAATATTACCAATAACCTGTAAAAACAAATACCTCAGAATGAATCCTCTGTTAGTATAAAGAAATACATTCTGAGAACATTCACATCAATTAAACATGTGTACCCTGTGTTTTGCCTTGTGGCAGCTGGACAAGACCCAGTACCGTGACAAAGACCACACCAAGCAGAGAAACACCTAATAATAAATATAACTCAAGTCAAGTGGCTTTATTGTCATTTTAACCATGTGTAGTAATGCAGTACACAGTGAAACGAGACAACGTTCCTCCAAGACTGCGGTGCTACATATGACATACAGGGAGTGCAGAATTATTAGGCAAATGAGTATTTTGTCCACATCATCCTCTTCATGCATGTTGTCTTACTCCAAGTTGTATAGGCTGGAAAGCCTACTACCAATTAAGCATATTAGGTGATGTGCATCTCTGTAATGAGAAGGGGTGTGGTCTAATGACATCAACACCCTATATCAGGTGTGCATAATTATTAGGCAACGTCCTTTCCTTTGGCAAAATGGGTCAAAAGAAGGACTTGACAGGCTCAGAAAAGTCAAAAATAGTGAGATATCTTGCAGAGGGATGCAGCAGTCTCAAAATTGCAAAGCTTCTGAAGCGTGATCATCGAACAATCAAGCGTTTCATTCAAAATAGTCAACAGGGTCGCAAGAAGCGTGTGGAAAAACCAAGGCGCAAAATAACTGCCCATGAACTGAGAAAAGTCAAGCGTGCAGCTGCCAAGATGCCACTTGCCACCAGTTTGGCCATATTTCAGAGCTGCAACATCACTGGAGTGCCCAAAAGCACAAGGTGTGCAATACTCAGAGACATGGCCAAGGTAAGAAAGGCTGAAAGACGACCACCACTGAACAAGACACACAAGCTGAAACGTCAAGACTGGGCCAAGAAATATCTCAAGACTGGTTTTTCTAAGGTTTTATGGACTGATGAAATGAGAGTGAGTCTTGATGGGCCAGATGGATGGGCCCGTGGCTGGATTGGTAAAGGGCAGAGAGCTCCAGTCCGACTCAGACGCCAGCAAGGTGGAGGTGGAGTACTGGTTTGGGCTGGTATCATCAAAGATGAGCTTGTGGGGCCTTTTCGGGTTGAGGATGGAGTCAAGCTCAACTCCCAGTCCTACTGCCAGTTTCTGGAAGACACCTTCTTCAAGCAGTGGTACAGGAAGAAGTCTGCATCCTTCAAGAAAAACATGATTTTCATGCAGGACAATGCTCCATCACACGCGTCCAAGTACTCCACAGCGTGGCTGGCAAGAAAGGGTATAAAAGAAGAAAAACTAATGACATGGCCTCCTTGTTCACCTGATCTGAACCCCATTGAGAACCTGTGGTCCATCATCAAATGTGAGATTTACAAGGAGGGAAAACAGTACACCTCTCTGAACAGTGTCTGGGAGGCTGTGGTTGCTGCTGCACGCAATGTTGATGGTGAACAGATCAAAACACTGACAGAATCCATGGATGGCAGGCTTTTGAGTGTCCTTGCAAAGAAAGGTGGCTATATTGGTCGCTGATTTGTTTTTGTTTTGTTTTTGAATGTCAGAAATGTATATTTGTGAATGTGGAGATGTTATATTGGTTTCACTGGTAAAAATAAATAATTGAAATGGGTATATATTTGTTTTTTGTTAAGTTGCCTAATAATTATTCACAGTAATAGTCACCTGCACACACAGATATCCCCCTAAAATAGCTAAAACTAAAAACAAACTAAAAACTACTTCCAAAAACATTCAGCTTTGATATTAATGAGTTTTTTGGGTTCATTGAGAACATGGTTGTTGTTCAATAATAAAATTATTCCTCAAAAATACAACTTGCCTAATAATTCTGCACTCCCTGTATAACAGACAATCAACACAGGACTACATAAAGTGCAAAAATTGTAAACCCCCCAAAACAAACACTGTGCAACAGCAGACAGAACAGAACGACACAGACACGAGAATAGAAATGTGCAAAATACTGAGCATTATGCAAAAAGTAACGTGGTGTATGAAGGTGTGCGCGTGTACGAGATTGTGCAGATAAGTGCTTGACAATAGACAAACGACCATAATAGAGACACATCAGTATGTCTCCACGAGTTTATAGTCTACAAAACAGATCTGTAAAATGATAGAAAAAGTACTGGCAGTCTGTTCCATGATTTCCTGTATAATTCACAGAAAACTAAAATGTCATCTAAGCTGATTTACTGCCCTTTAGCAAAGCCACCAGCAGGTCGGGTTGTGGAACTCTTGGCAGATCGCTTTTGTCCCCGGGCCATACTTTTGACATGTTTTTATTCGATATAAATATATCTATAACTTCTAAAAAGTATGTTCATTTACACACTCAATACTTATTTGTGGCTCCTTTACCATGAATTACTGCATCAGTGTGGTTTGGCACAGAGGTGATCAGCTTGTAGCTGCTGAGGTGTTACTCACAGCCCAGGTTGCTTTGATAACTCACCTGTATTTTTGGGTGTTTCTTATCTTTCGTTTGATAATGTGTAATAAGGGGAAAGGAGAAGGAAGAGGGAGGTCCTTTTCCATCGGGTGGAAAGCAGCTATAACAAACAAAGTTCATGATCATCAACCGCAACCCATTACTCTGGTGGTGTTTATTGAAACAGTCCAAGAGATACACAATATACTAAAACTCAAAATAAACTATTCAAATAAGACACTGGATTCTAGATTTGTATGAAAACCATCCAGATCGAAATAAAAACTGCTTGAAATATTTCACTGCACATGTAATAAATAGAGATTATGTGATGTTAAGTGTACAAATGTTACTTTTTCCTGAGAGTCTACATTTTTGACATACTCATACTGTATAATCTGTATAATCCAAAGTTATATATACAGTTGCAAGAAAGCAGACCAGCTAGAATCATCTATCATCTCCTGAGAGTCCAGCTGAGTGTCCTCAGTACCCAGATGTTTACAGACTGCTGTTCAAAGAAGAGGGGATCCACACAGCACTCAACTTTTTTTTAGGATGCGTTGCTGCCTTAAAATTCCAAATGAGCCTTTTTTTTGTTCTATGGTAAATAAAATATGGTTTTATTTGATTTCCGGATCATTGCATTCTGTTTTCATTTACACTTTACACAGCATCTCACTAGTAATTGAGGTTGTACTGTAATTTATGAATTTTTTCAAATGTTTAGACGAACTTTAGAGATAAAATGATGTTTTGGGTTTTTTAAATCATTCTTTTTGTTTACTGATGACTGAGTGCAGTTATGAGACACAGACCAGGCAGCCCAGAGTGAGAATCTAACCTTTACTTTGTAAGGTCCATTTCCTGTGTGCAGACAGAGCGGCAGGCAGGGGGAATATGGATGGGTGTGCTGTTGGTGTTGTGATGGCTGCAGATAGCTAACAGCAGCACACCCTGACTGTTTATGTCTGCGCGTGTTACTCACATGTTCACTGTCCTCACGTTTCCTGTCCTACTTCTCTTGCACAGGAGGGTCTCTCTCTCGGTCTCAGTGGAAGGCTGTTTTCTTTTGTTCACACTCTGTCACTTCATCCACAGACAGGTTGTGATGTGAGAGCGGAGGGAGGGATAAAGAGAAGTGTCTGGGTGTGAGGGAAGCATGAGGAGTGAGAGGTAAACTGAGAACATGAGGGTAATGAAATCTTTCCATACTATTTCTCTGCTTTCTGCTAGAGGATTTAATGCAAATATGCATGCCGTTCATGCATAAACAGAAATACTTGACGTGGAATCTCAGTTCATCTTCTTTCTCATGTGAGCTGTTTATGTCCTCACAGTTTAAACCAACGTTCTTCTGATTGGCCGACCCTCTCAAACAGGAGGCCCAAGCAGCAGGTGGGTGGATGCCACTGCTCGCAACCAGAGCTGTGTGCCTGAGACGGAAAGACAGTCTGACCCTGACTTTAAATCCGTTCGGTCTCATATGTACAATCCATGTTCATGAAATCAGGATTTTCCACTTTCAAACGGTGAAACAGTTCATGGTTGGAGGCTGGAGAAGGCTGCGGGCACAGGAGGAGCTGATGGTGGAGCTCGAGTAAATCACTTCACAAGTATTATTAATTTTTTTTAACGTTTAAATATGTGCTTTGATTAAATTTAGTATTAAAAACTATTGGTTAGAGTTAGGAATGAAACAGGACACAGTCTGGGTTAAGACACAATCGTTGGCACTTCCTTTAAAGCTGTTTTCTTGGTTGCCACGGTGACACATCCCCAGTTTTTATCTGTAAAAAGTAGGTGTTGCAGAGAAATACATTACATACACATTTTTACTGTCCTGATCAAATGTCACAATTCGAGTCCATAAACTTGAGCTATTCATATTTTGTTATGAGGCATTAGCTCTCAGTGACATCATACAGAGCCAGGATTAGAAAAAACGGTCTGATTCTGAGTGTGGAGATCAGTCTGTGTGAGCTTATTTCTACATACGTTGGCATCCATTATTTGAAACTTTGCCATGTTTATTATGGGCATCTACTGTTATAACCACATATATGGTTGATATATTTGCAGCTATATTATGTACCATGAGTTAGTTCATGTTATTATTTTATTGCAAAGTAAGAAACAAAGACGACAGATTAAACCAGTGAAAATGAAAAATATCCAGGTACACGTGTTCAGTTTGACCAAACATAATTGCCGCTCTCATATTTTGGACCCCTTCTGAGTGAGAGTAGCTCTGAAAGGATGTTCAGCCGATCACCCCTCTGACTTGTTGCTCCTGTCACTTCATTATCTCCTCCGTCTCTTTGTTTTTATGGCCCACCCCTCCCAGTCTCACTCCCCTCCTCAGCTGGAAGTAGCTGCCTGGGTTGCAGGCCTCACAGCAGGATCCCATGACTGGAAGCTTTAATGCTGCTGCTGCTGCTGCTGCTGCAGCTATTTCAAGCCCTCTGATGTCATCTGAAGGAGGGGCCGGCCCTCATGCCCAGAGCGTGAGTCACAACCAGAGAAGGAGAAAGAGAGAGAGAGAGAGATTCAGTGAGGAGGAGCATCTAAACATCAGTGGTATGCTGTTTGTTCCCATCTTGTCACATGAGACATTAAAACCTTCCTGGTGGAAAAACCAGCGCACACATACTGGTGTAACTGGGCTGATGCAGCTAAATAAAACAGTCAGTAAACGCAGCGTTGTCACGTTCTTTTGTTTATTGTTACTGTTGTATTTTAAAATGAACTATTTTTTGAATTTTAAGTATTTTAAGAATATTTTTCTGTTGAATTTTATTTCTAGAGATTCTGTACTTCATGGTGATTTAATCAGCATTAATAAATTTGATCTTTTATTTTTGTAGTTAAAAAAATATTATATTTTTATAACTTTTAATGATTTCTATTTTGTTTTTTCCCCTCAGCTTTTAATAAAGTGTCATATTTCTTTAATCACACATATGTACAAAGGTTTCCTAAATATAAAATTCAGCCAAAACTCATTTTCAAACAGTTTCCAAAACATTTGAGCTGTAATGGAGAAGATTGTATCAGTACTGGTTTTCTTCTGCAGTCATCTTTTTGCGTACAGCAAAAGAGAGAGGCCAGTTTCTGGCTTTGCTTTGGGATTCAAAGTTGATTTCTAACAAAACGACCGTCTTTAGTTTTGCATCTTCCTCCAAATAACATTTGGTGTTATCGTCACGGGCAGAAAAACAGACACAGGAACTGAAGGCGATGTTGTTTTTCTCCCGTCTCCCTGAGTGATGTCATCCCCATTCAGACTCTGCCTACACAAAGTCGTGGCAGTGCTCAGCATCCACTGTCGCCATGGCTACAGCACTGCACCTGCCACACCTCCCTCAGATGCACCGCCGGGCAGTCATTGGTCAGTGCCTCGGACTGACGGTCACTTTGTCCAATGGGAGGGGTGGTGAGTGATGTCATTGAAAGGATGGATTTGAGGCAGAGATGCCTATCCAAACACAGATTGTCAGATCTTCTGCTGACGCACCAACTTAACACGACAGGCCATCACATTATCTCTTTGAAGGAAACAGGTGAGGGTGGATGCCAGGGTCTGAGATCATTTACAGCTCAGTCCAGCCGCTCTTTAGCACTCATATAGCCAATTAAACCTGCGCTGTTCACGATGTCGGGTATTTCTGGGTGGGGTTTGGCATACTGCGGGTAAGTGGTTCAAAATATCAAAGCTTTTCCACGGACCTAAAGATCTATTACACCCAGAAACAAACTCTACACTATACCAGAGAGATATAAACAGGAGACAGAGCACTCAGAGGACCCTGAAGAGTAACAGTAAAGATGCTGGCAGAAGTATAAACACAAGTGGGGGAAATACTTTAAAGAAATATTGTGGGAACTAAAGAACAATATCGAATTACACGATAAGCTGTATTTTGAATTGATTTTAGAATCACTTTGATGTGAAGCATAAATCTGTGTATGGACTGTTTAGTGTCATCAGAGTAATCGGTAACATTTCTCATAAACATAAACAGCACGAACGTGTTCTTCTTATTTCCACTCATCCCATTACAGATCATCTTTCTGACCTCTGCATCTTCCTGTGTCCTTGTTTCTGAGGAGGTAAATTTTTAACCTAAATCTGGAGCCTTTCTTAAACTTAATGTTGTTTTTAAGGAAGAAAAAGGAAAAGCAAGTGAAAACAAAGCCAAATAAAGTGTAAAAAACCCAAATCAGACATGAAGTGTGAACTTTCAAAGCATAATATGGGATTGCAGTCTCCTTCTGTGACTCCCCATCACACTGAGGTGTCCTTTGATGTCCCCTCCCTCACGCCGTGGCCTTTAACAGATAATGGTTCCACTTTTTAAACCAAAAACATATACAAGTTGAACGTTTGCCTGCCAGGACACTGTGGGAAGCTTTCTGCTTTGCACTTTATTTCTTTTCTCTCATTGGTTAGGCTAAGGCTAGCTTTGGGGAAAGTTAATGAGCTGGTTTAAAGCAGGAATCTTTACCTCAATAACCCATTCACTGACAAATAGGAAGTTTAGAGTGACATACCCATCACACTAATGAGATCAACCAGTGCTTCATGGTACAGGCTCCTCCAGACACCTATGCATAAATGAGTCACAGCAGCTGACTTGAGAAACGCCGCCAATTTATGACCAGAGATGAGAAAAGCCTTCAGTTGATCCAAAATGGTGCAGCAGGAGTCCTGAAGGAGACTAGAAAGAGAGCAGATTTCTCTTATATTGGCTTCCCTTCATTGTCTCCCTGTTAAATCCAGAATTGAGTTCAAACTCCTCACATACGAGGTCTTAAATAATCAGGTCCCATCTTATCTTAATGACCTTGTAGTACCATATCACCCTATTAGAGCACTTCGCTCTCGCTCTGCAGGCCTACTTGTTGTTCCTAGAGTATTTAAAAGTAGAATGGGAGGCAGAGCCTTCAGTTTTCAGGCCCCTCTTCTGTGGAACCAGCTTCCAGTTTGGATTCAGGAGACAGACACTATCTCTACTTTCAAGATTAGGCTTCAAACTTTCCTTTCGGATAAAGCATACAGTTAGGGCTGGATCAGGTGACCTTGAATCCTCCCTTTGTTATGCTGCAATAGGCTTAATAGGCTTCACTCACTATGTGTTTGTACACCTGTTACATTCCCCTAAAAAGGTCCAGGGGATGAGGGAAAGTAACAAAAAGTGTCCAGGTTGAAAAAAGGAGACTGGTTAAATTAACAGGTTTTATTAACGTTTCTACTGATAACTAAACTAAAAGAGACGGACGAGCTGCTATCACCATTCAAAGAAAGAAAACAACAAAACTCAGGTGTTGGTCAGTAAACTGAAAAGTATGTAAAAAAGGATTAGTCACCAAACACACACTCCTCTCTACACAGCAGGAGTAATCAATCACCAAACACACACAGCTCACGCGCTGCAACCCAACATGACTCTCTGCCACTAGAGCTCTGGCTCTCTTTCACAGCATGTATTGGTCCTGTCTTCCTCCCCTCACCCCCACCTAACCAGTCGCAGCAGATGGCCCCGCCCCTCCCTGAGCCTGGTTCTGTCTGAGGTTTCTTCCTGTTGGAAAGCAGTTTTTCCTTCCCACTGTCACCAAGTGCTTGCTCTTTGGAGTTTTCTCTGTATTATTGTAGAGTCTTCACCTTACAATAAAAGCACCTTGAGGCTGCTGTTGTTGAAATTTGGTACTTTATAAATACAACATGTCACCTCCCTTTGTCGTGTCCATTATCCGCAGCATTATCTGAAAGAACAGCAGAATTCATCGTTTTGGGGACCTTGCACCTCTTTCCACTGCTAAAAAATTAAATTCTGTAGTTCAACCTAACGATGACACCAGCTCACATTTTACAGGCACTTATTCACCTGATTGTTTTCACCTGTGCTTTGCTTTTTCTCTGTTGTCTGTTCACCTTCCCAAGTTCCTTACTTTGTGTTGCCTGAAGAGCTTTGTGTTAATTCTGTAAGCTGGGGCTGGATAACTTTTCACTTCTATACCTTTCAGGTTGTAATAAAAGCTCACACACAAGCTCTGTTTGTTGTTTTTCTGTAGCTGTAGAGCCGTTTGTTTCAGGGAATCCAGAAAAACAAAATGGTGAACAAAAGCTCGGCGCTTTCTGTTTTGCTGTAAGCCTGCTGTCGGCTCAGTGTGTGAACACAACGATCCAGGAAATTTGACAGCTTTCAAGGGACAACATGAAAGGACTCGAAATAAACAACACCGCGTCTCCACAACACTTTTTATACTTTACTTTTCTTTGTCAAAGGGCGAATTATCAGAATTACCTCTGAGAGCTTCTAACATAATTGAACAGACCTCTCAACACATCAGACATAAGATCAAACGAAATGATCGTGATTATTGCAGGAGAAGCGCGCACCTTCACAAGAAGAGAAAATGGACCTTTAAAAGGTGTTTTCATCCAAAAACACAGAGAAAGCTCTTATATTTAAACCTAACGGTGTCCACGTCCATCTGTGATATCTGTTAATGCCTCCCAGGAACTGTTTCTCATGCTACCATGAGCACACAGTCAGGTTAAATAATGAAGTAACCCAAACATCGAACCAAGCCAATAATCAGGCTGGTAAATGTCAGCTGTGCTTTCACATTAAAAGTAACTAAACTCGTACTTGTAGTTTAAATATAACTATAATTAGATTCTGTACTATTTGTCTCTTAATTAGGGTTGAGATTTTTTAAACCTGCCTTGCAGGTATTGATCTGAAAATGATGGATGAATTCTTGTCCTGTTCCACGTCTAGGGCACTGAACACCATCATTTCTTTGTTTTCACCTCATTTAGAAATCATGGAAAAGCTGCTGCCTGGGAGTGAGACAGATATGAGGAGCACTTTTTAAGACGTTAACAACAGCTTGTTATGACGAGGCAGTGACAACTTCTCGATCACTTATCGGTTTGCCCCGACCTCCCTCTCCCCCACCAGCTCATCTAGAGTCTTCCTTTTTAACTTCACCTGGTTAACTTAGCAGTATATAAACCTTTAATAAATGGGTCACATACACTGATGTTTTAGCTCATATGAAGCAGTGTATATGCAGAAGCTTTCCTGATAGTGGGGTTTTTTGTGCCTCCTCTCTCTGGACTATGTAACCTCATAAATGTTTCAGAATAAAACGCTGCAGCTCAGACGTAGCTCTGACAAACCCGTTCCCTCGCTGCGGTGCAGGGAGGAAAGGAGTCACAGATCACCTGCCTGCTCCAGGATGGGTGAATCATTTCCCCGTCTTATAAAGTAACAAGTGATCTGTGGCACAGTTTCAGTGAAATGGATGCAGCATGTAAAATGGAGGGCTGACCTGTGAAATGAAAAAAGACAGACAGCTGATGGTTGTAATTTAGAAAAAGGCAGATATAGAAAGACCCAAACTTGGTGCTGACAGCCTCGGGAGTCGGAGAGGCTGAGGTTTGGATGTTTGTTGTGGTTCTGGAATCTTTACACAAACCAGGACTTTTTATCCAAATACACAGCTGATACAAATGATTCTATTTTCAGTTAAAGCCACTGTTTAATGCTGGAAATACAAGCCAAACAATTTACACTCTGTGTATCCAACGGCTGTCTGGAGCTGTATTCAATGCACTGTTTTAATGCCCTTAACTATGGTTGAGGACTGTCATCTGAATAACCCAAATAATAAATGTTAACACTGAATTACTCTTTAGATCATTAGGCTTTTCTTTTATTAAGCTAACTTATTACAACATAACAAACAATGACAGCATTTCTCAGGGAGCAAAACAACCTTAAATAATACTTTTCATCTTAATCCATCTAAACTGATCAAAATTAGATGGATTAATTAACAGAACAAGAGAGAGAGCCATAAATTAAATAGAAAACATCATATCTGAAAAAAATATTATTTGATATTTTTTGTTTACCCCCAAAATGTTTTTCTATTATTTCCTTTTTTCTAAAATATAGAGTTAGGGTGGTGGGTAATGTTGCCACCTATGATGAGTTATATCTGAGGTCAGGGGTTAAAGTTGTCACTGATGGAAACGTCGATCTCTGGGCTAGATTAAGTAACCCTCCGATCACACCTGTATGTATAAATTCCAGCGTAGTGGGATGTCATCAGTCGTTTACTGACCACCTTCCCGATCCCACTTTAAAGCACCCAACATTGCCTTTTTGTCTTGAGCACTTGAAGGCTGAAGGCAACTGGACTTCCCTTTTTTAGGCTCTTGAAGCCATTTCACTTCTCATCTGAAAGCCTTCTTTGGTTTCTCTTGAACTTCAGATGTGAAAAGCGGAGAGATCACGAGAGAAAATACATCGAAACTAAACCCTCTGCAGGGTTAGCTGTCATTAAGTGACAACCTTAACCCTCAGAAGAGGAAGATTTTCATGCAAGAGGTGAAAGAAACCAAAACGAAATCCAGTTGCCTTCAACTCAAGTGTTTAAAACTACCATGACCATCACTGAGGAGAAAACTTGGTTACCAAAAACTGTATGGGTGGCCCACACAGATACACATGCTTGTAAATTAGTGCTAAGAAACAATCTGATAAAATGCTAGAATTTCAATTACCAACACTGAAGCACAAACTTCTTAGATGGTTTGTCAGCACAGATGTTAATCAAACTGGACCCACCTCTAACTTACCAGCACTTCAAACTTTTGATGAAGGTCAAAACGACTCATAGAGGCCAAACTGTCAGGGTGTAAACACAAGCTTTAACACTGTTAAGTTGGGAATTTCAATGTGAGAGTCTAAAGACTCACTTACTTTTGAAGTCAGCCTCATGTGGCCTCCAGAGGAACTGCAGCTTTTGACACTTGCCTTAAATTTCTCGATCCCTCTGCAGAGCCAGAAGTAAACAGCGGAAACAGGAAACACAAACCTATATTTGAGCTATAATATCCACTTAATGATGAAATTAGAACCACAATCATCAAAAGAGTGAATTTAGTCAGTTACACTGAGAGACAACATAATAACTGAGCAGGAGGAGGTAAAGGTGCAGACCTGGTCGACACAGTGAAGTCCTGCAAATGACATAACAGCACCCATTTTTTCACTATTGTGGCCTGAGCCTTGTAAGGTGAGAGGAAGTGTTGACACTTCTTTACATGCAGTCTGTGGTCTGGACCAACCAACAGCTACAGCCCTAAAACGCACTGGTGCATCAGAGCCAGTGTTACATAAGAAAAAATAGACAGGGAATGAGGACATAACCATTACTAAGATTTTAAAAAAGCAAGTGATATTCCTAGAAAATCTAAAAATCTGAAAGGGGATGCTGAACCAAGACGAGAATCTGACTGCTGCATAACTGTGCGCAGCATTCACCCACTTTCTCCCCCTGCAGTATCTCTGCTGATGTCTGCTCTCAACGGTCTACTTCAAAAAGGAGGCCTGGGAATGAAAAGTGAGACTGAGAAGGGAGAGGGATGATGATGATGATGTGCGCAGACACACATTAGAAATTTATTCACGTACCCTAAGAGATTTCTGGTCAGTTTTTATTATAGCACTGAGGCGGTAGGGTGATGACTTTATAAAGACTATGTCCTCTGCTTGGCCTTTTAAAGGCACTGAAACTGGATCTCTATAACAACAGCATGTGAGACATCCAGTTACTGCAATTGCCTGACACAGCTGTTACTGCCTATTTAATTTGATATTAGTATTAAAGCTGGATAAGGAAATGCCAGATAACTGACTGATGGGCCATTGGTGAGTGGTGCTGATGAACACGGCCTCTGACTCCTCCTCAAACTCCTCAGAAGAGCATGAATACAAAGCTCCATGTTCACTCTCTCGGCCACCTGTTACTCTGGTTGCAGATGGCAGTAGCCATCACAGGAATGCAGTAAAAGGAGTTTTTTTTTTTCTTGAATCCCTGGTAATGTTTACCTCTAAGAACGCTGCATCCCATTTTTAAACCTCTAAATTTTGATTAGGTTGTGTAAAACTAGGAGTTTTCCTTTCAAGTGAGGTGGAGGTCCACCTTAGTGGGATCCTAGCCACCTTTGGTGATTTACTTCTCCACCAAACTTATGCATGTGAGTGAAGCTACCTATCCAGCCACTTCACACTCAGCTGCAAACCACCCTAGAGCGTGCTGGAGGTCACTACCTAGTGACGCTAAAACAACCACATCATCTGCATAGAGGAGAGACGTGATTCTGAGACACAACTTGGCTGACAGTGACAAACTATTCTGGTTGAACTAATGAGCAGTGTGGAGTCTGTTAGTCAAACTTCCAGGAGCAGCAATGCAGTTTTCACCACGGTCGTGCCACACTGGACCAGCTCTGTATCCTCTTGAGGGCACGCGAAGATGTGGAGGGGTTTGCCCCACCAGTCTACATGTCTTTTGCATACTTGCTTGATTTTCATTGCAGATTCAAGTCGAAATCAAGCATAAGAGAAGGCATTTGACTGCATCTTAGGGGGTCAGTGCTTTGGGAGTATGGAGAGACTGGTGAAGAAATGTCTCCAAGTCCTGTTCCTCAGAGTTTGCTGTGGTGGTGTGTTTGTTGTGAATTCCAGTTGGGCTTTTACCACCCCAGAGAGGGGATCTGGGAAGGTAAGCCGACCCCGAGCCACTGAAAAGGCATGGCATTAATGCTGGTACACAAAAGGATGGGAATGATTAACAGGAGGGTACTAAACAGAGAAAAAATGACATCAAAAGGTCTGAAGCCAAGAGTGTGGTGACAAGATCAAAGACATAAAAGACATAAACAACTAAAACAGAGGTCTAAAGGTTAAACACTCGGGGGTGGTTCCAGCAGGTACTGCAATCAGGAACAACAGAATGTTCAAAGCAAAGGATTCAGAGAAGTGAGTCTTCATCAAAATACTTCATCACCCATCGTAGTGACAGCTTGGTTTGCACAGTCAGCAGCAGGTCAGACTCAACCCGGGAGGAGCTGGACTCAACAGTATCCAGCTTTTGGTTTTTTGTAATTACACAATATTGTTTGAATTTTTATATTCATATTCATAAAAATGTGTTCACACCTACGTTTAGTTAAGTAAACCAATATAAACCTACATTTAAAAATATTTCTACTCTTTGAAATCAGGGTGCTGAGACAGGGTCTTCAGGAGGTTTAACCAGTGACAGAGCATATATGAAACAGACGTGTTTCTGACCTCAAACTATTTATCTTTGGACCGACACACGTTACAGTAACGATAAATACAAATTTGTGCATCTTAAGTTTGTTTCTTTTTTAAATTTCCTCTCACATTAATCACCTTCCAACCCCGGCTCTGAAATGTTCCTGTGGACACACCTGACATTTGCTACCTGGGATCAAACAGTGAAACAGACTTAAACATTATTCATGTCACACGCCTGCTCAGCTTGGTTTTCGATTGAGTTTACTTTGCAGATATTATTTTTCTTTAGTCTTAATTCGATTATTGTATTTTAATGGTGTTTTGTGCATTACATGAAGTTTGAAATTGAATTTTTTATTGACTTATTGGATTGTGAGGCATCTTTGAAGCAATAACCTGCAAGAAAAAAAGCTTTACAAATACTGATTTTTGTACTTTAAGCACACTTTTCTTATAATTGTCCTGTTTCTGAGTTTAATGGCTGCAATTCTTTATAATTTATTGATTTATTATTTTATTGTTATCTATAGAAGCTTCAAATAAAAATCTGAACATTTCTATTGTTTGTGCATCCTTGGGCAAGACACTTCACCTGCCGCCTACTGGTGTTGGCCAGAGGGGCCGATGGTGCGATATGGCAGCCTCGCTTCTGTCAGTCTGCCCCAGAGCAGCTGTGGCTACAACTGTAGCTGCCTCCACCAGTGTGTGAATGTGAGAGTGAATGAATAGTGGAATTGTAAAGCGCTTTGAGGGCCCCGAAAAGCGCTATATAAATGCAATCCATTATTATTATTATAAATATAAATGTCGTTACTATACACTTTAATTCTTTATTTGGGATTTGTACAGTTATGTTCACTGGGTTTGTTCTTTTTATCTAAATCATTTTAAACTTTAAAGTTTTCTTGCTTGTTTTTCCAAAAGGGGGGAACAAAACTGACAGTTTAATTATGCAGAAAATGAGATGCTGTTGGAGCCCGTTCTTTGTGCATTTACCAAGAATATTTCAGTGGTTAATGTTTTAAAGGACATCCAGTGCCAACTTTAGTCATTACTTTGTGAAACTGTTTTGCTCAATAAAAAATACTCTTAAAATATAAAACCGGAACGAATTTGGGTGCCCAGATTAGATTTGACAAAAATTCAAATACTTTCTGACGTCTTAACTTTTCTCCACATCATCGCCCAATCACATATTTGTAGCCTGAAATACAGAAATAAAAATAATCCTGCGTCCTGAAAGCTGGAAGAGCAAGTCTGGCTTCTCAGATTTGTCAAACAGCAAAACTTCAACTTTGACTGGAGAAAAGTTCAATCAGGAATTTTTCTGTATCAAAATCTGAAAGCCTCAAATCAACGTAATTTCAATGATTTACAGTCCACAGCTGTAGTAATGTATACTGGGCCTTGGTGCAACCCCTCAATCATCCTCTGTGTGACACAAGCTAATTTAGCTCTCCTTTAAGCTAAACTTCTTCTGATTGGCTGTCCCTCGCAAACAAAAAGTTGGGTGGGGCTTCCATGACCATATTAGGAATACTGGCTCTTTTTTCAAGTGCCAACAGAGAGAAAAAGAAAACAGCGTGCCCAGCTCACGATTCCACCAGGTGTACCACAGCAGCCTTATAAGCAGCCTTCAGGTGGTTTGTCAGTGTTCGAGCTGCACCAGTCAGAAGTGTTCGCTTTTATTCTTGCCTCTACTCCTATGCGGTCTTCTTCTGAGACCTCGGTGTTCGGTTTTGGGGGTATAACCTTGGTTTGAGACAAAAATACACCCTTTTAAGATGTATAACACATCAAACAAAAGTTTCTGAGCGTCTCTCGGTCGCAGTGGTTAAAAACCAACACCACCAGAGACGTTATGTCCATGGTCTCATTTCAGATGCTGAAGGAGTCCTACTGAACTCCACTGAACAAACGTTCACCCTGACATATGGATAACCAAAGCTAATTATTGTGACCAATCGACAGTATGTGACAAGTTAGGAGGAACTGTTTGAAAGGGGAGTGATTTCAAGGACATATTTTAATGGTTCGATTCAGTGAAGAAACTTTGGCATTTCAAAGTTTTGCCTCGTTTTTGTGCTAAAATAGAACCGAAGTGATTTACAGCAGTTATTAAACCTGCACTAATAAAAAGCATTAAAATTATTATGTGTAAATCAAACACTACAAACTGTAATAAATGATGTTAGTTGTGGGTCTGAAAAGTAAAGCAGTTGCGGATTTCTTAAAACAACCGTATAGAAGTCCATGAAAGTGGCACTCAGCTCGCTCTCGATTAATTTATGGTCTCAATCGGTAATTTCAAGGCTCAAAAATTAAGAAGAATAAAAAAGTTTTACAATTTGCTTGTGTGGCTTTAACAAATGAACATGCACTGTCCTGGACTTCAGAACAGGTATTAAAATACAAGCAACATTTTTTAATTAAACATCTTCTAAATGTTCCCAATATAATTTGTTATTTTCTAAAACTCAAATCAGATTTTGTTTATTTTAAACTTTTATAAAGATGTTTTTGGATAAAGAAAAACTACTGTGTATAAAAGTTTCATATACACTGTAACCCGGTACATGCTTAGCCTTCCCCTGGCTTTACCACTTGACTTCATTATGTAAACAACACACAGTTTACATGTCACTCCTCAGTCTCAAATTGCCCAGCCAATGCTTTCAAGCAGCACAGACCTTAATTATTCATTCTGTTAGTGACATCAGCATCTGAGAGCCTGCAGGAATTCATGTCAGCTGCTCTGCTGACGGGACAGTTGTGAGAACGAATGAGTGTCCGTCACGCTGCAGCGCCGTTTTAGCGCTCCATGTGTGAAAAGGACAATCGTGTAGGTCAAGAAGTTCAAGTTTTGGATGGCACCAGCTTCATTTTCCACCTCCCCGTGTTTACGAAGCTTAATCTCACTCAGACAAGGGAGAAACTTAGGACACTCAAGGGTGTATTCATTCAGGTAAAAGCCCAAAGCGTAGCAACTGCTGCCAAGAGCAACGCTAAATGATGAGACTTGAGTGGAGCAGCATTAGGGCGATAACCAAGCATCCAATAAATTACGTGTTATGTGACACAAGGGGGCCATTGCCAATAGGTCTTCTGCAACAGCACAACAAGGATCTTTAAAGGGCCGATCCCACGCAGCTCCGTGGAATTACACGCCTGTTTTTCAGCCTTCAGATATAGAGCTAATGATTTAATACTCATCCAATGAAAGCTTTCACACTTCCTGCCCAGAACACCTGATACTTTTGGTAATTCCGAGAAATATTTATAGTGTATAGGAAGTGATGTTTCCCAGGACCAATGGGTTATAGGAAAAATTACTTAATGCCCACGGTGCTCATTTCACATTGTTTTGAGGTTGGAGAAATTACACAACTGGAGGAGTGATCAGCCAAAAACGTCAGCTTCCTGCATATAAACCTTTCACTGCAGTCACAATCACCAAGTGGAAAATCCTCAAAAGCCCCATAAAGGTTTCTTAAATGATTGCAAACAACCAAAGATTAGTCCAATAAGGTGTGGGAGTCACTGTTGAGCATCAAGAAGAAGAATAAAATGAACTGCAAGTAAAAAGGTGCGTGTTTGTATAAATGTGCATTATGGAAGAAAAACGCAGAATCTGTATTTGTCAGGAAACACGAGAGCAGGAAAAAAAACACATAAATAAATAAATTCTTCAGGCTTTGTCCAAAAAACTTAAAATGACCTAAAAAAACAAAACAATAAATGATAGAGTCACAAGTTGTCTTGTTATGTGTTGAAAGCATCCATCCAACGTCACTTTGTAGGCAGTAAATTCAGATCTTTCTTTGGTTTAGTCTGATCGTTTTCTATAGAAGCGTTGTGAAGTGGATGTATGAAATGTAATTTTCAAATTATGCTCTCACATAAAAGGGATGACAGGAGCCCTCTCTGAACATTTATTTAAAATGCATGAAAAAAATGAATCAATACAGACGAAACTATAAACACGAGAACAAACGAGGCAATAATCAGACCTGTAACTGCCCGTCAGTCACCGCAGTCTGATTTCCCTCAGTGTTGTTCAATGAAAACTCAAGAACTGAAAGTATTTTCACATATTTTTTTCATACATTTTCTTGGTGCTGTTGAATGAGAGCAGTGAAATAATAAGGTTTTTGTCAAAGAAAAATAAAAAATAAAAGATTCAAACCCTGAAGCTCTGTTGAAAGAATTATTCTGAGGTCATTTAAACCAGAATGACAAAATATCAAACTATTGAGTTTGTTAGGTGAAGAGAAGCACTTCCCAGTGCTCAAAAATCACCGGACCATCCTTTTTTCTTGCTAGAAAATATTAACTTTATGAACTATGAAATTCAGAAAACGTAAAAAAAAAAAAAAAAAAAAACCACTTAAGAGCTTTTTTCTTTCGAGTACAGTGAGCTTTGAGGCTCATCGCTCGAGATCAGGGTGGGGAACTCCAGGCTCCAGGGGCCGGTGTCCTGCGGGTTTTAGATCGCACCCTGGGTCAACACACCTGAATCCAATGATGAGTTCATTACCAGGCCTCTGGAGAACTTCAAGGCATGTTGATGAGGTAATTTAACCATTTAAATCAGCTGTGATGGATCAAGGACACATCTAAAACCTGCAGGAGCTCGGCCCTTGAGGCCTGGAGTTCCCCACCCCTGCTCTAGATGCTGCAAGATTAGGTCAAAGACTTTTCCACACTGCTTCTCGATCACTGCTCTATGAGCCACCTGCATATCCACTATCAGTCCTGAGCTGAACCACGCTTTAGTTACATTTCGTAGGCTGGTAAACGTGACTTCTTCCTCCCCACTATCTCTGGGTGCTGCTCACAGGAGGCTATCTGACTGTCGGGTTTGAAAACGTGTTAAATACACTTTATCATCTGTGCCATGCAGAAGCCTCAGCGGAGATGATCTGTCTGCACAGACTCACCGATTTTGGGTTTTATATCTGAATTTTATATCTGATTCAAACAGCCTTTAACTCCAGTGCTGCATGATGTGTGCATAGACTGTACATAAAAGATGAATGTAGCGGCCGTAAAGTCCTCCTTGTTTAATGAGGCATTACTCAAACGAGAGGTGGATCTGTTTAAGAGACCTTGCATGTTCTATAAAGATGTGAAACTAGCCACTGAACCCATAAACATATAGCTTTTGTTTACTATAGACACTGTAAATTAATTATGCCAGTGTTGCTAGCAAGCAGCTAACTGTAGTAGCATAGCAACACTTATTAAACCATCCAGGACGAAACATCAGTGAGATATTTAATCCAAATACCGATAAGATTATCTTTAATAATGAAGAAAACAGTCTTTATGAAAAAAGAAGCTTTAATTGATAGTTGTCAAAAAGCCGATGCTACTGAGAGAAGAAAAACATTACACAAAAAAAAGAATAAAAGTAATTCTGCTGGTTGCCATTCTGACCAGTAAAGATACAATCTGGTAAATTGAGAATGTGTCAGTGCTACCAGGAGCTGAAGTCTCCGAAGCTGGTTTTGCCTTTGGACTTCTTGGCTGCCGTGCCGCTGGTGGACGGACCGCTTTCATCTTCAGCAGCTGAACGTTTTCTGAGAGAAAAGAAGCAGAATATGAACACACGAAGATCCATTTACATATTGCTTCTTGCAGATAATTCTTTAATCTTTCTTATAACTCTGTTCTTTGTAAATTCTGTTGTGCATGTCCTTGTCTGCATGCTGGGCTCATATTTTCAGGCATTTCTTCTTAGTGAAAGTAAAAGTCAACCCAAAAAAAGGGGCGGTGGGGCGTACCTTCAGTCTTTGTGGCCTAAAAGCACTGCTGAGTTTTCTGTTGATCGATTCATTGACAGATTGGTCTGTACATTGTGAAAGTACATTTAAAAATGTTTTAATGCTTCTAACGGTTCCTTAGAGACTGAGGAAATGTCCCGTTTTGTCTGGTAAATGGACTGGTTCTTATATACGTGCCTTATTCACACCAGCACGTTTTTCTACAAGTGCTTCCTATCCAACATTCACACTCTGATGAATAAATTGGAGAGAAAAATTCATTCAACTACTCATTTGATTATGTTTCCACTGTGACACGATTACAGTTAATGTTATAAACCTCAGGCTACAGTCCCACACACTGACATGAATCTGCTCCGCAGTCTGATCGTCCCACTGCTTCTGTGGGACCACCGATGACCACCGGCATCCTGATACCTTGTGGCTGCGATATAATAACCTAAACGTCATGATCTAGACCTGTACCTGTCCCTCCTGCGTTTTGCTATCAAAAAAAACAACAAACAAACAAACAAACAAAAACAGCTGGTGGAAACAAAGTTAAAAAGAAAAACAAATTCAGCCACATTATGATCCAAATCAAAAATCAAACCACAGCTGCAGCACGACTACTCACGACTGCTTCTTCAAATTTTAACCAACCGCATTACATGTTAACACAGTTAAAAGCTTAACACGATAGATTAAAACCCCCCAAAAGAATGATCCCATAAAACACCATAAGAGGCCCTTTATGGACTAATAAAATAGAGCCAGAGGACAAAACTCTATTGTTTGGATCCATCTGTTTTATAACCCAGCGACTGAGCAATTTGAACAGAAAACCTGAGCAATAAAAAGTTAAAGTTATTCTAAATATTATGCCAAAACATGTGAAAACAAAAGGAATATCAAAAATATGTTATGGATAATAACCCTGAATTATCCCTGTGGGGAAAATTGGCAATCTTCTCTATAACTGGCAATTTCATACAATATGCCTATTCCCATTCTCTCTTGCTATGCTGCTATATAATCATACTTTATCATCCATTCATTGCTTTCCACTTTCTCTAGTCTCTTACATCAGATGGTGAGAAAACGCTGCAACTTTTTAATGTAAATTCTGTCAACGGAGTGGAAAGAAACACTCTTTAACTCGTGTTTGTGCGCTTGCAGCTTTCATAGTCTCGCTGGTGCATATGAATGAGTCATTTCTGCATTAAAAGCACAGGGGAGACTGTAGTAATCTGTATTCACGTGTGTTCCTTACATTGTGGCAGGGTTGATGTATTTTCCAACACCTGCTTTGAAGGTTTTTGGCGCCCGCTCCTCCTTGGCTTTCTTCAGGGCGATGTTGGCCTGCTGTTTCTCCTCCTCCTGCTTCTGTAGCTCCTTTTCTCGCTCCGCGGCAATCTGAGAGGCAAAAATCATGTAAATCCACACAAAACTCACAGGATAGATGGGTTTGAATAATAACTCTGACACAGGGCTGCCAGGTTTGTCAATATAAGAGCTGTGACCAGACACTCCGTGAGCAGACCTATAAAAATCAAAAAGCTTATCTGCTTTACATTCCTCCGATCTCCTGTTCAAGGTCAACATCTCAGTCGTGTCCAAACAGCTGCTATTTTTAGACTGCTGACTAGAAATCCCATGCTGACTACTTGCACTGCACATTCTGAAGTTTACAGCCCGCTTCTTTTTCAAACTGACTCGACTTTCGAGGATCATCACCGGCGATGAGAGCTGGCTCTGCGGCTACAGTTTTCAAGCTTGAAGGTAGCCTGTTGAGAACAGGAGCAAGCTCCTCATCATTTTTAAATCATTTTTTACTGAGCTCTGCACCACAAGAGTTTCTCGATCCTGAGGCATCTGAAGGAGAAAGTTAGAGGAAACCAATGTGATCTGTGGCGCTGGTCAGTGCTGGCGCAGACTGTGTAAGAGGCCTCGAGCACGAGCAGAGGTGGGAATTATCTTTACCAGCCAAACGAGGCAGAGCGCGATGGTTCTGAATAAAAACTACAAACTTTTACAACTGCTCAAAAGAACAAACTTTTCAAGAGGTTAGCACCATCACTATTGGGCAACAAGCAAATCAACCCCCAAGTGCCACACTGTACACGCCTGTACACCTTAAGCCCCTCCCACAGGAACTACTTTATCTACACAGTTGGCATTTTCATTTAAAAACTCGATAAGGGAATTCTAGACTTCTCAGAAACACAAACACAAATTCTTAAGTTTGAAAACAGCACAAAGCTGTTTCCCTCTGAAACGCCTCTACTATAAAGATATTTATGGTTTGACAGTCACGTCATAGAGAAAAATTCAAACCTGTGCATCAGCTTCTTCATACGGGTCCACGAACACTGTCGTGCTTATGACCTTGATCTCCGACTGTGGAACAAACAAACATTAAAGCATTAAATGATGTGGAAATGATAAAGCATGTAGGTTCTGTTACACACTCTTAATCCAGGTTAAAATATGTTCTACAAAGTTAAAATAAAAAAATACTGGTTGAAAATAAAGAGTCTAAATTCTAACTAAACTAGTCCAATTTTTATTCATTGATTTAACTTTAAGGTAAACTTGGAAAACTGCTGCTGGATTTCTTTGTTGTGTACAGCTGTTAAACAGAACTCTCACGCTCCCTGCATCGTTTCTAGTCCTGGTATCTGACCTTCAGATGATCTGTGTATCCGTGGCATGACGTCTTGTTCTCCTCAGCTGCTTTTAATGTTTCCGATCCAGAAACTTTAACTCATTTTAAAACTACAGCTCAACCATTTAAAATGTAAAAAATCTGACATACAACAAACCTGTGGACTGATACGTCTTTTCATACATTTACAAGCAAAAGCCAACCTTATACCTCACTGCTTCATACCTTTGGTTTGTCTGTTTTGGGATCGCTCTCCACGTTCTCCATGGCTGTGAGAGTCTCAAATCCACCGACCACCCTGCAACAGAGAAAAAACACGACACGTCCTTCATTTTATACGCTGCCGAGTCCTGACAAAGGTCCCATCATGCCGACCTTTGCCAGGAAGAGGATCGTATCCGTCATAAAACATATCATGAAAATGTAGCCATGAGAGACTCAGACTGCTAAATAATTCATTCCCAGTTTCACCATTTAAAATGACACATCCATGTTAAGAGTGATGTGATGAGAGAGAGGAGCATGATGAAGCTTACATCGCCATGAGCTGATCCATCTACATTAAGAGAGCTGAACTGTGATTGCCCTGCGCTCACCTTCCACTGCAGGAGGGTGTTTGACTTTAACCTTCCTTTCTGACTGATAATGTACTGAGTCGATTCATATCACACCTGTAAACACCAACAGATTCCAGGACTTTAACCTGCACCTTTTTTAATGGCCAGTCACTGTCCTGACTGACGTGTGGTCACTCCTGGACTGACGCCTCTCACGTCCAGTTTCAGAACACTTCAAAACGAGTCTTCACAAACCAACAGGCGACATGTTTCATACATCCATGTGTTATGGACGAGCACAGTGCAATTACACAATGATGATGTATATTCAGGCTGGGAACCTATTTCATCATGAAACCCCATCAGCTGGGATTCTTCTATCGGCATCGAGAGTCAGTAACGGAGGACGAGCTTGACTTGATTTGTAAAACTCTTTCTTTAGCTTGCATTCAGCCTTCAGTTGCTCCCCTGCTCGTCCTGTTGACCATTGGAGTGACTAATTGTGGTTTTCTAACACAGCTGTATGAATGCCAGCATCATCATCTTATTTGTAAGGTGTATGACTGCTACAGATGCCAAACCTCACACCAGGATTTCTATAATTTTGTAATTTATTTCAGCTTATTAGAAACTCTGATGAGCCTTTCTGGAACTGGAAACTCTGCAGTTTCCCATCGTCACAGTTAATCGACTCAGAGTTTAGGTGTAGACTCTTATGGAGACTCTCAGGCCCCTGAGAGGTATACGACAAAGGAAGTTCAACACAGCAGGACTATTTTGTGTTAGCTGGCTTAACAAAACCTAAAACCGCAGCTTTCAGATGGTGGTTAGAGGCAGCTTTCTGCTTCAGGCCCTGTGCTTGTTTCACACATCAATCCTTACGAGCGCTGCCTCAGAGACATCACAAAATATTATAGTCAAAATATTGTAAATAAGAGATTAACGCTGTAGAAAATTGTTAAATTGTTGGGATTTAGTGCACAGAGCGGTAAAATTAATATTTTAATTCAAGTTAATATATTCTAATTTTACAGTTTATTTGTAACATGATCCCTCTACATTAGGGCTCTGAAACTTTAAGCTTTGTAAGTAAAACTATATAAATATTAACGAATACTGTTCTGTAGGAGATGTGGAAATTACACACTAGTTTGCAGCTGGGTTTGATTTGGTGGTTTCAACAAGATGCACATATAAAACACGTGTTTACATCAGGTAATCTATATCTGATGACACAGAAAAGCAATTCGAGCATTAATTAAATATAGAATAAATATATATATACATGAACTCATCATGAAAAACAAAAAGGTAAACATGAATTATGATGCCAGTGTGTCACGCAGCTTATAACCTCCTTAGTGAATGAACATCGTCTGCACATGGGGACAGCTAAACAAGCTGTGAACATCAGCAAACAGCTGCTTTTTCAGTTTAAATCTATAGAAACAGAACAGCGTTTCTATGGAGTCAGGCTCTGAATCGAAGCCCAGCACTCACTACAATTAATTCTGCTTTTAGACACTTCCAACTCCTGCTGGAAAAATCTGGCTTTTTGGCTGATAAACACTCAACTAACCCTGTCTGCCATTTAGTGCAGAGCATGTAAGGTATTCAGAAGCATTTTGAGCATTTTCTGTTAAAAGGCTGGTTTCTGCAGGCAAAAATGACTCAGGGAGCAGTGAGTGTGAAATAAAATGGAAAGGTTTAGGTCCAGGCAGCCAAACAAAAAGCTGACTCGCTGATAAAGCTCAGTGAGGCCAGGAGGAGCTGCAGGTTTAGCTGATAACACTCCTCACTGGATTCATCACTCGAGCTTTGTCACGTCGTTTTGACGTAGTCTGTTAGTGGCTCCCCTGGTGCAGAGCATTTTAAGAAGCTGCTCTCACTTTACTCTTTAAACTGCAAACTCTTTCTCCAGCTGCTCCTTTATCCTCGTGTGCTCTGCTTTCATACGTTCAGGCGAACCGATGAGCACAAACACTTGATGACTCACTGACCTGCGGCATCAGATCAAACTGTAGCGTTTTAAACGTTTTTCCCTACCTCCCGGTGACCCGACACATTGTTTTTATCTCTAGGCCTTCCAGCTCGAGCCTCTTTTGCAAATTTACATTAAGATATAAATTAAGATCCCACCTGTCTGCACAACAGGTACCTGCAATGTGAACAAACATCCTCTATATAAGGTACAAAGAACCAGCGTTATATAACCGATTTTCAAAATAAAATCATTTGCCAGATAAAATAACACAGAGGTGTTTGGGCTAATCCAGCGAATGGCAAATCATCACAACATCACAAACACAACAACACAAAGCACTCCCACTAATCATTTTTACAGGGAAAAAAAACACTTCATCAGTTAGTGAATTAAAATTAAATGAATCTGAAATACTTACGACAACAAATAAAACGATCCTGTCACTTTTCAGGAAAAAAATATTGTGAAGCCAGAATTCACGTGCAGATTAATAATAATAATCGATTAACTGAGAAAATAACAACAAAAATTCACCGTCTCGTAGCTCCACTACCTAACATGTCGAGATAAAACCAGATAGAGTCATAGCAACAACAGTATACTGTGTACTGCAAAATAATGCACACAAAAATATATCATAAGTCAACCCAGAAAACGTACCAGCTCCAGACGAGCCCGACAGAGTTTTTGTTCTGTATATAAAGTGCAGTGAATTAATAAAATGTGTGTTTGGAGTGCTGGCGCTATATCTGAACATCCCTCATTAAAATACAGTCAGAGACATTTGTTGCATATCAAACCCCAAAATTTCTGTCTTTCTTCTAATAAAGGAAGAAAAAAATCTTAACATTTGCAAACACACAAAAAATGCTAATAAAAGAAACCAATGAGCTGCATGAGGAAAAAAAAGACTCCTGGTTTCGGCTACATGAAGTGATGCCTCCGTGTTATACGATTCATTATGGTCAAGCAAAACAAGACATTTTAAACGTGACCCTTTTTTAACCTCCTAGGACCTGGCGTCCACATATATGGACATCACATTTTGGGACATCTAGACCAAAATACTTAAATTTTCTCTACAAGGGCCTGATATCTACTTATGAGAACATTATGCTGCCACTGTTCTATCAAAATTTGAAACGAATGTCCTCATATGTGGCTCTCATTTTTCTCAAAAACAAAAATTAGGTTAAAAAAAAAAATCTGGTAATTCTTTGTTTTTACATTCTTTAGGTCCCAATCAGCCCAAATAGCAAAGAAAAATTAAAAATGCATGCCATGAAAGAATTCGGGTCTTAGGAGGTTAAGATAAATAAATAAAAAAAGCTAGTTAGACGATGGAAAAATAATCTATCCGTCACGGAGCTAAACATTTAATCACTTACAAAAACTAAAAATGCATAAAGAAGCAGTCTGAAAGTGTGATTCCCCTTAATCAGAAAACACTGAGGATGTGGTCACACATCAATAATACGAGTGTTACGAGTTTCTTTAGACATTTTTAATTTTCCATTCGACATCATTTATGCAACCCATGAAGGTTATTTAATAAGATGAAGTGTTTCCTCATCAATTAAAAACAAACACATTATGTTCAGTACTTGAACAATAATAAATATTCTTGACGACCCTGCAGAAACAGTGTCCTCTGTAAAGTACCTAAATAGATCTGGTTTGGTTGCCTAGGTCTCAGTTAAATGTGCAAAGACACTGGGTTAGGCGGTAAAAAAAGCTGCTTGCAGGGTTAAAACTGAAGCTTTTATAGTGTGCTGAGCATCTAAAGAATCAGCCTGTTAAAAGCAGTCTGAATATTTTTAGACAACAGTCAAGGCTTTTTGCAAAAGACGACCATTCGCTTAGCAGGGAGAGAGAGAGAGAAAGCCATCAGTTTAGGTTCAGCATCTCCTAAATTTTTCACCGCTTTTGACCAGAAGTCAGTTTAGAAGTCAGAGTACTGGGACCACGTGTATGAAAGATAATATGAGAGGTGAGAAGGAGAGATAGAGAGTGAGGACTGAGAAGAGGAAGAACATGCAGGAAACTGTCAGGACTGTTGCCTTTCACACCCAAATAATAAACACATAGACACAGTACACACATACAGTGAATATGATAACACTTAAAAGACAGATTTACCTTCCAAATACTGTGTGCTTCCTGTCGAGGTAGGTGCACGATCGAAATGTGATGAAGCTGGAGGGAGAATTTTTTTAAAAAGTTACACAAGTTTTGGAAATAGTAGCCAGCCTTATTTTACAAAATATGAGAAATACCCTTCAATAATACACACAGGCTAAAAAGGCTAAAGCATGGAGGTTTAAAAGACTGGAAATAGTGGAAACAAGGAACTGTGGAATATTAGCTGAATGATCAGAGAGCTCTTTTGTGACAAAATTTGCCCCAGTTGGCTTTTATAACTTGGGAAACAAATGGCAGATATTTAACACTAAACAGCAAAAAAGTAAAAAGAACTAATGGCTGTGTTAACACGAGTTTCTGTGTACGCTCAGCAGAGACAACGACACAGACGAAACACAACATAATTCCCTGCCGGCTGACTTTCAAGCTCTGGGCAACTGTTCTAAGTTTAGGAAAAATATGTCTTACAACTGAGATTTGTTGGTGTTTGGACCAGAGTTTGCCATGCTGAGAATCCCCCGGCCGGTATGGGATAGGTTGGGGCGAAACTCATCCTTGAAAGGTTTTCCCCAGAAGGATTCGCCTCCTGAGGATGGGGAAAGAATGACCGAGAGAAGGAAAACAACACAAAACATTACGTCACGATGGGAAACAACAGAAATAGTCAAGTCCTTAATAACATATTTGCTTCAGAGTCCTAATTGACGTGCAGTTTTAACACTTTCTTGCGCTCTGGTAACATGGCTGAAAATGTTTCTGCAGGTAAAGCTTCAATATTTGCTCAGGCTAAACCTTTTACACTGCAAACACTGGGTCATGTTAGCAGGAACTGTTGACGGATGCTGTACATCCTGCTGTCCAGCTTTCAAGGTCTTGGGATTAAGCATCCTGGCTCACTGGCTGTGTTTACTGGGCGCTATTCACATTTTGAAGACCAGCCTCTCTCCGCTGGAGCTTAATGTAACTGTGCATGTGTTTATTTCCTCTCCAATGTTGCTACTCTGTTGGTGAAAAGACCCCACACCCCTACGGGCAGAGCTATAAGTCTGAGGTAAAAAGTAAGCAAGTAAAGTAAGTTAAATATATTTATATAGCACTTTTCTCTCTCATATCCATCCACTCATTAACCACAGAAGGCTAAATAATTACCGATATTCTCTCTTCACGCTTTAGAGAGAGAAATAAACTCAGCTGTGTTTGTGTGGGTGGACCGTGACCTCCTCCCCACCAGGACAAAGTTGGTTTTGGTTATAGCATGGCTGCAAAGCATGCAGAATACATGGTGAGTGAATGATTTCGTAATACATTTTAGAAAGACTGAGTATGGTCATACAACGTTATATTTATGTTTTGGGGTTTTTCCTAATTTGCGCACTACTTTTTCGTATCTCTTTTTTTAATATACTCTAGTTCACTTCTTCTTGCTCAGGCTTGTACTGCTGTAACATGAGGAATTAATAAAGCCCTTGTATGCCTGACGAGTTTTTTCTTCGTTTAGAAAGTAAATCTAAATTAACCCGGGTCCAGTTTGGGGCGGCAGCCGTCTGAGCAAAGACATAATCTCTCCAGTGTGTTCTGCCCCAGGGTTTCCTAACCGGGGTTTTCCTCCCGCTCTGACTCGCCTGAAACACCTCTCATAGGAGGAGCCCCAGAGGCATCTTAATCAGATTCCCAAACCACCTCAACGCGTTGCTTTGATGTGGAGGAGTAGCAGCTCTGACTCCCTTCCACTCCTTCACTTAGGCCAACAAGTCGTTTCTGCCTGAGAGCCATGGTCTCAAACTTGGAGGTGCTCCTTCTCATCCCATGTGCTTCACACTCAGCTGCAAAGCGCCCCAGTGAGAGCTGGAGGTTGTTGTTTAATATAATCGAACAAACCTGTGAAAATTATTAACCGAGCTGGTGACAGAGGACAGTCCTGGCTAACTGGGATAGAGTCCGACTTACTGCTGCCAATGTGAGCCAGACTCTCCCTATGGTTGTACACAGGCCAGGCAGGGTGTAACAATGACCCCACACTCCCAGAGCACTCCCCACAGTGACCGAGTCCAAGTCCACAAAACACATATAGACCGGTTGGACAAACTCCTACGCTCCCTTAAATATCCTTGAGGGGAAAACAAACCGATCGACTGTCCCATGACCAGGATGAAAAGTGCACTTTGAGCTTCCTAACCAGATTGGTCATGTGTGTACAGTAAAGAAATGCTTGTCATTTATCCACAGACCCACACGGTTGTATAAATAAACTGTGGTTTCTCGCTGATCCACAGCTGACATGCCCTAAGGGTGGGAAAAAGGAGACTGCTAGCTGGTATAAACAGATGGAAAACGCAACGCAGGTTTCAAAAATAAAAACATCAACAAATGCTTAACAGAAGGAGACATGTCGAGCCTCGAGGACACGCGAGGGTTTTAGTGAGAAACAGTGGACGGAAAAACAACTTCGAAGTTTGTTAGGAAAAAGGAAACATGTCCAAGCCTTGTTTTCAGCTTTCAGCTCCACATAAGTGCATGTTATATTTTTATATTGTGAAAGTAACAAATCAAATTAGTTTGTATGAAAACAACTCGAGTTAGCGGCTCTGCCAGTACCACTTATTCAGATTCCTGCACCATGAGAGAGACAGGCAAGAGACCCGGTTGCCCTTGAACACGGAGGCGTGTTGAGAGCCTTCAGCTGTGAATCATTATTCAGACTGACTTCATCATTAAGAATCATCATAATGAGTATACAGGAATACGCACGGCAGGGGCTTATTGGCTCCCAACAGGGGAAAGGATCTGTCGCCCTGAGATGTGTTTCACTGTCCTGCGTGCTGCCAGCTGGTGTACGTGCATGTGTGTGTGTGTCTCCACATAGGCACAATATGTACCCGTGAGTGTGTTTGCGTTTGCAATGCATACAACCAACCAATCAATTCTTTAGAGGCTTCTGCAGCCATGACGTTCCCCCGGTGACATTTTTGTATAATTTATAAAGTCGCTGACATTTTACCTCGCTACGAATGGATCGTAAATGAAGGTGAGCGAGAGAGGAGGGCCAAGGGAGAAATTAATTCCCACCAGCGAGTTAACGATTAAATTAAAGTGAAAATCCCTCTGTCGGGAATTTCAAATATTCCTCAAATTAAATCAATGGTACAAACTTAAACTTTGCTCGACCTAAACAGGAAAGAAGGAAGAGACGTGAAGACAGCTTCAGCCTAATAAACATTCTTTTTTAGCATTTCTAAGTACCTGAGCGTGTGCATCGGCGAGTTCACGATTCAGTATTTAAAACTCAGCTCTGGCCAAAGCACCTGATCTTGCAGGGTTTTAGATAAATGAAGCTTTTCAAAACTTGGCAAAGCATTAACGCTACAGTGAGCAGTTAGCTGAATGTCATATACAGGAAGTGAAAAAGACAGATTTGCTCAAAACATTTCAGCAATTCCTGAAACTCCTGACAGGAAAGCACTCCAACATGACCTAATAACTTATTTTAACATCACTACCTCCCCATGCACACACAGTATTAATATTTTTTTTACCTTAAAATACACAATTAGGTTTTTTGTTTTTTTTTACCTCATGCTTGTATTTGAGATATTCAGAAAACTTCACATTAAACAACATGTGAAACTCATCACATCTGCTTTGGTTTCCACAAAAGGGCCAAAGCAAAACAACAGATTGAGAGTCGCACTCCAAACCTTCACTACAGTTCATTTTATTATACAAACAGCATGCTAGACTGCACCCTACAACGTGCTTTGGGACTATTAAAAGAACAGTTCACCCAAAATCTAATTTATGCCTTTTGGAGATATAGGCTGTAGAGTCGTCTGCCTTTTCTTGAACATAATGGAACAAGATGGCATTTGCTTGCAGGCAGTAAAAAAAGCTATATTTAAAAAAAATGTTTTACAGATCGTCTTTCCAGAAATCATGATCCGATTACTCAATGGAAACACACAAAAGTATTGTGAACAGTAACTATTTGTAGCACACCGAGCAACTGTATCACCCTGCAAATAAAAATGACGTATCTACCCATGATGAGAGTCTCAATTTAGGGACAGTGTAATGGGTTTTTCTCCTGAGGCTGGCGAGGCTTATTATTCGTTACGATGGGAGCAACAGGCTTGTATATGACACTATGCCAGAGGCCATCCCAAAAATATCCGAATATTAAAAATGATTAGAGGAATACTTTGCCCACTGTGGATCTGCCAAAATAAGTAACAATCACGTACTTGAAACCTACTGTCTGTCTTAATAGCCTTACAGAAACAAAAGAATCTCAACAGGGGAAAAGAAAGGTTGTAATGTTTTCCATTAAGCGTGTGGCTAGGTGGTTTTCAGCCCTTAAAAAAACAACTCTTTCCTAATGGTGTCCATCCTCAGCTGACCTTTATTGCTAACTTGTTGCCTGCTTCTTTTGGTTGGTGGATGACGACATCAGGAAGAAAACACTTCCTACATGAAACTGTAACAGCAAGTACTGTGGATTTTATGGCTTCAGCGTGTCATGATTTCTGCACAGAGAGACTGCTGCTGAACCTTTTAATTTTAAATGCTCTTTTTTAAAAATTTCAAAGCCTTTCAAAGGATTAAAGGCACACAGACCGGGCAGGAACAAGAGACAGAGGCAACGTTTGCTAGGGGTGGGGGAAAAAATCGATACTGTGTAGTATCGTGATATTTTGTTTGCTAATAATGTATCGATACAGGGACAGCAGAAATCGATATTTTGTTACAAAAAAGGTTTTTGTGCTCTGACTTCAGAGCATGTTGATCCCTTTTCTGAGCAAGAATCCTGACATTCCTTCACTGTCCAAATGTGTTTAACTTTTTTTTGGCAGCAATAAACATGACAGTTTACTTATTTTAATTTAAGACATGTTTTATTTTAATTACGTTTAAAACTTTTTTATTTAATGTAAAATTATATTTTGTTTTAATTTACTTTCAAATTCTTCAGTTGCTGAATGGGCTGCACAGTTTTCATAAATTGCATAGTTCAGAATAGCTATAATTGTCCCAGATGGTTGCATTCAGTTAAGTTGGACTAGACTGTAATACAAACCGTTCAGTTTGTCAACAATAAAACTGACTGAAATGAGAGAAAGACTGAGTGTGAGACTTTGATATTAGATCAAATGAATATTGATAAAGTTTACCTTTATGTACAGAATCTGAATATCGCAAAATATTTTTAAAAATTGCAATAATATCGTATCGTGCGTTAAGTATTGTGATAATATCGTATCGTGGGATGTATGGTGATTCCCACCTCTAACGTTTGCCCTCTTCCTCATTAGGGGGATGATATCTTTAGCAGACAATAGCAAAATCCTGAGAAAGGGAAGTGAGTCAGTAGCAGTTTGGCCTTACATACTCGTACAGCTGTGAGAAAACGAAAATATTTCACATGAATCTACGCATACCATTTTAGTCCATTATATTTAAGAAAAGGCACCTCTAGAGCCAATATCTCCAAAACTGACCCACTGATAATAAATCTATCTATAAAGATAAACAGCTCTACAAGCCAGTGGGAAAACACACCAGTTTGATTCTGGATGAACGGCCTCTTTAAGCACTGCAGAGAATCCCTTCTTTAAGTCCGGTTGAAGGTCTGCTAAGGAGTTGTGTGCACACACTGTTCAGTCCAGGTGACGAGGAACATTTTGCCCACAGGCCAGAAATTCTGCACCTCTATAAATCTGTCATGCTGGATGCGTTTTGCATAGTGTTCAGAGACGCCCACAGACACAAAGCTCACTTTGTGCTGCAAACTCTCACATCGGCTCCGACGACACGAAGGCAGGAAATTAACTACATGTGGCCTAGCAGTCAATTAGACTTTTGCTTTTAAAGTGGTTGTAAAAGCAGGAAAATTACAGCATATACTAGATGATTGGTGTTTCACCACAGCCCCATTCAGCACTCTACCCTCAGCCACCTCTATCCACATCATCTCTGTTGCTTTGTATGCATGTACTCCCGTATTTAGTAACACTCTTGACTTGCAGTATTTGCGCAAAGCTTCCAAAAAGGGACTATTAATGATTCAACCACTCAAATGAATTCAAAATGTAGTTTAAGCGCAGTGCTAATCTTACCTGTGCCTGTGCCAGTCGGGTCTCCTCCTTGAATCTGGAAAAAAGAAAAAAAAAAAATGACCTTTGGGTGACCTCAGCTTCCTCTGCTGCACACTGAAAAACTAAATGCGGGTTTTGTTCTGCAATACAGGAACAAATGATACATCATTTTTAAGTGTTTTTCTTCCCCAAACGTGACTGTAAATTGATTATCTTTTGGATGGGAGGCTTCTGGATGTTTCATCAGTTTTTAAACATGCGATAAACGACACAATTGACAAAAATAAAGTTTCCCTTCTTGCCAAACACCCAACCTGGGGTCACGTTTCCCTGTTAGAAGCCTGACTCAAAGCTTTCCAGGATACTGGCCCCTATTGTTCATTGTAAACTTGCCCGGTGTTCCTATGAGTGCTTCTACAGTTCTCTGCATTTCTTTAGTGTTCTTGTTTAAAGAGCTTTCTGAACTTTTGACCACCAGCATCACCGTGGAGCACAGTTTTGCTGAGTGGGCCTCCTGTGCTTCCATGCAGAAAACACTTCTAACGTCTTGATGCATGCTCAACCATCCAGGTAAAGAAATCCCCAAAAAGTGGATTCTGTTCATCTGGACATTCTCAGTGGGAGAAACGTTTCATCATCATCCAGGTGACGTTGTCGGTCTCAGGTGACTGCAGGTTTCTCCAGCCTTATAAACCTTATGACTAAAACTAGCACTACTGAAAGAACAATGGGCCGCGAGGTCAGTTCCTTGATCATTAATATGTAAATTGTCATGACCATTAATGAACAACCACCGATCAATGGTGATCAGATGAACAGAATCAACTGTTTTGGACTTTCTTCTAACAGCACAGGCAGCTGATTATTCTGCATTTTGCACTGTTGCCTTTGAAGCCATGTTCTAAAAAGGAGGCAGGGGCAGAGAACAAAAGCTCAGTGACAGAGAAGAAAAGAACGGCTGCAGGGAAAGGGAGACGACGAAGAGCAGAAGCATGTTTGCTCAAACATAATTTGTGGAAACAGGATATTGTTTTAGGTACGGTTTATGCTATGCACGCCCCAGTGTGCCAGCCGTGCAGTTATGCTTTTTCTGCCACCCTTGTTAACCTGCTTCCCCCTCTCTCATTCCTCCTTACTGCTGATTGGCTGTCTTTTGTTGCTGCTGTTTTAACTGTCTTATTTTTCACTAGAATCTTTTCTACTGTTCGTTGAATAGTGCAACACAAAGAGTTTTTTTAATGCAAAAGAGCTCTCGTGGCATGAAACAAACACTGCACCGTCTCGAGTGTACTGGTCTCCCATGTTAGAGCTTTAAAAAGGTGCAAAAGACGACAAAAAGCAATGCTTGTAATGCTTCCCCATTAATACAGTAAATAAGTATACATATTATTAAATTAATATTAAACCTGAATTATTAGACGGCTGCATCATGTTGATGTTCAACACGTCTGTGCCTCTCATGTTTCAAATTAAAACCATCTCTGGATGTTCAGCGATTCACAGGTCCTGCTTTATAGTGACAGTGCTTTTACTGCCACTGCCACAGATTTTAAAGTGTTTGTTGCTATGAAATGATTCTCTGTGAGGCCTCCTCTCCTTTTGGGCTGCGGAGGGTAAGCTGAAGGCGCTAGTGGCAGTGTAATTACGTATAAACAATTCACAGCTTGCCAGTGTGAATGAACGCCACAGGACAGAATGAAAAAGGTAAGGGTCCTCTTGGGACCAGATGTCCACTCAGAGCCACTTTAATTATGGAAGCAGCAGCTCTGAAATACACAGACGACGGCTGATCAGACTCGCCGCCTCATATTCTCGTCTGTGTTTAAAGCTTAAGCTGAAAAGACGCAAATAAAGTCTATCATGATTACAACAAAAACCAATGTAATAAAACACAGATTCTAATTATTCAGGGGTGGAGGATGAACCCAGATATATTCAGGTCATCCTGACTTCTTCATAATGTGAACTCTAATCACTGTTTAAGCCAATATAAATCCTCCACATTTCAGTTAAAATGCAGCAGGCCGAGCATAGACCATAATTTCCAAATCCATCAGTTCCATCAGCTGTCTGTTTAAGAGCCAATTTGAAGCTTTTAATGAGTAATTAGAGCATCAGCGCCTGACCACTGCACATGTTCTGCAAACTCTTGACCTCTAATACAGTGAAGTTGCATTTATTTAAAAATCTGTGAAAGGAACTTGTGAATCACAGAGAAAGGTCTCAAAGCTCGATCCAGACACGTATTAATTGGTGGCTTTAGTGGAGGAAGGTAAAAGCAGGAAGGTGTTTTAAGCAGGTATTATTTCCTTACCATGAAATTCCGGATGGACCTGTGGAAGATCGTTCCATCGTAGTAGCCCTTTTTGCACAGACGGATGAAATTCTCGCCCGCTTTGGGAACCTTGAGGAAAAATAACGCAGGTGCTTAGCTTTGTGATTTTCTTCTTCACTACAAGATCAATACTTTTCATTTTATCACCACTCATTTGATAAGTGCCAGCACGAACAGTCAAAAAGTGCCCAGTGTGTCAAACTAGTGTCATATACCAATATATATGTTTTCTTTCCCACACATATACATAATTGCATAACCTGTTAGCATTTTTCAAGTTCATGATAGTACTTTTGGACAATGACACAATGTTTGTTCTGAAGTTCAGCTTTATTTCGACGTGTTTAACAAAAATATTGCTTTTCCTGTTCAGGAACTACAGCCGTTTTTATGCATGGTAAAAAAATAAAAGTACTTATGGAGCTAAGTGTACTTTCACTCCATCATCCATGTGAATATTTGACTTCTCTTATTGGAGCTTTAGAAAACACTGAACTGGCTGTATTTCAGCTTTCATGCAGCAGTTACTGTCAGCGTGAAGTTTTACATTCACATAAACAAACTGAGTGGCACATTTTCAGCTCTGCCTGACCTGCTACAAAATGTTTGTTGTACCCATAAGTCTGTCATGAAGTAGGGCTCGTAGCTAGAAAGCAGGCTTAGTTCACATCTACAACAGAGCGATTTAAATGTTGAAAAATAAAATGGTTCATTGAAGGTGCTTCCTGTGTTATGAAACTTTTTACCCGTCTTGTAAATCATTACAAAACACCAAGCGTCAGGCGCTAATTTTGACTGACTGGTAGTCTGTGAAACGAGGCGGCGACACAGCCCCGAGCAGAAGGCGTGGCTTTGACTATGACGCCGGTCAGGTCTACCGTTATTAATGTCAACAGCCTGGAGGAACACCTCTCTGAGTGTTCGTGCGAGAGAAACACACACCCCCGGCCCGGCAACAACAGTTGGTGGTTTCCCCAGATTTATAAAATACTCTGTTTAAACCTCTTTATTTTAACAGCTCTCTGCTGGTCTTATTTCCACATACATCTTGATTTTGCTGGGGGTGATCAACTCTCTGGCTCCTTTTCCCTCTAACATAAATCCCAGATTTTCTAAGCACTCTGGTACAAAGAGGCTTATTGTTTTAAACCACTAAGCACACACACACACACACACACACACACACACACACACACACACACACACACACACACACAAAGTAATTTATTTCTATATTTTTGGATATAAAACTGATTTTTGGAATTGAAAAGAACGTCTTAAAATAGTTGTCTAAGGACAAGCTGTCTGGTTCAACAGATTACTACCACCTCTATGAATAAATACATAACAAATCAATATAAAAGCCTCCTTCTTCCCCCAGTGCTTCAACTTTGATTATTAACCAGTCTCCTGCGTCAGAGACACGTCTGCAAGTCCTCTCCCTCTCGCTGTTGCTGCTCTGTAATAATGGTTAATTTAGCGTGCATGCTTTTGCGTTACTTTGCGAGTCTCTAAAATGCAATTCAACTTAAAAACATGCCTAGGTGCCTAAAATTGTCAACAATCAGTTGGTGTCAGCATGGAAACATTTGGTGACGCAGACAAGAAGGAAAAGTAGAAAATGTCCTGATTCACACGTGTTTACAGACTCGCTCACGCTGCCATGCAATCAGGCAGTAATGTGAAAGAGTGGAGGAGCATAAATCCATTAAAATTACTCAATTCATTTACATTTTAGCTGCAGACGTTTACTTGTCTGCAGCTGAGATTTTATAGGTCCCACACAATCCACTTCACAAGAATAAATAGTCATCATTGTTTGTGCGTCTTGTTTAACTTTAAACCCACACTCAAAGACAAAAATATCTGACTTTACATTTTCAAAGGTGTTTTTGAATATAATAAAGCTTTGATATCATGGGCGACTGAAGCGCAGGCTCCGTCGGACAATTACAAAAATCCACCCCCTTGCGGACAGCGAGGGCTGGGCAGGCTGAGTGAGCAAACCTTACATGGAGGTGGGATCTGGGTCTGTGTGACTGAATGTGACAGTAAAGCAGCTCTTATTAATTCATAAACAGCAGGCTACGAATAGAGCTGCGATCTTGTGAGGAAACCACTGGGGAGGAAGGCGGGGTGGAGGAGGATGTGGGGCACAGAAGGCAGGTTTGTCTAACTGCTGCAACTTTCCCTTCATTATTCTGATTCGACAGCTCAGAAGCCAATGAAAACCAGACGCACGAGGCGCTCGGTTACCAGGGAAGAAATATGTTCCTGGAGTTCACGCTGGCTCTCAGGAGCCCCCCCACGTCTAAGCTTAGAAGGGTGAACACTTTGCCAAGACATAAGTTTGGCAAAGTGTGAGGTGGGGACACTGTCTATTTTCACAGTTTTAGGTGAGTCATCCTAAAAGCTATTTATTTAAACACATGCACCAGGTAAAACTTAATTTGAAAACCTTACAGCGGAGAATGAAATCACCCTGTCACCTGAATCAGAGCCTCACAGGCTACACTTGTAAAACTATTCGTTTTGGCAGTTAGGATTGCTAATATCCAAGTGAAGCCATCTGCTCCTTTCACGTTCCACATTGTTTTCATGTAGCCTAATGCAGTAGTTTGGTTCATTGTCTCAATGAACATCTGTTTAAGGCCAGCCTCCATTTAAGCCGGTGGTTTTTAAAATGTTATGACAAGAAGCTGAAAGCTTAAACTTTGATGGTTAGTCTCTTAATAACTGTCAAAAATGTTTTAGCTTCTGATGCGGGGTACTTTGGAACATGTTCGACAAAAACTGCAAACCTGACGTGTGTGCATACGCTACACACCTTATTATATGAAACTTTTCTGACAGCTAAGAAGTGAAAACATGTCCAGTCCCACCTTCTTACACCCACATCTCACTCACCCATTTGTTCTTGTGCTTACGGCACTCCTGCATTTGCTTCATTTCTCCCACCTGAGAGCTACGTCCAGCTTTTATACTGAGATAAAAACAACTCACAAAATCTCAGTGCCTGCAGAGACCTAGCTGGCACCGCAAAAACAAAAAGTTATATATTTTTATTTTCCCACAGTCCTTCCTGTGCTAACTGCTAAGAACTGAAACCCCCGACTTACCCTACAAATTTTAATGAGCTTTTATTTTCTAGTTCTGTCCTGCAATGATCATAAGAAAACATCAATGACGACTGTTACTATACTAACAGTAAAACCTGCTGAATTGCACACTTTCTCCTCAGTTTCTTGTCTTTTCAAAATAAAAGTACGACGCTAAACGGCTGAAATCTATTCATTGTATAACACAGATTATTATAATTATTGCCACCTTATCGATTAGCAATTACCATCCAAATTATTCCTACTGTTTTTGCGTAAATACGAGCGTTCTTACCTTATCACAGTGCAACTCAAGATTCAGGTCTCCCTTGTTTGTATGCAGGCGTACGTATCCCTTTTTCTTCACATACTGGTAACGCACAGTGTCGTCTGCAATAGCGTCTGTAAAATACGTTTAAATATAAATTTAGTTGACGTGCATATGATGGAAATATTTCACATTTATAGCTGGCACGTCAAGCGGGAACAGTTATTCTGAAAAACAATCTTAAGAGTTCATTGATTGTTTTGTGAGTCTCAGCTTGATGTTGGCACAGGTGAGATCTCTGACCTTTAAAGGGCCTGCATGCGTCTGCAGGGAAAGCTGCTATGTAGATTTGTGCCTGAGTGTTTTTCTCCTGTTGACAATCTCCAGATCAAAAAGCCGTTTTTAAACATCAGCGTTTAGCTTTTCACTAGAAACACTGGTTTAAAAAAATAAATACAAATCCCTTCTTGTATTTCGCTAAATAAAGAGCTCTGTATAAATATATTTCAAGCCATTTCATCCCTTCTCAGAAACTTGAACTAGGTCACTAAATCCAAACATTGTCCTCCTTTTCTGAAGTGTGCTGAACCTACTATACAGTTGCATAACAGCAAATCTCTTTCATGAAGCAGCTCAGCGGCTGACAGGAGAAGAAAACAACAGTCGAAATAAGCAGCTCCCACTTGCAGCTGCATTTAAACCGTGTGAGCGTGAAGCTGCACTTTCCTTTTTAAAATAAATAAATAAATAAATAAAAAGAGCACACATGGGCAGCCAGTCGTCCCTGAATGAATGCAGGTTGAAGATGAGCCAAACATTTGTTTTTACGGGGACTCTGTGGAGGCTTTGTGTGTGTGATGTGTTCACTTGCCTGCTTCGTGTGTTGTGGCAGGAGTCATAGCCGTGGATGTGAACGAGGCAGAAACTCTTCCTGTGGAGTAATGAGCCTGAGGGGGAAAAAAGAACAAGATAAAAGTTTAAAAAGTCATGCCGATCTGTCATATGTCATTAGAGCTCAAAAAGATGCTGAATATAAATATGATTAAGACAAGAGGTTTACTTAATGCTAAATTCTGGGGGTGTTGTTAGCGTCTTTATCGTGTGGCACGTGTTACGCCCCTCTGCAGCCCCTAATCTCTTTGCAGTGGCAGTGCAAGAGTGTTCAGCTGTTGCTAATTGACCACATCTAGTCAGGTGTGGATAAAGGCATACCCGAGGCAGACTTTCATGTAGCCACACTAGTCTTCGTCTTAGTGGTACCAGCTATTTTAGCTAACTTGCTACATAGTTGAAAATAAAACCTCTTCTAGTTGAAATTCTGGTGTTACTCTCCATATTTATGTTGCAGCTTTTGAGCTGTTTCGCATCATAACCGGGGGCTCGTCCGGGATATGAAACCGGGGGCTTGTCCGGGATATGAAACCGGGACGTCTCACACCCCAAGCAAGAATCATACTCCTAGACTATGGTTCTGTTGAGCCGGGTCGTAACAGCATTAAATAACTTTTCTAGTGTTATTGACCACTGGACACACTCATAAGTCATTCTTACACATAAACTTTGCACAACTCTTGATTAAAGTCATGATATTCAAAACACGTAGCACACACCAGGAAATAGTCTACTTTTCTTTGTTTTTAAGTCACCTGAGCAGAGCTAGCAGGAGGCAGGACACATGAGGCTGCTGCTTGTCACCTGTACTATGCAGTATTTGCACTATTCTCATATAAACATAAACTGGCATAATCTGACAGGACTGAAGCTGGCAGGTTCAAGGCTGTTTAATGCCACCTGTTGAGAATTATATAGAACATCAGAGGTGCAACAAATGTGCAAGAACAGCCTTTTAGCAGTCACATCAATGGTGGCAGAATAATCAGCGGTTCAGTATTTTCCCCCAGGACACTTGGATATGCAGGCTGGAGGAGCTGGGGAATGAACCACTGACCTACTGATTCAGGATGACCTGCTTTAAGTCCCAAGGGAGGGGGACAGGTATGAAAAAAAGCCAGTATGTGGATCTCAAGCTTCTGTGCTGCTTTAGTGTCTTTGTATTATTCTAGATGCAGGGAAAATATGTAAAATTTTACAATGTAATTATTACATACTTAAAAAAAACTCATCACTTTCTCTCATTATTGTACATTTTTCTCTACTGTGAAATAATCCACTGGAGCTCAGAGGCAGCCAGGGCAGATATTTCCTCATTAAAAAGGCCTGAAGGTTCATCCACCAGTTGAGGAAGCGTCTTCTCCACTCGTCATATCTTTCCAGCCTCATACTCGAATGGCCCCCTCGTTTGCTCTAAAGGGCGTGTGAGCTTTTCCAGGCTCCGCATGATTAAGAGCCGAGAACAGAAAGATTTCTATCACGGTATAATTACGGAGCACCAGAGAAGTTATCTGAGCTTAAATTATAGTAGAAAGCGATTGTTGGATTGTAATATACACCTAACAATGCCAGAAACATGTGATAAGGCAGCTAGAGTTATTCAAGTGAAAGAATAACAACTCTGAAGATTAAAGCAGAGAAGTGAAAATGGATTTCAAAAGCTAAAAGTCTGTTCTTCAGTCCCCGCTTAGCATTCTTCTGCTCCAGTTCTTGTGAAGGCGCATGAAAGTGCAGACTTCACCTTGCACGCTCTGTCTGACCTATATTCCCTCTTCTCTCAGATGCTGTCAAAGCGTCACTATGAACTCGACACAGAGAGCGACCAAGGATGAGCTGTGCTGTAAAAATGAGGCACGGCGCAGCATCAAAGGAGAGCTGATAAGAAAGAAGGTGTAGCTGCGGCTCAAATTGAATCAGCCGTCATCCTTCCAGTAATTCAAGGGCACAGTCACGGCGGTAACGTCACCGCCAGTGACCTCCTTTGTTACACATCGGTCTGTGTGTGCAAGTGTTCCCCAGAGGTATGATGACTGAGAGCAGGCCTGGAGGAAGGTTACATTATGTATATGTTGAGTTTTCAAATGGATATAAACATGCTCCACATTTTACTCTCTCTGGTTCTGACACTGATGTTATTTTTTATCAACAATATTTTACATGCAAAATATTATCCATCAATCTTCCTTAGATTACGGTAAATATATTTTATTCTTTGTTGTTTCTGTTCCTGGATACAGCTGGGCTTTATCTGGTGTTTGTTTTTGTTTTCTCATCCACAATACTGTGAATATATTTTCTAATATTTAGCTCCCCCCTGTGGACAAAGTCAAACTAGCACATCTTCACCTGGTTTAGAAGGCTCTCTTAAACCTGCTGCAGTGACGTGACTAAATAACTGAAAAATCTCCTAAATTATGTTAAATTAGTTCTCAGCAATGACATTCGATTAACTGTCAGCTTCATTACTAGTTTTGAGCTTGTCCAAAAGTAAAGAACTATGAAATAAAATAATGTAACAGTTTAGTGAAACAAGTTGAATAAGGGTTCAGGTCACATCCTGTCGGCTTCATTTCAAATCCAGTGTGGTGCCGTGTCGGCAAAACGGAGGAAAAGTGCATCCTTGTCTAAATACTTCTGCACGTGGCTCAGTTTCCATCACCTGGTCTAAATGTTGGGACTTTTCCTTCAGCAGCTTAGAAGCTTGGACACCCGAGCCTGGACAGTTTTTAAATTATTACTTATATTCTTAATAACCATTCATGAGTCTTTGTGATTCGCCATCATATTGGCCAAAGATCCCTATAAGACTAATTCATTGCTCATAGCAAATAAGATGGTGTTTACTAATCAAGAAACCAAACGCAGCAAGATGAGAAGCTCAAAGGTTTAAAAACAGCAGTGAGTTTTTCCAAAGGTGGGAGAAACCAGAGTTTCTGAGAAAACCTATGTAAGCAAAGAGAGAACATCCAACAACCCAAGACCCCCTTTCTATGAGACTGCTGTCCAAATATATTATCTAATCTTATTAACTAAAGTCACTTCTAGCAACTTGGTTTTTCAGGCATTTGACTCTACATCACCTTAAGTTAGCGATTAAACTCTGCTGTGGACACAGACAGCTGCAGATAACAGCAGCAGATGAGATGTCTAAGTCCACCCAAAAGGTGAAGGCGTGGAATTAGAGACTGACCAATATATTAACTGGTATTAAATATTGCAGATAAATTAGTGTGTCGGCATTTATAAAAGAGATGGCAGTAACACCCTTCACCCATCTTGAAGGGTTGATGCTTTTGTCCATCAGGGGGAACTCCGTTTCCAGGAGGAGTCAAGCAGAACATAAACAAGTAAATAAATAACTACACATGCGTCATGTGAAAGAAAACATATCAGATTTTTAAATCACTAAATATTGGCATCGGTTTTAAAAATCCCATAGTGGTCAGGCTCTAGTCTGCACTATAAATGGAGAACGGGTGGAATCTGACTCCACCTTCAGGTTTCTGGGCACCCACATGTCCACTGATCTCACCAGGACCCACAACACCATCGCCCTGGTAAAGAAGGCCCAGCAGCAGCTGCACTTCCTCGTGTCCTGAGGAAGAAGAACCTGGACCAGAAGCTGCTGCTGGCCTTCTACTGCTCCTCAGTGGAGAGCGTGTGCTCTTCCTAACTGGGTGTTTGGTACGCAGGGGTCACGACTGAGAACAGGAAGGCTGACAGAGAGTAATTAACACCGCCCCCAAAATCCCTGGCTGCCCTCTGCTGCCCCGAGACCATCGTCAGATCCTCCTGTCTCAGGAAAACTAGAGCCAACATAGGTGACACCTTGTACCCACCACCTCACCAATCTGAGCCATGGTCTGAATAACCCTCATCACTCAGGCCACTCACACACAAACTCTATACTCAGACCAAGTCCTTTGCACTGCTTCCAAACACTTTGTCCTCCAGTGTTTGCCTTTCTCTAGTTTGTATTTTCTCCTGTCTGTTATTTATTCTGTTGTCTTATTATTTATATTTAACTCCTGCACAGTTGTTGTGGAGCACCCATCATTTCGTTGTACATGTAGAATGACAATAAAGGGCTCTTCTATTCTATTCTATGGTCACAAAGGCATTGCTGCGCATGGAGCCTTGCAATGATGAAACCAGGAGCTATAAAGTGGCTTTAAGGATCATAGTGAGGATGGTTTTCTTACAGCATTTAATTTGTCCGTCTTCTTGGCCTGCGGCTCCTTCATGGTGGAAGCCAGAAGTTCATCCCCTTTGTATTCTTTATAAAGCTCCGCTAAAGTCTCCCTCGTCTCCAGATTGGTGCTCTTCAGATGGTATGCTGGGTCCTGCTTAGCCTTTTCCTCATCTGAAACATGCCAGAAAGAGCAAGAGAAAATGGATGATTTTACCATAGCACATTTATATAACGCGAGAATTACCCATCACCAGAAAAATACTGATAGCTCACCTGGGTCCAACACTTTCAGGTCGTTCTTGACATGGAAAAAGTTGGAGACGTTGAACTTATCCAGGTTTGTGGGGTCCTAAGAAGAGAAAACAACGTCTCTGTTCCTCAAATAAAAGTACTCTTTCATTGTGTAGGTGGATAAAAATCGTGAAACAACATCTCACCTGAAGAGTTATAATATCTTTTCTTGTGAAGGGTTCATCTGTGAGCAGATCTTTAAAACTTTTGGTCTTAATGTTTAACTGCTCAACTGCCTGCATGAAAACAGAAATATTAGAAAGAAAAGCCTCTGTTGGTCATAAGGAAAACAAACGTGGGCAGCAGGTAAAATTAAATTATATGTGTTTCCTTTAAGTTTAACACAAGCTTAGTATCACTACAACTGAATGAACAACACTTTGTGGAATTCATGTGTAAAAATAAACAGAACAACACTGTTTTTTGTTTGGAGAGAGATTTTTTGCACACAGCTAATTCTGTGTGATGTAAGGCAGCATCTTGTGAGACCATGTGGGCTGAGCATCTGCACTGTATCACACCAAGACCAAAATCAATATCATCTCTTTCTCCATGTGCGTAATTTTAGACATCGATTTCTGTCTGAAAAGCATCATCGTGAGGATCAATGCAGCAAGAGCACGAGTTCACTGACCTCATAAGAAAACACATTCCCGGTGACCTTGTTGGCAACAATGTGAGAATTATTTGTGAAGACGTTGTACAGAACAGGGCAGTGATACTTTCCTGGAACAAAATGAAGCAAAGAAAAAAAAGTGAGAGAGCAGCAGGCTGAGCAGCAGAGTCCAATCTGCTGCCAGGGGCTGAATCCACTCAAGAAGTCAACGAGTACCTCATGCAACCCTCTGCTGAATTATATCCCATCTTCTCCCCTTACTTGCTTTTTTGGGTTTTTATTCCTCCAACCCCTTTTAAGTCAAGCTTTCTTTTTTAAGGTTCCCCTCACACAAAGCAAAGCAGTAAGAAAAGTGTGGATTTAAAAGAAAACTAAAGCCTGCATGATTTCAGTGACTATGACCTGGCAAACTAGGCTAATGACAGTATTAAATTTCTTCTACATGCATTTTGTTGTGCCTGAGGTGCATCAAAGCGTAAGCATATTTACCATCATTGTTCTTGGCTAAGTTAAGTTTGATGAGGGACTTTGCTTCCAGTTTCTGTGGAGGAAAAGAACAAATTTGCGCTACAAGTACAACCACAAATGGATCATCTTACAGAGATCAGTTTCCAGCTGTGACATGGGGGAAATTGCAGAGATGTGCTTCATGATGCATGCTCAATCATCCAGGTAAGTAAATCCCCCAAAGTTGATTCTGTTCATCAGGACGTAGCGTTTTCAGTGGGAGAAACGTATCGTCAGTCATCCAAGTGACTTCTTCTATGTGAAAAGGGAAAGACTCTGAATCGAGGAGGGGGCCTAAGGGTACATCTTTTGCCATCTTACAATGCTGTGATTGTAGCCATTCCCCAACTCTCTGTGAACGGTACTCGTGGCCATTGATCAGTGGGCTTTGTTCAGTGGTTGTTGATCAATGGCCATGAGAATTTGCATATTAATGATCAAGGAATTGACCTCCCAGCCCATTGTTCCTTCAGTGGGCTGGTTTCAGTCATTATGCAAATGTCCTGTTTATAAGATTTGGGGAAACCTGCAGTCAGCTGAGACTGAAGAAGTCACCTGGATGAGTGACGAAACGTTTCTCCCACAAAACGCTGCGTCCTGATGAACAGAATCAACTTTTGGAGAATTACTTTCCTGGATGATTGAGCATGCATCAAGATGTGCTGTATATATTCATCACTGATAAGTATACTTATTAACTTTAAACAAAATGTCTGGCATTAACACTGTATTTGTGAGCAGCACTTTCTCTTACTTATAATAAAAGCTTGAATATGAAAGAGGAGCTGAACTGCTTATAAAGATAATAATAACATGTTATACACAGCCTTACCCTAAATATTATTCTTATCATTGTAAGACAGTGACCGCTAGCAGTAAATAACATGTTTGCCATGCAGGGTCAAGGTAAAAACTTGATATTCTTCTGAATTTAAAATTTATAAACAGCTTAAGCTAACCCGACCCTAAGCTATTGAATTCCACCTCCAGCTTTTATAATTGGCTTGCTCGGCTAATATTTAAGGTCATGTTTTTATAGAAAATTGTGTTTATTTCTTTTTGCGTTGGATGATTAAAACCACAATTTCTGTAAATGAGAGCAGCTTATGGAGCAGTTAGATCATGAAGGAGTCGTTGTCTCCTCACCTCTCCAGAGATCGGGTTTGTACCATACTTCTTAATCCACGGAACAATGCTCCTAAAAACAGGAAGCACACAGTAAATCATTTTTTAGCTTATGCTAAAAGCAAGAAAGGAGATGCAAAAATATGTAAGAGATACATCATGTTGTGCATAATTATTTATGCCAAGTGAGATGTCAAGTCACACACCAGATAAATCATAATAAAAAGAAAAATCACCTTTATAAGCCAAAACTGAAACAAAACTGATATTTGTTTGGTTTTATTTAACAGAATTAAGGCAAGTGTGACATATCCAAGCTTCCTTTGTGTTAGCTGGCTTGATAAAACCCAGAAACAGAGTTGGAAGCAAATCAGGACCAAGCATAAAAACATATTTTTACTGCAACAACTTAATGACTGAAACACAAAGTTTGCGCTTCTGCAACTTTTCTGTACAGCTTCATCAAGTGGCAGAAATAAGATACAGCCAATGAAACTGCATATTTAATATCTATTCCTATCTATCACTACATTTGTGCCACTTCTGGATGATTTTAAACCAAACCTCTGAACATACAGGAGGAGGTTATGTGTTCAGCATATGTTCTAATCCAGCCGGGTTTAAATACACTGAAAACTGTCCATTAATGTTGCCTCACAGTACACACTCAGAGCTTCTTCCAATATCTTCTTCCAAGATCTGCCTGGCTACTGAGGGTGTTATGTGAACACTTAAAGGCATCAGACATCATTTACTCACAGCAGGTCGAAGACGACTCCCTCCTCAGTGCAGACAGGATACTCAAATGGCTGAAGGGACAAGCTGAAATATGTCACAGCACAAGTGTCAAACTCACTTCAGCTCATCAATTAACCAAAGTTCGTCTGTATAGCATCTTTCAGGCAGATCAGTACAGCTCAAAATTATTCACAGATGACAACAAACCAATAAAAAGACATAACAAGAGTTAACAAAGCAAAGCAAATAACATACGGAAAAACATTCCTAGCATAAGGAATTCAAATTAAATTAGGAAAAATTCAATTAACTTAAAATTTTTTAAAAAGTAAGGTTAGATAAAATATGCTGAAAAGTACAATATCCACCAATATAAAAGCACCAATCAGTGAATAAAAATAAAATGATGTAATGATAAATAAAAATCCAAACAGTACAATGGGGAAAAAATTACTAATCAAATAAGGTAAAAAAAATAAGTGACTCGTGCAAATGTTGAGATGGAGAAGCGAGTTTGAGTTTAAACATTTCCAGGTGCAACTTGGGGAACAAGAGCTAAAAACTGCCCAACCAGATGTTTGTCAGGGGAACTGGTCATACTCTGTCAGCATGAACTGATGGGAACAAAGCTATGACGTACTTTAAAAACAAACAAACAAGAAAAAGCAGTTTCTGAACATAGCAGGATTTGATTCTATACATGGGGTTTAAAATTAGTTCAATTTTCCTTCCCTTCCTAATAAGTCACCTGGCAGTACTAAGAGAACAATTTGTTCCCAAGTGGACCAAACAACTGCATAATAAAACATCCTTCTTTTAATATTATAAGATGCTCTTTATAATTTGCAGAAATCTAGAAATGGTTCTAACTTTCTGGACACTGCAATTTTTCTGACATCACCTCACCAGGTGAGGCAGAGAAAAATTTGAGATGTCAGTGACTTCACTGCAGTTTTCACACTTCACAAAGCCATTCAGGCGCCAGGCTGGACCCCCAAACAGTACGACAAATACTCAGTCGTTTACAGCTATTGAACAAAAACGTGTGGATGCAGATTTACTAACAAAGACATTACCTAACTGTCTTCTAAAGGTGTAGGTGTAGCAATTTTCTAGGCTTTTTCTAAAGTGCTTCTTCTTCTTTGTCATCATCATGTTCTTCTTTCGGCTGCTCCCTTTAGGGGTCTCCACAATGATCATCTGACTCCATCTTACCCTCTCTCTATCATCCTGCTCTGTCACACATGCATGCCCTTCTTCACTACATCCAGAAAACATCTATAGGGTCTTCCTCTTTTCCTTCTCCCTGACAGCTCTTTCTTTAAAATCATCTCCATCTCAGCCTTGCCTCTCTACCTTTGTCTCAAAATCACTTAACCTGATGTGTTCATTTCTAATCCTGTCAAATCCTGCTCACCCCCAGTTAAAACAGTCTAGCATCTTCAGCTTTGCCTCCTCTCTTTTTGTCAGTGCCACCATCTCCAAATTACACATCACAGCAGGCTTCACTACCATCCTTCTCTTTTCCTCTATCACTTTACTCTTTTGTCGCTTTCTAAGGTGCCTCTTCTCATAATAAACGAGTCTCCTGTTACCTGCAGTGGTCGAAGGGAAGCCGTCTGAAGTTTGCTTGTGGGATTTCTGGAAAGTAAAGATCAGTTTCATTTTTAAGGACTAAAAAACACTGACAAACCCCCGATCAAGTACAGCAGCCCTCAGCACTTTTTACCTTCAGAGGCTCTGGTTCATTTACAGTACTTTAGCCATACTTACCAATTATAACATTACTTATAACGATTAACTATAGATATTGTAATCCGTGCAATTAAATATGACTCAATTATATATATATATATATATATATATATATATATATATATATATATATATATATTTTTTTTTTTTTTTAATTCAGAAACATGATTTCAAGTAGCTAAACAAACTAAAGCCCCAAAAACAGCAGACAGCATAAAATTGAATTTCCTTAAAGGCGAAACCCTTCTGAACACGCCTGTTTTAAAGCTTAGTGGGCTAGTCTGAAAGCACGCTGCAAAAACTTGCATAAACTTATATCAAAGACAAAAATAAATAAATAACATGAACAGTGTCTCCACAGACGCTGGTTTTAACCACTTAGTCTGAAAATCAGCTCACCTGCTCGTTTTCCTCCATAAAAGTTCGTGTACTCTGTACATGTGATGTACCTGAAGGGTTAAACAAAACACAGGTGAGACAACAAAGGCAACGATACAACTTTAATTATAACACTTTAAACTGTTAGTAACGCAACACTCAATATGCTAATGTGGGTTAGCTTGCTACTAGCTTCTTAAGTGCTAACGGTGGCCAAACAAGCCCGTTTCAGAGCTGTTTGATGCTCACGCTTACATTTTGTCTTTCTGGTGCTGTCGCTTCCCCATTTTGACTGGTTTTGCAGGTCTGAAGAAATATCCTCAGTCACAAAATAAAATATTAAGACAATAACACGCAATAACCACTGTGTGCCTTTCCTATCTTCCTGTTTACGTTCTTTGTCTTCGTCGTGATTAACTGTACACTGTATGTAACAGCTGCACTCTGCTGCCCCCTATCGACAATCCTGTAAAGACATTTTAAGCATTGAATTGAAACAATTAAATAAGGGGCTATACAAAGTCATGTAGTTCGGTCAGAAATAGAGTATTGTGACTCTCTGTAGAGATAAATTGTAGGATTTTTATGAAATATGTAAAAACAGTGTTTGTTTGTTTTGCCATCATTGAAATAAAATGAAAGAGTGACAACCACAGCCTAATTTGGAGTTCCAAATTCATACTGTAGACATACTGTATCATACTGTATTTTTTAAATCAACAATTTTGTGTTTTATGTCTTTTTATGTCACAGTTGAAAAACTGTTTTCTCATTCATTCTGTGAGCCTGCAGTTCATCTATTTTACTTTTGGGGACTGCAAAGCACACTTAGCAGAATTTACGGTTGAGCAGAGAGAGCTACTGGGGCTCATAAGAGCACTTGAAATGTTACACAAAACAGGTTAATCATAATTTTTATGTGATAAATCATAGTCATACACGATAAAAACACCAATCAATTTTTTGCTGCTTTTTTTTTTTTTTTTTTTTTACCTTATGTCTACATTTTATTTTGCCATGTTTATTATATTTTATTGCTGCTATTGTTCTTGTGTTATTGTAAGGTGACCCTGAGGGTCTTAAAGGCACCTATAAATAAATTATATATGATTATATATTATGTATTATTATTATTATTATCATCATCATCCATTTGAGTGTATTCAAGCTGCCATAAGCCAAACAGACAGGGTCACAAAAACAAAATATTTTAATCAATATTTTTAATAGGCTGACAAGTTGTTACTAACTTCCGCTGCCTGCGTCCACGCACACTGTAACTGTTTGCCAGTAGATTGATTCAAGGAAGATAGAGTCAAACGTTAAAGGATCTTAACCTGGAGCCAAACAAAAGCTATGTGTGCATTTACGCACTTGGTACAGTAACACTATGTACAAAGCACGGATCAGACACGTTTTCAGCTTTATAAAGTGGAATATAAGGTGACCTCCACGCCAGATTTAAAACTGATTTATCCACAAGATTCTCAGACAATTTCTAACTGAAGAGTTTATGTTTACATAAAAAACACAAACTTTCCTTCAGCTGCCTAATTTGTCTGATGGTCTGTTTCCAGAAAAAACAGCGTGTGTAAAACCTGCGCTTACCCTGTATACTTTTGGAAAGCATATTATTCGTTCCTCATGGGTCTGCTCGAGTTTGATCCACTATTTTGTGTTCTTCTTAGTGGAATCCTTCATATCACTGAACTTACCAAACTGGCTGCGTTTTCGTAAACTACAGGCTCACTTATGTAAAATGATCAATTTTCTTCATTACAAATCTGTTGAATCGTCCAGAACAGTCCCATCCTGTCCGAGCTTTGGACACGTATTTGTCTTCATCTTCTTTTTCCTCTTCCAATCTGTGTAGCTGCATCTCTTATTTCTGACATTATTTCTCAGTGTACAAACATAACAAGACAATACAGGATAAATTCATCTACAAGTTTATTCTTTTCTTGGCAATTAATTCGTAATTATGGCTAATCATTGACCTCTTCTAACACGAGAAGGGAGCAAACAAAACTGGTTACAGAGGCATGAGCCAGGGCCTGGTGGTTAGTAAAATGTTGTAATGTGGAGCATTCAGGTACATTCAGATTGCACACTTGTCCTCTGAAGCGTGAACACATGATAAAGATCGACCAATCCCTTATCCAAGAAACAATAAGGACATTTTTAAACTTCACACAGACACCTTTGACGGTAGAGGACGATCTGGAGTGATGGGGTATAAAAATAGAATACAGCGCAGCAACACAAGCACTGCCTGCATACCTGAGTTACAACTTGCTTTCAGTTCTCTCATCACTCATTTAAAAGAACAAAGAATAAATTATATACTCCACACTGGACTTCATGTTGCAGACTGAAAAACTCAAAAACAAGTTTATGTTCTCATCCATGGCACTTTATCCTTCAGGCAGAAACCAAAATGTGACGATGGTGCAAGAAAGGTTTGGGTTACCAGACATGCGTCTCTCACTGATGAACAAACATCTTTATTAATGACAAAAGGAAAGAAGTACACCACACACTGACAGAAACAAAGGGCCCCAAGAACAAGTCCTTCAGCTGGATCGCAGTTGCTTGTTTGGAAAGTGCAACAATATGCGGATTATCTTCTTAACAGAACAAAAAACATAATAAAAAGAAAAACGTTTGCAGCGTTGTTCTCTTTGAGAACAACAGAGGTCCATAATTATGGTAAACTCGCGGCCAGCATCTGCTCAGAACCGCCCTGAAAATAAAAACGAGTGTTTTTTTCCCCAGCTTGATGAAACAGTCTGTGAGTGTTTTGGTGAAAAAAAGGAAAGAGATCACCGCAAATCCATCATGGACACGGTGCCATCAGTGATGGTGACATGTCCGGCGTGCTGAAAAAGGAGAAACACATTTCAGTTACATGCTCAAACAGTTAGCCACTCTGGGGTACGGTACTCCAGGAAGAGTACAGTACCCCATTCCCATCCCTCCTCCCCCCAAGCAGAGCCAAACAAGAGCTGGACTGGGAATCACAGCAGACGTTTCATGTGGAGGCAGATATACATCTCCTTGTGATTATAGCAAAGTACTTTTGAAATATTTATTTCTTGGTTTACGCTCTCTTAACATTAATTAGAATGCTGTTGGCCAAAGATGTGGACAGTGAGCCATTCATAAAGCTGTAATATCACACGTTTGCACACAAATAACTTGTGGAAAAATCCTTTTAAATTCTATTTTGGGACAAAAATAATCAGTTTCTCAAGCTCTTGTTTTTTTAAACAGATTTGATTCTATACATGCAGTTTTTCATTACTGATGAAATAAATAAAAAAGCAATTCTCAGGAAGCTTTAGGTAGTTCGATCTGATGAAAGTTATCCAGCCCACAGATTAGTACGGAGTTAAAACTGGATGGCTTTCCTGATGCAACCCTCCCATCTATCCGCCTTTGGGACGGCCATTGTGAGGACACTAAGCTTGTGACTCGCTGAGGCTGGATTTGTGTCTCCTCCTTGTTTGGATCCTGGGATTTTTCACATGTTAGAGAAATGTGTTAACTATTAAAACATTTAAGTTATTTTATTGAAAAAGTAATAATCAAATCTATTTAAGATGTTTTATTTTTCTCTATGAACCTTTAATCTGACTGAGATACTGCAGTAAATATAAGAAAACGCCTCCTATTGAGTAGATTTGAGTACTCTTTGAGTTAACTGACCTTTTAAAAGTGACCAAAATATCTCATTAAAGGAAGAAAGAAAAAGCTACACTGAACCCTTGGTCATCACTTCATCTGCACTTTTTTGGCAATAAGCCCTGCCCGTGCCAAAAATCATATACGACTTTCCACAGAACACTGTGCACAGTATATGTATCTGTAGGGAAGATAAACTGTACTCTACAGCTGCGGGAAACAAGATCTTTATTCTGGAGTGTTGCATCTACCTCCATACCACCCTGGCACGTAAAAAAAAAACCCAGGCATGTCAGAGTTTTTAGTCATACGTTATAAACATGTTTACTTTTTGCAAGACTACAGTTGGATTCCTTTTGAGGTTATTTCCCATCATGCACGTGGTGGAAATTTACAAGCAGAAAAACTGGAGCAGAAACAAGGAAGGAGCTTTTGGCCACACCTGCAGTTTTGTGTGGAGTAGTTTGTTCTAAATAAAGATAAAAGAGCTTTAAAAAATAAAAAAAGATCTGGCAGAATGTGGGCACAGCATGGAGACAGCGCAGACTTTGAAAACTTCAAATAATGTTAAACATGGCTGACTTTATTGGAACGCCAAAACAGGAAAAAGACTCAGTTTCCTGACCACCAAACAGCAGATGATGATGATGCAATCCCACTACAGCTTTAGTAAGACCGTTGAGGTTTTACTGCGACACTGAAATCACTTTAATAGTCATTTGATGTGAGGCCAATACTTTTCCTTGTTCTAACCGGCTGGTTAGAGGCAAGTAAAATAAGTTTCCAGGGGAAGTGTTGAGGCTCAGTCACTCAGTCTGTCAAGATGAGATTATTTTTACATCATTATTAACAATCCTTTGAAAAATAAAAGACTCCAGTTAGTTACTGGAAATTATAATCCTGTTTAAACATTTTGGGATTTTCAAAAGAAAATGTAACTCCAGTTATAGGAGTTATAGAAAATAATCTGGATGCACAGAAAAATGCAAGATGTTTTCAATAAAAGCCACCAGTTAATTATAGGATGCTTTAGTGTTAGATTTTTCAAAATAACAGCGTGTTTTTCTTTTTGTGCCACTTGCAGTTAAATTTGTTTCTAGAATCCTAAATCATCTATATAACTTCAATATCCCCAGAAATTGCATCGTTTTCTTTAGCAATACAAATTCTTTCCATTTGCGACAACACTGCATCTATGACTTCACAGTACAGATATACTTACTGTAAATAGAGGTGGCTCTTTGCTGTGAGGATGAAACCCTTTCTGTTTACATGTGGAAATCTCATCTGTTCCCCGATCTGTCAGTCTGAAGTAGCCAATTCTGAAACACACACACACACACACACACACACACACACACACACACACACAGATCACAGAAAAAGACAAAAAAAACATCCCATAGTTTGTAAAGACAGGACACTGATTTCTCCCACTCACTCGTTGAATTTAGGCGAGCAGACTATAGCGATGGCCTCTGGCAGCATGATCTGGTAGGAGCAGTGCGTGTGGAGGTCTACGCTGGACAGGAAGGCTGTCTGTGTGGGGTGAGTCTGGGAAACACAGAGGGCAGACCTCAGTTTACTTCAGTGCTCATCACACAGCAGAACAGGACCAGTGGTAGCCATGCGGACTTATTCTTGTGAACCAAACTGTAGTTTATGCAGGTCAGAATGTCTAAAAAAAAAGTTTAACTATACACCTGAACTAATACAAATTCAAAACCAATCAGTGAACAGTGAATAGTTTTCCATTAGGCGGCAGGTTTTAGTACCTACTCGGCACTTTGGTTGATACGAGGTTCCCCACAGTTAAGCAGCATTAAAGTACGATTCATTACTGAAGAATGTGATGGGTGGTTTCTAATCCCTCTGTTTAGACAGTTTTTGACAGCCTCCATTAAACAGTCCTCAATTTTAGCTTCATATTTGAGCGTTGCTTCTTCCTGTTACTGTCGCTATTTTCAGAAAGGTTGCTTCCTATCAGTTGACCTGTTTTTGTAGATGCAATGAGGTTGCAGTTATATTTTTACTCGTGTGACTGAGCCATTGGTTTGCTCTCAGTTAGGAAGAATCTCAGTATGAGTATGAGTATGAGTATTCATATAGTATTTTAATTTATTTAATACAATGCTAATATTTGGTGTTGCTGTATTAATACAATATCACCACACAAAATATTACGATACTTTTTCCCCTCAGCCCTCGTGAACACATGAGGAAAATCTATTTTAGTGTGAAATCAGACACAGAGGATTACCTCACTATGAATCAGTGACCTCCTTTTTAAGACATTTTACAGAGTGGCTTTGGTGACGTCTTTATCTCCTGGTTATCGTCTTATTTATCATCTATGCCTGATTTTACTCCTATAATTTACACGCATTTATATTTTTCTCTTCTGACATGCTCTTGTTTTAAAATTTCAGTGAGTAATGTTTTAATCTATTCTTTGAATAAAGTTTATAAGCTAAGCTGATTGGTGTGGGTGACTCTGATTATTCGTCAGCACTGACGCCAATCTGCCCATCTTTTACTCACATGTATCCAGCCGAGTGTGATGAGATCATACTGGTCCTGCATGAGGAAGAGTTCCTCCTCGTTTTCCGTGTCACAATAGTCCGGTCCGCCGCACTGCTTTGGTACGATGACGTGGGTCACAGTAAACGCATTTCTGGTCTGGACCAAACACAAAAAGCGTCTTGCTTTTACACTCCTTTAAATTATGCATGTCCTGCTGTCTGCCAAAGTGCTACCCAAGGGCACTGCCTGCACAAAATTAACACTGAGCACTTACAGAGCTGCTAGCAAAAACGCTCAGTCATGCTCATAGAAAAGTGGAAAGAGCTTGAAGTTAACCCCACCAGCAAATGATATAATGTAAACAATGGGCAGAGTAGCCAAAGAGCAATGAGATGAGAGTCAAATTATCTTCTACACCTCTGAGGAGCGACATCAACTGTTGTTTAATTTAAAATCCACATTCATAAAATGTTCACAGCCTCAGAATTATTGACACAACATTTAGCACCTCTGGGCTCAAGGGCTGCAGAAAAGCAACCTATCGCTCCAGCATAGCTACACTGTTCCAGCTTCTTACCAGTTTGCCACATAGGATGCCACAAGTTTCTACAGCTCTGCTTGTGTTGGCCTCAGCCAACCGCAGAAAGCTCCGGCACAACTCAGCGGGAACAGCCAACTGCCGAAGGGCATCCACCATTGTATCTGCAGAGACCATACACAAAAGCTGAATGGGAAAGTTAGACTCTTGTGAGATTCTGAAACAAGTCATGGTGCAAACAAACAAACAAACGAAATTAAGTAGGTCGGGGGGGAAAGAAATCAGCTCAGAGGAATAAATACTTTCACCCAGGAGCAGGGCAGCGCTTTAAATCCTGTGAAGGCCAGCCCACCGTGACACAAAAGAATGAACTCACTGTTATTCCCCGGGCTGACCAGAGACCCCGGCTTGAGTGAGCGGTCAAAGCTGGGCGGGCCGGTGGTGGGTGTGCCGATGGATGTGGGAGGGCGGTTATGTTGGTGGTTGGACAGTTCTCCTGGGATCTGAGGAAAGGTAGGAGAGACTAACGGGGGGCCCTGGATGCCTGGGATGAGGGGTGTGTCAGAGGAAGGCTCAGCCGGAGTGGCAAACTCCAGAAGCACTCGTTGGCGCTCCTTCTCCAGCTCTTGGCGGCGGATCATCTCCTCAAAGGCACTGAACTGCTCCTGCTCCCGCTGCCGCCGCTGCATCTCAGCCACACGTTCCCGCTCTGCGTCCAGCGCTCGCTGCTTGGACTGCTGCCGCACCAACACCTCCTCCTCCTCTTTCTGAGCATGTAGCAAACACATCACATACTGGCTTAGTTTCAGCCGTGGTTTCTCTTTTTGACCCTTTTTTTAAACTGCGACATTAAATGTACTGATCTTTTTGATGATGAAACAAGTTTGCTGTAGAACAGTTAGTGTGGCACACGAACTGCTACTGATTGACTATTCAAGGTCAGCTTAGGTGCATATTAATGAACTGTGATATGAGGTTACTGTGGGGCTTTTTAATGATTCACCTGCTTATGGACTTTAAATGTAAATTGGTTTTTATTTAATTACTTCTAATCTCTTAAACCTTTCCAGTGTGACTTAACCTCCTCGGACCTGGCGTCCACATATGTGGACATCACATTTTGGGATGTCTAGACTAAAATAAAAAATTTTACTCTACAAGGGCCTGATAACCACTAACGAGGACATTATACTGCAAATGTTCTATTGAAATTTAAAACAAATGTCCTCTTATGTCAATCTTATTTTTGTCAGAGATAAAATCAGGTAAAAAAAACAAAAAAAAGGAAATTCTTTGTTTTTACATTCATCGGGTCCCAAACAGCCCAAATAGCAAAGAGAATTTAAAAATGCATGCCATGAAAGAGTTCGGGTCTTAGGAGGTTAATGCAGCAATGTGATGCAAGGGTGTAAATTAACAAAAGAGTGTCTCAGCTCACCTTTTTGACAAGATATTGAGCATATTCCTGTTCAAATCTTTTCAGTAGAGCCTTTTTGAGAATCTCAGCCTGAGGAAACGCAACATCCTTCAGTTTCTGTAGATTAATCAGAATGAAGTAAGTGTCAAACTTTCCTTGAAAACAATTAGTAATGCAAAAAAACAAACAAAATAAAACTGGATGATGACCTTTAGTGTGTCCTTTTTCTCAGGAATGTTGGCTGTCTTGTAATCCCGATGCTTGGGAAGTTTTTCTATAAAGAGCCTTAGGAGGGGAAAAAAAAAATATCAAGACACATAAAGGTCAGAAAACTCTTAAGAGAGGTCTTTACGTAAACTCCTTCAGCTTACTTCAGTCAATATGGACAGAAATGTGAAAAGACACTCACGTAATATATTTATTGTAAAGGACAAAGGCATGCTCGATGTTGCCCTCCTCCGTGTAGATGTTAGCCATGCGGATCATCTCCATGCCTGAGCGGAAGTAGCGGCGTGGGGGCATGTCGTCATTAATCTCCACCGAGCTGCCCTTCTTGGTCAGGGCGCGGACGCGCTCCTCCGGCTGCAGGCTGACATCAGTGTGATCGGCCATCACGATGGCTCAACCTGTAAGACTGGAGAAACAGGCTGACTCAGTGGCGTCTTTAAGCCAACAGTGGATTCATAACGCCGGGTTTAAACATCCGAGAGCCTTTGAACACACCGTCAATCTGAATTCTGACTTGGAGGTAAAACTAAACATGATTATTTTGGTTAATACTGAGAAAAAGACAATTTAACACAATTATTCAAAGACTGTGCAGAGTCAGACTTTCATTCTCAAACAGGAATTGGAAAGTCTAAGCAGGTAAAAAACAAAACTATAGAGCTAACTAGAGTGGGGAATAAATAAGAGAACATTTAGTTGCCCCCTTTAAACCTCTAAAATGCTGCACATTTGTTTCACAGTTTTTATGTCAGACACTGCTTCATCTGCTTTCAGAACTCTCTACAACCTTCATGAGTCCTAAGGAAATGTACATTTTATTAGAAGTTAACAGCAAGAAGGAATCTTGAAAAAAAAAAGTAAGGCATATCCAGCTGGAGTTTTTAACAAATGACTCTATTAGGAATTCACAATGACATCACTGGAAACTATGCGTATATAGTGTATATTTTAAGTTAATTAATTCAGTAAGTATGTAGGAAACACAGACTCTCGTATACGCTAGCACAAAGAGGCTGTGTGTCCTCAGCATCAAGGCCACAACTCAGTCTAAAAATCACTGGCTGCTGAATATATTTAGGGGAAAAAAAACTGCTGGGAGGGTCGATTTGGTGTGACTCGAGGTTCTCTAGGCTTCATCAGCATGCTGACTAACAGTCAAATGGCTGCTATTGATTCTCCCATGATGGCTTCTTGGCTAGAAGGCACAGAAACACAGTGTGTAAAGAGGCGGCCACTTCTTAACAGTTTAGCTCAAGAGGTGTGGCGCTGATAAAAGGAGCGGAGGGGTGGTACTTGTGGTTCATGCTGTCCACTTTATTACCAATTACAACACTGATATCTGCATAAAATATTGAAACTTGTTTTGTAGACTCAGAATAGGCCTGTAGGAAGTGACTACTCGCGATGGTATTTTTGGTAAACAAAATTTGCTTTATGGATAAGTGTCTGTAAGCCTAATTATAAAAACGACTTAAAGATATTATGTATTTAAAAAGGTGTTATTTTTCATTTGGCTCCAATACTCTTCTTCTAAGCAAGAAAGCCTAGAGAAACCTTAAACCTTTTAAAATGATTATCCAGTAATCTACCCTTATTGTAGACTCACACAGAATTAAAACAGGCCGAAGAGATGACACAACCACAGCTGGGGTTGGCAGCGTGTGCTACTAAATTTTATAGTTGAGATAAACCCTCAAGAACTTCAGAAGCATTCAGTCATTAAATGCGGGTAAAAATTAGATTTCTCAACATGACTGTGTATTTTAAGTCTATATAACTATATAATATAAAAATTAACCTGCAATAAAAACACGAATAAGGTTCTTGACATAAATAAATTCCTTAGAAAATTTATTGACAGAGTATTTGAGAAAGTAACACGTAAAAACCACAGTGACAGTAACTTTTATGTTTACAGTTAGTGTGATCTTTATAGAAACGGGTAAATTACAAATATGTCGTGCCAGACTTCGTTTTTTATCCAAACCATTTGCCAGCTCGGTCATGGCCTATTTAACCTTCAGGGTTGCTTTCACCTCCTTTAAAAACTTCACGACACTCCCTGTGTGTCACTATATTTTCCCATCGATCCCTGTATCCCTGTCACTGAACTGATCGAGCTCTTTAAAAACGTCGCGTTAGCCTGTGCTAAGTTAGCCTCTAATAAACGGGTAAAAAGCTCTCCACCTCCGTACAAATGCCATCATCCTTCTTACCTGATCGAGCCGTGAACCTGAACCCGAAGCTCCCACAGAACTACATACAAGTGGATAATAAACACGGTCAAATTATGGCCCCAAGGCTAATTGTTAGTGAGCTGCGCCTACAACCAACAGCATCTGTACACTTCCGCAATCAAAGCAACTTCCGCCCGACTAATCCTCACGCAAGCGCAGAAGTATCCCTGTAATTTAGTTTCTTTCGAATGGATATGGGCTTTGTGTTGTGTTTAAATATATATACACTGATCTGATTTTTAAAGGTGAAAATTTTCAGACAAAAAAATTGATTTATTTTAAGTGTTTGATGGTCATTTTGCAGTCTTTTGCTATTTGTTTGTGTAGCTATTGACTTCATGTGTTTTCAAGCTTTTCCTATATATAAAACATTTTCTAGCGTTTCATTGGACAGTTCGCCTCGTACTTTACACACGCATGCGCTGTCCTTCCCCAGGTGGCCTTGTGCTCTGGTACTTTCCCTTGCTTAGTGATATGCATTTAAAACGGCTGGTCCAGAACAGCGGATGCGTTTCAGGCCGAATGGGGTGACGTCAGCCATCAGCCCAGGCACCAACCAATCAAACCACGGTATCCTGAGAGAGAGTGACGTGGTTACTCGTGCAGTCTGGCATCAAAATGTCGAGACCTTGATTACTGTGCTCAATAATGAATATACTGTATATTAACAGTGTAACCAGCAATTAGCTTAGCTCTTTGGAATATGATGGACGATGCTCCGCGACACAGCATGGCTCGTTGGTCTAGGGGTATGATTCTCGCTTTGGGTGCGAGAGGTCCCGGGTTCAAATCCCGGACGAGCCCTTTATTTGTTAATGTTTACGTACTGTATGAGATCGTGGGCGCTTGGGCAGTAAAAAAAAAAGTATACACATCCATTGATGTAGCGCACTTTATGCAAGTGAGTTCTCACTGTGTTTGTCAGGCTTATCTGCGTGTCTTTAGTGTACTTTGTGGGTTTATTAATTATATAATCATAAATAGAATTCACCTGAAATGTTCTGAATTACACGGTAGGGATGGAACAACACATTTATTTTGAATTACTTTTTGTGATCACAGTTTACTTCACTATATTAATTGAATATTTAAGGATGAAATTGGGAATTTAAACCAAAAATTAAATGACAAATACATTTGGAAAATAAATCCATCCAATCCTTCTTTTGTGGAGTTCTTACCATAATAACATATTTGTTTGCTTTGGCATATTTTATATCATGACCTGTATTTATTTTATTACATTAAATTCATTTCTGCTAGTTTTTTTTAAAGGTTTAAGATATTTAACAATATTGTTTAGCAACACATGAACGTTTTAAATTATTGGTCAGTTGCCACTAATGGATAAATAGCTTGTTGACCTACTTCTCATTTTTAAAATATTTTGCTTCCAAGGTGCCAGACTTTCATATAAGTTGGTAAGGTGTTTTTTTGGGGTTTCTGCGGGTCTATCAAATTTCTTCTTTGAAATTTCTTCTTTCTATGCATAAAATACAACAAGCATTTTTGGGCATGTCTATCTCAAAAACCTACAATTTGTAATTTAGTTTACTCTTAAAAAAGAGAGACAAAGACAACAGAGTTTGACAGGCATGAAATAGTATTTCTGCACAAATAAAGTGACCCCCAAAGCATCTGAAATGAGGGTGTATTTCTTTTCTGAGGAAAAAAAAAAGTTGGGGATGAAAGATGTGGAAGGCCTGAAAATCCTATCTACAGCAGGCAGAAAGGGAATCAGGTACGACGGTGAATGTGTAAAGCCCTCTGTAAAACACAGTGGAAGCATGTTGATGGTTTGGCACTTCATGGTGATTGCCAAGATCTTATCAAAGATGTTATCTTATCAAAAATGACAGAAATATGGACACAGATAAATACTATGAGGGAATGTAATTTGGAGGGTGTCTGACTGGCAGAAGGTTTATTTTTCACAGACTGATCCCAAACAGACTGGCAATGCAGAAAAAGCATACTTGGATAGAAAAACACACAGAGGAGCATGGACCGGGCTAGCCAATGTTCAATAATGATGACCTCAACATTAGTGAATAGTCAACTACCTCACTTTTTGTTCAACAATAAACAACCTATAACAATCCTTTTTTGATCCTTTTAATTATAATTCAGGTAGTGTGGGATCATCTTGAGAATATATATAATATGTAGAATGATGAAGTAAAATAGAATATCACAAAACATTAGTTAAACTAATGTTAGGTAAAAATAAAAAAAAGTAAAATAAATATAAATTTGAATGAAAAGTAATATAGCTCACGCATAATCAGGGTACGGGGTTTTCGTGCAGTACCACCTTTGAACGCAAGGTGGCAGACACGACCATGTGGAAAAAGCCAGTGCGGTCTGTGACGTCACAGTGAAAACGACCACATCCTCCACGCGTTCCTGCTGCCAGGGGCTAAAAAGCAAGCGTCCTGTCTGTGTGTGAACGACTGAGCAGTGCCGGATGGATCGTCCACACCAAAGCTGACATTTTTACTCCCTGTATTTGACGTCGCGGTTCGTGTCGGAGCCACGGGAATTGAATTGTTGACAGGAATTGACGTCAAGCCTGATTTTCTGTCCCTAACAGTGTCACCCGGTAAGCTAACTCTCCAGGCTAATCTAAAACCAGCTAATATACCTGACTCCAGGTTATCAGACCACTAAAATAAAACGTCTGCTCAGTTTTATTGATAAACACAGGGTAGTGTGTCTGTGTTTATTCAGCGTAAGCATTTAAGACCATAGCTAAATAATAAATTTTAGTGTAGAAGCTAACATTATAAAGGTAGATAAGTAATCTTCAAGCTTTTTAACTCATTCAATTTTGGGTTTAGTGTTCTCCACGATAATCCATAGATTTGTCTTTGGAGAGAAATAAAGGAGTGCAGACAGGTGAGACTCACCCAGGTGTCTGTATAAATATGTCCTTTTAATGTATGCATGTAATATCTGTTTTCTGGCACACATTAAATCCCATTTTGGTCACTGGAAGTCGGCACTGTTACTCAGTACTACTACTGCTTCTAATTTTTACTCAACTTATATACAGATGTATTGCATAGGATGAGTTAATTGTTAATTTATCTTTTATTGCTCACACTGACAGTTGCTTAAACCTGTAAAGTCCACTGCCTCGTTAGTCGTTTAGGGTCGCTTGTGTAGGTCACATTATGAAATGTTATAGTTTATATTACAGTCTGCAGAAAGTTAAAAGTAATAATAATTAGGAGTATTGTGAATGAGGTTGGAGACTTTTCAAGTATCTCAAAGGCCCTTTATTTTAATTGTTAACTTAACAATTCAGTTTAGTGTTTTATTTAGTTGTATTTCATTTTATTACTTTCAGTGTTATTGTTGTAAAATAACTACAGTGTGTGTACATACAGACACTATGATTTGGAGATATGAGCTCAGAGGGGTGTACTACAAACATGGTTTAACACAGCCAGCCTTTCTTTGCATTAGCTGGTGTGACCAAACCTAAAACCACATTTGGGGATAAAAGATATCAAATTCTCTGTTAAGCTGACTTTCTGCTTCAGGCTCTGTGGGCTTTCACATATAAAGGGGCATGTCGCATATGTCATATGATTCTTCTTCCACACCAAATGATCCCCATGAGTGCTGCCAACTGCAGAGACGTTATAAGATGAAAGTAAAATCCAGTAAAATAAACATTTTAATTCAAGTTAATTGTTTGATCGCTGAGTTCGCTCTCACTGCTGCTCCTTAGAAACCGTATCTCTAAGCTTACGGCTTCACATTACAGCTCTGAAAATGTCCTTACTTTGCAAAATAAAATGTTACACATCTACCCAGTATCATTGATACACAGTTTAGATTTTGCAGACTGTGATTTTTTTTTTAATTTTTTTTTTGCTCCAGATATATTTTTAATATTACCTTGAACAGGTTAGCTATAAGTTTGTATGTATAAGTATATTTGAAAACAGCATGGCTGACATGTGTTCGTTTGCTGCTAGAGGCTCGTTGGTCTAGGGGTCTGCTTCTTGCTTTGCGTGTGCGAGGTCCTGGGTTCACATCCCAAATGGCATTAAGCCCATATTTTAGTATTATTTTAACAATGTAATGCAAGCAGGTCAAGATATACATTAATCATTTTTTTAAAGCAATGATGTGAAATTTGTTTGGTGCTGAACTTTGTAAAATAAAAAAGCATGGCAGCTTTTCCTTTGACAGCTCTCTCTCTGTGCATGCACCACCTACACAAACATGTTGTGCGTGGAGTGGAGCCAACACTAGAAGGGAAGGGAAATACTATTAATAGAGTTTGGATTGCAGGTGAGAAATGAACAAAGATCTGATCTGAAAAGATGTGCCTGTTGTCACTGATGCATGATCTGGCTTTTTTCAGTCAGGATTAGACTGACATCCGCTTTCCTGCCATCAGTGGTGCATTTTCGATATGAAATTGGGACGGGTGAAATGTTTCACTGCTTTCACAGGCCCGTTGGGTGATGTGCATGCGCTTTACTTTGTGTGCTAAAGGCCCTGGATTCATATTTTGTTTGTTCCACGCCTGTATGATAGCACATAATAATGCGCTATCATACATACTTTATATGTGCATTATCTGCAAGCACCTCAAGCTTTACAGTTATATACAACAAGCTGCCTTACTTTATGTGTGAGTCTGCCGCTTTCAAAGGCTTTTCTGACTGCTATCATGGCTTGCTGTGCGTCTCGTTGTTCTTCAAGCATTTAACTTGTCCCAGGTCAGGGTTTCCTTTCGCTAATGGATTTCCAAAAATTGCGTAAAAAGTGCACGCAACAACAAAAACACTATAATCCGGAAACACCGTTTGCCGATCTGGGGTCCGTTCTCCATACCTCGCTAAGTAAGTTAGCTGGATTTGATTGTTGACGATTTCGCGTGATCTTGGATCGTTCGGTTCTCCGAAGCTCATCCGGGACTTGCTGTCATAGCAACAGATCCGTAAGCGTAAACCTGCTTGGGAGCAGGCTTACTTTATGTAAACAGGATTAGATCGCGGCCACTCAGGTATGTCCGCTTCATTTATAGGAAAGCAACAGCGATATTTTTCCACTGTTTTCCCATAAATAAATATTATCAATGTAACTAAAGATAATGCAGTATTTGATTCTTTTATTGATTTCATACAGATACATACAGGTCATTTCCTAAAAAAAGGGAAATGTACTATTAATCATTCTATTTCATGTATTTGATTATTTCAGATGTAATTCATATTTTAGAGTAGTAATAGTAAATTACTTTGTGTAATCAAGATGAGAGACCACGGCTATAAAAGCAAAGGTGGATTTGGGAAGCCTGTCGCAGCCATGTCCTGTCCGTTTGTACGCGAGCAACCCATTGCGGAAGGTGCAAGATTGATAAGGAGTGTTTTCAGAATTCAGCGTTTGGTTTTCTTTCTCTCCCTCTCTTTCTTTCATTCTTTCTCCCTGTCCTATCCCCCAGTCACATCTGTCCCGTTTGTAGCAACCGAAAATAAAATAAATTCATAATTATAATAAAGGTCAATCAAATGGACCTATATGGCAAGGCCATGATGATCCACTTGGTAAAATAAATCCGCTTGGCATCTTTCTTGGCCTTAAGACAACAATTTTGATGGCTAAAGCTCCAAATGGGACACAAAAAAAAAAGAAAAAAAAAAAGAATTCAGCGTATATTGCGGGATAGACAGGATCCTTTAGCTCAGCGCGACAGTGTGTTCATAGAGAGATATCGATTTTCCCGTGAGGGTATTATTTACTTAACCAACTTGTTGATGAGGGGGTGCAGGACCACCACCTGTCTTTTTTTGCTCTGCCCTTTTCTTGGTTGCTGTTATAAACAGACAGATTATTTCAGGGTCTCTTTTCAAGAGACTAAAAGCAATATAAGTGATAAATATTACCATTCTGTAGAATATTCTTATATTTCACTTTTACTTGTTCCCATGTTCTAGTGGGTCCTGTTGTGGCTCTAATGTGAAAGAGGATATAATGTAATATAATATGATATAATGTAATAAATTTACCCACCTACTGGTGATGGCCAGAGGGGCCGAAGGCGCGATATGGCAGCCTCGCTTCTGTCAGTCTGCCCCAGGGAAGCTGTGGCTACAACCGTAGCTTGCCTCCACCAGTGTGTGAATGTGAGAGTGAATGAATAGTGGCATTGTAAAGCGCTTTGGGTGCCTTGAAAAGCGCTATATAAATCCAATCCATTATTATTATTATTATTATTATTATTATTATTATTATTAAATTACTTCCGAGTTTAATTTGTCAGCAACTTTCTGCCAGCCCTCTCTCCTTGCTTTTGCAGCCTTTGCAGTGTTCCCTTGCGTTTTAATTAAACTCTGAAATCCCTCAATCAAGAGTTCTTGCTCTGCTGCCGAAAAATACTGAGCGCGCTCCTTCGACATTTTCGCCAACCAATCAAAGGGTTGCCGATCAATGTTTCTACTATCGATGCGTAGCCCCTTTTAAGCCACCCAGTGATCTCACATTACTTCATCCAGCTGTACTAATCGTCAACAACAGGTGTGTTCGGAGAACCGGAATTGACCCTGTGCACGAGAAAATGCTAACTTCCTGGTTTGAGACCGGATGTGGGGTTGTACATTTCCGGTAGCTTTACTTTGCGGTCAATCGCTACTGCGAAGATATACTCCAAAATCATGTCCAAACATCGAAAACGGAAAGATCGCGTTAAGTTACAAAGAGGAGAAGGTGGGAACACTCACCACTGTTGTGTCATAAAAAAATCTAATGATCAATTTTGACGTTTAAAGAGTTTAGATCGATCAGTTGTTTACATCACTCAACACAAGCAGAACTGCATCACTGCAGCAGAAGACACATCGTCCACATTCAGAAGCACATCTCTGTATAGTGACTGGTCTTATGATTGAAACAGGCAAATGTTCAGCATTCAAACTACAGGTGAACAATAGTAAAACCGGATGTTTCCCCGTTATGTCGATATCAGGTAGTCAAGTACACACCTACACAGCATGTTAACAAACCGTGAAAAAAAGCCACACAAAAAATGAATGATTGCTGGTAACGGTTTCTATACATTAATATTTACAAAGGGTATGTTGTGACTTACCTTCAAAATTACAGTGGTCCCTCACTATAATGCGGTTCACCTTTCACCTCGCTGTTTCGCGGATTTTTTAGTGCAAGTGTGCATGCTTTTTTTACATCACATTGTGTCCTGCGTCCTGATCGCTGCAGACGATCTCCTCCGTGCCGTCTCTCCTGTACAGTACAGAATCGCTGCATCGATCGCTAGCAGTGTGACTCTGAAGTGCAGTACTGTATGTCCACGATGTCCACCAAACGTTTTGCACCGTCAAAAATAAAATTGGCTACTTGATTTCACCTATCGCTGGTTATTTTTAGAACATAACACCGTGATAAACGAGGGACAGCTGAGAAATATAACATTTGAATCCCTTTTCTCTTTTGCTCTGAGGCGCGGGGGAAAAATATCGACAAGTCGATGAACATCATTTACAGATATATTGGGTAAATGCCCAAGACATCTATAGAAATGTAAATCGCCGCTTGATTCATTCATTTGCTTAACTTGTTTTGGACCGTAAACAGGGCGCGAATAGGACACCGGAAACAAAGCTCCCCACAGGAGTTTCCGCACCGGAAGTAGCACACCCCACACCCTCTAACAGATCATTACATGAAGGAACCTTTTAAAACAAGCGCGTCCATGCTCACAGGTGTGCTCACAGGTGTACACACGGGTGCTCACACACACAAACTACACCCTTTTTGGCTCCTACCTCAAAGCACACTGTGTGCTGTCGATATTACGTGCTGCACAATAATGTTTAATATTTAGTATTTACTGTTATATTCCCATAGATCATCGTGATGTTGTTTATGCTCTCGTTTTCTTCTGCTTGTTTTCTTTTTTTTCTTTCTCAACAGGTGATCCAGGTGATTGATATGTATTTTTTATTTTATTTATTTATTTTTTTGTCTGCTTATTTAGTTGGTTTTTGTTTTTTTGCCCTTTATCCCCATCCCTCTTCTCCGCTGTTTTTTTCCCCCCTCTTCCTTTCTCTCTTTTCTTTTCCTCATTCAAGTCTGTCCCGTATCTAGCAAGTGAAAATAAAAAAATAAAATAAAATAAAATAAACAATAAAAGGTGAATCAAATAGACCATTATGGTAAGGCTGGGATGGTCAATTTGGTAAAGTAAATCCGTTGGGCATCTTTCTTCGCCTTTAGACAATAATTCTGATGGCAAAAGAACCAAACGGGACAGGCAAAAAAAAAAAAAAAAGAGAGAGAGAAATCACTCATCTTTGGAAAAGAGTTTATTACAGAGAAATGTCTCTTTCCAAAATAAAAGCTATACTATACGCTTCTTCTGGGCTATATTCTCAGCAGCATATTAAACATATCAGGTCCCCATAAGGAGAATCATGTGCTAACGGCTGTCTAAATGACTCGGGTAAAGTTTGTAGCATGCGTGCTTGTTGTTTTTGTCTGCTTCCACTTGTCTTTGCACTAGGATGATGTCAGAGTAAATGTGCAGTCATATTCGTTGTGTTCCCACTAGTGCTGTCAGCGTTAATCTCGTTAAAATGACATTAACGGCATAACGCGGCAAATCTCCGTTAACGAGTTACCGCGGATGGCGTCAACACCTTAACGAGCTAACTGCGCTAACGCACTAGTTCCCACCCATGTAATTGAGCATTGCGTGGCACATCCGACATACTGTTTTACTTTTGTCCATGACGCGCTTACCATCAGGGTCATACTTCACATGAAGACCAAGATAGTTCCAAACGCCAGATCTAAATGAGGGTGGGGGAGGTTCAATTTCGGGTAGCGTTGAGGCAGTTGCCATGTTGCAACGAGCTTAGCTTCTGTCTTGCTAGCTTGCGCTGCGCTCAGTGGATCTGCGCTCGACAGTGCAGCCTAGGCGGAGTAGTCGAACGCAGATCCACTGGGCGCTCAACACAGACAGCATCGTCAGAAGAAAAGTATGGGCTCAAAATGTGGTCATAAATATTTTGTACTTGTAAATCAGTTTTGTATGTGTAAAAAGAATGTGTGTGTGTGTGTGTGTGTGTGTGTGTGTAAAAAAAAAAAAAAAAAGATTTGTGTGTGTGTGTGTGTGTGTGTGTGTAAAAAAAGATTTGTGTGTGGACTTAGCCAAAAAAAAAAAAAAACCCTGCAAGTTACAAGTACGAATTTTGACCCTATTTTTCTTCCTTTCATCTGATTGATCAATGTCATGTCAATCACAAATGTAACAATCCAATCAGAGAACAGATGGGTTTGGCTGTTGGAGGGGCGCTTTCTGTAAACACCCCAAGCTGTACAATATTCAGTCGTCCTCTCAGCAATTACTTTATTGACATGTTTCATACAAGATCATTTCCAAGAGCTCGGTTTCATGTGCTTGTTTTATCTTGTTTTTGTGCTGATTTCAGTTACATATAGTCAGATTCAATGATCTGTAGTTTAATTAGATTTTTTTTTTTTTTAAATTTGTACCTCACTCAGTTCATTTTTATTTCTTTTAATCAGTGCATTTCCCAAACATGGATTTAACCTACTTGAAAAAGGTTTATGACTGGATTTAATCCACGTCATGTTTAACTTACTCTTGATAAAAAACTCTACCTTAACTAATTTGATGGCTGCAGTTTATCTTTAATGTTCTCTTAAAGTAAAAAGGAAACAGTAACCCACCACTTAAAATGTGTGTTACTTCCTTCAGTGCACGTGCTCTGTGGCTTTCTGTGTCTGGATTCCTGCCCTGGGTAAGAGAGACGGGGTCTGAGTCAGTCCGGGTCACGTCGAAACCCTTTAATTTTATGGTTGGTGGTCGTTTGGAGTGTAGTCAGGATGAGTGGAGCACAACAACAATGTGTTTGGTGAACCAAAACAGTGCCCACGGCTATCACTCTCTCATCTAATGACGGCTTTGGTTGATGATAACTGCACGAGAACCAAGCGAAACAGTAATTAGGGGTTGATGAAGGCATGCGCAGCCTCACCTGGTCTTCCCTGTGGTTGTATATAAAGTGGCCTGAGAGGACAGAGTGCAGATGTGAGAGGACGGACGAGATGTGAGGAGCAAACTGCTGGAAATTGCAAAGGATCTGTTCAAAAGCAGTCTCCATTCATAGAAAAGGTATGATGAAATGCATGCTCTGTAGTCAGTCTGCAGAGAAAGCCTGTTGAAACCAGATCAGAGATCTGAGAGCTTGTTTATGTTTTTAGATTTGTCACAAGTCCAACAACTGATAAGTACAGTTATTGGACTAATAAGGGTGACTGATATTGAATGTAATTTTGCTATTTAGTGACACAACCCTCCTTATTTATCCAGGTTTGGGACTGGCAGTCGTTACTTTTGTTATTTAAAGACCTAAATATTGATTTTATGGAAACACACATGGCATGGCAGCACTTAATACTAAGTGTTCTTATCATCATTTTGTTGGGCAACATGAATGAAATCACTGCCTGTTAATCATTGAAATCTCTAAAAAACTATCTCTGCACGATCTCTTCGACTTCAGAGTTTTATCTTTCACCGAAGAGCATCGGTAAGAAATACGGATTCTTAGAAGCAACTTTATTTGTTCTGGCTGCAATATAAAAATAACCTTATTGCTCTGTAAGCCTCTATATATGATCCTAAAACAGAGCACTTTGTACTTTTTTACCTTATGTCAGTTTTTCAAATAGATCAAGCCTAAGTTTGAATTCATTTTTAAAATTCTTTTTTATATTTATGCTTTATTATCAGAGTTTAAACGCCTGAACATAGTTAAACGTTTGTCATTCGCTGGTACGTCAGGTGTTAATGACAGAGCTGTGATACTGATGAATGTCTTCTCGTCCACAGACAGCATTTATGGCAGCTTTACCGGCTTCACACTGGCCAAAGTTTTAGTTCTCCTTGTAAAATCTCCCCTCGGCCTTCAGTAGACCTACCCCAGTTTGTGATCAGTAATATAACACTAACGCCATCCCTTTCATGTGAACGCGTTAATATCTAGCCTGATAAATGCTGTGTTGACTTATTACTTCTTTGTACAGATTTGTGATCTTCCCCAGCTGAAAGTGAGGATAAGAATTGTTACGAATGACTGCAATTATGCTGTTTGATTTTATTTTTGGAAAGACACAAAGTACTTCTTACTTAATCTTATAGTTTCAGGCGCCTCTTTTATTCACTGCTTTGTTTGGTTTAATTCCCCTGTGCTCTTCTTTTGTTTCGTTTTGTTAAGAAATTCCACTTTTCTTCTTCTTTTTTTGTTACACCTACTTGTTTCTTGAGATCTGCCTCTTCAGACTACCCTTTTAAAACTTTCTGGAGCCAAATGACGACATCTATGCTCCTTGTACGGAGCCTCATGGTGCCGGCTTATTTAAAAAGGCGAAATGCGAGCAGAAAGTTTCTTTCTGTGCTTTTATGATGGATGGTTTAGTTTGTGGATTAGCTCACCAGTATGCATCACCCTAATTACTCACAAATTTATTAAAAGGATGCGTGGGTTTGGAGTGGTCATGGTTTGTTTGGTTAAACTAATCCATGGAAAGCAGTTATTCATGTTGTTTTTGAGGCCGGTGGTAAAGTGTCAGCCAGAAGTCCTGTGAGACCTGTAACCCACCGCAGACTTTATTTCTGCCTTGTCAGCACACGAAGTTGGTGATGACGAGGGAAACTGGTCATCGAGCGGTGTTTACACGTGGGTGCAGTAGCCGTGAGATGTGACAGTAGTGCAGATAACACTGGTAATAATGGTTAATCACCACAAGTACTCATGGGCCCTTGGCGCTGATACCGCGGTGACCTCAGCCTCCGAGTTCACAGCTTTCTCTGGCTGCAGTATTTTCATGCTTGCTCGTGGATGGCTACCTGATCTGTAACGGAAACCTGATTTGTCTTGTGTGTCCTTCCTGTCAGCGCTACAGTTTAACAGGATTCATTTTCATGCCAGTGTTAGATTAGATTTCCTCTTCATTGGTACTTCATATTATATAGAAATATGATCATTGTATTTATACTTATTGGTATAAAGATGTTTTCTTTGATGTTACTGTTAAAGTGGTGTATTTAAATGCCAGTTACACTTATTTTGAAAATGGGAACAAATCTTCAAGAATACATACTAATAAAAAAAAATGTATCATTGAAATGATAAGTGAACATTATATGTTTACTTATTTGGGGGGTTGGGTATGGATCAGGTAGAGATTATCCTGTCATGATGGGAGACTAAAAAGTCAGACAAACAGGTGACGTCTTGAGACATCCGAGGTCCTCTGCGTGCTGTCGGGATTGGTGACTAAGCTTTTTCCCTCCTTCACCCCTGTGCTGCCAGCTCCCATGTAATCATCATGCTTTCCATCCATGGCCTTCACCCTCATGTTGAATTCTCACGTCTGTGCTGCAGACTGCCAGTCTCGTCTGCCAGCCTTTATCTTATCTGTGCGCACACACACACCACTAAAACAGACATGGTGACATGGTGACCACTAAAACAGACATGGTGACATGAGCGTGACCCAACATTCGGGGCACTTGTTTTGATTGGACCTTAGCCATCTGCCAGTGAGGAATGTTTCTGCTCCTTCACTGTTTATCATAGCTCGGCTTTTTGGAGCTGCACATCCTCCAGACGCTGAGATGCATGTGTATATTTAGTGTGTGTAACCTGGAAATTATCCCAGGCAGGTTTCTAACACAGCAATAATGGTGCTCGTGTTGATATTGACATTTGATAGTTGACGATTTATGTCATCGACTGACTGCAAACATCCTTGTTGCATGTGTGTGTGTGAGCGTGTATTTATATCATTGTGGGGACCAAATATTACTATACTTGTAAAATGGTAAATGGCCTGTATTTGTATAGCGCTTTACTAGTCCCTAAGGACCCCAAAGCGCTTTACACATCCAGTCATCCACCCATACACACACACATTCACATACTGGTGATGGCAGCTACATTGTAGCCACAGCTGCCCTGGGGGCTCGAACAGGCAACCTTCCGATTACAAGGCGAACTCCCAACTCTTGAGCCACGATCGCCTGGGGACCAGCAACACTTATGGGGACCTAAATCAAGGTCCCCGCAAGTTTGAAGGCATTTCTGAGACTCAAAATGTGGTTTTAGTGTAAGGGCTACAGTTAGGTTATGGTTAGGTATATTAGGTATAGGGTTAGGCATTCATTTTTGATGGTTAGGGCAAGAGGCTAGGGTAAGCATTATGCCAATTGGATGTCCTCGCAAGATGTGAATAACCGACATGTTGTGTTTGTGTTAAGGAAGATTACATGGCTGGTTCTTAAGTTTCAACATATTAATTGAGGGTTAAAGCCTTTCTTCCTGTGTTTGTTGGGTGGTTCATGTGTAACGTAGCAGCAGAGCTTCTAGTCTTCTGGGTTTGGTTGGTGTCTGCCCATTTTCTTTGGTTTTAGAGGAATTAACACATACATGTTGGGAAACTTTTGAGTCAGACTTGTTAGGCTGCAAAAAGAACCAGAAAACTGTAATATACTGTCCTGTAGAAAATGCGTCTTGGCTTTTTCCCTCAGTACTGGTCTCTTTAAAATGTTCTCCCCTTCTTCTAGACAAACATTTGTCTCGAACATGCCCATGAATGCATTTCACCTTTTGTGCTTTCACTCTCTAATATAGGCTGACACACCTTGACTCTCTTCTAAAAAATAAATGCACAAGATGAGAGAGATATCAGTTTACTTCTGGCAGCTTTCCTTGGTTTTCACAGGGACTGCTAACAGCAGTTAAACCACAAGGTGAAGCTTCAAAACAGCTGGCTGTTACTTCATTCTTAAGATTATAAGTACTTAAGACCTTTTTATTTAACCAAGCAAATCCTGTTAATATGAGGATGTTTAGCTAAGGCAGTGGCATTATAAAAAGCAAATAAAATATCTGCTAGACTTCTGTCAACTACCTAACACAAACAGTCTGACTGGTCCATATAAGTGAAGACATACTTATGTAAATGGTAAATGGCCTGTATTTGTATAGCGCTTTTACTAGTCCCGCTGAAAAGTGCTGAAGCACTTTTGCCACACAGACACCTCCAGGTGACTTCAGTCAGTTAGAAAGCAGCGAGACACGGGTGGGAACAGAGCACGGGTGGGAACAGAGCACGGGTGGGAACAGAGCACAGGTGGGAACAGAGCACAGGTGGGAACAGAGCACAGGTGGGAGACGGCTGCAGAGGATCAGGACGACAGACAGGGAGCGAAAGCATCCAAGAGAGAAACCTGGGGAAAAGCAATCAACAAAATAAAATAGCAAATGGAAAACAGGAAGCCAGAGAGAGTGGCGAGGTTCATTAGCAAGCAGCAGTCATAAACAGCACTGATGCACACAAAGACACGGATATCTGCAGAAACAGTAAATGGCCTGTATTTGTATAACACTTTACTCAGTCCCTAAGGACCCCAAAGCGCTTTACACTACATTCAGTCATCCACCCATTCACACACACATTCACACACTGTTGGAGGCAGCTACAGTTGTAGCCACAGCTGCCCTGGGGCGCACTGACAGAAGCGAGGCTGCCATATCACGCCATCGGCCCTTCTGGCCAACACCAGTAGGCGGCAGGTGAAGTGTCTTTGCCCAAGGGCACAACGACTGAGACTGTCCGAGCTGGGGCTCGAAGCGGCAACCTTCCGATTACAAGGCGAACTCCCAACTCTTGAGCCACGATCGACCTCCCAAAAACCAGTTTTGACCCATGAAATATGCTACACCACTTGTATTTTGCACATCAGCGTGCTCAGTTTTAGGCCTTTCTCACAAATAGACTCTACAGATTGTACAACATAGTGTCCACCACACTCTCCCACTGCCTACTGCAGGAAAACCTCAGCTTTAAAAAGTTAGGAGCAAGTATTTGTTGTATTAATTTTAGCTTGACTAATTTATTTTAGTACCATTGTTTACTCTCAGCTTCCCCGTGTGCCTGAACATTAGCAGCCAGCAGGAAAGAGGCCAAGGTTCAGAGCTCCTGCAACTTTAAGGAAGATTGTGCAACAGAGACTTGCAGGGAAGAAAGTTTGAAAAAGTGGTACCTAAAGATGCTTTTGAAGTTTTATTCTATTTCTCTCCTCCACCAACTCCAGAATAAGGCCTCATTAGGCCAAGTGGAGGGGAAAATCTGGGAGAGAGGGTGTAATTCACTGGGGAGAAGAGGAGAGTCTTCTCTTTGCCTCCTCAGATCAGAGACCTTTGGAGAGAGACGTAAAGACGGTGCCTGAACTCAAATTGGTTAGTCAACTTTCCCCAGATAAAATAAAACTTTTACTTTTTCAGGTAAGGCTGCATTTTTCAAAACATCAGTGATGTTTGGAAGTGAGAAATTTCAAAGTGAATCATGCTGATCACTTGCTTGCACGTCAGCCTGCTTTTTCTTAATTAATCTTTTTCAGAGCTGTTTAACGCTTCAGTTTTAAGTAACTGCATAGGTGTCAACAAGAAACACTTCAGTTGCAGAAAAGAAATATTCAGGGTTCGGCTCAGTTCTTGACTTTGACCCGAGTGTCAGACAGGAAGAGGACGAATCGATAGTTAAGAGAACACACGGTAGATTTGAGCTGGCAGCTGCCATTTCAGGTTTCTTTTTAGTCCTCATTTCTTTTTGTCTACCTCTCCCTATTTGTTTCCTCCTAACCAGTGACTTGTAACCTTCATTTTATCTGTCTCTCTCTCTTCCACAGCCCGCTGCACTCCTGAGGACCCTGCTGCTCTCTCCAGACTCACATTTCTCCCTCCCCACATCTATCTCAGCTCCCAAGTTACCCTTGAGCATTACTCAGCAGGCTGGGAGCTTCGGGGCAGACCGACTGAAACAGCCTCTTTACTCACCGGCTATCATTACGCACCTCTGTAGGAAAAGGTGAGCGCTTCTTTACAACAAAATGAATGGCTGTGTTTATTCAGCCCAGCTTTGCTTGTAGACCTGCAGGGTGCACAGACATGAATAGAGACTCTGTTACAACAGTGGACCCTATGTGGACATGATCCTATGTGATTGGACTGTCAGAGTTTAAAAAAGTGGAAATCATAAGGGTTTTATATAGTCGAAACACACAGTGTTGGATAAATCCCACCAACACCGATTGAGTAAAGTGTTGAAACACCAGTAAATCCTATTTCCGGTCGACAGACGGCACATTGGTTGAGATTGTCAGTGATATTCTGTGTGCTATAATTTCCTGTAATTGTCTGTAATTGGGGACTGTGTTTATCCCACTGTTTCCTGTTCTCAGCTTGTGCTTCGTGCTACAAAAGCTCGTTGTGTCACCTTGTGTGTTTGGTGTTTAATTAGAAGTTCACAGCTTTGCTTCAAGCAGCAGTTATTTTGTATATTATAGTGTTTTGGTACCAGTGTTTCTCCTGCTTTGGATGAGGCTCTGCAGTGCTCTGTTACAAGCTCCCAAAATCTTTCAGTTGTTATAATTCAGAAAAGAATCAATCTTGGGCTCAGGAAGACTTCAGTGTGGACATTAAACTTAGGGTCAGGACTTTTTCATAGTGAGCAATCCAAACCACACAGCAGCATATTATTGTTGTAGATCGAACATCTCAGATGTGTCTCTGGGGGACCTTTAACATGGACTACCGCTGAGAACAAGTTAACCTTTGTCCTATCTTTTTCCTGGGGTAATGTGCTCATTTTATCCGAACCATAGCTTTGTAGCACCAGGTAGGTTAACACTTTATTATAGAATTAAAAGACGGTCCCATAGAGAGCTGAGCACTTGAGGTTCCTCTGCAGAGTCTTTGTTCTTCCTAGGGCTGCGCACGTCTGTACAGAGCTCTCAAATGTCCTGTTCCTGTGAGCTGCAATGATTAGTGCCTCTGTGCTGTCTTTCAGTTCAGCTTTGGTCAGCCACTGGTAGGATTTCTCAGTATCAGCCACTTCTTCTGTCTGTTGGTGGTACGTGCCGTGCGGGGGCCTTCCATGATGGTTTCTCTTCTTGCTCGACTTCTGTCTCAGGTTTCTGCTGCCTGAGATGTTCACTAAGAACTTGCGAAGATCTTCCCAAGTCATGGCCATATGAGAGGAACTTTCGCCCCCAGTCCGAGGGGGGCGCTCTGGATCAGTTTATCACCATGACTACTAGAGATGGGAATTGATTAGAATTTTGTGATTCTGATTCCGTTATCAGTTTCACTTATTGATTCGTTTCCTTATCGATTCTCGTTGGCTCCACTTTAAGGTCATCACCATCTCTAAGCAGCATTTCAAAGACAGTAAATTCATGCAAATTAATTACACACTGCCTGGTGAAATGTTTGTGCATGTTGGAGGCATTTCCCCTCTTTCTTGTGATCAGTGAAAAAAAAGTATTGCACATAAAACAACAGAACACTTTTTTTTTTGCTTCACCTTAGTAATGCTATTAGCCCAGTAATGAGCAGTGCCTGGTTCCCTCCAGACATGATGCCTGGATTCAGGCCAAAGAGTGCAATCTTTGTTTCATCAGAGTGAAGAATTGTTTCTCATGGTCCGAGAGTCCTTCAGGTGCCTTTTGACAAACTCCGGGCAGGCTGTGATGTGGCCTCCCTGATGAAGGCCCGTCTACCTCGATCGCTCAGATTGGCCGGGATTAATAAGATAAACATATGAGAAACATCAACCCATATATTACTGTTAGCGTGCTTGTTTTCTATCAGTATGCGTCAAAATTACTACTACTAACTGTGTTCTGTTACGTACTATCACAATGTTAACACACCTTATCAGGAAGTCGCATACAGAAACTATGCTGTTTAGACAGTATAGTGAATTTCCAGCAAATAGCGACACGTGCTTGCACACAAACAGTGTGGATGTGTCCAACAGATATTCCAATCCAATCCAAGTAGTTTCCTAAAAAGCGAGGTAATGCCACATTCTCTTCAGTAATTTCAAAGATTTACTCAAACTTTCTTTTTTGTGGCTTCTGTCCTCCCCACAGATCGACGTCCTGCGTCCACTGAAGAAGACATGCTCATCTGCTCCCCTCATGGCCGTGCCGCTACATCCACCAGCCTCTTTCACTTTGACTTGGCGTTCCTGCTGGCTCTAGCTTTGCTGCTCTGCCAGGTGACGGGTCAGGTGGAGAGTCAGACGCAGTCACCTGCCCAGGTGCTACAGGACTTGCTGTCCCGCTATGGGGACAACAGCACCATCACGGTCCCTCAGCTGCGATCTCTGTTAGCAGCCCTCAGCCAGGGCCAGAGTGAAAGTGACAGCGGCAGCAGCAGCACAGCTGAAACACCAACAACCACACCTCCCCAGTTCAACAGCTCCAAGGTACAAAACCTTTTCATTCTCTCCATTTTAAATTCAGATTTTTTTTTTGTGTTGCGGAGAAAATATAACAAATAGAAGCTAAAGACTAACATTAGTTCACCTTTGCAGGACTCTGAAGTAGAATCATAAATCCAGCTTTAGTCCGGTCTGGAAGAAACAGGCGGTACTGGTTCCAGGTAGCTGAGCTGTTTAGCATATTTCCCATACTTAGTGTCGTGGCTCATTGACTCACTCAATTGTTGATCTGCCTTTGAATAGATTCGCTGTGAGTACTAGTGGCCAAGTATGAACCTTTCCAAAAAAAATAAATGATGGCTAGGACGTCACACGTGAGTCAGGCGTTGGTTCGTGACACTGAAACGTTTCGTTTGTCAATAACCAGCCGAACTACAAAGAATGTTCAGGGTGTTCCACAGTTTGACTTTGCAGCATATTGAGGCATCTGCTCCTTCTACCACGTCACAGATCTTAAAGCAGGCCTATTGCTTTTTATTATTTTCAGCATCAACTTTTCTTTCCCACCTTTGTAAAATACAGTGTAGCAAATAAATACATGTAAAAATATAAATCTAATGAACTGGTATTTATTACATGACAATAAATAACATTAAAATATGAGCGATCACTTTATTCACCTAATTTTAATTTTTCAGTCACTGTGTTTATTCTGTCTTCTTCTGTTTTTCTGATCCACCTTTTTAAGTCAGGATTAAAGCGACATCTGACACGTGCATGCCGAGTCACTAACTAATCCCAAAAGCTCAGTCTTCTGATTGCATCAAACACTCTGTTCTGAACCTGTTTCTCTACTTCAGCCTTTTCATAATTACAATGAGAGCAGATGTTGTTAAAAAGCTCTGGATCTGAGTGAAAACACCTACTTTAGGTGCTGTCGCCCTCGTGAGTGGCAGTTGTGACGTCACTTTGGGACGCACTTTCCTTGTTTTTCCACCCCTTGATGTTTATGACCTCAGTCATGCGTTGCAGCTCAGTTGAAGGCACATTAGTTTCAACTCTTACTTCCATTTCATTGATATATCAGCTCAAGAGCTCAGATTCTCCGATTATAAAGAGGGAGCTCTGACTTCTATTTCTGTTCCAGCATGAACATGAAGGTTTATTCTGAGTGGCAACACCTGTCTCTGAGCAGGTTCAGCCTGCCTCAGCGTGCCCAGTATAAATGTTACAGTGCTGTGATGACACAGTCGGTGGAGGCAACAACGAGGCCCAACAAAAAGGATTATTTTAAACCGTTACTTTGTTAACATTAGAGTCGAAAATTTAATCATCATTTTTATTTGGTCAGATGCTGTTTTTTTTATTGATTTATTTTATTGGTGACACCAATGTTATGCAATAGTGCCTTCCTGTTAATTTCGTCTAGTCTATACTCCAAATATGAGTCTTGACAGACTCATTTGTGTTGTTTTCAGTCCACATGAAGGTGAAAAGCATGCTAACCTGTCACTGCATCCTGCCATGTCCTGGCTAATTCACCAACAGTGAGATGTTCGCTTGTGTGGGTTATTTATGGGGATGTTTCCTGTTCCAGTGCTTGCCTGCAGACACACTGGCCATTTACAGCATGAGCGAGGAGTCGCGGCTGGATGGCCGGGGTTTTCAGGAGCTGTGCCCCACCATGCTGCAGCAGCTGGACGCTGGCAGCTGCAGGGCACATAAAGGGGAGGAGCAAAGCAGCGACACCTACCCCAGGCCCTCAGACGCTGAAGGTGAGCACCAACTAAATACTAATATTTAACATATTTTTATGTTTTAATTTCCTCTGGTGGAAATTGTACATATGTGTTGATCAAAGTTTACCTTTTGCTCCTTAATGTCTTTTAAAGCCTTTTTCATTGTTATTTAGAAGAGACACATTTGGATTCATCCAAGCAGCATCTCAGACAAAAACAGCATGAATCCAGAAAGTGTTTCTTCTCCAAATATTTTCTTTTTAACTTCCTCTGCAAGCGCTGTATTTCTTTCAAGGTTTTCTGTGCCTCATTGTTCATGTCTGTTGTCAGTTCAAGTATTATCACACACCTTGCAAACACATTCTTTCATCAAATCTCAGCTCGAAATTTGTGTGTTTTGTTGCCTGGTGATTTTATGGTGTCCCCGAAGGAGAGGAAAGCCAAAATAAGCACGCACAGTTAGCCAAGAGCTCAGATTGCATTTCTCAGTTTTCTGTAAAAACCAGCACATCTTTCAGAGTCCACAGTCCAGCTTCTCTCAGCGTTTTCAGTATGCAGCACAGATCTCATCCAGGTAAAGACAGTCCAGACTGGAAAGCTCATCTTTCCTTGGCTGCTGAACCGCTGAAGCTCCGTGCAGGCTGCTGACCGAACACACCCAGCAGGATGTTTTAAGCCTGAGAGCCGCTTTGACGTGCACGTTCTGTCAGAAATTCTAGGAAATGCTGAATTCAGTGCAGGCTGCTGTTTAAAGAGAAAAAGAAAAACCTTTGAGTCTTCATGAAGTAAACTAAATTGGCTCTGGAGTGTGTGGCTGGTATAAAAAGCAAGCTAATCACAGACTTGGAGGTTTTGGTTAAGTCATGTGATGTTTTGTGCTCAAGGCCTCAGGATCATCGGTTCAGAAAAGTCCAAAACATTTGTTGAGCTTCAGCTAAAAGAAAAACAGCAGCTTTCTTTATGCAGGCAAAGACTTTGGGCTTGAATCTTGTGCTGTAGCCGGTGTCCTTATTTATTTCATCCTTGACAGGTGAAGAAGAAATGGCCCCAGAGCTCTGGCTCTATTTCTCACTCTCCACTGACAAATTTGTTTTCCCTTATCAGGCTCTCATGGCTTCAGCTCACTTCACACTTTCCTCTTTAGGCAGCTTATTTTGGCTTGAGAGATGTTTTCCTAGCTGGAGGTTTACGGGCATCAGAGAGGAAATTTAATAACCTTCTCTTTTCTCATTATGTGAATAATCCAGCTTTACCCAAGGACTCACATTAGCACTGATATGCTGCTAATAGACATAAAATAATGATCCTTTTTTAACCAGATACTTGTTTTAATGATGTTTGATGACATTCTCTTTATTCTGCTGCTTATGTTCTTAACCGCGTGTCCAGCAGCTGTGTTTAAATGGTTTTTGACTCGTCTGCACGGCTCTTGTACACCGCGAACATTTCTCAATAGACTGATGATTTTTCCAGAAGTCTTGATCCTCTTTTGAAAGAAAAACACTCTAGACAGCAGTAATGGAGACAATTTGCAAACATGGAATTTGCAGGTTACTCACCAGCCACTTTGGTGTGTCCTCCATCTCAACTGATTGTTAACAAATATTTAATCACCTGGCCACATTGTAGTAACTCAGAGATGTAGACATGCTCAGTACAGCCTGCTGACGTTGGAACCAACCATCAGAAAGAGTAGGAAAGGAGATTTAGGTGACTGATAGGAAAAATATCCAAAAAAGAGAAAATATGAAGTGAGTGGCACGTCTCTGGGAAGAAATGTTTTGTTGATACCAGAAATCAGAGAGTGGCCACACAGCTTAGAGCTGAAAGTAAGTCAACAGTAACTCAAATAACCACTGGTTGCAACCAAGGTATGCAGAAAAGCATCTATAAACGCACAACATGTTGATCCTTGAAGCAGATGCACTACAGCAGCAGAAGACAACATCAGGTGTTGTTCCTGTCAGCTCAGTCCAGGAAACTGAGGCTGCAGTTCACAGGGAATCATCAAAACTAGTTGTTTGGGGTATGTTTTCTCACTTTGTTCTCCTTAGTACCAAAGGAGCATTGGTTAAACACAACAGCCAACCCGAGTATTGTCGCTGACCTCGTCCAACCCTTTTAATAAAAGATTCCAAGAGGACAGTTTTCTGGTTCACAACACCAGATCCTCTCAGACTGGTTTCTTGAACATGACCGTTCACTGTGCTCAGATGGCCTCCGCAGTCACCTGACCTCCGCACCTTTGGGGATGTGCTGGAACAGCAGATTCAAATCATGGAGAACTGTGTGATATTATCATGTCGTTATGAACCAAAATCTCAGAGAAATGTTTTCAGCATCCTGTGAATCTGTGGCATGAAGCGTTAAGGGCAACGCTGAAGGGAAACCAACCCAACCCAGCACTAGAAGATGTACCTAATAAAGTGTCGGGTGTGTGAGACCAAAAGACGCAAAACTTAGCAGGGATGCGAAGTCAGCAAATCAATTTCCCATTGGACACAATAAAGTTACCATTAAACATAAGAACCAATATCAAGTCAGTGATGGGAATGTTGGTGTTTCTTGTTTTTCTGTACCAGAGCTACTGAAGGTCCATTAGCTACTGGAAACACTAAATAATAATGATGAAATATAAAACAGTGGTGCCAAGTAGTGGGGAAACAGACAGAGTAGGAGTTTTGCTATTGAGTCAGAAACCACAGAGTGTTTCACCATAGTTTCATCAGAAAGAGGAAACGATTCAAACTCATCTAAACAGCTCAAACACATCTGGCTCTGTATTCTCTAAAATTCTATTTGAGTTTCTGATGTCACTAAAATGTTTAGGATAAAGTTCCCACGGTTCATAGCTGAGCTGGATGCTGTTATTGGGAAACTACTGTCACAGCTTCTGATCTGCATGCAGCAGATTTTCTTTGAGGAAATACTTTTTGAAATATGATCTGATTATCCTTTCTTTTGTATCCAGTTTAGTAACATGACGGGATGCTGATTTCCATTTTTTACCATTTCTGATCTGATACAATCTCATGTTTTTCTCCCCTTTATGCATTTTTTAAACATTATTAAATATCTCTTTTCCTCAGCTGTACTCATCTTCCTTCATCACCATTGTTGCTCATCTGTTTACTTGTTTTTTCCTCAGCAAGAAGTTGAGAAGTTGTCTCACAGCATCCAAAAATTTGTTTTGCAGGATATGGAAAATCTAACCAATGGCTACTTCCTTTTATTCTTTTTACAGGTGTTGCTGGATATATTTAACTGTAGTGTACATCACATTTATGTCTGGTAGCACTGTGTGAGCACTTCAACTACTTTATGTACTTAAATTGTTTTATTTGACTGCTTTCTAGAGTCCAGGTGGAGTAAAGCTGCAGCGTATCACAATATAATTACTAAAACTAAAGAAGGGAACAGAAAGTGGATTAAACTGCAGGATTTATGTGGTGCATGCTTCTAGCTGATTCAGATGTCTGTGCAGCCTGTTTTTCTCCTGATCAGAAAATCTGTCAACACAAGTTTGAGCATTGATTTTAACCCCATGAAAATATAAGAACAGTTTAATTGAGTACTTAAAAATCAATAAGCTGCAGCTGCATACAGTCATATGAAAAATAAAATGCATCTGCTTTTAGCTCTCTTGGTTTTACGTATCAGGTCAATGTCAATCAATAACACGCGACATATTATACGGTCATATTTTTATCTGACAAAACAAAGTCAAATCCAAAAGCAGCGAGTGGAAAATCTAAATGCACCCAATTCAATTCAATTCAATTTTATTTATATAGCGCCAAATCACAACAAAAGTCGCCTCAAGGCGCTTCATAGATACAGAGAAAAACCCAACAATCATATGACCCCCCTATGAGCAAGCACTTTGGCGACAGTGGGAAGGAAAAACTCCCTTTTAACAGGAAGAAACCTCCGGCAGAACCAGGCTCAGGGAGGGGCGGGGCCATCTGCTGCGACCGGTTGGGGTGAGAGAAGGAAGACAGGATAAAAGACATGCTGTGGAAGAGAGACAGAGATTAATAACAGATATGATTCAGTGCAGAGAGGTCTATTAATACATAGTGAGTGAGAAAGGTGACTGGAAAGGAAAAACTCAATGCATCATGGGAATCCCCCGGCAGCCTACGTCTATTGCAGCATAACTAAGGGAGGATTCAGGGTCACCTGGTCCAGCCCTAACTATATGCTTTAGCAAAAAGGAAAGTTTGAAGCCTAATCTTAAAAGTAGAGAGTTTCTGTCTCCTGAATCCAAACTGGAAGCTGGTTCCACAGAAGAGGGGCCTGAAAACTGAAGGCTCTGCCTCCCATTCTACTTTTAAATACTCTAGGAACAACAAGTAGGCCTGCAGAGCGAGAGCGAAGTGCTCTAATAGGGTGATATGGTACTACAAGGTCATTAAGATAAGATGGGGCCTGATTATTTAAGACCTTGTATGTGAGGAGCAGGATTTTGAATTCTGGACTTAACAGGAAGCCAATAAAGGGAAGCCAAAACAGGAGAAATCTGCTCTCTTTCTAGTCCCTGTCAGTACTCTTGCTGCAGCATTTTGGATTAGCTGAAGGCTTTTCAGTGAGTTTTTTGGACATCCTGATAATAATGAATTACAGTAGTCCAGCCTGGAAGTAATAAATGCATGAACTAGTTTTTCAGCGTCACTCTGAGACAGGATATTTCTAATTTTAGAGATGTTGCGCAAATGGAAGAAAGCAGTCTTACATATTTGTTTAATATGTGCTTTGAAGGACATGTCCTGGTCAAAAATGACTCCAAGGTTCCTCACAGCGTTACTGGAGGCCAAGGTAATGCCATCCAGAGTAAGAATCTGGTTAGATACCATATTTCTAAGATTTTCAGGGCCGAGTACAATAACCTCAGTTTTATCTGAATTAAGAAGCATAAAGTTAGCGGCCATCCAGGTCTTTATGTCTTTAAGACATTCCTGCAGTTTAACTCATTGGTGTGTGTTATCTGGCTTCATGGACAGATAGAGCTGGGTGTCATCTGCATAGCAGTGTAAATGTATGCTATGTCTTCTAATGATGCTGCCTAAGGGAAGCATGTATAATGTAAACAGAATTGGTCCTAGCACTGAACCCTGTGGAACTCCATAATTAACCTCAGTGTGTGAAGAGGACTCTCCATTTACATGTACAAATTGGAGTCTATTAGATAGATATGATACAAACCACTGCAGTGATACCTACAGCATGTTCTAATCGCTCTAATAGGATATTATGGTCGACAGTATCGAACGCTGCACTGAGGTCTAGCAGGACAAGCACAGAGATGAGTCCACTGTCAGAGGCCATAAGAAGATCATTTGTAACCTTCACTAAAGCTGTTTCTGTGCTGTGATGAGCTCTGAAACCTGACTGAAACTCTTCAAATAAACCATTCCTCTGCAGATGATCTGTTAGCTGTTTGACAACTACTCTTTCAAGGATTTTTGATATGAAAGGAAGGTTGGAGATTGGCCTATAATTAGCTAAGACTGCTGGGTCTAGAGATGGCTTTTTGAGTAAAGGTTTAACTACAGCCAGCTTGAAGGCCTGTGGTACATAGCCGACCCAATGATTCAATAGCTTGGAGGAGCACCTTTAAACAGCAGTACCTTGAAGTAATGGTTTCATCACTCTCTCACGGGACTTTTGGCCACTTTTCTTTACAACGTTGCTTCATCTCATTGATGTTTGCACGCGTTGTTCTTTAAGATCGCTGATGATGTTTTTTAATGCCCACCTGAACGCTCCAAACCAGCAAACTGCCAAAATGTCTGGTTGTATTGAGCTGGTTAAACTGGCTGATGAACAAGTAATCGTGTGCCTTTGAATAGCAGCACCTGGCTGCAGGAAGCAGGAAGGGGTTTTAAAAAACTGTTAAAGAAATAACGACACAGTGTAATATGTCGTGCGCTGTTGTTCATTTGAGGCTGTATTTAAATGACTGGAAGACCTTCTAAGGATCAGATGATTTTTTTTTTTAATTATATGTATACTTAAACCTTAAAACTGAAAGATGGTGTTATTTCTTTCATATGACTGTTTGATACCAGATTTGAACTGACAGCAAATAGGCTGATGCTATCGTATGGATTTGTTGGAATAATGAGAATTTCCTTTGTCACCTCTGCAGTGATGGAAAATCTACTGCCGTTGGCATGAACGTCAAAGTAGCTGCTGATCTTGCAGACATAAGACACTCACACAACAGTTTTCTCACATCCAACAGCCGGAGCCCACATGATGTTTTTGTTGTTGTTTTTAATGCTTGACCTGTATGATTGAATCTGGCTGACGTTATCTTTTATCCACAGCTTAAGCTGCATTTATCGATGGATGACTGCACGTTATTCACAGCGCTTTGTTTTAACGTTGTACCTTCCTGTTACTCCAACTACAGTTTGGGGTTTTTCTTTCTTAAGTGTGACAATCATCAATGTCTCCGCCCTGACCGGAGTTTTCATCGTGCCCCTGATGAAGTCGCGCTTTGGGAAATACGCACTCACCTATTTCATCGCGCTTGCCATTGGCACGCTGTTCTCCACTGCCATCCTGCAGCTGCTGCCAGAGGTTTGACATCGGGACATACATACATACAGACCTTTGACTTTCATACAAAGATTACGCTGTCCTTCGTTCATGGCATTGCCATCAAAAATCAATCAGTACTTTCCACCCGACCCTCTCATAACGAGCTGGTGTAATTCAGCAAATGCTTATAGTACTGTAATTAATGCTTTTCATGGCTTCATTAAAAATACCAAAAAACAGCTGATTGTGAGGGGTTTGGTAGGAAACTTGGAAACGGTCTGTCCTGCCGTCGTTTACAAAATTGCGGCACTTTGGCCGAGCTGGCCATTGTCTCTTCTGTGTTCATAACTCTTTCCTGTTCCTGACTTTGTTTCCTTTCTGTGGCTTTCTCGGGCACTGTGGAATTTGCTCTGATCTCTTTTTTTTTTTTTTTCCTCTGATCTCGTTGCAGCCCCTGTCGCGTGCGTGTGTGTGCGTGTGCGTGTGTGTGTGTGTGTGTGTGTGTGTGTGTGTTTTTGTACCTGTGTCTGTAGCTCTCCCGGTACTGAGATCTAGGCCACCTATGTTGTTTAACTGAGGAGAGAATTTCTGTTATGATGCTAGAAAAGCTGTACAGACCTGAAACATGGTTTTAGTCACTGTTTGGGGGGGGGGGGGTTCATGTGTTTCACTGTGTGTAACAGAGCCCTGGGAAATGGAGCACTGCACCCTTAAAGTGTCCTTCAAACTGAAATGTGACCCCTTGTTAGCATTGCTCCTTCTGCTACGAGTGGGCTATTTAAAGTTCGTTTGCGCCCTTTTGTCTCTGCAGTATTTAGCCTGAGGCTATGACAGTGGTACAGACACACCTGAGTAGATCATAACAACCGTGTGTGGGCCACATCTTTGTGAGGACAGAAAATTGGCATGCCGCTATACTCGTGGGGACAAAAACCCACAAGTTTGAAGGCAGTTTTGAGGCTCAAAATGTGGTTTTAGTGTCAGGGTTATGGTTCGGGTTAGGGTTAGGGTTTAGGCTGAGGGTTAGGGTTAGGAATTCGTTTTTGATGGTTAGGGTTGGGGTAAGCAGCTAGGGAAAGCATGTCAATTAGATGTCCTCACTAAGATATGAAAACGAGAGTGTGTGTGTGAATGCTTGAGATTGGAGTAAACTATAATGACGTCTTCTTTTTATCAGTGGAAATGAGGAACTGGTGATTATCTTCAAATACAAGTAAAAGGTGGTCTCACTTCAGCTGTTTTAAGCGGATTATCGGCTCGTTGTTTCTGAAAATCCTTTCATGTCTCTTTTTTCTCAGGATGATTTCATTTAATTGTTCCTTTCCAGGGAGTTAACTGCTTGGTCTTCCCTCCTTTTTTAAAACTCATGATGTCGGTTAACACACCGGTCATTAATCCGACAAGATTATTTCCAAACTGATTACCTCTTTCTCTCTCTCTTCTTCCCCCTTCTTTCTCCTCTGTTAATCAGTTTGGGGCTATGGGATCCTATGCGTGACACTGATCTCTCTGTGCTCGCTGGTCGGGGCGTGCGTCGTGCCCTTCATGAAGAAAACCTTTTACAAGCGACTGCTGCTCTACTTCATAGCCCTGGCCATTGGCACTCTCTACTCCAACGCCCTGTTTCAGCTCATCCCAGAGGTAGTGTTGGTGCTGCTGAGGCTCAGTTTGCTGCAGTGCATTTTTAGCAGGGCTGCTGTGTAGTTCCTGGAAAGAACAGTGAATATATATAAGCATTTGGAAATACAGTTAGGTCCATGTTTGTTTGTTTGTTTGTTTGTTTGTTTGTTTGTTTTTTAAATTTAATCTCTGCCCACCCCCACAGTGTATTTCAAGTCAAACATTCAAGAAAAGACTTAAGTGCAGAGGTTCAGGTTTAATTTAATGGGTTTAACAAATAACTGTTTAGACATTTAGGAGTGTCAGATCAACACTCTGCTGTATTCTTAAAAAGTAAGGATGGACTCACCAGCTCAGCAACAGCAAAAGGCCTGAAATACCACAGAAGACAAGAGAAACAGATGATCACAGAATTATTTCCATGGTTTACAAAAACAACTACATAACATCCACAGTCAGGGTCTGCATACAAGAGACTCCTTCATCAACGTAAATACAAAAGGCTTCCAGCAAGGTGCAAACCTCTGGTTACACTCACGAGCAGGAGGGCCAGATTACGCTTTGCCAGAAAAATATCTGAAAGAATCCGAAGAGCTCTAGAATGAAATTCTTTGGACCGATGAAGCCGGAATGGGAAGAGAAAAGTTTGGAGGTGTAGCAAATTATATGTCAAGCATGGTGGAGCCATACATGCCCAACAAGCATGGGCATGTATGGCTGCCAGTGGAAGTGGGTCACTAGAGTTTTTTCTCAGTTCTGTACCGTGTGCTGGGCTGTACTCTCTGCTCATATTACTAAAAGGTTTCTCCAAAAGTCTCCCAAGAGTTTCTCAAGGCAAAAAAATAATCTATATATTAGATATTCTTCAGTGGACGAGTCAGTCACCTGATCTCAACCCAGTAAGGCAGTTTTCAGTTTCTAGTCCTTACATTTAAAATGTTGTAGTTTTAAGCGACTACATATAAAAATAACTGTAATTCCTAAACAGCTAATGCTTGAACTAAAGCTGAAACTCTGCATTTAAATCACATTTTGATGAATTTAAAATCCACTGTGGTGATGTACAAGGACAAAATGCTAAACTGTCATTGTTCAAAACCTTGTGCACATGTATTTATGTGCACTAGTTATTTTTTTCTCATTTCACTAATGTGAGATAAATCACAGTTTCACAGTGAGTAGGATGAGTTTTTATTGTATGTACCACTGAACAACAGAATAATCTGCTTTAAAGTTTATGGTCACCATAGACAGCACAAGCATTAAGGAAAATCAAGGTTTTTTGATCGGAAATGACATTAATAGTCTAAATTGTCTTGCAGACATCAATCAGCTGTGAGTCAGTCCTCACTTAAATTCAACTAAATTAATAAGATTTTTGCAAGAAAAACAAAGGACAGTGATTCGGGGCCCTCAGATCCTGAATCGGGGCCCTCAGATCCTGAATCGGGGCCCTCGGATCCTGAATCGGGGCCCTCGGATCCTGAATCGGGGGCCTCTGATCCTGAATCGGGGGCCTCTGATCCTGATCGGGGGCCTTCATGAAAGCATTCTTTATTGTAACACATTGCTGCACGTGTTAACATCATCTTCTTCCTGCATGCTAGGCCTTTGGATTTGACCCAATGGTCGATTTCTACGTGTCCAAGTCTGCCGTGGTGTTCGGAGGCTTTTACCTCTTCTTCTTCACTGAAAAAGTTCTCAAAGTGCTCCTAAAGCAAAAAAACGGGGTGAGTGTATATTTATTTTATTGTTAGATAGTCGCTGTTAGATATTCTCTCCACCTGCTGAAGCCACAAACCGTGTTCAAACCAGTCACCAAGATTACAAAAAGTACGTGCAGATGTTGAGTAAGAGTAATTATTTTCAAATGTGGTTCACGGTGTGTTGCAAAAGCCTGGACTGTGGATTCTCCCAGAGCCACCGATAAGGTGGCTTTGCTCTGTTCACTATTTTAACCGAATTTTAAAGCTGTTCAGACACCTGGCAATGCTTGAAGTGTCTTCTCGTCATGTTTCTGCTGAGTGGGGAATAGTTTATCCCTGGTTACTCCTTCATGTGTTTTCTCAGGCTAGCATCTAATGTTTCTGATTCGTCTTTGCTGTGATCACGCCACACAATTAAATATTTATTGTCAGCAGCAGCAGCAGGTTACACTAGTTGGACAGGGTGTTGTCGTCTCAGTAACTGAGAGAAAAAACTGGGAAAGTGATGATTCAACGCTGCAGGCAGTTTACAAACCGCGTGTTTGATCCCATCTGTTGACTGACACAGAGGTTTGCAAAGTCACTGTGTGGAGTTGAAGCCAGAGGCGCTGCTAATACAGTGTACATTATGCACTGTAGTCTTTGTTGTACATACTGTACTAAAGTGAAAAATGAGACACCTGAAAATGTTCTCGTGACCTTTAGACATAAATAGGAAGGCGAGGTGAACTGAACATTCTTGTTTTTCGTGACTTTGAAGAATAATTTAATCACTCAAAAGAGGATTTTTGTACATTTTTTTTTTTTTTTCTGAAGAGATCAAAAGTCCAGCAGCACTTTATGTATGTTGTGTGGTCTGAGCTGACAGACATTCGTGTTTTTGCCTTCATCGTGGAGATGAGCTCGATAGAGACGTTTTAAAAAAAGAAAGAAAGAAAAAGAGCCAATTATTTAACTCCACACACGTAACAGCCAATGAGGCACCACATAGGGTGTCATGGACATTTGGTCATGTGACTTATTCCCAGTCATTGGTGCTGACAAAGGGGAGCGACCAATAGAAATCCTTGATGGTGAAATATGTGGTCTGTAAACTGGAGAAGTGCAACTGCTCAGAAAGATCCACTTAAAAAGACATTTTAAAAAATAAATGAAAATATTTGGAATAAATCATTTATTACCTTAGATACGCTCATGTGTTAGAAGATGCCTGATAAAAGGTTCTCCAAAAAGGTAAATAAAATATTTGAATCGCTGTAGAAGCTCACGGAGAGGTCGTAGTTCACACCACCTGGAACTTCATCCTCTCCTCCCCGCGCACCTCGGAAGTGGGAACAACTGCGGCAGAAAAGTTTTATTCGGCAGTGAGGAGAAGAACTTAGGTTAGACACACGTGGGTGTTTAAACAGTGAGCTGGTTAGTTTATCAGGTGAAATTATATAAATTAACAGCTTCAGTCACTCAGATGTCGCTGCTAATTAAATATCAGTTATTAAATACGTTGAGCTGCCTGCGACCGCTTTCACCGTCTTCGTCTTTTACACATTGTTTTGTGAAAACAGTAAAATATTTGAAAGATTAACACCATAAACTCAAATACGCAAAGCTTGTTTTCTATATATATGCATACCTATATAAGCTATAGACACTGAATATTGCAGCCAGTGCTGTGGTGCGATTTGATAGATGGTGTGTAGCATGTGTTTGTATTTCAAAGTTCTCCATTATAAAAAGATACAGCAGGGTGTCCTGTCATCGGCTCTTACAAATTAAATTCCTTAAACCCAAAAAGCCTCAAAGTGGATATTTTAACGGTTTCAGTGTTAAAAATAATAACTTTGCACAGATACAGCACTCGTTTTGTAGATTTTCCTCTATTTTAAATCTAAAATTTTAAATGACAAGCCAATAAAAGAAACTGTGGGGTGTGATTGTGGGACCGTAGCTCCACCTTGTGGTTACTCTTTTTCAGTCCAACCTAGTTAACTGCTAACAATTTTACGTGCTAAAGGAGCTCCAGATCTGGTGTCGTGTCCTTGAGTGAAACAGTGACTTTGTGCTGTGGTTTACTCGCGACTTTGTTGCACGCTTTTGAGCAGATTTCATTCCTCGTTGGGTTTGCAGACAGTTCACAGAACTCGACCTCACTGAGTCACTGAAGGAGAAAATGGTTAAAATCACGTGGTCGGCCTTTTCAGCTGTTCAGTCCCAGCAAATATGACAAAAGCAAAAAGGAACATCTTCAACTTTTAAGTCAGATCTCTTATCTGCACCTCCTCTTAACCAGATGTTGAGGTTATTTCACCTGTCAGGAAGATGCTGCTCACAATAAGTCTATCAGAATGTGCTGAGTTTTTTTCCCGCCTGTCTCTCAGAGCCACGGCCACAGCCACTACCCTGGTGCAGATCATTACTCAACCCCTGACAGGGATTTGGAGGAGGGGGAGAAGGAGAAGCTGCAGCAGAACGGAGAAGCCAGCAGCCTGGCTCTGGGCAAAGTGGACGCAGGGGAGGGCGAGCTCATGCTCAGCCCTGCACAGACTCCACAGGTATGGATGTAACAGCTCAAAGAGCAGCTTGTCTGCTAGACTTTTAAAAGAAGAGGAACGCAGAAAATGAAAATAGGAATGAACTTTTGTATATGTGGACAGTGTCAGTTTATGACTGGAGGTTCACACATAAAAACAACAAAATCACTCTTGTTGAAATAATCAGATCTAAACAAATTTAACTTACAAGGTGGGAACCACCGATTTCTCTCCCTCTGCTCCTTCCAGGACTCTCAGAGTCCAGACAGCGGTGGACGGTCAGGCACCAGTGGTGGCGGCTGCTATTGGCTGAAGGGGACGACCTACTCTGATATCGGCACGCTGGCCTGGATGATCACGCTGAGCGACGGCCTGCACAACTTTATTGACGGCTTGGCCATCGGGGCCTCGTTCACCGCCTCTGTTTTCCAGGGCATCAGCACCTCGGTGGCGATCCTGTGCGAGGAGTTCCCCCATGAGCTGGGTGAGTCAGGGCGGACTCTGAGCGGGCGGGTGTCCCTTATGCCGAGATAATCAGGCTGCAAGCTTAACCCCAGCTACTTTCCTTTTGGCCCTTTATTATAAGAACATTTCTTAATACATTTAATGGATGTGTTTTGTTTGCTGTCCCAAAACAAACTACTTGAAACGTCAGCTGTTCTGACTCTGCATGTTTTCCTGCTACCAGGAGACTTTGTGATCCTGCTGAACGCCGGCATGAGCATACAGCAGGCTCTCTTCTTTAACTTCCTGTCGGCCTGCTGCTGTTACCTGGGCATGGGCTTTGGCATCCTGGCCGGTAACAGCTTCTCTCCCAACTGGATCTTCGCCCTGGCAGGAGGAATGTTCCTCTACATCGCTCTGGCAGACATGGTCAGTGATTTGTGAACTATGAGATTAAATCAACACACATGGGTCTCTTGAGGTAGTGAGCTTTTTAAATATGTTCTCGTGTTGCTGTTTAGTTGGTTATGCTGAGAAATAAAAATAATAAACAAGTAAAAATCCAATCAGAAGTACAGAATTTATTTGTAGCAGTAAAAGTCTTTTTTAAATTCTCTCTGTCAGACACTGTACAGGATGTCCAAGAGTCATATTTCAAAGAAAGAAACATAATGCACAGTTTTTAAACTATGTAATAAACTTAAACGGTACCTAATGAAATAAATGATTTGTACTATACAGTCTGTACACTGATTGCTAGTCAGTTTGTTTTTGCAGTTTTTATGTTACATCCTTCACGTTAGGTTGTGTTAATATGTATATTGAAACATGTGCGATTAAGCTAACAGCGAACCTGAGGCGGAGCTCTGCTGCTCATTTTCAGATTCACATTTTTTATTGGACCCATAAATGAAAAAAATAATCCTGAATGATTCTTTCTCATCTTAGCCTTGATTGCCTCCCAGCTTACCCTCTCTCTGAAACAAGCTGTTTTTGCTCCTCCCACTCTAAGCCAGCTTTCTTCTGATTGGCTGTTTATTACAAACAGAAGGTTTGAACAGCTGGTTAGGAAAGGGGGAGAGTTCTTGTAAATATTTTATGTGTTGGACTTTGAAAGATTGAAAAATTTGAATGAGGGGTAAGATAATGGAGTAGTAGTTGGTGTGACTGAGCTGAATAAGGTCGAACTGTTCTTGGTTACACGTTAGACACTTATGAAGTGACACTCTGTTTTATGTGTCACAGTTTCCAGAGATGAACGAGGTGAGTCGCGAGGAAGAGGATGCAGGCGGCAGCAGCTTCCTCCTCACCTTTGGCATCCAGAACGCCGGCCTGCTGACGGGCTTCTCCATCATGCTCCTCCTGACGACGTACTCTGGACAAATACAGCTGGGCTAGCAGCAGACTCCTCCAGGATCACCATCAGCTGCTGTTGGAGCCCAAACAAAGAGGCTGGCTCAAAGTTTCTCCTCTATTTTTTCCTCCTGTTCTCATTTTTCGGGTTCTGGACTTTAGGGATTTTGGTTGTGCGGCAGGTACGCGCAATCGTCTTTTGAAGTTATACGAGAAGCTGCTTTAGTGCAGTTCCTGCATGCAGAAGGTTCAAGGTCGAGGGTTTGACGGCCCTGTCTCCTCAGCGTTTCAATCCTTTCTGCACAGCTGCCCTGAAAACGTCCTGAAACATCAACTGAAGCAGTCGCAAAAGACGGCTATACTTGATGTGCAATACACTCACCCAGTCTCTCAGATGTTTCCCTTCTCTTCAGACTGCTCTCCAGGCGTCTTTCCTCAACCTTCATCCTCATCATCCATCCTGGTTGATGCCATTGAGCCTCCACTCAGGCCAGTTGAGATTCCTAGCGAGTGTTTATATCATGAATCCTCTGTGAAAAGCACAATCAGGTAACAGCAGCTGTACTCCAAACATCTTTGATTCCCAGGCACTACACGTCCCCTTTCTTTTCTTCATTCCATACCAAAAAGCAAATGTTAAAACATCTAAACTGGAATTATTCCGACTTCCAGCTGGACTTTGTTGTCTGTGAGTTGATTTTATATTTTTTTACACATGAATACTGACTTTTAAAGACCAAATATGGGCAGACCATTGAGAATGGTGAAGGGCTACGCAGTGATGTTTGGAAGCGCACGTGTCAGTCAGCCAGCCGGTAACTCCCAAAGACTCCGGGGTCAGACACGGAAAAGGGACTAAGTGGCTCCATCCAGATCACGGCGGCAGCATTTCTCTGTAGTTTACCATCTGTGCCCTTCATTAGAATAGCAAGTGAAAAGGTTTAGCTTTTTTATTCCTTCTGATCTTGAATTCCGAGTGCAGATCTGCAGTTTTCACATATCCCATAGACTATTTTTCCCAGATTATCTATTCTTTTACGGTGTCATTGTAACAGAATACTGTAAGGTGAATCATACTGTATAATCACGCACACATCACCTCGTCTGTGACCTTATCTGCGTTAGCGATTCAGAATTAAGAACCGAACTACAGCCAAAAGTATGTGGACAGACTCGATGCCTCTTTTTGTCACCGGGCAGTTTTTAAAGGGGTTTTTGGCCATTTTAACCATGGAAACAGTCTGCACCGCATTTTTAACCCAGTCCCACTAAGGGGAATCAAAGGACATGATTACAATATTTTTAACTCAGAAACTTTCATTTCAGCATCTGCATTTTCTTTCTTTCTTATCATGTTAGTTGGTCAAAAATCAAAGATCAGCTGAAACTCAAACAAGGATGGACTTTCTTTTCTTTCTTTTTTACTTTGTGTGTTTCTTTTCTCATTTTTAGATTTTTCATTAAGAAGAACTTTCCTTATTTTCTGTTTAATGTGGCTCAAGTTGCCTAAAACCCTGTGAGCCAAAAGCTCTTAAACACTTTTTTTTTTTTTTACTTAAAGGGAGCTAAAACAGTTTATTTACCTTTATCTTAGGGTAAATAAATATATTAGTTAATATTAGTTAATTTGATCTGTGAACCTTGCACAGCAACTCTAGAGCTCAAGACTTAAACTGCATTTGGACATCAGCCCAACAGATCTTCTTTAAATGCTGAGAATTACTCGTTTTACCCATTTAGTAGCATTTTGCAGACGACTAGAAAAGCTACTGCCAGCGCTGTGCAGAGGAGCTGTGTTAGCGATGGATCTCGTGTGTGCAAATGTCCATCCAGTTTGATGGACACAACTACAAAACTAGAAGAGCAGAGGCTGTTGTTAGGGGCGTTGGGTTTGGGTGTCCACATACATTTGGCCATGATGCTGTTTTTAAAAAAAAAAAAAAAAAAAAAGGTTTGTGATGTAAACGGTTAATAGTTTATTGGATGGTCGGGAGGGGGAGGGGCAGCTGTTGTGCTCTACAGCAGTGTAAGATTGTCGGGTTGCTTTCTGTGTTTGTCTTACAGGTGGATTAAAAAGATTTCCCCTCATCTGAACACTGACATTTCAACAGAGCTGACGTGATCCATTATGTAGCATCTTTACATACTTTTCCTAATGTGAGTGTAGATTCGAGCTGTAGAATATTATTTATTAGAGCTCGAAGCTGAAACCTGTGATAGGTTTACAATAAAGATGAAATTGTAGTTACAGGAAGGAGAAGGCAAGCCATTACAAAGAGTACCCTGAGTGGTACAGCGAGTATTACTGCTGCTTGATATGTCATGTAACAGATTATTTATTGTTGCTTAAGCCATAAAATATTTATTTTATGCTTTACATCTAAGATCAAGTGTTGTGCTTAGTTTCACACCATGAGTCCAGACTGAGTTTAGTTTTTATTTAGAATAAACGGGTCAGATACAAGCTAAACCCTGAAGCCAGTGGATTTACAGCACACACAGACTGATAACATATCCACTCAGTTAATGCAGATAATACATTCAGAGACCAGGAGAGGTTCTTTGGAGCAGAAACAGGAACATTACCGACCAAAAACCAGACGCAGAACACAGAGAAGAACACTTTATCGGGAAGTTTATAAACGCAGCAGAAAGATTAAGGTTAGGAGGTTGTATTCGGGGTCAGATTGCTCATGGGAGCAGGAGGGTGGGATTTCTAATAAAAGTAAGGAAGCCAAAATGGGAGAGATAAATGATAAGAATTCGGCTAATTGTGAATGTGTGTTGGGGCTCGGTCAGGGGCTGTAAGCAGGAAAAAGCAGGGAATTATAGAATTTAATAAAAAAAATACTGATATGTTCAAATTAGAGCTGCAGCATAGTGATGGAGAAGACAAGAAAGCAAGAGGGAGGACAGACGAGACAAATCTATGAGGAGCTGACCTCGAACCAACCAACCGACTGACAGAGGATGGACTTTCTGGCCATTTTAATATTTACAGCACTCTCGCAGACTTGTAAAGGATCATTTTGAAAAGTATTGTATCTAATTTCATGTATGAGAATCCTCGTTAGCCTTCTGTGTGTGTCATGGAGATTGTTTTTATATATAAATTTCATTTTCCAAGAAATTGTATTTGTTGAAGTGTCATCATTTATTGATACTGTGCTTGATTTTTGGTTTATTTTTCACCAGTTTAATTAGAAGTGACCAGGCAGAGTCATTTATATGAATAAATATAGTATCTATCTTTTTTTATATTTTAATTTGGACTTTTCCCACTGCTGCTGAAGCCTTGGGGCTGATACTAAAACCCCAAAGTGATGATGAAAACAGCTCACTGGATGTAGCTTCAGTTTCTTTTTGTGTAAAAGTGATTAAAAGCCATAATTAGTTTGTCATAGATAAAGCAAACAGTAAAGCTATGATTAACACAAACGGAGCCTTTAAAAAAGTATTTGTGTATACAATAGTGAGCCAGCTTGATTGTTTCAGTATTAATCAATGTTATGAAATGCTCTTTGTCCAAGCTTCCAACCTTTAACAGGTTATGTTACTTGGAAGAATATGTTTATTAGAGGTCCTTCATTCTTGGAGAAATGCACTATTCAGCAAATATCATGAAAGCATTAATATGACAAATACTGTAGCAGACGGGATTCAGGCTACTCGAGTGGATGTTCAAACAGTTCTCTAATAACAAAGAAAGCATTCAAATTTTATCGTTCTTGAGGAAAAGAAGGTCGCCTTTGACTGGGAAACCACAATGAAGCTGATTATGCTTTGCACATTACAGTTTTTCACTCCTGCAAAGACACATTTCTTAGAACCTTCTTTTTTTCACAAACATCTAAATACAAAAAGCTCGTTCCATACAAACTCACCAACATATCAAAACATAGGGACCGTTTCCTTTGGGCTTTGATGCCCACCAGGCAGTGGTGCAAACAGACAAGTCCCCTAACTGGAGTACCTGTTTATGTCTCAATAAATATGCAGCATGAACCCACTACACTGCCAATGCAATAAAAGCATACCTGAAAATATCAGTTATAGACTGGCCTCACAAGAGCCTGGACTGTTGAAACGTAGTGGCATCATCTTGGCAGAGAACAGGACAAAAGACAGCCAACATCCAGTAGAGAGTGTTTAGTGTCCTTCAACAAGCCTGGAGAGTTATTCCTCAAGACACCTTACAAAAATGAGAAGAAAACTGCCAAAGAGTTCAGATTGTGTTCAAGATTGAAAGTAGTCATACCAATCACTGACTTTAAAACTCATTAGTGATTTTGCCTTGTATACTGTATTTAATTCCATCTTTTTGTGGCAAATGTAAAGAAATTAGGTGTGGCTCAAGACTTTTGCACAGTTTGAGAGCGCGCGTGTTGGCTTTCTTTGCATTGCTCTTTGGTGCCCACCAGGGGGCGATGTAAACAGCCAACCCTCATTGCACGTCACATGCGTCACGCTGAAGGAAAAACTGCGTCACTTCCTGTCTGACACAGATGCTTAGAAAACGTTTGGTAGCAGGAACTGTGGGAAGCTGCTGTGGTGACTCTGATGTGATGGCTGTGAACCGTTGGGGACAGTGATTCTGAGAGGTAAGCGGGTTCATGTCGCCTGTTTCCTGTTCGGTAGTTCGATGCTGGTGTTCCGGTCCCGGGGGGACGGGTTTGAAGGCACCGGCTGGTTTGACATGTTGTGTTAACGCGTCCATTCATTGCCGCGCTGCTAAACTCTGTGAATAAGTGACAGCTAACAGGTAACTTTAGCTGAGCACGCAGTTAGTTATGAGTCTGAGCTTAGCTAATTACCTGCAGGCTGCTAGCCGTGAACAGGTTAACAGGTTGGAGGTTTTACTAGCTAACTTTACCTTAGCTTCCTAACTAACCGGAGTGGGTTTTTATATGTGTTTCGTTTCTATTTTCAGCTTTCTGAATAAACCGTTCACGTTAGCTTGGCTTAGTTTTTATCATCAGTTAATCCGTTCAGTTTGTTTTTCGAGCATAGAAAGTTTAGAGAGTTTTTCTTTAATACTTTTGGATCTATAGCTTTGAATTAAAGGAATCCATCAGAGGCCTGTACCACGAAACAGGATTTGGGGCTGAGCGAGGTAACTTAAGGGTTAACCCAGCGTTTCACTGTTATCAAGGTGTGGTACATCGCCATGGTAACTCATGCAGCAGACCTAACCTGCTCAGGTGGAGGTCAAAGTAAAAGTAAAGCAGTCAAGCAAACCAGTTAGTGCACATTAGATTATATAAATCTAAATATAAAAGAACCTGAGGTAAAAGAGATGTGAGAAAATGTGCCTATATATATATATATATATATATATATATATATATATATATATATATATATATATATATATATATATATATAATAGGAAAAGAAAAACTATACAGGATCTTTGAAATAAATATATTTCACAGCAGTGTAGCAACAGAATAACAGTGTACATTCACCATTCCAGAAATATTACACTTACCTAAATATAGAGTCACTACTAGTCCAGTTTCAGAATGTGCTTTATACATGTATGGAGAGAGGGGAGGGGGGAAGTAGCTGGGGACTGATGCTGCAGGGTTATCGAGAGTTGAAGAGTCTGATGGCTTTGAGAATGAAACTGTTGCGGAATCTGGCTGTCCTGGTCCTGATGCTCCAAAACCTCTTCTCAGAGAGCAGCGGGGAGAACAGTGCGTGGTCAAGGTGGGCGGAGTCTCTGATGATGTTATGGGCTCTACTGAGATGGTGTTTGTGTGTGATGTCCTAAATGGATGGATGGATGTATGGATGGGAAGGGAAAGGTGTGCTCTCCTTAACCAGCACACGAAGTGCAGGTGCTGCTGAGCCCATTCAACCAGTGTTAATGTGGTCAGTGACCAGTCCAGACGATCATTTATCTGTACTCCAGGGAATTTGATGATGCTGACTACCTCCACAGCACTGCTGTTAATGATGAGTGGTGAATGACTGTGCTGTTTTCTCCTGAAGTCAATGAGCACTCCTGATCGTTGACAGGTCATTGTCACTAATGAGACCCACCACGATGTGTCAGCAGTGCAAACCACAGTGGACTTGGGACAGAATAAGAATTTCTTTGCATGTTTGTGATTGTCCATTGCTGTGAATACTTGCGCTTTTATTTGAACAGGCTTGTAGCTAGATTGATAAACTCTGGGTAAACTTATCAAGTTGATTTTCACCTTCACAAAACAGCCTGAACCTGATATCTGTTGTTATGATAAGACAAGCCAGATAAAGTGATCCTGAAAATGTTAAGCTTGCTTTGTAATACAGATCCAGACTGCCAGTTTAGAATTATGGTTAAGCTCACTTATACCCACTTATAGAATTTGGTATTTCTTAAGAACCAGCAGGTCACCAGCGAACCGTTTACAGCAGAAGTGTTGAGCTTTTTATTTCATACCAAACTTTAGAAGCTGAAAAATGTTTACGTCCCCTCACAGTTTTTATTATTTATCAACAACAAAAATGATCCAAGCTGAATTTATCAAAGAGAGGTCAGTGCTGTTATTCTCTGAAACTTCTAAAGCTTCTAAGTTCCCTGCTTTATGTGAAGTAACTGGAGCAGATTTAGGCAGTTGTTTTAAATTAGAGCTGCACACAAAGAGAGGATCATGCTATTGGACCCATCTTTACACAGTAACTTTAATTGGCGGCCTCCCTGCAGATATGAGGCCTTTTATTGTCTGTGTTACTGCTTTTCAAACAAGCGCAGTGGCTGTTACTCAGTGTTTTGAGTTTTGAAGTGACCTCTGCCCTTTTTTTATTTTGTTTGCTCATCTATTCAGGTTGTTCTTGTAATGTTATTTTTATAATTAGTCTGTGTGTTAAACCACTGTATGCTCAAAAGATGGACAGTTTTAAGTTGAAACTCCGAGTTGCTGACATGGTTGATATTTGGGACCAGAAAACAAGTTTCAGCAACAAAACATCCATAAGGGATGTCAACGAGAAAATAACGGAGGATCACGTCATGGTATAAAGATCAAACAAGAAACACCAGATAGTTCGGGACGACGTGTCAGATCCCTATTTAGAATACAAATTCAGTGCCCATTTAAAGAGCCTGTATGTAAATGTTTTATTGTGAAAATTTAGTCCGTGCTTTCCAGGTGGCCTGCTTTGTTTCCCGTCTTGTGGCTGCTAACAGCTGTGTCAGCTACCACTCAGATGAGTCTGATGGACGCCCACTCTGCTGTCTTTGAGTGCATTAGGTGATGATAGTCCTTACAGGTGTTGGTCAATGCGCTGATCAAGGACTGCCGTCACGGGCTGAAGTCCAGGAGTTTTGCCTTAAAAGTACTACTACTAATAATAATGTAGCTACCTCCAGTAAAATGTACTTTTTTTTTGTACACTCCATCAGAAGAACCCAGAGAAGGAGCAGCCATGGCCTGTGCTCGAGTGCCACTGGATGAGCAGCAAGTGACCGAGCCTGGCCCTCTGGGAAAGGAGCGCACGCTGCCTGCACTGGTGAGTCGGCACTGATGGTTTTATGCTAATGTTCACTCAGACAGCTGCTCACCTCTCATACTGACCAGGATCCCAACCTGTGCTTTCTGCCATCCATCAGCACCCAGACAGGACAGAGGAGCGCTGTTTCGTGCCTTACAAGCCCCCTCCAGAAGACGGCTCTCCAGCTGACGTGGAGGAGTTTTTAGAACATGCCAGATTCATCACAGAGGACCTGGAGTGGCTGCTTGCGTTGCCTCACGACAAGTTCTGGTGTCAGGTACAGTCGTGTCAACGTGTTATGTAGAGAAAACTCAACGGCTCGCACTCTGCAGGACTGCCAGTGTTTTATTTTGTGCAACACAAAGACTAATGCTTCAAACACACCTGCTCTTTAGCAGACAGTAATGTCACATGATCCTGGCCTATGGATGCAGTGTTCATAGACCAGTATTACATTGATCTGTTTCTGTTATCAGAAACATGTTAACAGTTTGTGTTGTACCAAGATGCAAACTGTCAAAAAAACACAAGAAAATTGTGAGCAGATAAAAATAATAAAGATTAAAACAATCAAATAAATGAATACATAAAACATGTAAATACAATTAAAAAGATAAATCTAAAATAATTATATAAAAGCAAAAAACTGTAATAATAAAATTAATAAAAACTCTATAAACATTAGTACAAACATAACAGTAGACAGTAGGAAAGCTGTTGCCTGGATCACATTCAGCATGTAGACAGAAGGCAGTTGGTTCAAATCTGTGGAAAATGTCTAAATACTGTTGAGTATAGAGCGCGTCTCAGTACGTCTCAGTGCCTCTTAGATAATAAAAGCAGGATTATTTTTATGGAACTATAATAAAGCCATGTACAGCATGTGTGGGTAAATAGAGAAGCCTTTAATAAGCTACCAGGTTAGTTTAAGGAAACAAGGGAATCTCTGTTGTTCAATGAAAAAGGTGCCAAAATGGTGAATGACCGACGGCTCAGAAGATGCACAATAAAAAGTCAAGAGGAAAAGACTCAGGAAGGAGTGCAGAGAGAGGCTGATGGTATCAGACATGACCTTCAGGTGCCGAAGGGTCAAGAATAGTTCTTGCTGTAATAGTAAGACATTGATGACATTGATGCCACATTCAGGTGCACATTTGTCATTCAGCTGCAGGCGTCCTCTGGAGCTGGGTAGCAGTTTAGATTTCTGGTGACTCACGTGTAGGAAATGGTGCTGATGCTAGAAGATGTTCTCCTCCTGATGTCGCGTGGCCTGTCTCTTCCATCAGGTGGTGTTTGATGAGTCCCTGCAGAGGTGTTTGGACTCTTACCTGCGTCACGCTCCTCGTGGCCTCGATCTCTCCACGCTACCCTCCTCCCCGGCGGTGGCTGACATGCAACGCTCCATCCACAAAGCGGTCTTCTTGACCTTCCTCCGCATGGCCACGCATAAAGAATCAAAGGTAGGAAAACTAGATCTTCAGCGGGTCTTATGGGCTGACGTTGGTGGTGACATAAAGTAGCGCAGTACGAAACCTTAACTTCCTCCACCTCCCTGCAGGAACACTTCTTTACCCCAGCTGTGTTTGGGGAGATCATCTACGAGAACTTTCTGTTTGACATTCCCAAAATTTTGGATCTTTGTGTGCTTTTTGGAAAGGGTAACGGCCAGCTGCTGCACAAGATGATAGGTGAGCTGTGTGTGAAATCTTATTTATGTTTCATGCCAGTTGTTGCACTCTGCTCACTTTCAACATGACGGCCTTTCAGAGAACATCTTTACTCAGCAGCCGTCCTACTACAACGACCTGGATGAGACGGTGGCCACAGTTTTACAGGCGAGAGCCCACTTTTTGCATTTCACTGAAAAATATCCAAATGTCACGATTCCAAATGAAAAGCACATTGTTTCTGTCGGAGAATATTTTAATGCGCTGTAATAATTTTTTCTAACTTTTAACACTGTGTCAACTTCAGGTATTTGACACGATCCTGCAGAAGTGTGGTCTCCAGTGTGAAGGAGCCACCGCTGCGGAGCCAATGAAGCTGAATGCACACAAAAAACCCACTGCCATGACCATGAGCCAGCAGGTCAGTCAGACAGATGCATTTCATATGTGTAACAATATGCAGTTAAATAAATAAAAATACTGAAACATCTGAGATCCATGAAGGAGACCACATCAGGCTGGCTCTCTCAGTTAACTAAAAGAAAGTGACACAGCTGTGCAGTGTGAAGCTGAGTTTATCAAGTGGTCCATCTTCTTACGATCGAGCCTTCGACTGAACAGATGCAGATTTTCAAAGTCCTTATTGGCACATCGTGTTTGTGCTGAAAGGGAAATGATATCCTTCTTATTAAAACCATCTTAACTGTCGGTTCTCCAAATCGTGTGAGTCGCTGTGAATTGCGGGATGGTATTATCTCCGCCCCTTTCATAAAGGTTGGTCCAGTTTATTTGCTGCTAAATAAGGTGTGAAAGGAGGATTGAAACTCGTTTTTTTTTTTTTTTTTTTTGTGACAGTGGGTCAGTGGGTCACTTCCTGTCGCTGTTTTTAAAAAAAAAAACATGCTGTCATGTTCATTTGTAGCAGCTATGGATGATAAGCATAAGAAAAGCAGAAGAAAAGGCGATTTCATTGGGATTAAGGTTAAAAAAAAGATTACAGAACCTACAAGAATCAGTTTTTGTTTCACTGGTTTGGTCACAGTCTCCTAGTGTTGTGCAGCTCTCTTCAAATAGAGCTCAGATTCAGAACCTCACGATAACCGTCTGTTCACCCAGGATCTCTGAGGATCTCTTTCATCTAAAAGCCAGCTGTCTATGAGCCGTGCCTCACCTTTAGTGCTCTAGCCTGCTAAACATAGGTTGTTATTATAGGAACAGATTTTTGCACAGTCATTTCAAAATAAAGGCCTATACCTCGGTGGTGCAACTGGCTTAACTACTAGGCTGACTACGGTTCTACAGAAGGTATTCTGATTGATAATATCTTTTATAATTTCTGTCCTAGGAACTGTTAGATATAATTTTGTACCTGTGTGACTCAACCACCACCATCAATGCCTTCCTGGACATCTTCCCCGCAGCCTGCACCAGCTTCCAGTCCCACAGCTTCCTCAGCAGGTAGTTACCCTGAAAGTTTACCGTGAGTCGTACCTCCATAAAACCTTCTCACGATCTTTGGGTTTTCTCTGCTGGCAGTCTGACCTCGTTTTATGAGACCGGTGTGCCTGACCTCGAGAAGGCGATCAGAAAGAGAAACTTTGACGATAAAAGGTGAGCGTCTGCTGCGTAAAGACAAAACCAAACAGGAATGTAAGTGCGAGGGGAAACGTTTAACACCTGAGCGATGACAAACTTTCTTATAGTCTTCAGGAGGACCTGTGGAAGAGGCTGTCTCACTCCTGTCGTAAGATGGTGGAGACGGTGCACCTGCTGCTGCACCACACCTGCCTACAACCAATCCTGGAGGGGTGAGACGCCCAGAGTTTTTGCATGGAGATTAGCAGGATTAGCATTACATGTTTAAACAGACACACCCATTAAAACTTCTACTGGTTTCCTCGCAGGAGAGAAAACATGCAAACATTTGCAGAGGAACTGCTGCAATATTTCACATCATTTTTACCTGAGAAAAGGTGAGATGGACGATTAATAATTTATCTCAGACTATAAGCCAATATTATAATGGTTTAGAACCATAATAAGCACGTTTTCAAACAACAAAGAAAAAAGTTCAAACAACTTTGTAAGTAAATAATGAAATATTAAAATTAACACTGTGAAACTGAATTTCATCAGTTATTCACACTGACTTATTGTTGGAGCTGATTTTTTTTGGAAAGTTTGAAACCTTTTCAGTGTTTTGTCGTTCAGTATACGGGTTATTCTGGTTTTTGCTTGAACTCTCTGATTGCTGCTGTAATGAGAAATATGTCATCAAAACTGAAATTTAACATCTGTTTCTTGTTCCTTCCAGATTCTTGACGGACTACGATGAGCAGTTCCCTGTTGCAGACGACATCAGCCTCCTGCAGCAGGCCGTCCCTGTCATGTATCCTCAGGCGCTTCACAGCAGGACATTTCTAAAGGCTGTTATGACAGTAGCCTGAAAGCACTCACGCAAAGAGTTTAACAACACATGGCCACGATTTTCAAACTTACAAAGAAAGCTGTTGCTACAGCAAGCATTGAAAGCCTCAGAAAACTGCTGAGCCTTCACTGTACGTCTAAAACCAACATAGCTCATAGGGAAACTATGAGCTATGTTGGTTTTAGACGTACTCATTTTAAGTTAAAATAGTTGACCCGGTTTCAAAGTTCACTAATGCCATTAACAAAATGTAAAGAGACCACCACTGTGGTTTGCATTAAGTTTATATCTGCATTCATATGTGCAGTTATGGAAGGACTGGTATTCTAGTGGACCACACTCCAGGCAGTCACTAGAAAACACCAACTTCCAGAAATAAACCACACTGGGTTGCACTGTGTGGGTTGTGTTGCACCATCCGATTGCTGTAAAATAAACCGTGTGGCACAATCAGAATATATGCATATTTGTGGGTGAGAGATAAAGAGGCGGAGAGGAAGTTCATTTCTCACGTCCACCATAAAGAGAAAAGTCAAAAATACCAAATCACTGATTACTACGTTTACATAAAGGGATGTACAATTTATCCTACTATTATTAATTAGTGATAAAGTGATCAGATTTCCTCCTTTATTATATTTCCGGGCTGTTTTACGTGTTCTGGTAACAGCAGGAACATTAGATGGTAGTTTATCAGCAGATTTATGATAATGGTTGGAGCATTTATCTGTTGAGCTGAGCGAGTGTGAGCTGTGTGGGCTCAGCTTAGAATAGTAATACAGTGTTGATAATTGAAGTGAGATCCAGGAGCGCTCATTTGGCCACTTATGGTGAAGCATTTTCATTTCATGAAGGACTTTTAACTTTAACTGGGGATAATACAGTTTATATATTCAACAGTGGCATCATTGCACTATGTGATGTTTTTTTTTAATTAAGTAATTAAAAAACATGGGAGAATTAGTTTCATCCTTTATCGTCTTACATTGTAATATCATAATATTTAAGCTTCTTAGGGTTCAGACTGTTGCTCTGATGGATGATGGGATGGATCTTAAATCTCAAAGCCAGATTTGGGTCTTAGTGTCGGATGATAAAGTGACTGTTGTTTTCCTCGGTACCTTCCTTAACCACCTTTTGCCTCAGTGATGAGACCAGGACGTCCTACTTGCTCCAGGGAGTTGAAAGTGCCTGGGACAGCGTGGGGCGACGGAAACCGCAAAGCCAGACTCGGACTAGTCAGGCTCAAGCTTCTGCATCGCTATCGGCCAATCGGGGACCAGCAGCTGGTGTTGCTGCTTCCTCTTTGGCTGGCTCTAAACCTCAGGAGGTCAGAGAGCCAGCAGAAGGAGAGAGTACGAGGGGAGCAGAGGCCATGCTGGATGTCCCCCAAAGAGGAAACAATGTGAGCTCTGTGATTGTTACCGCTCAATGCACGATTATAGCAGCCCAGAGATTTTCCTTATTTTCTGTCCTATATATCCTGTTAAAATGGCCAAAGTTTTAATAATTAGGTCAGCAAAGCTACTGCGATGGAGTCTAAAAACAGCCTGCCTTTGATGTGGTTTCAGGGCGCCGTGTGTCCGGTGATCGGGGCGGAGCTGGAGTCTCTGCTGTCGTGTATCAGGGACCTACTTCCTGATTTGGGTGAAGGTTTCCTGCTGGAATGCCTGAAGGAATACAACTACAACTCAGAGCTGGTCATCAATAACATCCTGGAGGACCGGTTAGCTCCCAATCTGGCCAAACTGGACCGAGCCATGCCACGGTAACACCAGACACCGAGAGATTTATACATAATGCTGATATTTATCATCTGCTCTGTGATCTGACATTTATAGCAGTGTCTAACATAACATTTCTGTATCTAGATAATTTGATTATGTACTTTACTTATGGCGTAATCCTTAATAATATGGGATCATATGAAATCTGTCACTGAGAGGCTGCAGTGGGCTAACAGGCTCACAGTCTCCATTTCTGCTGAGACCACAGGGTCAGTACATCTGAGCCAGCCTGGCTTGTGCCAACAGTCCAGACTGCTGCTGGTGGAATAGTGCAAGAACATATGTGTTTTATTATCTTCATTCGTGTTTTTAATGCTGCAAATTATACTTCCCAACCTTAATAGCCAGTTTTCCATTACCTGCACACCACAAAGCAAAAATTATGTCAAACTGCTTTGAGTTAATGAGTTAATTTGACCTTTCCAGCCTTCACATCTAAAGGAAGTAGAATGGGATGTGGCAGAATGAATCCTGAATGTTTCAGGTGCAGACAGATGTTTCAGGGACGCCACATCTGAACACAGCTGCAGATGAAAACAAAGAGTCATTGTTCTGGAGTAAAAATGTGCATGGTGTGCCTACAGAAGATATTTATAGCAACTTTAATAAACATCTGATGCAGAGAAAAACCTCCAAGGGCAGCAGGACGACAAAATGTTTTGCTCACCTTTGTGTTCCAGCACATTTTTCTTTTCATGTTTTTGTTGAGTCTGCAGTTTTGACGTTTGGGGCTCGTGTGCCTCAGTCTTGGTTCTCTGGGTGGTGTTTAGTGATCTTATAGTTTTAGAGTAGAAAAGTACACACGGTCTGGGTTGTGCTGGTCAGTTTTAGATCACTGTAGAGTTTTATGCTATCATGTTTGTCGTGGCTCTTTTAGGCCAGTGAAGGAGGAGCTTCCGGCTGTTCTGAACAACAGATCCAACGTGTTTGATGGTGATGAGTTTGACGTCTTCCGCAGAGAGCAGGTGGACATGTCCCGCGTCTGGAAGGGCCGGAGGTAAAAGCACACATCGAGATAATCACCGATCGGGAAGTTAAAAAGGAAAGTGGACGTGTTTTCAGTGTCAAATCTACCAGGTCCAGAGTAATATGTTCAGATGTTCACTTCCGTGCTGCTCTTATTTCAGGATGTTTGGCTCATAACTCAGACTCTGCGTTCCCTTAAAGACGCTTTGTTTTCCTGCAGGAAAGGTGAGAACATTCGGGAGATGCTGAACGACAAGCGGCACATAGCGGAGCAAAAAGCTCGTTATCACACGTACGAGACAGTGGTGGACGAGGTCATCGTCGAACCCGGAGAATCCGCGACGGCATACGAGCTGGACGACTATGACGACGAGTACGACGACACCTACGACATGAACCAAGTGGGCGCCAACGACCTAGACGGAGACTCTTTACTGACCAGAAGGTATCTTTGGTGTCGCTGATTATGATGGAGTGGAGACGCTGCGAGCCGGAATTAATTTGTGTTTCTCTGCAGGCCGTTCACGGTACCGCAGGTACTGAGAAAAGGAAACAAAGAAGACGAGGAGGAGGATGATGAAGACGATCAAGAGGAAGATGCTTCAAAGGTACGGAGATCATTGGATTTTAAAGCTTTAATGCTGTGCGATGATGGAATTGCACCTTTAAATAAACAGTATCATCCTCTTAAAATGTTGTTATATTAAATGTTAAAGTTAGTATGCATTAAAAGCTCTTGTGCTAATATTTAAGTTCTGACAACTGGACTGTTACAAATAGTGTGAGGTTTACTTTATCACAGGAGGAAATTCACTGTTCCAGCAGTCAGGACAGCCGAAGCTGGAGTTTAGAAAACGTTGATGTTAATCTGTTACCTCACAGCTGAATCGTGTGCTTCGCTGCCACTGCCTTGTTATTACGCGGCAGTCACACTTTCCATATATGATTTAACTTGCTGAAGTTTCAGCATTTAAATGGTTTGGTTATTTATAATTTATGATTTGCCCTCAGCCCCCGTGATCGGCTTTGCACCACCACATTTCTAGAATCCTGGACGGTCCGTGTCTTATTGTTTGTCACTTCCTTTTATTTCAGAGCGCTGTAAACAGGGACCAGTTCGTGCAGGACCCGGCTGTGCTGAGGGAGCGAGCCGAGGCTCGAAGAGCAGCCATGCAGCAGAGGAAAGGGTAAAGACGATGCTCAGTTTGCGCAGGTTCACTCTGCTCAGCTGTTTCCGTCCAACGTGTTCTTGAAAATATGTGCCGTCTTCCCTCCTGCAGCTTCCGGCCAGAGCGTTCCAGCAACGTGGCTGGCCGACCCAAAGGACAAGGACAAACCACTGAGACATTACTGGACCGGCGAAAGAAGGAGACCAACAAGAGCCGTGTAGCCAACCACAACCGGCGCAGCATGGCCGACCGCAAGAGGAACAAAGGCATGATCCCCTCCTGACCTGTGGCTCAACCCCAATGGACTGATGAGAGAAGGGGAGGATGAGGTGTGCGTGAGTGAAAGCTGAAGGATCTGGGCTCTGGTGTGGTTCAGGTTCCAGCCTAAAGTCACTGTGAAAGCCGTCACAGATTTCGTTAGTTTTCAGAATGGTTTCGATAATACTGCATTTTGGCTTTTTCTTTTATTAAAAGTTGCCAACAAGCTTTACTGAAATAGTTGAGAGATCTGTGTCGTGTTTGAGCCCAAAGGATTTTATTCTATAGTTCAATAAACATCAAGTGTGAGCGAAGGACTGACGATAAAGAATAACATGTAACAAATCATTTTATTATTAAGATCCAGGGTGATCTAACAAAGTTTCTTTGACATCATCATCATCGACAAACAGACTACATCGGAATAAAAGGAGGAGACGTTTGGGAGTTCCTTCTGTAGCTGGAAGAACAATTACTGACCTGGAGATCAAGTCTGGAATTCAGCGGCCGACTCGTCCTGTTCGAGCATGTGCGAAAGCTGCTGCACGCGTGTATCATCATATACTCCGCTCACGCCACTGCTGTCCAGACTTCACTATAAATGAGGAAACTCCAACTCATAACGATGCTGTCGTTTGTGTTTGGAAGCACTTTCTGCAAGGATGGTCCTCGTGGAGAACCTCCTACACACTGCCATGCACACGCTATTTTCTATTCAAGGATGAGCTTTTTGTAACAATTTCAGCACAAAGTTATGCTTTTTGGAGTTGGCATTGCAAAAAAACATCACAAAATAAATACAATAAAACTATATGTTTAACATACTTTGAGTTTGTGGTTATTGGCAAAGTAAGGAAATACATTAGATTTAAATTCCCGTTTTGCAGTAGGAACACACTTGAGTAAAAACGGTGATAATTATCTTCAGCTTTGGTAAGTACGCTGCTCCTTTCTGTGCTTCAGCACTTCAGAATCCACAAATCTGCACTGCAGAGATTTACTTTAATCACAGTTTGGATATGATGTCTTCCAAAGAGCTGTTTGACATTTTTACTTAAAATCAGGTGAGAATGTTGTTACTGTGTTAGTAAATTGTATGAACCTACTGCCATTTACATCAAACACGGGGACAAAAAAAACCAAAACTCAACTATGTCCAAACATGATTAAATCTGCCTGTCAGCACCTCTGCACTTCATTAATTAACTCAATAGTCTTGGCTTGTAATCTAAAATGTAAAAATGGTTGTGCAGTGGATTTAGTTCAGTTTAATTTCTATATCTAAGTATATATACACATTATTGTTAGGTAAACCTCTGGGAGAGAAAACTAAAAAGACAAAGACAAAAAACAGATGAGCCTCCCCTTATGAGCGGAACTTGGCAACAGTGGAAAGGAAGAACTCCCTTTTGACAGGAAGAGCTCGCTTCATCTGGACTTTCCCTCCAACCTTAAATTGGATAAACTGTTCTGAAAAAGAGATGGACAGACAATCCCACCCTTGAAGGCGTTACATGTAATGTTCAGTCAATTCTAACCAGTTAACCCTGACCTGTCCCAAAGCCTCTGGCCCTGATTGGTTTCTGTGATTTCAGGATTGGACAGGAAGTGATGTCGGTCCTCCGTTTCATTCATTTTCCTCCGAGTCCTGTGGACAGACTCCAACACCAGCTTTTGGACTACAGCTGTTAACAGACTTTGTCCTGATGCCTCAGTTAACCTGGTGTGTCAACATGTGAGCGACTTCCCCACCCGTTGCAGATTCTGGGTGGAGCACAGACTGTATACAAAAGTCCTGTTGCATAAACTGCTGTTTGCCCACTACCTGACGTTTTATTCAATAAGACTTGAAAGTGACAACAGGGTTTATGAAAGCTAACAAAGAAAGAGAGCTGAAGGTAATTTTAAGTAGATTTTTATGCAACCAGAACTCTTTCTGGAGCCACAGAGGGGAGAGAGATTTAAGGCCCGTCCACAGGCTACATCCAAATTAGCAGCCCTGCAGCTCATTGGTAAGGAAAGAGGATGGGCCATGAAGCTGACGAGGTTCTGGTATTCTGACTTTTTAGGATGGAGCCAGACTTGCTGTCATTTCAGTCTGGCTTAATTTTTTTTCTTTTCTTTTTTTTAAATCTTCGAAACACGAGTGGAATTCTTCTCATCAAACTGCAGAATACAAATTTCCCAAAGATAATTCATTTAAATGGAAAATAAGAGCTGAAAAGACTCTGCAGCAGATCTATGATTTGTAAAGTAAAACTGTAGCGGCTGTGAGAGCACTCTTTACACAGAGCTTCATAAAAAGGGACAATATCCTTCTATGCTGCAAACACAATCCTACCTGTTCAGCATCACTGATTGTGCAGGTGAAACTAAACTGGCTGCTGATGTATGCTAAGCATGATTAAAGGAGAATCGCAGGAAAAATAAATAAAATGGTAAAGGAGGAGTTTAAGGATGTGTTTTTTTCCCTACATGATACCAGCTGGTACACACTGACTCCTGCACTACGACTACAGAAGCTCTACAACTACCACTGAACTGCAAAGTACCAAAGAGGACCATTTTTTAAACTTTCAGTCCTCCCTGGTTGTTGGTTACTGACATCATTTTGACCTAAAGTGAACCAGGTGATCAGTACATCCACACTAAAAACATAAAAGCATTGAACGCCTTTGCACCAGCAGCTGACTCAGATACTGAGGTTGTCAGTTTTTACACATACTGATCCCAAAAACAGTTGCATTTGCTGCTGTTTACACACCGAGTTGTACAGTAACGAGATCTCAAGAAGAAGTTCTGTTCACAGATAACACGACCAGTGGGGAACTTCGTAGTACTGCTTTAAACTACCACTGTATGTTGTAGAGGTTAAAATCTGATGGCCGGTCAGCAGCGACGACAAGTTTATGCTCCCAAATCCACAGCTGGAAGGAGGAAGTGTTGAGGTCGCTTTAACCAAAAACAAAAAATAAGTGTCACTGAGGTCGGGATGTGAACCGATTCCCCGAGATGAAACGACTGTTAACTGTCTTTGCAGATGCTGCCTGGAGAGGAAAAGATTCAGACACACATTTCAGTCCCGGTCGTGAAAACGATTAGACTGACAAAGACTTGAGACTTTAGTCTGCAGTGGAAGAAGGCTGATCTTTTAAAGTGTTTTACTACAAGTAATTTTAAGCCTTTACAAGAGGATGACAGAGGCGTGTACGAGTGTGTAAACTCACTGAGGATGCTGCGCTTGCACAGAGGACAGGTGTGCTGCAGCAGCAGCCAGGGGTCGACACAGTCTCTGTGATACTCGTGAAGACACGGCAGCACCCGCAGACACTGAGACGACATTTTATAGATGCATTATTTATTTAAATCACAAAGTTAGCCAAAAAGCAGAGCGTGTTTGACTATTTACTCTCATCATTCACGGTCACTCCCTTCTTACTGAATTAAACAGAGTGTTATAGTGTGGGGGGGTGTCGGCCGACCTGGTTGTTGTTAAAAGGCTCCAAACAGACGGCGCAGGTTTCCGCCTCTGCCAGCTGCGACGGGTCACACCAGGGTTTGGGCTGACGGTATCGTTTGGTCTTCAGGGATGACATCCTCTTCAGAACGTCCTGTTTGGGAAGGAGCTGAAAAACACAGAAGAACATCTCATGTACCGCTGATTTTTATTTCTGTGTGGGTGTAATTGTAGAGACGTTAGCTTATAGTATTAGATGACTTGAGGTGAATGTTGTTGTGATTTTAGTGTTATATAAATAAAATTTAATTGAGACTGCACGACAGAGGCCTGACTTAAAGTTCTCCTCACAGACAGCTTTTGTTTTGTGTAGGCTACTTTGTTGTGCTCTTTGCCACGAGCCTCTGTACTGCAGAAGTTTACACATTTGCTTAATGAAAGCAAGGTCGCCGATTCACTCCCAGCCACACACACACTGAGGTTACATCAGGAAGGCATCCAGCATTTAAAAACATCTGCTCTCGACTGTTCCTGAGAGCAGATACCTCAGGAACAGTTGCTGCTGTTTGAATCTTTTATTTAAAAGGAGCAGCCAATCAGAAAAAGTTGGCTTAAAAAGGGGGAGGGACCCGAGGGGCTGTGCCAAAGCAAAGTTTAAATAAAAAACATAATTGTCTACCTCTAAGTCGTCGTTCAGCTGGCGGCCTTGGTACTGCCAGCGAGCCTGAACGATGACTCCTGTGCTGAGGATCAGAGCCACCAGGAGGACGGTGTCCCACAGCTGCTGCAGGTACTTCTGTGAAGCAGCAACAACACGGATTCCTCTACATCACAAACAAGAAAAGTCTTCCAGATAAATTAGCTTATATTTCTAATTCTGTACCGTTCCATCTAATCGGGACTCAGAGGTTTAGGCTCTAACACGAGTTACTCACTCGGCTCCTATGCAGCAGCTTAAAAGCAGACGTGTGTTTGACTGTGTCATGTTTGCCCACCTGGACCTGAGAGTTGGTCTCGCCGGTGCAGATGACCCCCTGCCACTCCCCGTAGCGACCTCCTCTCGACCGCCCGCAGCTGGACCACAGCGTGAGCGTGGCTCCCTGCCCGAACACACAGCAGCAATGCGCTCACTGTCAGCTCAGCCTGTCATCTGTTCACTCACCACTGGAGGGTGCTAACAACTGAGATGGGTGTGGATCTCACCAGGTTGTCCTGCAGGATCGTCTTGTATGTGATTTTTGCCGTCGCCTGAAGGCCCCTGTGAAGAGGTCGGTGCAGATTTAGGTGCCGATAAAACTCATCTGCCACCTTCCAGTCCTCCTGCTTTGTTTGCATTTCTCTCCATTAGTGTTTCCAACACCCAACAAGCACAGACTGTATATCAATGATGACTAAGAACATCTGCATCCTGTCTCACGGGCAGCAGAGGGTGACATTTGTGACATCTACTGGACTCAATCACTACTTGTAAGTTTTTTTCATACAACACGGTGCTTATATTGTGAAATACGGACACACTGGAGTTAAAGAGTAAGATGCTGCCATTTTCATATCCACATAAGACACATTTGACATGAAAGCCTATCGGTAAATTGTAAACATCTCGCCTTGATGTGATTCTCCTGTCTCAGTGAGGCTGTTGAAATTGAGTGTGGCAGAACCTGAGTTTACTGCATGCAGGCTTGAAATACCTTAAAAATGGGTTTCAAGGGTAAGTTAACCTCCCACTGTTACTTTTTAAAGTTGTTCTGTGAAACTATGCAGGGTGTGGTACTGGGGGAAAACTGAACAGATGATCTGATGCATTCAAATTAATGCACAGTTTCCATCAGCGTTCTGTCCCTCTGGATTGCAAACACATGTGCCATTATATGCAACTCATACTCATGGACGCATGTATGCAGCTGCATCTCTGATAATCAGGCACTGACCTGAGCAGTGCTCCGATCAGCTTGGTCACATTTTCTGATGTCTGGATCACAATGATGGGCTTGGACAGCACCTGGGATAAATCCATCTACAAACAGGAAAAACAGGGTTAAGAATTCAGCACACTGAAATGTAAACACAGTCAGAGCTGTGCAGTTGAAAAAGACTTAATGATATCTGCATGTTTCCATGCATAATGGTGGCTCTTCAATTAAGTTAGATACAACATAAAATACTATAATAGTCTCAAATGAGAAAATAGAAATAGAGGTTGCGGCAACATCAAAAGCGGATTTACACAGTAAACCTAAAACAGCCACCAGCATTATTACTGTCAATGATCTGATAAGAAGCATGCACAGAGTGCAACAACGGCACTTTTGGCTGGGCTGTTATGAAAGAAAGGTTTACAAAATATTATTCTTTTTTTTTTTTAATTGACATTTTGGAATCACTATACAATACCATCATCTTCAGCTGTCTGTCAGTACATATAATTTTTTCTTTTTTTTCTATATTTAAACAACTAAAATATCCATACAATAAGAATGAAAGAAGAAGAAAAGAAAAAGAAGCAAAACAGGAAACAACAAACAAATAAATAAAAAATACATTAGGAAAAAGAAAAAGGAAAGAAAAATAAATAAATAAATGTAGGGAGTGTGTTTTTGTTTCCATTAATGTAACTAATATTTCCTCTAGTCTTCTAGTAGTTAACAAAGTCAAAATCTAAAGCAAAAGCAAGAACTGGCCTGCGTTTTTTAATGTAGTCCATCCATTTCTTCCATCGTGATACAAACAGGTCCCTCTTGTAGTTCACATCTGCTGTCATTTTCTCCATTCTGTAAATGTCCATTGTGATGTTCATCCACATGTTCATAGTTGGGCTCTCTGAAGAAAGCCATTTTTTGTGATGGCTTTTTTGCCTGCTGCCAGTAAAATATTAAACAAGTATTTATCGTTCTTACAAAATATTATTCTGATAAGAGAGACGGTTCTAGTTAAAAGCAAAGGAGGCCATGAGAATTGTTAAGAATTCTCTTCTCTGGACATTTAGGTGAACACTGTGGCTGCAAAGCACGAACACGAAAAAACAAAAAGCCTTTTCATCATGCTGTGTACTGCATGTCCTCTCACTGGCTTAATAAACAATAGATTCGGCCTCTCTTGCAGACAGAGTTAGCTGAGGTGCTTTGTGATTTACTAAATTATGAAGCGTACTTCCTAAACGATCAACACAAAAAGGTAAATGACACACAGGTTCATGAATGTCAGGAAATTTTGAAGAAAACAAATGTATGTTTCTCAGGTTTTCAGGGTCAGAGTTCATGTTTCAGGTCCAAACGTGTTCGCTTACAAACAGAAAGGAGCAATTTAATAAGAAGAACAATTCTCTTCCTCCTCATCGCCTGAAGAATCCCAGCAGAGCCTGCTCTTGAAGAGGTCTCCTCCTGTAAAAGGGAGTTCTTCCTTCCCACTGTTACCAAAGGGTGTTCACAAGGGGTCATCTGACTGCTGGCGGTTTTCTCTCTTATACTGCAATCAGTACAGTTACATCTGAGATCATAAAATAAAGCAGCAGTTTGGCTATGATAAAGCTATTAATGATGAGGTTGTATCAAACAGCACATTCACCGTGCCTCCCCGCTTAGATGTCTGCTGGGAGGGAGTAAGACGTGAGGACAGGGAAACGAGAAAGGCAGCTGGGTTACACTCATGGGAACTGTAGGTGCTGCTCTCAGATGATCCTCTCAGTTTCACTCTTCTTGAGGGATTCATGAAGAAATCCAAAAAAAGCTTCTGCAAAGACATCCTTTTATGTTGTTGTCATCTCTGTCGCTTGGGGACTTCACTGGACCTAAACCTCAGATCTGTTTCTAATAGAATGTGAAAATTTGAACTGTTGTTATATATGCAGGCATTTTTTATGCCTTGCATCCTGACACAGACTGGCATGAGGATGTTGACACTCCAGCGGCACTTGCAGTATAACCTGCAACTTTACTTTCAGCCTGTAGCTTGCATCGGGGTCATGTACATGGACTGGCACATGTAAAAATAAGTCAAATAAGGAAAACGTCTGAGGAAGTTGCCGTACAGTTATGATGGAAAAGATGGAGAAACAAGATCCGTATCAACTGCAGACACATCCTTCTTTCTGAATTTTTACCTCACTGACGGTGTTTTGGTTGAGAGCCAGAATAATCAGCGCCGACGCTCCGAGGACCAACGCTCGCTTCATCTTGAACAGAGAGAAATCGATGTTACCTTTCAGGTTTTTAACTAAAATACTTCTAAAATACTGAAAACAGACTGATCAGAACTAAAGCAGAAAGGCAATGTGGAAAATGTGAAAACTAAGCAGTTGACTGAACTGTACAAATACCACTCACTTTATTTACCACAGCATCAGCGAAGGACTCCTGGTTCCCAGTCGAGGCTTTGCTTTCGTCTATCTCCACGGGCACAACCCCGATCCACGGCTCCTGCTTCTTGATGTCAGCCTCGTCTTTTCCTTCGTCCACTGGTGTCACCTCATCTCTAACCTAAAGACAAAGGACAGGGAAACAGGCTGAACATCTGCCCTGCACCAGGGTGGAAGTTCTGACAGGTGATTGTTGATCTGTTTTTAATATTAGTACATCTTCTTTTATCTCTTTTACCTGAAAGGTGTGATTGGCCCACATACAAAAAAGGCAACACGTTAAATTTTTCTATCTAAAATCTTATTTTAAGCCAAAAAAATAAAACTTAGTTAACAAAAGAAATTGTTATTTTGGGCTCGTGTCACCCGCATGTACCACTCTATTAAAGGACCAGGACAAGAGCCGAGTAGCTTTGACCCCCCCAGGCCCACTCACCAGGACCAGGTCTGCCTCCAACTCTTCTCGCTCCTCGTCCCGCTGCTCGGAGCTCCCACCGCCCAGGCTGGACTCAACCACCTCCCCCTGGAGCAGGTCGCTCGCATCTGGCCGCTGTTCCAAGAAAACCTCTACCAGAGCAACCTGCTCCGCCACCGCCAGCAGCCCCGGCCACCGCAGCAGCAGCAGTAGCAGGAGCGGTAACGACACCCCGAGGCAGCACCAGCGAGGGGAAGCCATGACCCCCAAAACAACACAGAGGAAATAGAGCAGAAAACTGCAATAAATCCACGATTTTAATCAACTGTCAGACATTGTTTTGGAAAAGCCGTAGCGCTTCCCTTCGCCAGATAGCTCGCAGAGCCCCGGAGAATGTAAACAAGAAAAACAGCTTCCGGTCGAACCCGGAAGCTGCAGGATAATTATTCTCTTGCATAGGAAAAACGCAAAATAGGCCCTTAGACAGCATCGACAGAAATTAAATCACATGCTAATGCTGTTGATTAGCTATCAATGTATCATACTGGTTATGAACTTCCAACTTTAGCATATGACTAATGTTTCTCACGCTAGCGTACCGTCGCTGAGCTTTTAATTTAAACAGAGACGAATAAAAACACCGAGAGAAGTACTCTCCCACACTTCCTTTTTCGCTTTAAAGCTAGGACTCAACCCTACAGCTAAAGTTCCGTATAAAACATTTTCAAAACGGCCTGTTGTTTATACTAAGATGGTGAATAACTAAATCCCCTTTATCAAAGTCTAATATTTTTCAGAAAGCACTGGAGATAAAAATCAGGATCTTTTAACAAGTTCCTTTTCTCACTTGCCCGGTACGACTATAAATATAGGGTATCACATTTATCATTAAAACTAATAATACGCAGTTAAACATAACTTTATAAAAAGTGGCATAATACGCAATAACTTAATTAACGATGTGAAAAAGCTTATTGTATGTGCGCATGTGCAAGATTTGTTGTTAATTTATTTTCTTTTTCCAAAGATCGTCTCCTTTCTGTCCCGACAATGTCTTACCCAAAAGGGAAAAAACACCTATTATTAAACGTTAAAGAGCTTAAAATTCTCAATGTAAGGCCTCGTAGATTAAATTACTTTACTCTTTATTTTCAGCTGATTAGCTCGACAATTTAATGGCGAAAGATACATTGAATAATTCTGTATTTAATAACATGATTTTAATAGCGAGTGAACCTATGAACAGAGAAGGCGGGGCTTCTGCTCTCCGTGGCCCCTCCCTCTGCTGCAGAGTGGCGCTCCTGTCATTTTCCCCTCTTTCTTTGGCTGAGTTAGCCAGCTGGGCTGGATCTTTAAGCATAGGGTAAAAACGGGCGGTGTGAGAGCCGTGTTTACATTTCCCCCCCCTCTCATACGTTTTGCACCACCGGGCAGTGACACCGGAGGATAGCAGGACGCTGAGGCCGTGGATGAGCATCACGTGGAGGCGTCAAAGACGGAACTTTGAAGGAGCTCTGCTGTCTTTATCCACAGGTCGGAGGCATGAGCGGGAGAGTGGGAGACCTGAGTCCTAAACAGGCTGAGGCGCTGGAGCAGGTCAGTTTCATAATAAGAAGAGTTCGATAACGCGACTGAATGGGGTGATGCCTTCACTCTGGCCTTATCTGTCTTGATCTGCTTCGCTGTTTTCACAGTGTGTGGTTTCCTTCACAGTGTGAAACGCTCTAATAATGTGTGTAGAGGCTCACAGTGAGCTGTCACAGCATGCGCACAGACGCCGTCCTGCATTTATTTCCTTTCTAGCCCATATATCACAGTGGAGTCTCCTCTGTCTAATTAACCGAAATTTTTAAGGCTTTATACGCAGCACTAATGTTTTCTGTTAATGTTAGCCATATACTGATGTGTTATTGATCAGCAAATAGACTATGGAGGAAGGTTAAATTTGCTAAACTAGATTAAATTTAAATATCACCCAAGTTTGACACTGTGGTGTCTTTATTTTCTGTGTAGCCTGTAAATGTTACAGAGTCTGTCAGTAAGCCACACTTTATGAAGGGCTTATAAGGATTTTTTAAATTATTGTTGTTGTTGTATTAAACTTGATTATATTTTGATTTTTTTTTTAAAGATCAGAATTCAGCCCATAGAATAAGGACGGCGTTGTAGCAAATAATCAGCTAATCTGACTAAGAAACTCGGTAGATTTTAGTTGCTGTCTAAAACCCATTAGATAGTCAGTGTTCAATAAATTTAAAATCCTAATATTTTACAAGCCAGTGATGTTCCAAATAGTTATTTGTGTATTTGCCAAAAAACATTTGTATCCATATTTAAATGAATGTAAATGACTTTTTGGCCTATAATTTGCCAAACAACAGACAAGTAATTCTGAGACAGAAAAAGGAGCTGCAGTTAGTTTTTGGCACAGTAACATTTATGTCTCACTGACATTAAAATGTCCTTTTCTTCATCTGTATGTAAACAAAGTGTTAATAAAAAAATATTAAAATGTCTTTTTTAAGATCACCCCTGTGCTTGTTGGTGCACATTTTCCACCAAGAAGTGAGAGTGCGAAAACATTACTGAAAAACAATAGGTGCTATTTCAGATTTATAGTACTGTGCAAACATCTTGAGCCATCATCATTTCTTTATATTTTGGGACCGGTGATGTCGGTGATCTTGTCTAAATGAATGGAATTATGAACTTGGGAAAGTACAATCAGATTTTCATCCACCATACAAAACCATCTGGAAAGCATGTGATTGGCAACAGCTTCGTTTTTCAGCATGACACTGATCCCAACCACACAGCCAGTGCAGTAAACCCATCATGGATAGAAAACAAACAAACAAACAAACAAACAAACAAACAACACCCAATGGAGCACTAGCAGTCATGATCGGCCTCTCCAGAGCCTGGATTTCAACATTATCATTGTAGTGTGGGATCATGTAGACAGACAATGGGAAACAAAAAGCCACCAACATCTAAAGAAGAGCTTCGAATGTCCTTCATGAACCATAGAGAACTATTCCTAAAGACGTCAAACTAAATATTGACTTTCAAGCTCCTCTTTTTGCCTTATGTTTCAGTAAGTCGCTGCACCTATTTCCCATTTTTCTAACAAATTATTAACTATAAAGAAATGTGATGTGGCTCAAGACCTTTGCAAAACATAAGTTCAAACTTCAGTATTATGTTTATTGTTCAAGCTAGTATTTCGGACAGTGAAACAGTGATTTCCTTTAACCGATAAATTACATAAATTACTTTTAAAACATGCTGCGGTCATTGAGCTGTCAAGAAAAATAACATCTTTTGTCCTTGCACAGGTTAGTAACAAGTGAGCATATCCTGAATAATCCTTCTGACTCTTCGGGTCCTTGTAGTTTACAAAATGGACTTAATTTTGTATTTCTTATGACATGAAACCAGTAACTCATCCAATAAACCCACAAGGACAGTGTTTTACTAGAACATTTCTGGATACAGTTATTGGTTAACAGCTTGTGAGCGGCTAATCACAAGCCAGGGAGCTTGTGGTTTCACAGTCAGATCCACCCTTTGCTTCTTACTGTCATGTAATGGATTGTGTAGATTACTGGACTCATCAGATGGAATTAATTAAGGAAGAAAAAAACAAACCTTTATGTTTGTGTTGTTTAAATCCAGCAGGAAACAAATCACATAAAGCCAAACAGGAGAAACACAATGGAAAAAGCCACAGGCAGACAAACATTCAGTTCAATATAGGCAAATTAGAAACACCAGGGTACACAGCTGAAACCAATCAGGGAAAACAAGACAAGGGAAGCAAAACTGAATATAGGGCACAAAAAATATGGAGAATATCAGAATAAAACAGGAAGGAACTTAACATGGGACCACTTAACATAGTGATGGAGACTACAGCTCGTCTTGCGTGAAGTGTTTCCAGCTGCGTGTGTTTTAACCGATGCATGAAACGATACATTTTTAGACATAAGTTGTAATGGCCGCCGTTTTCTTTGTGAGTAATTATTACACAGCGTGCTGCGGGGAAAAGCCTGTTCTAACGTTTGAGTCTAAGGTTTATTTTTTAGCACCTGGCGGCTCTTTTTTAATTCTCATCCGTAAATAATCTGCTCTTTTACGTGATTCAGTTTATTTTGAAAAGTCTCAACAGGATCTTGAGCTTTATTGTGAAAGGTTTATATGGAACATAAACAAGCGGACACGCGAAGGTGTTACCGTCGTTGTTGCTAACGACAACGCATAAAAACAGGCGCTTGTCCCTCAGTGGTGTGGTTATTTTAAATATAAGAGAAAGAGAGAACTTTAAGAAATTAATATAGCCACTACAGCGACCATCAAAACGATGAAAAAATATTGCCGTAAACAGTTTATTTTGCGACACCACGAAACAAACGATAGTGTAAAATGAAACAGCTCTATCAGGTGTGTTACAATTGTTGAGGCGTTAATGGCTGAACTTTTATTATGGGAAGTTTTGGTGCTGCTGAAAAAAATGATTTTCATTGCCTGGCAAAGTATCTGATTTAAACTGTGGGTGCAAAAAAATGTTTTAGTGATTTATGGTTAAAACCAGCAACAGTTACTGTAGGTTTGGTGCGTGGACAGAAGGATGTGACTTTATTTCTATATATGAAAAGACATTAAAACACAAAGTTAGACCAATAAAATTGTAGGTTTAATCAATATCTTTTTACAGCAGTGGTTTTCAGTGGTTGAAAAAGTATTTCAGGCCTGAGAGGTCGGTTGGGTTGTCTGGCTTTCTGGGTGTGTCTCGTATTTTGCCAGAATATGGTGTAAAGTGGAAGGTGTGTGGATTTCAGATAACGTCACGTTTTCAAAGTGACACACTGATATTAGGACACTTGACATGTTTCAACATGATAGTGCACATAAAGCCAGGCACTTAAAGAACTGGGTTTGGTATTTCAGAACTGAACTAGTCCGCACAGATACATGAAACCTCCACCTCATCCAACACCTCAGGGATGGACAGAGACACTAAGCTTTAGTGGCTGTATGGGAACAAACTCCACCATCCCAATGGAAAACCTGACCATCCTGCATTTTGCAGCAACTGAACTTTTAATATTTGCCGTTTACTTCTGCCCTTTGTTTCACATTAAACTGACAAAACCAGCGATACAAATATTTCTTCTTTGTTTTAGGAAGAAAATCTGACAAATTCATCCATCCTCCATCTGTTTCTTTTCTCAACAAATACTTTTCTATGATTGCAAAACCTGCAGCCACACCCCCAAGAATTAACCACATGCACCAACAACGGGGTTAATTTGAGTTTATATGACCTCTTTTATGGGCCCCAAACTTATTATTTGACTCGATTTTTTGTGCATGTTTTATCAGTAAAATCTGCTTATTTCAAAATAAACTTGTGCCTTATCTGTTTGCATTGATAACAGATAAGGGGGAAAGCTGTTATCAATGTGATACAATGAGTTGATACATTGAGTGAATATAAATCATGATACAGCAATTTTGCAAAGCTTGCATTCACATTTATTTGTGCCAGTGACTCTTGTAAGTCACAATCTGTAGAAAGGAATCAACCTGCATGTGTTCCAAGGGGAAATGATTCCATACTCATCCTTATCTATATGTATTTGTTTGACATGCTGTTGGCTATAAAGTAAGTTTAGAGCCTAGAATGTCACGTGAGCCTGCCTCGAGCTCTGTAAACATGTTTACAGGCATCAGCTGTAATGGAAAATAGTCATTAAGTCACAAGATTCAGTGACACACACCACTGTGAAGAAAAACCTCTTTTAAGGCCGGTTTTCACTCCCAGGCTCACAGCTGGAGACATTTAGTGAAACGTTTCCTCTGAAGTCACATGCCTCTTCTTTTCTCCCGTGTCTGACTGCAGTTTCGAGTACGGGTACAAGATATTCTTCCTCAACTTCCTGCACAGCATGACCACTTCCTCTTACGTTGGCTCAGAGGTGAGTTTACTACCACTTTGCATCTGTCACTTCTCCCAAACTGAAAATGGCAAAAAGCAGAAGTTTTCCCATAATTCCACATTCCTACACACTAAAGTTGTTTTCTCCTGTAATGCAAACTGGGAAAAAATCTGGTCACGTTATTTCACTTGTGGAGTAAGACAAGTGAAATAACGTGGTGGCTTATTGCATGAAAAGACATGAAGCAACGTGTTTTCATGACTCTGCTCACATAAACCAATACGTGCACTCAGCACACCACCTCTTATACTGTTGAGAGAGGGGGAGGCGGGTCTTCTTGTACCCCTTTTTAATGCCCCCGTGGGGCCCCACCCTTCTCTGTCTGCGTCTGGTTCACGCAGGACGTTGTTTAGCTTGAACCCTCCGTTATCAAGTACATTTTGTCTCACACACACACACACACACACACACACACACACACACACACACACACACACACACACACACACTCTAATCTGCCCCTCCCTGCCTGTCAGCTCTGACACTGTAAAATATACAAATGTGAATAAATACAATAAAATAACGTGATGCAGACTAACAAGAGGAGCCTATAGAGAGTTTCTAGAGTTTCTTTTTGCAAAGCAAATGTGTTTGGCAAAACGGTGCCATCAGATCACGATTGCTAAAGTTGCTGTCGAGGGGAGAAGTTCTTTTGCCAAAAGGTGACAAATAAATAAGAGATAAATACAAAAATTGGAGGTCTTCTTTGTGTAACTGATATCCAGAGTCTGAATAGGTGGTAGTTTTGCACCCTGGAGCAAGCGCAGCGATTAAAGCAGACTTGTTCTGATTAAGTCCTGAAGCAGAAGCCTAGCACTCCATGTATCAGGCTAATCCACGGCTAATCGCATTAAAGGTGCACTACGGCTGTCTGCTGCTCTTCTAGGTTTCAGTTCCCTGGATTTTGATAACAATGAAGAAGTGTCTCATAATGAGCATTTAGACTGGCGGTTAGGGCGTGCTGTTGTCTTTAAGTCGGCCTTACTAAATGAGCGTAAATGCTGTGAAATGCCTGATTTGCTTCTCAGAAAGCTGAGCGTCACAGCTCCAAACATCGACAATGAAGGTCTGTTTGGACAATGCATGCTCTAAATGATACGAGTTATGTCACGCTCAGCATCACACTGTAGGAACAGTGCAGCTTAGTGATTCCCAAGAGCCAAAAGTACCCCAGGAGGTATTTGTGCCACGGGATACATGAACAGATTAGTTCTGTATCTGTAACCAATCTGAAAAAACCTGCATGTAACCTGAACAAATCTGAGCAGAAAAGTTGCCTAAAAGTGATGAATAAGCACTCAAAGATGGCGCCTGGTCGAACCATATTGACTTTCAAGATCATGGATCATTGGAAATGTAAAAACTCGATATTTACCTTACATATATTTCCATCTGTATGTACACATGCTGCACCTGTTTCCCATTTTCCTAACAAAATATAAGGTAATGAGGGGTGGCTCGACACTTTTGCACAGTACTGTAGTTAAACTATTAGGATGACACAGTTAGGAAATATTGATTAAAGTGTGGCTGGCAGTTCAAGCTGTTGGCTAAGAATATGGAAATGCATAGTCTTAGCTAAACGTAGAGGATAAAAGCTCTTTTCATCTGCTGCCTTATTCACCAAATTCACCACAGCAGGTGGGATGCCCTTCCTGATGCAACCTTAAAAGGATTTAGGTCTTCTCCTCAGATTAAACCATGGGTTTTTACACTTGGTAGGTAAACTGCACTGGATAAAAAGTTGCAATAGTTTCCTAAAATTATGAATAACAAGTTTAATTAACTAAACGTATGGCTAGCCTAAAATAAAGGACCGGTTATTTTCAGTGTTCACTAAACATAATTTAGAGTAGCTTTTAAAGAAAGAAATAACTGAAATGAACTGTAACTGGATGAGTGATTGAAAGAGAATTCTAGTAGTAATTGATGGTTGTCACTGTTTGCCGGTTATAACTGCTAGTCTGCGATAATCTGTCCAGATTTACATGGGCCTGGAGTGCCATTTATATTGTGCTTGTACACCACTCAAAGAATTTTAGATTACAAGCCACAATTTGAACGTTAAACATCAGAGGTGTTGTTGGTGGAGATGTTGTAGAGTCCATCTGACGGGAGCTTTTAGAGGCATATCAGATGAGAAACAGTGGTGTGGTTTATTGGTGTGAAGCAAATAGCTTGACCTGGCACATGGTGAGGACGCATGATCACCATTAAAATATCAAATTCTGTGCAGACTGGGGGAGCCAGGGATTGAACCACCAACCTTCCATCTTGGTTTCCTGGTAAATAAACGAGAAAAGAACATATACTGTGGGAGTGAGAAGAAATGTGAAAAGCCCGATCACTTCCATTAAAGCCAGTCAGGGATGTCTGTGTGCTGTGAGTGCAGCAAGGATCAGCAGGAGAGTTAAATGGCAGAGAAAATGTTACCACTTCAGCCTGTGACCATCAAACAGAGTCTGCTGAGTCAGCTTTTATTAAGCACAAGTGCCAACATTTTGTACAGAGACTTCCTCTTCTGACGACCACAGTGTTAATCACATGTTTGTGGGAACATGTTCATATGATGACATTTTGTTTTCCTTTGATATTAGCACGCGTTCCTTCTTTAGAACAGTAAACAGTAAGAGTCCCTGTAAGGTGCACAAATACATTATCGCTTAATTTTGGAGTTTGATCTCCCTGCATTGTTTTTTAGCGAGCATGCACCAGTGATAGCAGCGAGACTATCAGAGTTAACAGACAATGAGCTGCACACGGAGGCTTTGTACCCGTAATGAGGCACATCGTAAACTTTTATTACACCTAAAGTCGACGCTGAAAATGTCTGGAGCTGTGAAGTGAAGGTGCATGGATAGAGCCCAAATGTGAAACATAAAAAGGAGCCTTTACTGGTACAAGCAGAATCCCCAGAAGTAGCCACAAAATAGGAATCCAGTGCAGAGATCACCAGGCAGCTTAAACAGAAGTCTTGACAGAGGGGGGAAAAACTAGCTGCAGTCCAATACTCCAAAATGACCTCGTAGGTCTTTTCCTTAATATTTTTTGAGGGAAAGCATCATGAGCTCATAAGGAATTTTATAAGGAAAAGTGATCCATGATGCACCGAGCTGATTAACCTCCTAAGACCCGAACTCTTCCACGACTTGCATTTTTAATTTCTCTTTGATATTTGGGCTGATTGGGTCCTGATGAATGTAAAAACAAAGAATTACCAGATTTTTTTTTTTTAAACCTTATTTTTGTTTTTAAGAAAAATAAGAGCCAAATATGAGGATATTCGTTTAAAATTTTGATAGAGCAGTAGCAGTATAATGTCCTCGTAAGTGGATGTTAGGCCCTTGTAGAGCAAAATTGAGTATTTTGGTCTAAATAACCCAAAATGTGATGTTCACATATGTGGACGCCAGGACCTAGGAGGTTAATCATGTTATTCATTCTTCCTGTTGGAGAGAGGATCCAGGACTACTCCTTATTACTTCTTATCAAATGCAGTCAATTAATGAAAAGCTGGCATTAGAATTAAGTGATTGTATAACTTAAATGTAATTGGATAATTCTAATCTTTATGTAAAGACTGTTTGTGTGTATAAATCCACTTTCTTTATGTAAGAAGCAGATTTCATCAGAGCTGTGTCATGCTGTGATTACATCTGTGGTTTTAGCAACCTTTCATTGAAGGCTCAAAACACAACAGCAAGTTATGGCCTGGAGTGAAAAATACTATTAATCAGCATTTACAGGTGTGCCACTTGTCAGCCACGTTAATCATTAGCTTTGGTTAATGGTGGTAAAGTGCGCTGGTAAAGGTAAAGGACGCTCCTGTGAAGCCTCTGCTAAAGGGGGTCATAAGGGAAGCGCTGAAGCACTTTTGCCACACAGACACCTCCAGGTGACTTCAGTCAGTTAGAAAGCAGCGAGACACGGGTGGGAACAGAGCACAGGTGGGAACAGAGCACAGGTGGGAACAGAGCACAGGTGGGAACAGAGCACAGGTGGGAACAGAGCACAGGTGGGAACAGAGCACAGGTGGGAACAGAGCACAGGTGGGAGACGGCTGCAGAGGATCAGGACGACAGACAGGGAGCGAAAGCACCCAAGAGAGAAACCCGGGGAAAAGCAATCAACAAAATAAAATAGCAAATGGAAAACAGGAAGCCAGAGAGAGTGGCGAGGTTCATTAGCAAGCAGCAGTCATAAACAGCACTGATGCACACAAAGACACGGATATCTGCAGAAACAGTAAATGGCCTGTATTTGTATAACACTTTACTCAGTCCCTAAGGACCCCAAAGCGCTTTACACTACATTCAGTCATCCACCCATCCACACACACATTCACACACTGGTGATGGCAGCTACATTGTAGCCACAGCTGCCCTGGGGCGCACTGACAGGGGCGAGGCTGCCGGACAATGGCGCCACCGGGCCCTCTGACCACCACCAGCAGGCAACGGGTGAAGTGTCAAACAGTGTCAAAGCATGGTGGGGTGGATGGTTGATGAAGTGGACAACTACCCATAGAAGCCAAAGCTGTTTTGATTTTTGTCTCATTTGCCTTATTTTTGTGTTTTCAATGCTGTAAATTTGGACATTCTGGCCTCTAATATCATATAGACCAAGTGGCGTTTGAAAAACTAACTGTCATCTAAAATTAAAAAGGTTGAAACCATTACTTCAGACCATTAAGGTGACATGCATGTCGTTACTGGCCCAGAGTAAGAGGTGGCCAGGGTTCATCCTGGCCCTGCTTTGTGTTTGAGTGTCCTCGAGGTTGCTGTTAGTGTGCCAGGAGGAAGCATTAGGTGCAGCGTAATCTAGTGGTTGAGTAAGATGTAAGTCTCAGTTCACAGCCACAGCACTGTCGTGTCTTTCCACCAGACTGTCAGCTGCAGAGCTAATCACCTTAAAAGGAGCATTAGCCTGTGTGTGCACTCTGTCCTGCATCACTCGTACTCACACCGTGGTCTTAATGCCGACTGCGTTACGGAGAAGAGCTGCGTGGCGACCAAAGTTTGATCATTTAAGAGATTGGTTTATGTTTCTGCATAATGGTGCCACTATCATTCAAAAACATCAGGGGCAACATTTTAATAACTCCTGGCTTCTCGGATCGTTGTGTCTGACACCTTTACATGATTTATTTTTATGTTATTTGGCCAAAGTTGGAATGACATAGTTCCAACATGAGCACTGTACCGCCATTATTCCTGCTAATATTTCCGTTAGATTCCTGTTGATAAGCAGATTTAGGAATAATATGAGAGAAAATTCCAGAGGAAGCTTATATAAATGAAAGCCTTTCTACATCACCAGCTGCCCCTTTAATTACAGCACCATGTGTTTGCGGAATGGTTTTAGTTTTAGCTTTATGTAACATATCCTACATTGTATAATTCAGCATTAAACATTTGTTTAAAATATTAAATTTTACTATCTAAATTTTAAGAATCCCAGCAAAATTATGTTTCTTGTCTCTTTTCTGCGCTCTCTTATTTTATCATTTTAATTTGCACCTGTTGTATAATCCCATTCAAGCTTCATCTCTCTACAATGTGGAATAGAAGATGGATTTCAGCACTGATCATTGCTTTTTATTTCTCCTTTTCAGCCAGGAACTTCAATATCCAGAAGTCTGAGGCGATGCTGCGAAAGGTAATAAACGTGGACTTTCAGTTTTGTAGGCCTGGACTTTTAAAGGGCTTCCACGTGTAACACTCTTCTAGAAATGCATTGCACTGCTGAACCGCGAGCCAAAGTACGACCATAATGCGTTCCCATTTAGTGAACGACGTTCATGCGCTTAGCTGCAGCACACAATGCTCATTAGTGTGGGAGTGGCTCCAGATTAGAGAGGAGCAGTGTGGTAATTTTACGCTGTGGATAAACTGAGTCATCACTGCCACCAAAGAGATAAGCTGTAGATAAAAAGGATTAAAGAAGCATTTCCATTGATGGGATAAGATTTACAGTGACTAAATTTGCTGTTGTCCACTAGGGGCAGAATATGTGAAGCTGCGTTTGCGATTATTTGCTGTTTCTGTATTTGTCATGTTGTATCATTGTTGCCTTCTATGAAACACAGTTCATGCACAGTTTCAAATCATTCACGTGTTGCTTCCATTGCTAGTTGTCATCAGGAGTACTAGTTAGTAAAATCAAATATTATTTTATTACTTCTCTGGAAGTTGTCAATGAGGTTTGTAGACGCTAGCCTGCGAGAAAGGAAGGCGGCTGATGCTAGTACTGCTAACGGTAGAAACTCTCTGCAGACTAATCTGAGACTGTGTGTGTGCAGCGGTATAGTACAAAGTCCTGCACATTTAACACACAGTTATCAAGGAATATCCTTAATAGTTTCAAATAGCTCTTAAATATTACATGTGGAAATCACCAGATGAGGATTTCCTGTTTTCAAATGTAAATAACAAAAAATGCACACGTACTTTATGCAAAGTCTGAAGGGAGGATAGGAAATGAGAAAATAAATGTCAACCAACACTTTAGCCCCTGATGACATCAGACACCTCTGAGAAAATGTCCCGTATTTTCAAACCTGAATGCTGCAGGTAGGATCCAGTTAGCGTTGTTTGCCACCTTCACGTTTCACTCCAAGTTGGCGTCTGAATACAATCCCAGGTTCTTATGCTGTATATCAGGGGTAGGGAACTCCAGGCCTCGAGGACCAGTGTCCTGCAGGTTTTAGATCTCACCCCGTGTCAACTCACCCGAATCAAATGACTAGTTCATTACCAGGCCTCTGGAGAACTTCAAGACATGTTGAGGAGGTCATTTAACCATTTAAATCAGCTGTGTTGGATCAAGGACACATCCAAACCTGCAGGACACCGGCCCTCGAGTTCCCTACCCCTGCTGTATATATAAGAAAGAAAGTTCTCAGTGTTTCAGCTCTGTCATTGAGACAGATTATTAATGTGGGTAACACAGTTGTTTGTTTCAACTGCAGCCCTGGTGATATTTAATGGTGAGAACTACTAAATAACAAATCAAAAAAATTAATAATTTTTGAAGTGATGACCTCTAATCTTGAAAAAAGAAGTTACGAACAAACTCCAATAAGAAGTGAACGGGAAACCAGATGCTAACAATCCCCAGTTACTATCTCAAATAAAAACAACAGAAAACTGCACAATGATGGCCTCATAAAATCAAACAAGAAGCACAACAGGAGGAGACACAACACCTGAGGGCATAGACACAGACTGAGTACACACATGGAGGGAAAGGTTCAGGCGAAGAGCTGAAATGAATCAGACACTCAGAGTGGAAAAGAACAAAAGAAGGAAGTAAAAATGTAGCAAGCGACAGAGAATTGCACCTTTAAAATAAAACAGGAAGTTAACGAAAAGTGTGGCCAAGACCGTACTCACACAGACAACAGAAAGACTCACAAGGAGGATGGAAAGTGAGCAAAACAAGAGTAAACATACAGGAATCAATAAGAGATGAGGACAACAGAAGCACAGATAACACAACAATAACAACAGAAGCTAACATGCGTCCATCTTTTCTTCCAGCATTTGGAGTTCAGGAAACAGATGAAAGTAGACACAATAATCACTGACTGGCGTCCACCAGAGGTAACCCCCTAAAAAGGTTTTATGTACATGTGATGTAGCTTCATTGTACTTTTAGAAAATGACACGGCTTCTTTGCTACTATTCCAGGCAGTGTTTGATATCAACATGGGGGTTTTCTTGCAGGTAATCGAGAAATATCTGTCAGGAGGCATGTGCGGTTATGACCGCGAGGGCAGTCCCATCTGGTACGATGTCATCGGACCCGTAGATCCTAAAGGCCTCTTTCTGTCTGCCTCCAAGCAAGACTTCATCAAGTCCAAGATCAGAGACTGCGAGATGCTTCAGAAGGAGTGTAACCTCCAGTCGGAGAGAGTAAGAGCAGACGCAGCGTTCCTGTTCACACCTCAGACTAAAATCTGATTAACTCAAAGCTCAGCTGCAGCAAAACTGCATTCAGGTGGTGCAAAATCTGATTTTGTCTTTCACCAGTTAAAAAACAAGATCGTTAGGATTCAACTTTTAGTTCTTAACAGTGTTGCTCTTCACCCGGACCAGTCGTCCGCACCCACAGGCCTGTGGTGCTGCAGGCTGACAGGGACCAGCGGGTACCCTCGGAAGCTGGGAATCTCTAACAATAAACACTTGCCAGTTTGGGTCTAATCCCACAAACCCACCTCATCTTCGATAGCACGGTATCGTTTCATTGTTCGCTCGGCTTCAGAACAACCAGGAGTGTTTCAGAAACAGGATCTGTCCTGGTTGGGCTTTTTATTTTGAAAATCAACCAACCGGAATACTGTGCACGTTTGCCATATTCCTGGGATTACTCCCCACCTGGTGACCCTTTGGCCTCCAGCACTGCATCTTTAATTTATTTGAATAAGGATCAAAGTTAATGCAGCTGTTTTAAAGTTCAACAACTGTTTAAGATCACAGTTATTGAAAATTAGCTCAAAATTAGCATTCTTTAATCTTCATGAATTCATTAATTTTATAAATACTAAATAATCGCGTCCTAATATTTACATTTTATTTTACTCTGCTTGTCTTGTTTGGATGTCTCTGAACTCGAATTATTTAATGTTCTAACATTATTTAATCACACTATGGCTGTTTGTAGCAACTTGACTGTTAACTCTGCAGTAAACATGCATCTCTGCCACTTTTTAAAAAATGATTCAAAACATGTTTTACAGGCTTTTACTGTCTTTATGTCACCGTTTCCTTCCAGCTGGGGAAAAACGTGGAGTCGATCACAATGATCTACGATGTTGAAGGTCTGGGCCTGAAGCACTTATGGAAACCAGCTATAGAAACATATGGAGAGGTACAGACTCGTATGCATGTAGTGTAAAAGCAGAAAGAGCAGAAGAGGAGATCTGTTGGTGCTGATGTTTCTCTGTTGCACCAGATCCTCCAGATGTTTGAAGACAACTATCCAGAAGGGCTGAAGAAACTGTTTGTTATCAAAGGTGATTTCATACTTTTTTAAAATGACAAATTTAGCTGAACGTCCGATTGACAGATTTCTGCTTTTTCTGTCGCAGCCCCTAAAATCTTTCCTGTGGCCTACAACCTCGTCAAGCACTTTCTGAGTGAGGCCACGCGACAAAAGATCTGCATCCTGGGAGGTGAGACAAAAACACTGCATGTCACTACCTCCTGTTTACAAGATGTCACCCGAAAGAGTGAAATTTAGTGTTACGGTTTCACCGCTTTCACAGCCAACTGGCAGGAGGTGTTATTGAACCACATCGATGCTGAGGAGCTGCCGGCGATATACGGGGGTAAACTGACGGATCCTGACGGAGACCCTCGCTGTCGCAACAAGGTGAGTCAGGCTGCAGCATCCTGACTTGTTTTAGCTCGTTTTTGTTTGTTTTTGAGTAAAAAATGGCTGAAAAGTTGGAGGCGACAAATATCCATCACAGATTTACAATCAGTGCTTTGGACTCACTCATAAGAAATTAATATATCTGTTGCATATAATCTCAACATCTCTAAAAGAGCAGCGTCGGTCGCTGTAGTAGTATGAAGATGTTTTCTTTGGTTGTCGGGTAAATTATCGACTGTTATTCTATTGTAGTTGTTTTGCCCGTGTTCATAAAGACTGTATATAAAAGATGGATGTAGCCACCTTGCCATCACTCATTGGACGATCTGTCTTGAAGTCTTGGGTTTTGAAGCCAGACTTGTCAGTCACTATGCAACCACACCCTAAAGCATTCTCTGCTTATAAAGCTGTTTTACTCTAACTGTGGCCATAATATAATATCCACATTAATTTGGACGACACAACACTTGAAACTAAGTTTATAAACTCCTCAGGACCTCATCACTGAGGTCACAAATGAGGTGAAAAGAAGGGCGCTTTACATAGCTTTGGTTCCTCGTGTCAAAGACTTGAAGTGCCTCCCCAAAAGTGACAGAGAGAGTGGATCCATGTTTACAGAGATTTCTGTTAACGTGAATGTTCAAGAGGTTCAGTAAACATGTTAAGTGCGTATATTTTCCCTTTTTTCTCGAGTCTGTTTGCTCATGCAAAATGAAATGCGATTAATGTAGAATAAAAATGAACTATATTTAATCCTGATTAATCAAAATTAATCCACAGTAACGCTGTGATGAATCTGATTAAAATTGTAATTGTTTGAGAGCACTAAAATATATGTTTATATGTTATATATTAGTGTATACTTACCAATTAGTATGTAGGTTTTTAAAAAAAGTTGTATTTCACAGGAGAGAACCTGTGCCAGAAGAAAACTATTCAAATTCTCTTTGAATACCCCTGTATATCGCCGGCAGCTCCTTAAAATTTGAATGCTTTAAGCATTTAACATTTTTTGTGTTTATTCTGCATTTACTTCATTATGTTGCATAAATGTCTGTTACAAGCTTAAATATAAAGTTGAAAAAGTGTAATTACAGTCAGGCTATTGATCAAGTAATGGCGATTAATCACAATTAATAACAGAAAATTGTAAGATTAATGAGTTATTTTTTTTTTAATCTATTGACAAATTTATTAAGCTTTCAAATTAACAAAGCAATGTGACAACTTTAATTTTCAAAACTGCTGTGATTGGATAGCGTCTGACTCCAACTACAGCCAATCAGCCCTCCCGTAGACGCAGAAATAGTCACCAGTTTACCGTTTTAATGTATATCGACTGAAACTTGTGAGTCCTGTCTTGTAGTTTCCCTTCATCGTGTGCTCCTACAGCTTCCCCTGTGCTTTGATATCATGCTAATATGTTGTGGGTTTACATTTGCCTATGTTTTACATAACCTCCTGCTACAGCCAAACAAACTACCACCAGGCTGCTCTAACACTGAATCATAAAATGTTCTGCTGGCTCTGTGTGTGTGAGGGATCCTGTTACACATGGATGAACCAGTCTAGTCACTGCAGGTCACTGACGATGAACGGGCTATTCCAGACTGGCTGCCTGCTGCAGGATAAATCAATACAGCTACACACACACACAAAACTGTTCAGCAGATATTTCTTGATACAATACAAAGGGCTTGTGTGATGCACTAAAAAGAATGACCAATAATATGTTTGCAGACCTGCAAATAAAAATAATCAGCTAAACCTCCCCCCCTGCTGAGTAGATGTCAGATGTTCTGTGAAGTGAGTAGTGGCCTCACCCTGCAGAAAACAGCAGCTTTGGTAGTCCTGCAGCCGTAGACGCAGCTCCAGATGACACAACTGACCCGTGTTTGTCACTGTTTCTGTAGATAAAAAATTGGGCCGAGAACAGATGAGGAACAGAACGAGAGAAATTCATTTTGACTTCGTTGAAGGGAACAGACGCTCAGCCTCAAATGTTTTGTTTCTTTCTCTCCTTGTTTTTTTTAACCTTGTGTGTTTAACTAGTTGTCCTTTAGCTAGCTGTGTGTCATTGATTTTCTATTGTGTTATTTTGATTTTGGTCCACGTGTGAATTTGTTCTAAATGTTGTCACGTGATCACGTACTTGTGCTGCCCAGTGTAGTTGTGTTGCAGAACGAGTGTTTAACTAGAAAGGTTTAAGAGTTTGTGCTGATTTGTTTCTGGATATGACGCCTCATTATTTCCAGGTACTGTTAAACAGTTAGTGGCTTTGAAACGGGTGCATACAGCTTTGATAACATCATTTTTATATAGCTTTTAAAATAACAAGATTATTAAGTGCTTCACTAATAAAACTCTCTGGAACAACATGAGTGTAAAAGGAGAGAAGAGAAAATCGATAAATGCAACTTTCTGTTTCCAACAGGAGCCGAGTGTTCGGGGACGCAAATCTGAGAAATTTACTTCATTTTAAAAACCTACTTTAAACAAAATGAAACATATACATAGCGCCTTATGCACCTCACAGGGTGTTTTTTCCCCGTCACTCTTCCTTCTGTATGAACTGTGTAAATGAATCAGACTGATGTTCTTCTCACTTGCTGTTAGTTTTGTTTTCATTCTTTGCCTCTGCCTTTCTTTTCTGTACCGTTCGTTTTTCTGTGGCAGTCATAAAATAAAATCACCTAAAGGTTCGTGTCTGCAAGATTTTTAGAGAAGTGGTTACACAATAGTTTGACTTCCTCCACAATAAAGCTGACATCCAAAAACAGCTGAAAACTTTACAGGACACTTTGTGAAACCGTGGCAGCTTTTCTTAACCTTGACCTACAGTTAGGAGCGCTGTCTGTCTGTTCGTGCTGTTAACCTGCTCCTCACCTGCTGGACCGATGGACATTAATTCAACAATACAGGCACCTCAGGTCTCACCAGGAAGTCACTGCCCTCTGCTGGTTGCATCCTGTATTGCACTGTTATGGGAAATCACTGAACATCATTGGTTTGACTTTATGTGAATAAAAAGAAAAACCGAAAAGAGAGAACACTTTGCTCTTTTATAACATTTTGACCAGTTTTGTGCACAACTAGACATTTTACAAGCTTTCATAGCTGTATAATGGCACAGTAAGTGAAGCCTTTTCTTCTTTCCTTCACTTTTCTGCTCTCAAACCTCTCACTCATTGTCTATGTGAGTATTTGACGCCTGTTTTTTTTGACTTTTTGACTCTCTGCTGCAGATAAACCATGTTGGACCAGTTCCTCCCTCCTACTACGTGCGGGACCACGTGAAGGTGGATTACGAGCAGTCTGTGACCATCAGCCGAGTTTCTTCAGAGCAACTGGACTTTGAGATCTTGTTCCCCGGCTGTGTTCTCAGGTCAGTGATAAAAGTCATACAGAGTCTATGATTAAAGGTCCTGTCAAAAGGAGACAGTGATGTAGAAAGAATAGTGTCTGTAAATCTCTCAAAGTGGAGTCGATGAGCCGTAGCTAAGAGGTCTTAAAAAGAATGTGCTGTATCATTACAGAGACAGCGTGACTCAAAGCCACAGAGCTCTGATATGATTATGGCTCATCACGCCAGCTTGTTGTGAAGTCACTCACTTCATTCATTGTGCGATTAAAGGTTGAAGCACGCCATCCATCTTTGGAGCGTGGAGAAATAGATCAATCTTTATCTTTAAAATGATCTTATTCAGTTCACTTATATCACAAGAAATCAAACGACAAACCAAAAGGGTCTCTGGTCAAGCTACAGCTGAAAAAATAGGAAGATTAAATCAGCTACATCTTTAAACTTTAAGCACAGAATCGTGACAAAAGAAGAAACAGAACAACTAAGTTAGGTTTGCTATTTTGAACATGTGACAGTCATGCTGACAACGTAAAATCAAGTGAGTAGGGTCCCAGTCAACCTGGGCTGCCACTTATTGCTATGGAAGAATGCGCCTCGTCGTAGTTCGTCCTCTCCCAGCTGTAGTGAGACCATAGACAGAACAAAACATGGACATGGCTATCATGACATCATTCACTGGTTTCTAAAGTCCCATTGTGTAGCCTCGAGACAAGCGTTTCTGCCATCACCATCTTGGTTGTGAGAAACCACGGCTAACGTCCATACCACTGTAGAGCACAGTCTAGCTTTCAAAATAAAGGCCTTTGCTAATTCAAAGCATTTTTACATCCTGTTAGGTGGCAGTTTGCCAGCGACGGTGGAGACATCGGATTTGGGGTCTTTCTAAAGGCCAAAAAGGGTGAATGGAAGAAGGCGGCTGAGATGGAGGAAGTCGTGCCCAGTCAGCGATACAACGCCCACTTAGTACCCGAGGACGGCTCACTGACCTGTGAGCGTCCAGGAGTCTGTGAGTAGCCTTGTGTTCGAATGCTTCTGTGATGTTAAACCCAACTGTCTAAATACTCCATTCTGTCCTCCACAGATGTGCTGAGATTCGACAACACCTACAGCATCTTCCAGGCCAAACGCATCAGCTACAGTGTTGAGGTCCTGCTTCCTGATCATTTACAGCCCGCGCAGAACAACGGGAAGTCTGGCGTGGAAGTGGAGTGCGACAGTCAGTTATAACAAAGATGATGTCATGAGATCAGCAATGTTTAGCCGCTCAGAAAGCACAGCCTGACATACTTGATTTGAACATGTCGTGTGGATTAATAGTATTATATCTCAGTGCTGGGTGACGTATTCATGTGGCATCTATTTAGAAACTTCACCCACTCTCCTCTCAGACATCACGGATACCAGATTTTCAGCCCATTTTTTCGGCCTGTTTAGCTTTACTCTGTTATTTTTGTTCCACATCAGCACTGGTGTTTCAAACAGGCGCCAAATAAATGAGCTGGTTATACCACAGCGTGATACGGTGTAAACAGACAGCTGAAACCAATAATGTTCAATTAGTATCAAACTTTGTCCATGTGCAAAGAAGTATTTTCTATAGACATTTTCTGAGTAGATGCAGTAAAATTAAAGTAAAACTCTAAATATTTGAATTTATTGCAAAATGCAATAAATTTTGTGCTATTTGTCCTTTTTTGATTCATCATTTATCAGCTGTGCCTCTAGTGATCACGCTTTCCCTGAACATACACTGTCATGTCAAAAAGAACATTTCACAGGACTCTGCAGTGAAAACTAAGAATCGCGTCATTCAGTAGCTCATAGAACCACCTTCAGCACCGTCATTACTTCAGCTCGTTGACATTTGCAGGTATTTGTTTATGCACAGCTCTCCTAAGGTCCTGTAACAGCATTTCAGTCAGGTTGAGGTCTGGATATTGACCGGACCATTGCAGCACCACGAGTCTTTTCTTTTTCAGCATTCTGTTGGAGATTTGCTGCTGCACTTGAGATCATTGCTATGTGAAAGCTTTCTTTTTCACATGACTGTATTAACAATCAACTTGCATTCACAAAAAAACGCTTTCATCTGAATATTTTTTTCAAAGAATTGCATTAATGTAATTTATTATATAATTTAATATTTAAGTTTTAAGTCCAAGACTAAACATATGAAGGCAGAAATGAATATAATAAGTCCTCTTGTTTGGTAAAATATACAGTATATATTATTCCTGCTATTCCAGTGAGTGAATCGTGTTAGTCTGTCTCAAAGCTGTACAGAAATAAAAATGGAATAATTGTAATATTTGTTTTGTTTGATTTGAAGCTTTCGTGGTACGTTCCAACATTGATGCTTCACAGATTTAAAGCATAAATGTTGAACACCTTCACCAAAAACTATACTGATGCAAAACAAATGTAAAAACCAAACTGGACAGAGTTTATATACAGGCAGTGTTGTAATAACTCAGAATGTGACACTATGGTAAATGGACTCGTTCTTATGTAGCGCTTTTCTACTCATTGGCAATCAAAGCGCTTTACACAACTTGTGCATTCACACATTGTTCTAAGTAACATTCACACTCCGATGGATGCATCAGAGAGCAATTTGGGGTTAATATCTTACCCAAGGATATTTGGCACGCGGGCTAGGGGAAGCCAGGAATCGAACCACCAACCTTCCGATCAGTAGATGACCTGCTCTACCACCTGAGCTACAGCCACCCTTTAGCTCCTGTCTTCTGGGAATTTGCTTCACCGGTTATTTTTCTGAACGTGATCAAAAATGTTTTAATAATCATTAAATTAAGAAAAATAAACTAGTTTTTAAATTTATTTTTTTTTTTACTAAAAATGTAACATAAAATAAGGATGGCATCCAAAAAAGGAAGTGAATGTAGATGCCAGTCATTCAGTTCTGGGCTCATGTTTTTTTCCTGTCACCTGTGGATTACCTTTAAAACAACCAGAAAAAAGCATCAACATAAGGTAACTGTGAAACACCTGGAAATTAGACTCAAACGCCACAGCAGTATTACTCACCTGATGATTCACGCTGTGGTCATTCGAACATGTAGTCAACTCTGTGCTGTGACGTCTGGGGAATAGTCACTTATTTTCTCTTGAGGTTATTTATTTCTTCCAAATTATAAAAAAAAACAGTAATTCAGACTTAAATGAGCAACTCTCCCTGACTGTATGTTCATCAACGACCGGCTGAGCAGGATTACAGTATTAATGCATCATAAAGATGAGCTACAAATCAGACAAAAATAGAATCGACCTGCATGTATACAGCGCTTTTGTAGTCTTACTGGCCATTCATGCAGCACTTTATGCAATACACCTTTAAGTACTTATCCAGCACACAACCATTTAAAATCACCAGTGCACTTAACAGTCTCTGAGTACCCAGAATAATAGAGCCTGCACAAGCCACGCAAAACATCCCAAGCACCGCTTCCCCAGAACACCCACAGTACCCGGGGGCCTTGTGGTTCGTGCTCTTTAGTTTAAACTGTGTTTTTTCTGTGAATTTTTATAGCTAAACCAACAGTTACCGTGATGAAGACGGAAGTTGTGTGTTTGCAAAGACAGAAAGATTAAACCTGGAGAGCAGGTGTGCAACCGAGTGTGGCGCTCAGGTAAGGCAGGAATCACTGACCGGAGCTGCCGTGCTGAGCGGGAACAGCGAGCTCTGTGACCAAAGACACGAGGCGCTGCCTTGATTCATAAATATTTTATGTACAAAATAATGTTACAAGTATATTCAACATATGTCACATTAGAATAATGATAAGTACTTTACATACAGTCTTCATATTTCACAGTACATACATGGGGGAAAAGAAATCACAATTCTAGTTGACTGTTTACAATAAATACATGCTCTGGATGTAGGCATTGGTTTCATTTCTTACAAACTTACAGTGAAACAGAGTGCAAGAGTTCGGGTGTAACTACAGATGTGGCTCACTTCTCAAGTTGCTTTCGTGCAGCCAGTTTGGAAAAGTAAAAAGTGGGATGTCTGCAAAGGCCACATCTGTCAAATACAAACCGAAACATGAGAGAAAGCTGAATGAGGCTCGCTGAACACGGAGTTCCTTGGCACATAAACAGACAAGAGGGTGGAAAAACCCCACTTACAGTCAGTCCGTTCAAACCGGCCTGTTTGCTCTGCCTGTATTTTCTTTCAAAGTTTTACGTTAATGCAAAATGCCACCTCGTGTTTGGAAACACGAGAACGGTCAAATATGTGACGGTGCACGCACGGCGAGGCTGCGGCGGCTGATTGTATCTGTCCTAGTTTGTAAAAACTGTTAAAGTAAACAAAATGGAATGATCATGTTTGGTCCTATATTCGTGTTCACGCTATGTAACACTTAAAAGGGTTTTTCAGCTGTTGTTTCCATTCACAGCATTTTGTCACCATCACAAATAAGCATTAAATCAAAACGGCCCAACAGTCAGTCAGAGTTTTTGCTTCTGAATAACATCTTTTCTTTTCTTTTTTTTATTTACAAGCCAGTGTTGTCATATTTCAAGTCTCTTAAAGCAGGCTAGCTTCGTTAGCTAACTCATCTGCTTATTTTAAGGCAACGCAATCCATAAAAACTTGCTACAAAATCAAACCACAGCCCGTATTAGGGCTCCTGCAGGTTCTATAGATCAGTCTGAAGCTAACATCAAAGGGAAAAACACGTCTGAGACATTTCCTGTTTAATTACCTGCAAATCATCAGGATCTGACGCTGTATCACAATATTTCACACTGTTAAATTTGGCTGCAAATGTGTGACGCTCACTCTGTGGATAATGCATATCCTGACTACTGTGTGATGACTAGTCCTTTCTTAAGTTGTGTTAATTAACATATGTGCGTTACAGTTACAACTCCGTCTACGACTAAATTGTGTATCAGTCTTAAAAGTTTCGGCTTTCTGCAACAAATCAAATAAAGCATTTGTTCACTTTAGTGTGTTTTCATGACTGGTTTTGGATCCAGAGGTTGTTCCAGAGTCACACACGGTGTCTGTAAAGAGTTTAAAGGCCTCAAAGGCTCAAACATTATAAGAAGAATATGGGCTCGTGTAATCTCAGTGATACTCACAGTCAACAGACAGTCAATTCACCAGCAAGGACTACACCCTGAAACACATTTAGACAAAGTTTATAGAGGAGGGTGAGCAAAGACTTAGGCCTACAGTGGTGTCGGCCTCACTGAGGGCCGGCAGGGGCCCCTGGAGTCATGAAAAAACAGAGGGAGGTCGTTTATAGACGCATGAGTGAAAGGGGAGTGTTTGAGCTGTCGTCCTGCTGCTAAACTTCAGCGGTTACTGTTTACGTCTAGTTTTAAAATGTGTCGCGCGGTCAAGTATCTCGGTGGTATTTGAAAGTCAGAATGATTTTATCCAGATTAACTCACTAAAGAAGGTTAAAATATTAAATTATGAAATGACACCACAAAAAAAGCAAAGTTAACTGGATAGATGCTATGCTGAGCTTCCCTTCACCTGAAACGATCACAGCAGATGGCTGCCGTTCCTGAGAACGTTTTCAGAAGTTTCTTCCTGTTAAGAGTTTTTTGTCTCTGTCGTTGCTGAGAGCTTTCTCGTAGGGTTGGTTGGATCGGTGATTCTCTCTAAAATCATCGTCTGATATAAAATCCATTGATAGGACTGGTATCGCAAACTGGAAAAGTCTTTTTTTTTTACATTTTGAGAGACGATCTCTTCCTCAAAATTTGCCCTTTTTAACAAATCCATTTTTCTTATTCCAACTATGATAAACTCGTTGTACGTCATCAGTCAGAAGGGTCTCCGTTAGTTAAGGATGAAGGTGAAACGCTGCTCACAGACAAAGCCAAAGCCGCGCTTCTAAACCTCGCTTTCAGTAAAGCCCGTTTCGGCTCATCTGCCTTCCTCCACGGGGCGAGTTTCAGATTTCAGCTTGACAAACTCTTTGGCCACCTCGTCAGCAGGACGCTGGGACAGGATACGCATCACCGTCATGCCCGTCTCGTCGGTGTGAACGCGTGGCCCGAGAGGACACCAGCACACGCAGCTCTTGCGGTCGGCCACGTCGCGCAGCTGAACGACGGCCACGCCGACCACCCGGTCCGCCCGTCCAAAGCAGTAATCCTTCACCGTCACCTGCAGCTCGTAGCAGTCTGGGGATTCTTTACCCAGGACGCTGCGAGCAGAGGAAACAATTAACCATCTGCGGTATCTCAACCCATTCAACAATCTTACTTGCTGGCGCTTCAGATTTCCAACTCACAACTGGAAAGCCTCGTTGAATTTAGCCGTCCAGCTGTTGTTCTTGGATTTTGTGGTGAACTTGCGCTTCTTGTCAGCCAGGAATGGACCGACCATGGAGACGTCGACGAAAGGCCGAAACATCCCAGACGTCTGCCACTTCATGTCGTTCACCGCGATGACTGGAGGGGAGATGAGAGAGAGGGTGAGCAGATAAAGGACAAGAGAGACAAACACAAAGCAGTGGGGGTGATACTACTGCATGCACGCATGTAGATTTACAAACACATCAAGTCACCAAAAATGTGTGGTGGTTTCTTTTGTTTTGGACAGCCTGTGCTTTGGACAAGAGTGAAAAAATGATAAGAAACTATTTAAGATATAAGAAAGCATTTCGAGTTCACCCCAAGTTTACTTGATTTGGTCAAAATTTGTTCCTCGCTATAAGTTTAAATTCAAATGTTTGAACAGATCTGCTCCATGTGGAGACGAGGTCTGTTGTTGTGATTTAAACACATCTGTATGCGTGCGTCTCACCTTTGACGTTGACCTTGCGCTCTTTGCCGAGCAGCATGTCGATCTGCAGCAAGGCCTCTCCGATCGGCTTATCTACCCCCGAACCTGCACGACACAGCCGGAGCGGTATCACACATTAACGCGATTAAACACATCTTTAAACTTCACTCACTGTGTAATTCACTTCTTATGGCGGCTTCAGTGACCCATTTTCATTTCTTTATTTCTGCTTTGGGCAAGCTTGTTAATTTAATCTCCACAGAAGCTGATAATGGAGAGTTGGGTGGCAGAAATGTTACACCACCAACAACAGCAAATCACCAAAGTCCAGTCAAATACAGCGAGGAGGAGAGGAGGCATGCGCTTTGTTTCAAGGGTGCAAAAGGACCTTTCATTAAAGCTCATCGCTGTGATAGCAACATTTCCAAAATTCTGCAAACTGTTCTCATTATTTTCCTCTTTAACATTAACTGTGAGCTGCGAGGGGCTCCAGCTCTGCACGAGTGTGAAGGTGTTGGTTCTGTTTCTGTGTCGATTCATGCTGAGGAGCACTCCACCTCCTGGGGTCTATTTTACTCGGAGTTTAGCGAGTTCTTCTTGTATCAAAGAAGACTTACCCCTATCAGGTCTGATCTTCTCATTGGCGGTGATTCTGATGCCCATCCCATCATGCACTGAGAGGACAGGGAAGAGGAGAAAAGTTTAAGGAACATTTTAGCTCGGTTTGAACCACAGAGAAGACAAAAACCATCCACACTGTGCGTGCAGCGAGTGAAGTTTGTGTGTGTGTGATCACCTTGGGAGTGCTGTGTGGTGACAAAGGTCTTGATGAGAGCATCGGTGCTCTGGGAGTAGAGGGAGAGGGCGTAACGCAGCGATGCCAGTTCAGGACTTTTCTCGACAAACGCCTTCTTCAGCCCATTTCCTCCCGCGTGGAAATATTGCTGAAAGGAAAGGAAGTGGCAAGGTGGAAGTGAGGAAATGCTCACTTTAGAGGAACATCTCAATAAAATACTGAAGAGTAATGAAGAGTAATACCATTTTCTTCTTAACCCTAAACTCTAAACTCATCCAGGCACTTCAAATACGGCAGCGAGACGGAAAAATGAAGCTGTAAAAGAGATGTAGGTGTTCACCTACCTTGATTGACTCAAGGCTTGCATCAATAATTATGCACTGCTTGGGCGTCAGGGTTTTGGCTTCACCTCCTCCCTACAGAAGTCAGAGAAGTTCATACATCACAGATACACAAAACCAGATCATGAGCACACAGCACACATCAGTAAGTCCTGATGCTGGATAATAACTACAGCTAACTATTATAGAAAGTCTGGAAGTTTGCAGTTATGAGCTGTGAAGGTGGTAAAATGGATTTGAATGTACTGCGACTTGTGCAGGTTTACTGACTTTATCTACGATTCAAACTGCAGATTTTACTGACCCATCAGCGAGCAGGGTTATTATTGAACTGTAATAAGAATTTACAATGAAACATAAAGGTAGCTACGCCCTTTATCGACAGTCTATGTGTGTTACCTTGAGGTTAGAAAGTCCTTTAGCTGCTGTGAGGAGCTGAGCTCCCTGCAGAGAGAAAGACAGAGAGGCGGAATATATGAAATCTTAATAACCTTCATTTTTTCATTATTACTGCAACATTAAAGAAATCTAACAGCAGCAGTCATTTGGTAAAAATGCTGATGTCGGACACTAGATGGCAACACAGGGCTGCATCTGCAGCACACTGCATCACATTTAAAGATGGTCATGTATAAGCTCGCTGTAATTTCTATTTACTTTGTTTTTTTCTGTAAAAAATTATTTTTGTAAACTAATTTAGTACATTTAGGAAAATTAGTATGATGCTGAGAAGACAGAAAACATAATAAATACAACTGTCTCTAAATTTGGTTAGATTTGACCCCCAGCAAGAAACAACTCTGTCTCAGACATATTACCCAAAAAGTTTTAAAAAGAGAAATCAATACAAATTGGGACAAACTGTCCTAAATGATTGTCCTTTCATAAATGTCCTTTCCTTTACTGTCCCCAGAGTAATCTCATGAGTATGTAAAAGCTGGACTTTTGATGGCCACTCAGCTGTGCTGGTTAATGTGCTCACCAAGCTGTCATTGCTCTGAGGCAGCACGATGGTCTTCTCCAGGCTGCTCAGGACGATCTTCCACAGATCCTTTAAGATCCTCTTCAGCACCGTCTTCTCACAGATGTCAGCAAAAATACTGAGACTGGTTTACAAGCAAACACGGAAAAATGTGAGGGACCGTGTGCAGAAATTGGCCTTAAAGCATTCTGAAGTCACTCTGCAGCCTGTGTGCTGCACAAAAGACTGACACAAACACAAATAAACACACAGCTAACGAAGAAAAACTAACATGAACATGATGACAAAGGATACATCTGGCTTTTTCAAAATGAAAATAAAAAATCCAGATATTCCAGTGAAACAGATAAGAAGCAAATATCAATGTTGCTAAAAAAAAAATCTTTTTTGTTCTGATTGTACAGCACGCTCTGTCTCATAGCTGAGGCCTCATTAATCGAAATAATTTGATTGCTATGGAAGCAAAGATACGGCCTGATCAGGTGACGCAAAAAGATGAAACATATTAAGATGTCATGATGCTGGGTTTCTGTTAAATCTCTCCCTGTTTTATTTAATAATAATAATAAGTTATATCATTCATAACCATGTTATACTGAGAGCTGTGCAGTTCTAAACAGATGGACTTTGAGGCACGATTTAAAAATAGAAAGTTGATGGTCTGGAGATCTGGTGGAAGTGCCCTCCAAAGCCTGGAGCAACTAAAGGCTCTGAGTCCTGTAGTAGTTCAGGCGAGCAGACGAAACAGAGTAAAGAATTCAGCTCATTTGATCAGAGGTAGTGATGATAATTCTCTCAGGATGAACACAGAAGCATTTTAACTTTTCTGTTTCCATCGATTTTCTACCACTTTGTCCAGCTGAGGGTCTCTGAGGGACTGGAGCATATTGTAGTGAGTTTTGGGATTTGGGGTGCATGGTCATTTTTTAATGACTCATCTGTTTTCAGTCATAAGCCAATGAGCAAACGGTGGATAATCCTCCTTTCTTAAACTATAATGTTTTATTCTGAAATGAGTGAGACCTTCAAGTCATCAGGAAGGTGTTTACAAGACCTCACAGCCAGCTGTTCTCCCAGACTTCTACTTAAATTCACAGGTATTGCCCCCTGGTGGCCACTAAAAGAATGCAGCTAGGTCTATCTTTTCTACTGTGTACATGTTTTACATCAACTTCTTTTTAATAAGCTCTTGTAGTGGATCTGTGTGACATCAGGTGGGGCAAAACTTAAACACCAGTCTTAAGTATTATTAAGTTGTACTTTTCAATTTTTCAATTCAGTTTGATTTAAAAGTCCAAAACACAACGGTTGTCGCCTTAAGGCTCTTTATACTGTAAGGTACAGACGCTGTTCAGCTTAAAGACACTGTAGGACACGCCCCTTTGTTACCAACAGGCCCCTCCTGTTACTCCATACCTTTGTACTTTAAAATGCTGTCTGTAATTTGTCACACAACGACTTCGATGAAGGCCACAAGCTGACACAAACACACGCTGGTTGATGATCAAGTTGTTTTATATACTACAAGTGTTGCTGGAGCTTTAACCGATTCAAATTCCCCTCATTCAAAATTGAAATGTCACCAGTCTTACCCAGTAATCTATCTGCCCTTCAAGCCAGTGACTCCCTGATCTTTAAATTCATTGTGAGATGTCTCTGTGTTTAAGGCTGCTTATTGTGCAGCGCTCGTCCTTTCCATCTCCACCTCATCTGGGTTGTCCTGACTCCATCAGCCATCTGTTTACACTGCTCCACCAACACAAGTGTCTCCGGTGACTTCAGTCACTATCTTGAACCTTCGGCTGGAGCCTTTGCTCTGTCTCATCACTTCAATTTTGCATACTCATATTTTGAATCTATGTTTCCCCCGTACTGCAATACTGTTCATATGATATTCCAAACAGCACACTCTGTACCAATAAATAATGAGACAAAAAACACACATATGAGTTACAGCAGCTTGCAGCCATAAAATATTAAGGTAAAAAAAAAAATGGCTCGGCAGGTTTTCTACCTATGAGCACTGCGGTACCGCAAAGCTGGATCGATTTTAACTCGCAGAAAGTAAAAAATCATTTGGGTTAATGGAAATACACATTTCATTTAATCCATGAAATTAATGACTTAAAACTTCAAGAGTACATTCAAGTTAAGACAGTCACTCTGGTGGTGTACTCTGATGTAATCTACTAAGCTACTTACTTCCCATCCAGAAACTCCATGAGGGGCCTCAGCATGGTGTCAGCGTCTGCCTCAGCGGTGCTGTGGTTGGGGGGGCCTTTCATCTGGTAGAGAATCTCAGCCATCTGACGCATGCAGCCGTTAATGCGAGTCTGGAAACTGGAGGCAGAGACCGAGGCAAACTTAGAGGAAAAAGACTTCTGCAAAGGCGGTGAATGCTCAGTCATTCAACTGTGTGTGTGTGTGTGTGTGTTAGGTTCTAGCTTAATCAGGATAAGGTTGGCTTGGGCTTTTAGTTGGCTTGATTAAGAAACCAGGAAATGAGCATTTTTACCTCTTAGCAAACATGGTGCTGAAATTGTCCAGGACGGTGCTGAGCTTCACCTGCAGATCGTTCAGGATGTCAGCCGCCTCAGTATCCAGCTGCAGCACACATAAAAGAGCAGGAGCAGAAAGGAAGAGGAAGAGGAGGTGTTCACAGGTTATTTCAAACTTTTATTAGCAGTTCCACAGTCTGCTCGATAGACTGCAAAAACCTCAAGCATGAATCGGATGCAGCTTCGCGGCTGAGCATCCTGTGCTTCTGCAGCACGGCTGTCAAACTCGTTTTCATTTAACGAACTAGAAGGAGCCCAGTTTGATCTCGAGCGGGCTGGATCACTAAAGCCAACCCGTAATAACCTTAATATACATATATGCTACATGTATGCATAGAAAATATAAAGAAGTACATTCAGAAATCATTTACATTTATTGAGTCATAAATTTATAAACAAATGATAAGATTGAAATTAGAAAATTTAAATTAATCCAATAATCCGTGACATTGTTACAACCTGTGAGCCAGGCTCAGTAAATATGTATGAACCAGACTGTGGAGTTAGACGAAAAGGCAGAAGTCGTACAAAACGCGTGCACGAGCTCTACTGCAGGAAGTGTGCTGAAAAGATGACGAGCTGTGTGTAACACCACATTTCTTTCACGGTAGGTTAGACACTGATGACTAAGAGCACGTTAGTCACACAGCGACTTACAGTTTGGGCGTATTTGCAGTTTGATAGGTAGGCAAACAGGAAGTAAATGCTGACTAGGGATGGGTACCGGTATCCGGTGCCATGATGGCACCGGTTCTGACATAAACGGTAGTAACCAGACCGAAAAGCAGCGCACATTTCGGTGCTTTATTTCGGTGCTTTTTTTTTTTCCTGAGCTGTGATACACTTTAGATTCTAGCCAATCATTTTACGTTTCCGAGGATAGTAGGCGGGTCCAGGTACGTCCGTTCTTTTAGAGCAGAGCTACAGATTAAAAACGCCCAAGGCGAAGTGGTCAAAGTCTGGCTGTACTTCACAGCAAAAGATGCAAACTCAGCAGCCTGCAACAAGTGCTTTAAGCTGATACTGTGATACTGTCAAAGGAGGTAACACATGGAATCTGATGAAACACCTGGCGACGCATAGCGTTTTTTTAAAAGCCGAGAAATGCGCCGTATTTGATAGCTTGCTGCGAGACCTCACATCGAGCACATCTACTGCGGGTGTGGTGCCTGTTATCGGTCCCGGAGTTAGCAACATCCCCCAAAAACCCGAAGAGGAGAGTCCTGGCCCCTAGCCCTGCCAGTGTAGCAGAAATGATGACGGATGATGATGCAGCAGCAGCTGTTCTTCTCTGCGTGAGTAGCTTAATGTTGTTCGTGTGTAATTTACGTTGAGTAGGCTAACCACGTTATTACATTAATGCATGTAAGGTGAACTAGCAAACACCGTCGTAGTTACATGCGGCTGTCTTCTTGTTTGATGGCAGATACTCTCTTCACCCTGGCCAAAAAGGCTAAAATGACCAAAGAAAAAGAGGGAAACAGCTAAACATGAGAGGTTTTTGGACAAAGTTTGTGTTTTTTCCATTGTTTAAGCACTGCTTCCAGCCAAGAGTGATACCATATATGCCCTATAGCTGCAGAAAAGGCTAACATTCTTATCTTTTTACAAAAAAACAGCTGAACATGAGAGGTTTTTGGACCAATTTTGTGTTCTCCATTCTTTAAGCACCGGTTTGAGCACCGTTTAAGCACCGGCACCGTATAAAACCGAAACGATACCCATCCCTAATGCTGACTAAAATGCACATTGGAAAGGCCGAGTTGTAAAGAAATCACATATGTAATGGGCGATACGGATGAAGAGTCCTTTTATGCCTCTTAAAAGCTATTTACCAGCGTGAAAAGAACACTTCGAGCTGTAGAGTGCACGCCACTTCCTTAAGTGTAGAGAATATATAAATACACCTCTGAAGTTTGAAGTCTGTAATAAAAACTATTTCACCTTTTCTTAGCAGGAAGCTGTCACCTGTTTTTTATAAGGCTTCCCATGAGTCAACTTTGTGAGGATAAAAGTGTTGTGAACAAAACAGACGATAATAAACCTGATGGCTGATGTTTCGAGCAGAAATAAGGAGGAAGCTGCAAACACAGCAGCCTAATATTAAATGACTTTAAATGACCAGGCTAACCTCTCTTTTAAATGGACTCACTGAAATACGAGCGCTGCACATTTCTGGGTTTCAGTTGCGCCCTGTAGGTAAAGCAGCCATGATTTAATTTGAAAAATAAAATAGATTTTTACTGTTTTGCCTCGAACACAGAAACCAGTGCGCGCACAGTCGGAGGAGCAGCTTGACCTTAACAGAGGTCCGTGCTTTTGAAAAATGGAACTCCTTTAATATTTTATGTTTTCTATGTTCTCTTTTCAGCTTCTGCAAGTACGTAACTAACATCTGTATCTAACGTGTGCCATGTTTTCAATTTGCACACATGTAAATGGCAGAGAAATCTGCAAAAAATGACCCTTAACTCCAACCCAAATGCCACAGAAAACGTAAATATGCGACTCTCTGCTCGAAAACTACCAAAAAAACCCCACAACGCACAACATGTGCTGCTGCACATTACACATCTGGGCGCCCTCACAGGTTAACACATGAAAGCTAGCTTTTAAACGGCCCTATGGACTCGTGTGTTTTTATGGTTAAACTTGTGTGGACTGTGTGGGCGTGTCCAGACCAGGTTTTGAATTGACACATCTCTCTTCTGTCGAAACCATCGGGGTGGGACAAATTAAACACCATTAAATCTTATGGGAGTTTGGTGACATGACATAAATTTCAACATAGCAAAGCAAAGGTCTCATTAGGCAGAGAGATTGAATAACTGTGGACACACAAGGCTACAAACCCTCAGCAACAATCGACTGTTTCGTTTTGACAAAAACGCCGAGACTGAGCCTGCAAGATAAACTGGCCTTGAGAAGCCTGGTAACAGTCCTTCAATAAAACTAAAATACAACCTGAAGGTTTAAGCCCATTAGTATGCTGGACCTCAAGCATTCACCGCGTGTTACACCAGTCAAGTGGCTAGACGACTACAAGATAAGGCATCCCATCCCATCTTTGCAGAAAGTGTGCCATCAATAACTGTGGAACTGTGTTATTAGCTAGAAGACAGTGGGCATACTGCCAGAACATATAATTGGACTAAAGGAGGGTCACGACTTTCAAGTGACAGTGTTTTAGTGTTTTGCATTTTAATTGAGAAATGTTGCAGTGAGTGAAGTGAAAGGTTGGACTGCAAACTCAGGCCTTTCAGAATAAATCTGTTCTGGTCTGAATCCAAAACGTAAATGCACCGCGGCGTGGGCGTGAACGCTAAAGTGTTGAACATAAACATTCTGACAGAAATTTGTAAGTGACCGTGCACATTTGAGATGTCCTTGAAAACTCCACGACATCAACAATCCTTTGTAATATTATTAGGCAGTATAATAAACGGAGAAGAGCATGAAGATTCGTGTAATGACTAAAACTGGAATAGTAGATAATAGCGTTTATATGTGGTATATAAAGTTGTTAAATTACCATACAAATCACAAGCTCACCGTACTCTGCACTCATTAACAAGGTAGCAAAGCATATCCTGCTTTATGGTTTATGTTTCTTACTGTAATTCATAATTTACCCAGTGAACATCATGCTATAGTAACTCAAACTGAATAGGCCACAGATCAAGCCAGCATCAAGTAATTTTTACAGACATCTATGCAAACACACTTATTTGTTCGGGCCATTAGAACAACACTGGCTTTCATTTATCAGACCTGGAAGCTGTGCTCGTCTCTTATATACACACTTAACCCTCTGCAGAGTGCTACCATCATTAGCTTAAAAGAAAAAAAAAATCAATATTATTCTCAAGTTTCCTGCCAAATTTTGTGTGTTCAACTAACTGCTAAGAATGACATGCTGTGTTTTTACATTACATTTCGCATTTACCTTGTTTACAAACCCAACAGCACTGTTGATCATGTGTTGGTGTCATTTTTTGTGGAAAAATTCAAAACGTCAGACATTCTACAAATCCTCAATTCTCTAAGTATAATTCATGTGAACTTTGGGAGGAGAAAGAAAGTGACTGAGGAAACTTGCTTTCAGGTTAGAAAAGCACCTGTAAGCTTGAATACACACACACACACACACACACGCACACACACACACACACACACACACACACACACACACACACACACACGTCAGGTATTCATGTCTTGTCGGGACCTCTAACTGACATAATGCTGTCCCTAGCCACTTACCTAAACCATGAAAAATACATTCCTAACCCTCAACTTTACCCTAAACCTAACCATAACCCAACTCTGACACTAAAACCACATTTTGAGTCTCAAAAATGGCTTCAAACTCATGAGGACAGGCACTTTTGTCCTCACAAGTGACTGTTGGTCCCCACAATTGGTGGGCCCCACAAAGATGTCTAAACAGGTACACACACACACTCACAGAAACATTCCTCTCTATAGAGTCACAGCCTCAAATTAGAGGTGTCCTTTACAGGCACTATGTGTTTGTCAGACTCTGATCCTTCTCTCACACCCAGCCGTACCTTCTTGGTCGCAGTGGTAGCTTCAGTCTTGCCAGATAGACAGAAAGGCAAAATGAAAAGGAAAAATACAAAAAAGTAAAGAGAATAATCACACAATATGTGCAGGAGATTTAAAACACAAAGTACACAAACACAGGGCTGTGTTTTTACCTCATTATTATTATTATCATAGCAGGTAAAAATAGGGTTTATTTTGGGTGGGCTTTTGTAATGTCAGGTGGATTGGGTAAGGATGAGTGGGTGATTTTAATAAAAGCTTTTACTTTATTGCCTCTGGTTTATTGGGATGCTACAAGGGACGCAAAAGAGGACACTGACATTGAAGGTAGGAGTCCAATGTTTTACTGCTGTCTGCTCAGGTACGCTGCTCAGTGCCTTCTTTTTGTGGCTACTCATATAATAAATGATATCCGATATTAGCATACTGCGAGTGAGGCCTTATGCCTCCCAGTGTTTATTTAAAGCCCCACAGAAAACATATACATACTATGCACTTAGACAAACAACAGCTGCTATATGTTACCTGACAAAATCTGAAGAATATGGGCTGGATGCCAGATTTGAGCAGAATAAATGCTTGTCGACTTCAAATACACAAAGAAGCCATAATTCACATGCAAAGTGTCGTTACAGGGAGGCCAATCAGTGCTCTTAGTTTTGTAAAAAGGCTCCCAAAATTTCAAGATACCCAGGAGGTAGAAGAGAGCACACAAAATGTTTTTCATCCTCTGTTATTGTAGCACACTCCGTAAATTTGTTTTAAAAAACAGAAACTGTAGAATAAAGCCACATCAAATGGGAGATGCTACAAATGAAATAGATTGGTAAATATATAGCACCTTTCTAATCTAACTGAGCACTCAAAGCGCTTTTTATTACAAGGCACTACATTTAATATTCGAGGCATTTAAGCACTTTCTAACCATCACACACACACACACACACACACACACACACAATGACGGATGCACTGACGACAGCAACCTGCCTTACTTCCTGAGCTACAGCTTTGACTTACAGATATCTAAGTAGTAAATAAAATTAAATAGACAACTCTTTGTCACATCTCTTTATCGTACTTTGAGCACATCATGCATTTCTAATGTAGAAGACACATTTCATTATATATATATATATATATATATATATATATAGTGTGACTGCACTTCTATGTTTGTACTCGTATTTCTATGTTTGTAGTGTTGTAATTCCTCAGATATGAGGAACCCTCTGCACACCATCACACTCACGATGAATCAGAGCCTCCATTATGAAATTAGATGAGTTCAGGTGGAGCACCCCCCCATTCAGCTTGGCATTGTTTAACAGTTTCTTATCTTCCTTCCAGTTTAACCACTTTTGAAGTCAAATATTTTTTATAGAAAAAACAGTTTTGCTTATCTATCCAGGTAGAGAGGTTTGGTCAATTGGTAACTCTGAATTGGCAATATATGTTTTGCATGTGTATATTAAGATATGTTCATTTTGTTCTTCATAATGTCCACTTAAAGACTAAAATTTCACACATACTCTGTAGCACTGCTGCTTTTTTTGGCCAGTGAATTCAAAATACATAAAAACCCCTGAAATATAAAAAAAAGCATAAAATATTTATTCGCTCTGGAAGTGTCTGCCAATCCTTCACAACAGCAAGCTCGATTCTGCTGTCACTACCCGCAGAATAAATGTTGCACGTTGGGATAACTATGAGGCAGCTAAGATTTTAAAGTCAGGCGAGGCATTTTGGAGGGGCAGCAGAGGACAGAGGTCTACAGGGGAAAGAGGACGACTGGATAAACAAACCTTGTTTACTTCCTCCTTTGTCTATTAGGAAAAAAGAAAAAAACATCAGACAAACTTTTCTCCTTTTTTCTTTTCATTTGGTTTCCTGCACAAACACAAATCTACCAGCCAAACACTGTCAAATATAGGCTGTTACACACACGCACACACAGTCAGTATAACACACACCTAATTTTGTAAGATGCGTTTGCAGTTCTGGACTTGTACAGCATAAACAGCTAATGTAGGCTACAGCTGTCTCAGACCGCCTTTCCAAACATTAAAAACAAACATCAGCCAGATATGAATTTGTGAAAGTGGTTCCTTATATTGACACACGTCCATTTCAATTGAGGACAACTCAAAATGCTCTCTGAATTAGCTAAATGAATATTCATTAGGCTTAAAAAGACCCAGGAGGCAGAGCTAGAGTTCAAACATGTTGATTTGATGTTGATTCTCTGTTGTTTGTTTAATGGCTCGATTCCTGCTGTTCTTCTGCTGGGTAGCTGCACTTTAACCAATTTATCCTCAATTTTAGGTCCAATAACTGGGTGAGCAGTAGCCTCAAACATGCCTGGCGTGTCATCCTGGCTGATGTTAAGTACAAAGTGGGCCGGAAAACCAACATCCATGCCATTTAAACAAAGCAGGATAAAGAATCATCAGCACTGCCACTCTTTTTGAATATTATAAAGCCCTGGAAGACTTCTAGGTCTTACAAATCCCTGTACTCACTGCACTGGTTGAGCCAAAGACATAAGCTGTGTGTTAAACACCCACCTCTTTGCTCTTGGAGTCGTCCTTTGGGCAAAGATGAGAAAAGAAATTAGGAAAAGAAAGTCGACACCATTAATCTCTCTTTTTTTAAGTGAATAATTTTTTAAATCTGAACTTCGATTGTAGTATTTTCAGTAATGTAAATCTATAATGAAATGTTCACATAGCACAAAGTGGAGATGAAGGGCGATGAGTGATATTACAAACGAACCAACCTGCTTCTCTTTGTCTGTCTTTTCAGCCTGCAAGGATACACATTTGTGAGTGAGCTAATGCTTAAATTCACACACTAACCCTGCAAAAAACACACTTGTTTTTACATTTTATTAGATTCATCTTCTCAGTAAGGCTCTCACTTCTCCAGGCAGACTCACATATTTATGAAGCCGATTGCTGCCTACAGGTAAAACCCTCCCAGCTGGACTTTTGCCGATTCACAGTTTTATGTCCAGACTCCTCTAAGCTGAAGAGTTAAAACGAGCCCCGAAATTTTAAAGGCACAAGGTGTTTCCACAGTATTATGCATGAGCTCACACAGGATTAAAACCTTCAGCTACCTTCAGATAGACCCTGTCATTATCATAATTTCAACCCCTTTGATCATTTTAGGATCATTAACACCATGTATGCAGATAGCAGCCCCCTGAGATTTGAACACACTTAAAAGTCTAGAGCTCTGAAGTGTCTGCAGTTGCTCCTCATAAACATGAAATCATTTCAATAATTACATGCTCCCTCTGTGCTTGAAGGTGTGGTAATGTGGAAGGAGTTGAAAGGGAAGCCTGCAGACTCTTGGACCTTCATGGGGCATAATTGGACCCCACTGGTGTGTACTGGGACCTGTGCACTGTCCAGAAACTTCTTACTGATGAGGAACAACTAAAACTAAGTCCATTCGTATATTACAGTCTAACAGCAGTTCATGTAATGGTCACAAAGTTTTGTCTACTGATTCGTGTTTGTGGACACATTTTTCTTTTCTTTTCTTTTCTTTTGGAGGCAAAAAATGATCAATACCAGCGCTTTCAGTTTGAAAGAACAACTAAACCCATTTAATCAGGGACAGTGTATGGAGGTTCTGTAAGCTGCAGGATTTCTTTCAGACGATTGAGGTTTAAATGCCAACAGTAACTTCATTTTAGTCTTTCACTTGTTTTACTTTTATGCTTCCATTGGTTAGTTTTGGCATCACAGCTAATTGGTTAGGTTTGGAACAGTTTTCATATAACGACGGAGGGTATATGTGCTGGTCAAATGATCAGGCTTCCAACTGATGTCAGTGAGAGTGGATAGAAAGATGGAGCCAAGTAAACATCACTACAGGTCACAGTAAGATAAATAAGAATTATGTTGAGCTCTGAATCATGAAATGCTACTTTAGCTGAGGCAAGAATAAAAATGGCTTTATAAATGTGGATAAATACGTTTGTATATATGTGTGTGACTTGGCATGCTGGTACATTTTAGGCCCATGAAGGTTCTTATCTACATCAGATATTATGATGTCAACATGTTGCCTAGTAACTGTGTAGCAGTGGGCTAATATGACCTAAATGTAGTATTTATGCACCCATCATACCTTACTAACCATTGCATCATTTTTATTTTACTACAGTAACACTTGAATTATATACACAAAAACTGAATTATGCATAGTGTATCATGAGGCCATCAGGTTGCCTGGCAACCATCTAGCCCCAGGTTAAAATGACCTGTTTTTAGCATTTATGCACCTGTAACACCCTTTAACGCACTGTATCATTTTGATGCCACGGCCAAAAGAGCATTATCTAAATGTGCTTTTTTTTTTAAATGTACATTTATTTACATGAATTTTAATATGGAGTTGTTAAAGAAGAGCTCACTGAGACATATAAAAATCAATAACCAAACCTTTATATTAGTGTACATGAACGTGACTATTTCATAAACTGCCATGAGACCGGGCTGATTTACCACTCGTGTTAGCCACCGTGGTCTTTGTCTTCCACAAATGTGGGAGTTTCAAGACAGGTATGATTTTTTTTCTTCTGTAGTTTGTTTTCTTTGATCAGCTAATTGTGTACACTCAGTAGCTTCACAGTGCTTTCCATTATTAACGCTGACGGCCATTCTGACCTCCTGCAGCTCCCTTCAGCTAATCTTTCAGGAACCAAGGTACAGACTTTTAAGGCCACTGACTCCAGTTCTGTGTAAAGCATCTCTCCTAAATATAAAAGAGTAAACAAACGCCTCTCAAAACCTTTTTTTTAAGGTGGAAGTGAAGATAAATTATACAATTTGGGATTTTGGCGAGAAAAACAACAGCAGTGATAGGGAAATGCTGCAAATTAAAAGGTTTACAACGTCTTTTTATTCTGCTCTGAAGCAGCATTAACTTGTGTGTTTATGTTTCTAAATGAAGGTCAAGCATTTACTTTCAGTTCTCTGTTTTTCTCTTCATATCTCAAAATATCTTGTTTGGCAGGTTTTGTTTTAAAGCCTTTTGTAACTTATTTTTTTATATACAATAACAATTTAGGCTGCACAATCACAAATGAGCACAAAGACAAAGTGCTTTAAAAAACAAAAAACATGAACACAGTTTAGTTGAAAACACACCTTTTCCTTCTTGGACTCAGACTAGAGAGGTGTGAAAACAAAAGAAAAGACAAATAAGACAAATGTTAATGAAATAAAAAGAAACTGAACTGTCGTGTGGTTCTTGTTATGGCTCACCTTCTCTTTGTCCAGCTTTAGAACAAAAAGCAATAAAAATATATTTAAAATTAAAACAACAGAAAACAAAAAAGGCCAGGGAGACAAAAAGTGAATGGTGCACAAGGACGTACTTGTATGTATACATACGTGGATCATATGTATACCCGCTCAGACATAAACATTAACTCTTACACACAGGAATGGTAAACTAACTGGAAGGCTTATGGTTCAGTCACACAAGAGTAAAAACAGGATGGCAACCCCCTTATAGAAAAACTAGGGAAACAAATCAGTGACCAAAAACATCTGATTTATAAACACAGACAGACTGACAGCACATTGCAATCAGTCTGTCTGCACTGATGAGCACAAACTGTCTTTATAATAGCAAACTCGAGTGGTTTCAGACCAGATCCCCATCTTTACAGCAACAATTTCTGAGGTAATAAGAGTTTATAACACGAGTTGTAATAATTTTGGTTGTCCAGCAGTTTCCCCGAGTGTGACTGCAGCCTTAGTTAACCATGTGTAATGATTTGAGTCAGTGATGTCTGTCAGCAGGAGAGGAGAGGTCAGTTATGGAAATACTGGACATGGAGCCAAACCTTCTCCTGCTCCTCCTCACTGTCATCATAGGCTGAGGACTCATCCTACAGGAGCACAGAGGGTAAACAGCTGCTTTAAAGACAACACAGTCACAAACTAAAACGTCTACTTCCAGTACAAAGTTGCTCTCGCTCCACAAAATTACTGAAGCGTCAGCTCGGTGAAAATGACAATTAATGGTATATCATTGCTGAACAAATGTTTTTTACATTTCAGTGTGCTGTCGCCTTGTTTTGAAAAGGGAAGGCACGCCGTGCTGCCCCATGAGAGCTCTGCAGTTTCATTTTTAGTGCTGGTTTAAAATATCTCAAGTTTTCGCTTCCCACTCCAACCAGATTTTCAATCTCGTCAGCTTTAATAGCAGGAGTCGTGTAGCACCCCGCGCTTTTCCCAAAGCATCTTTTTAGTGCTGCTCGATGGAAAAAAATAGACATCTGGTGGAAAGAGGCACTTAATGCATTGTCACCAAGAGACTAATGCAGAGAAACAGGCACAGTTGTGAGGGAGCATCTATGGTGTGTTTGACATACATCTGTTAATGACTTAATTCTGTGCCAATCTAACACCCAGTTTCATTTGTGATTTTGCTGGAATAAATATTTGATTGTTTTTGCGCAAAATCTGTATCTAAACTGCTGCAGGCAATATCTTAAAGAACATCAGTGCAAAACACTAAAGGCGACAAGACTGTTTTAGGAGACAAACTAAGATCCAACTGATTTTCCTGAATTAGAATCAAGAGTTGGACACAGACACTGGCAGACGTCTGGGTGGAAAGCTAAAGTTAAAGGATGGGAAACTGGATTATTCTTCCTGGGCTGATGTTGGTGAATTTTCTTGCGTAGGGCTTTAAGCTCTGAAACACTTTCCTCTGACTTTCATTTGGAGTTTGGTTGTCCACCTTTTAACATAAAACTATCAAAACGTTACACTTGGCCATGATTAGAGCTCCTTCAGTGTCACTTCTATGAAATGCTTTCAGTTCTCCTAAGTTTGTATCACTTCCCGGAAGTCCTGTTCTGACCACTTGCAAATGCGTCTGTGATTTCACATGTATTTCAAATAAAATGAACCCAGAATTTGTGTTGTGAGAAGTCAGTCGGGTCTCCAGCTACAACTCAGAGACTAAAATGAAGTTTTCAGTATAAGAGCCTGAAGGCTCTGCAGCAGGTGAATCGTGCGACCAGAAACATGACTTCCACGGGACTGTGCACCATGTTGTTTGTCACACGGGGTCAAACTGTCTACTATAACCTCCTGAGGTATCCGAGTTAGAACAGTCAGTGTGAATACACCTGTACTATGCAAATGTGTGACCACTCACAGCAAACTGAAAAGGTTGGTCGACTTCTCTCACTACCTGCCATACTAGTCAGATCTTGTTCCTTACATGTTCTTTCTCTTCCCCAAAATAAAATCATAATGACGAGTCTTTGCTTTGGTGTCGGAGACTCACCACACAAACATGCGCATGGAAGTGGTCGAAAAGGAAACTCAGGGGCGCAATGAAAAAAACAAACCTAGTAGGAGCAGCAGACGAGGAAATTTGCAGGGAATCGTAGCCAAATGATACTTGATTTTAACAGGTGGAACTTTTTGATTGTAACTTCTAATCAAACTAAAAAGTGATGAGTGAAGGAGTTTATAAAACACAAAGGCCTAATTTCCAACATAAACATACGGTCATTATGCACAAACTGACCTTTTTCTCCTTCTCTCGGTTGTCAGCCTAAGAGTGAGCAGGAGGAGTCAGGAGAGGATAAATAGGAAAGGAAAAGGAAGGTTTTATCATTATAACGAGTATGATCAGAAGAAAAATGCTCCTTTTTCATAAGGAAGGAAATCCTTTAATAAAAATTTAAGGTTGGGTGATCCAAGAATCAAAAAGTCATAAAACGAATATAAACATCATTGGATTTGAGCTGTTTTTACATCCTCGACCTAAATCTTAATATAATGCTGCAGCATGCTGCCCTGCAGACACACTGCCGGCTGACTGAGGTTGGGACTTTATCCAGCCTTCCCTCTGACACGCTACCCTGTGCCACAAAGAAAACAGCTCCCTCAGACATGAACACATACACAAAACACACACTGAGCTGACTATCAAAGTCATTTCAGCAAACCATTTAGTGGCGGCTAAATACAACATGTTTATACTCCATCAAATTCAATTATCTGGCAGCCCACTGTCTGGTCTATTATGTACTCACTGGAGGGGAGAGGAAGGAGTCTGCGTTAGGACACGGCTGTAAATGTGTAAAGAGCTTTGCCAGCATGTGGTATCAAAGGCTTTAATTAATATTTTGGCATCATGTCTGCGGAGGGGTTTATCACAAGTATTTAGGAAGAAGCACAATTTTCTGACAGATTAAAGACTACAGAAGACTGTATATAAAAGATGGAGCTGCCAGAATTGCGTTTTCAGGATTTTGGTTGTTTTTTAAAAAATATTTTATTTTGTAGTCAGAGTGATAAACTAGGAGTGGATCTGAGATCCTGAGGACACTGAATCTCATGCGAGCGGTTAAGTCCTAAAACCAGCTGGCTATACTGCCTGCACTCACTGGTTGCATTTTTAGGTACACCTGTTAAGGCAAGTATCGGATCGGCCAATCACATGGCAGTAACTCAGTGCATTTAGGGATGTAGGCATGGTCAAGACAACCTGCTGAAGCTCAAACTGAGCATCAAAGTCTGAAAGAAAGCTGACTGTGGCATGGTTGTTGACAGCACACAGGCCTTGTTGAGGTCAGAGGAGAATAGCCAGACTGGTTTGAGCAGACTGAAATTGAACACTAACTCAAACAGCCACTCATTACAACCAAGGTATACAGAAGAGCATAGGGGCGCATGTTGAACCAGCAGCAGCAGAGCACGCTGTCCACTCCTGTCAGCTAAGAACAGGAAAGTGATGCTACGGGACACACGGACTCCTCAACAGTGGTCAACAGAAGAATAATGTTGGTTGGTCTGATGTGTCTCATTTGGATGGTTGCTATATTTGGATGGTGAGCTCATAATTTGGGCGTTCATGTCCACCGTGGTTGCTTCCAGCAGGGAAACATACCACATCACAAAGCTCAAATCATCTCAAACTGGTTACCTGAACGTGAAATTAGTTCTCTGTGAATGGCCTTCCACAGTCACCAGATCTCAGTGCACCTTTGGGCTGTGGTGGAATCGGAGACCAAATTATGGATCATTAAGGACAAACATCTCTGAGTAATGCTTTCAGCCCCTTGTTGAATCTGGATAACACTGAAGCAGGTCTGAAGGCCAAACAGGGTCCAACCCAGTACTAGCAAAGCGTACCTAATGAAATGGGCGTGAGTGTATTTGACTGTATAAATGGTAATAGTGTCTCCTTCCTCAACGAGCTCAACAACTTTTATGCTCGTTTTGAGCGAGGGAACCCCACAACCACAACCAAAGCAGACGTGACGCCAGACCACCAACCTCTGACTCTCTCCCCCACCGATGTAGGAGCGGTGCTGAGCAGGATCAATGTCCACAAGGCTGCAGGTCCTGATGGCATCCCCGGGCGTGTTCTCAGAGCGTGTTCTGGGGAGCTTGCAGGAGTGCTGACAGACATATTCAACCTGTCCTTGGCCCACGCTGTGGTACCGGCCTGCTTCAAATCCACCTCCATCGTCCCGATACCCAAAAACTCCAACCCATCTTGCCTCAATGACTACCGCCCAGTAGCACTCACCCCCATCATCACTAAGTGCTTAGAGCAGCTGGTCCTAGCACACTTCAAATCCTGTCTCCCCCCCCCACCCTGGACCCCCACCAATTCGCATACCGCCAGAACAGGAGCACAGAGGATGCAGTCTCCATCGCACTGCACTCTGTCCTCTCACACCTGGACAACAACAACACCTACGCCAGAATGCTGTTTATAGACTTCAGTTCAGCATTCAATACAATCCACCCCTCACAACTCATCAGGAAACTGACAGACCTGGGCATCAGTTCCCTCATCTGCAAATGGTTACTGGACTTCCTGACCAACCGCCCCCAACATGTCCGGCTGGATAACCGCTGCTCATCTACCATCACAATGAACACCGGTGTACCACAAGGCTGTGTGATGAGCCCTTTCCTCTACTCCCTCTTCACCCACGACTGCAGACCTGCTGATGGTTCCAACACCATCATTAAGTTTGCAGATGACACCACGGTGATTGGCCTCATCAGTGACAACGATGAGGCCGCCTACAGGGAGGAGGTGGATCGTCTGGCTGAGTGGTGCGACACAAACAACCTGCTGCTTAACACCGAGAAGACCAAGGAGCTCATCGTGGACTACAGGAGGAATGCTGACCCACATCCACCCATCCACATTAAGGGGACGGCTGTGGAGCGTGTGAGCAGCTTCAAGTTCCTGGGAGTCCACATCTCCGAGGATCTCACCTGGACGACCAACTGCTCCAAGCTGGTCAAGAAGGCTCACCAGCGCCTCTTCTTCTTGAGGACTCTGAGGAAGAACCACCTGTCCTCAGACATCCTGGTGAACTTCTATCGTTGCACCATCGAGAGCATCCTGACCAACTGTATAACAGTCTGGTACGGGAACTGCTCTGCCTCGGACCGGAAGGCGTTGCAGAGGGTCGTGAAAACTGCCCAGCGCATCGCCGGAGCACCACTTCCTGCCATAAAGGACATCTACAGGAAGCGGTGTCTGAAAAGGGCTGGGAAAATCATCAGAGACCCCAGTCACCCATCACATGGACTCTTCACCCTCCTGCCCTCTGGGAGGCGCTACAGGAGCCTCCGGACTAAGACCACCAGGTACCGGAACAGCTTCTTCCCCACAGCTGTCAGACTCCTGAACTCTGCCTCCTGACATCTGACCCACGTTAACACATGGACTGAACATACACACACCCACAATGGACAACTGTACCCTCAAACACACAATAATAACATGGACTGAACCACCACTCACAACCACTAGCACTTTATATAGATACTGTAGAAATTATCCACATATCTAATTTATCTTAACTGCACTACTGTATAGCTCTGTAAATAATCATTCTGTACATACGATAATTTTTAACCCTACAACTGTTTACAACTTGCATAGTTCACATTTCTGTATAACTGTATATCTCAGATTTCTGTAAAGTTATTTATTTCATATTCTGTATAGTTTTTCATATTTATATCCTGTTCATATCCTGTACATAGCTTGTACTCACTACAGCCTGTACATACCTATAGTTATAGAATATTCACAACATACTTCATACCGTGTACATTATAACATACCATAATAGACCCATTTCTGTAATATACTTACATATCTATATTATTGCTAATATATATTGTAATATATCTATATCACTAAAGCACTTCTGGATGGATGCAAACTGCATTTCGTTGCCCTGTACCTGTGCATGTGCAATGACAATAAAGTTGAATTCTAATTCTAATTCTAATATAGGAAATACTGACAGAGACTAAAATCATCAAGGCTTTACTGGGGTCAGAGATCAAGTGCATTGTATCGAGATGAGTCGCCCCCTGCTGGTCAATATACAGAGCAGCAGTTTTAGGAATTTAAAGGCTTTTCAGATGACGACTCCATCCATCTTTTATATACAGTCTGTGCGTTCACACCTTTCAAATATTACACCCGAGCTTGTTCTGAAACTGTGTTTTTGTCTCCCGTCACATTGATTCTGCATGACAACAAACTGCCGACTGCAGTTTCAGCGATTGAGTCTACTTCGTCAGAACTGAATGTGATGATTGTGTTAACAGCAGTCAAATCTCCCGTTTTTATCTCATACAGATTTCTACTTTAATATCATCGCAGCTCTGAGGAAGAGTGTGATATTCTCCTCCTTACCTCAGATCCCTCAGAGTCTGAGCAGCCAGACTGACGTTGCCATCGACAAATTAAAATAGAAACATAAGAAAACGAGGTTAAATGAGACAAATGAGAGAAAGAAAAGGACATTTGAGGAAGCTATATGAAATATAAATGTTGGCTGTGACCTAGAATCCTTATCTCACCTTGGTCTCCTCTGACTGTTAGCAAAAAGGATCAAACCCACACAAATGCGGTCATTTAAAAACACAAGTAACATTTTATAATAATAAAAACAGACTAAAGTAGATTTCAGGAGTGTTTTTTATCTGCTGTTGTGGCCTACCCACCATGTTATCGCCGCCTTCGTTGTCAGAGACAGCCTGGTCCAAATATCATAAGGAAATAAAAAGAAAGTGCATAAAATATATGAAAAAAGAAAACGACAAACCCACAAAGGAACGATCTCACCAGGAAATAATCCTCTGCTCTGGTTTAGTAAGGACATGGATAATGAACTATAACTGTCAGTTTGGGATTTTTGAAAAAGGTTTTTTGCTTGTCTATAGTTCATCCGGCTTAACGTTTCCCATTTAATTTATCGTTTTATTTAATATGTAAGTGTATTTAAAGTGTCTTGTTTATTATGTATATTATTTGTTCATATAAAAGCCTGACTAGAGCCATCAATTGTTAAAAATGAGCAACAGCTGTAAACTCCATTGATTTAAACTGTGTTGTTCCCATCAAAAAACCTTCACAACCTGAAAATAAAAATAAACTGGGCTTTTTTCGAATAATCTTAAATTAAAAAATAAAAATAATTGTCACAGCAAATATTTGGACTTTCACAGAAAAAGGCAACGACGACGATGGCAGTCAGACATAACAGGGGAACAAACAAGTCAAACCAGTGAAAAAGAAGTCGACCCACCTCCTCATCACACTCATCGGGTTCCTCCTCATTCTCAAGCTTTCGAGAAAAAAAACACCACGAAGAGAACGTTTTGTTTTTTTAAAAACACACATCTACATCATTTATATCAGCTGGAGTTTATTTTGAGGAGTGAAAACTGGGAGTCTAGGAAGAAGGAGAGGAAGCTCTAGCTGATCTCTTGTTTATGAGTAAATTGGGATCAATCTAAAAACAGACACACGCACTGCTAGGTGGAAAAAGGTTTGATGACAGGAAAGAGGTGTGGAGTGGGTTTTACTGTACTCAACAGATCGTTTTGGGTGGAGGTGGAGCCACAGGGAAGCAAAGCAAAAACAAAACCCCACTGAGACATACCATCTCCTCCTCAGCTGTTAACTGCAGAAAAAAAGACACACACTTAACTCTCGCTTTCTTAAATCTGTGATTATATACATGCAGCCTCACACTTGCTGCAGCTTTTGCACCTTTGTATTTTTTACACCTTGAAACTACAATCACAGGCTCAGCAGAAGGAAAGATTCTTGCATCCACAGAAGGTTCAGCTCTGCTGCTTCTCCTTGTGGTGACTGATGAACCCAAATACATACCAAATGGGTTCATTATAGAAATCAGGTCACACCTGGAGGATGGGGAGGTGACCCAAATAGGTCCAGCAGTGGACTTCAACACACCAACAGACAAAATGGATTTCTTTGTGGCTCATAGAGCTTTCAGTGCATCAGTGCTCCACCAGATAGATTTTTTAAACCTTCGTCCTATGTGCTTTTTGAGCCGCACTGCAGAGTATGACTGGAACTGGAATGCTGACAACATTCGACTGCAGTGTGCACCTAATTTAAGTTTGTAAAGTGAAGGTTCCCCTTTGTCTGTTCGGTCAACCTACGTTTGTAACACACACTGTTCTGCACAGGTGTTGTAGCTCATGAGATAGACCAGGTCATCTACTAATTGGAACATTGATGATCCCTGGCCGCTCCACTCTGCATGCCAAATATCCTCGGGCGAGATACTAACCCAAAGTTGCTCTGTGATGCATCCATCAGGGTGTGAATGTTAGAGAGAAAACACTTAAGCATAGAAAAAAGTGTTTGTTTGAATGAGGCATGTTGTATAAAGCGCTTTGAGGGCTCAGCTAGAGCAGAAAAGCGCTATAGAAGAACCAAATCCATTTACCATTTTTCACATTCACACTTCTGAACAGAAAAAGTATTTTTTCTGGCATTTTTCAGTCATGTACTTCATGGAAAAGTCTTTAAATCAGCATTTTGACCTTTTAAGTGATTGAAATCAGTGTCTGCCTGGCAGATGGTTTACAAACTTTAGGGTTTGGTGTGTGTGTGTGTGTGTGTGTGTGTGTGTGTGCGCATACACCTGTTAATGCTCACCTGTTTTGCTCCCATGGACTCAAACATCTTCTCCAAAAGGACTCTCATCTGCTGGATGTTGTTCATCAGCACGCACGGCTGGAGGAAGATAAATCAGGGAGGCAGCGTTTGTAAGCAGACCAAACATAAATGATGAATTTTAAAAAAGAGGAAAAGTCAAGATTGTAAAATTAAAGTAGATTAGCAAGATAAAAGGGCGATGACAGGAAGATTAAAGACTGAAGTTAGATGAGTAAGTAGCAGCCACTGAAATATTAATCCCCTCCAAAGAGAGTTTACTAGCTTTCAAAGTGTCTCCCTCCAAATCAGAGATGAGCCCTGAGGGAGGTGTTTTGGTAGCAGAGTGGTGACGCAGCAGTACTCACTATCTTCTCCTTCTCACAGTAGGAGGGAAAGCTCTTGGCCAGCAGAGCAGAGTACTGCAGGAGCACTTTGGTGATCGTCTGTGGAAACAAGATAGCACTCAGATGGGACATGCTTTCCCTGGGATCCTCTGGAGTGAAGAGTGACGCTGAACACTGATGTTTAGCCTTTTAGTCTGGCGAGCTGAGAGCACTGCTGTTTGAACTCAGGTAGCATCAGACACTCGCACTGTGCTAACTGAAAATGTCGATCTGTCTGCCTTAAGGAGCTGCGTGTAGTTTCAGGACAACACGAGCTAATCTAATGTTAAAGATAATAAAGAAGATGCCTCATCGTGTTTGACTGATTTACCTTTTACTCATTGATGACACTTAACTGTTGTCACACCAGATATGTGTAAGTCATGGAAATCTGAGCTAATGCAGATGCTAATGCTGAGCTACTGGTGCCCGCTTCATAATAATACTACATCTGTGTGATGTCTTTCATGAGTCCACCTGAGAATAGCTGCCACCAGTAGGCTCCACCCAAGCACCGGAAAGTCACTCACACTGCACTGCATTGTGATATTTTGCATGCCAATATTTTATTGATACAGGAACATCAAATATTAATATCTTATTATATAATTTGCAAATATAAATGAAACAATGTGTCAGAGTTCATGTGACATTGTGTGATGCACACAGTGCCATCAGCTGTTGGAAGATCTTGCAGAAAATCGTTGCTCATAAATCAGAGACGTAAAGAAGCACTCTTCCTCTGTTTAAGCACTTTTAAAATGTGTGGAGTTGTCAATCACTGGCCTCACTGTATGTTTCTTGTTTAGTTATCGCATCCTTTATATGAGAAAACACATAATTATCAAAGGAAAGACATGAGATTTGCATGAGCTTTATACTCTTCAGCACGCAGACAGCTGGACTCTGTAATGTGCTCGATGAAGACGCCCTGCATGAATAAAAGCTGAAAAAATATTTCTAACATTTATAATGTCCAGCCAGCAAACTGGTTGCTTTTTGATGGGTAACAATGAATGACATGCTTGCTTGCAATAAAAACTCAACAGGGCACTTTTAAATAAATCACAGAGTTAATTTGTCATCATCACAGTGGTAACTTGTGAGAGATTTCCCTACTTTCTGCTGACTCAGCAAGATTACAAACTATTGCATTAAACATGCAGCTTGATAGCTGCCTGCACTGCTTAGTGCGGCTTTATATCACTCAAGTTCTGCAGCCATCTCGCTTTCCTCACACTTTTAAAAACAAACTCTAATTATTGTTTCTTGCATAGGAAAGCAGAACAATGTGAAACTGGAGGGTGACAAAGAGATGAGGAAGAAATAAAGGCAGCCATAGACGGAAAAGTAGGAACACAAAAGACAAGAGTCCCAGGATTGATGGGATGGGTAGAAATGAAAAGACTCAGGAGGAGATTAACATGAGCGGAGCGGCACAAAATGAAAAGCGAGTCAAGGGTCGGGGACAGAGCGATGGACAGCTCAGAGTGATGGCTTACATTAGCCTTTCTTTATTTAATGAGTCCCGTATCGATCGAGCCATAACACCAGACACGCGCGCACACAGTTTCTCTGCAGAGGTTTGTTAGATTGAACGGCTCTGCTTAAAAGGACCTGCCTTAAATTACATTTCAAGAAAAAACATAACCCTACACTTTATGCCCTGTTTGTAAGTTTTACAGAGAAATACCTGAAATTCGTTAGTGAGTTAGAAATGATTCAAGAGACTGAACAAAGAAGACTCGAGTAAAGACCTCAGTAGGAGTCATGGTCTAAAGCTGCACCGAGCAGGAACTTTCAGGTAAAGAATCTCACCTCTGCACCACTGATGGATACAGTCATGAAAAACTTACTCCGAACAAACAACTGCATACCAGAGTCACATGCTAGTAAAGAAATAGACATGAAATTCCTTAAGTGCAAGAAAATTCTGATCTCAAAGCCTTCTGCATACAATTTTCCTCCTCATGTCTACATTTATACAACCTCTTGCCTTTGAATGATGTATCGGGGACGGCTGGAGCTAAAGCAGCTAATATTTCTGTCTTGAAATCACTCAGAAACAATTCAATTTTACTAGATTATAAAAGGAGGAAACAGTCTTCTAAAAAGGCTGATGCTTTTGAATAGAGTCAGATGATCTTCTCGATTAACTGATCAATCCACGCTACCCACTATCCCACTTTAACTTGTCCAAATATCCAAAACAGCAGTGAGCAGTGAGGTGCAGGGAAATTCAAATATTTGAAAGGATATAGCAAATATGAAGTTTTTTCACACTGCATGAGAGAACAGTTGCTGTTGAACCTGTGAGCTTCCCAAGTCTGTGCTATATCAGATTACACTAAAGTGCAAATAGTGCAGCAAATATTCTGGTTTCACTCTGAGCTAGTGGTCATCATCTCTGCGTATTTCCCCAAGTGCAAGCGTGCCCGAAGTGAACCGACTCCTGCTGCTGCAATACTCCAGAAATGTACAGAAACCTATTAGAAGGGCTTCCCCTTTGAGAAATTACTGAGGAAAATTATAGAAAAAACACTTTTAGCTCATTATCTGGATTTAATTAAACAGAAATATTCTGTTAATTTAGAGTAAATTATGTTTACTCTTGTTTAAACTTCATTTCTGTCAGTAGTTTATTATCCAGTTATGACAGGCCATGCTAGATGTTTTATAAACTGACAGAAATTCAGTTTTTCTGCTTTTCTTCTTTTGCAGATTTCACTTTTTCAAACTGGGCCTCATTAGAACCATCGGTGGGATGATTCTGGCCTCACTGGCTGCATGCGTGATACGCCTGCACTAGAGGTAAGAGCCAGTGAGTATTTTTGTAAAGCGCTCTCTTAAAGAGTAACCTGACCTATCAACAGTAGTTCTTGGAAAGCAAAAGGATGTTTTAATATGCTCATAATGTGAGACATGGCCTCTGCATATGTTCACGTTTAGCCAGAAAACAGAGAAATGAATAAAAAACTAAGATGCTGTCAGATCTGAGAGAGACTGAATGTTTTTCAGTGTTGCAGAGACCAAAGTTACAAAATGGGCTCTAAACAAAGGCACAGGGCTCACCTTGGCAAAGCGTCTGTTATAATGTGCCACCACCGTGGGGTCAGGGCAGTCCAGTTTCTTGATAATCTCAAAGCTCTGATTGAGCTGAGTGAAGATGTCCACCACCGAGCTGGAGAACAGAGCATGCTCAGATGTCTGTTGAAACTGCAGACAGAGGAACAAGAGGACATTTTTTTACTTTGACACAAATAAAAACCCAAACAGTCTCCCTACGCTGTGTTCCTCCTTGCTGACTCGTACGTCCTCCCCTTCTTTCATTTAATGTACCGTATTCTTCAAATACTAATATTAAACCTACATCCCTTTTCGATATATTGCTCTTTTTGCATCTTATATACTCCACAAAAGGTTCAGCTCCAACATCACATCCACCTGTAAATATGTAAACTCTATGCTCCATTTTTACCACTTTCTTAATGATTTTTATGAGTCAAGATAAAATGAGAAAAACGTATCTAAATGTTTAATCTTTGCTAAAGTCTTGAAAATGCACATGCAGGCCAAGCCGTGTGAGCATGACTGAAAATAACCACCTGCTCAGGCCACAAAAAGGGCCAAACCTCCTTTAGGACACACAATAGCTGTCTTAGCACAATAAACCAACAAATAGGCTGGCAGAGTGCAGCTTGGGGACCAACAGGAGGCAGACAAACACTTGCTCATCATTCTTCTAATCTACGAAAAGTTGGCCAAAGCAGAAGGAACCAAAGGGAGAATTTGAACAAAAGGTCACGAGTCTGAAGCGGTCTTTTATTCTGTCAGTACTGCAGAAAGCTTTCCTTTTTACTGCATCGTTTTTCTACTGCGGTTGCACTCTGGTGCCATGACAACAACATGATCAACAACTCTTCCTCTGTGCTCTCAGCTGCTGGGCGCATCAATCTGTTATGTGATATTACATGTGCTTGTGCTGTTTTGTAGGTTTATTTTAACAACAGCCTGATAATATATATTTTAAATCACAGGCACAACCTGCAACAGAAATGCTCACATTTTAGCAGCTTTCATGCGATCTTTTATCAGGATGTCTGAAACTTCTGGAGTCATTTATATTTGTGCTTTTTTATTTTTAGGATGTGCGTCACCTTCCACTTTACATCTCACATCCCCTCCTCTGCCTCATGTAAGCACCGTGACCTCGGCAGTGCCCAAATGGCAAGAAAACATAAATTTATCACATTTAGGCAAACCTTGTAAAGTAACATCGCTCATAATGGACGAGATCACAAACATAACGTCTCATTTTCACTAAACGAGAAGCCAGCAAATTGTTCCCGTTTCCCATGATTCAATTCTGTTTTCTGGTAATTTACAGGAAATACAGAAACGTTCACTGAAACTTTATAGAGTGAAATTATACATTTTCTTCAAAGAGGACAGTTTTTGATGCTCGGATAACGACGTTGTTGAAACTGACAAGAAAAACAAGGAATGCATAACTAAAAATCTCTCTTTTTTATTACACGCGGAGACGTACGCATACCTTTATTTAGAAAGCGTAGCCATGACGTTCATAATGTCTGCACATCATCAGTTCTCATTCACATGGCTTCACTAGCAATAACATCTCCCCCCACCAGCTCCTCACAAATAAACAGGAGTGCCAAATGTGTTTATCGAGAGGCACACCTGAACAAAGGCTGGAACCCACGTGTACGCTGTGCCAGTGCTCAGCCCAGATACTCGAATGTGCCCGAAGCCTCAGCGTTTTGACTTTCAGCTAAGGACAGTGTGGGAGATCTCTAAGGGACCGGGGGCTGACAGTGATGCTTGACACAAAGAAACCGTGTAAGACTAAAAGCTCTGACGTAAGCCTTTGTTCAAAAACAGCAGCAACAAAAATAATACGGTTGTTTTTGCAGCCCAGACTGATAAAACTAGTGCACACACATCTGATTTTTGACCATGATCATCACGACAATGACGTGGAAAAAAGCAAGATCAGGATCAGAGCTGCAAGATGACGTTTTTGTCTCGCTTTTTATGCATCCACAGATTATTAAACAATTTGTGTTTTTAAAAAAATATTCATCCACTTAACAAAAAGTTAAAAATGATGCTGGTAAAACACTGGTTTATGTTTACATAATCAATGGACTTTTTAGCCAGATCAGCCCATCACAGCCAGCCTGCTGACACTCCACCACCCCCACCCCGAAGATTTCTTCAAACATGACATGAAATGAGCTCTTCTGGATTAAAATCCTGTGTTTGACCGAGCACTACCTCCTCTTCCCTGCGTACATCTTCATTCAGACTCTCACAGAGAGCTCTGACGATAAACTTGCTGCTTATTCAAAGGAGTCTGTGACACTTTTGTTTTGCTCACGATGACGTGACAACTTTCAGCAAACAGAATAATTTCTCCCGAGTCTCTGACTCACCCCTTCTCTCTTGTCTCTCTCCAGCGCTCCGTGCATAAACTCCATGGATACCTCCTCGTTCTCAGCAAGCCAGGCAAGGACAAACTGGAGAAACCATCTGAAGGAATAATAGGAAACAGACAAAGCTAAACAAAGTTAAATCTTCTCTTTCACAGCCTGAAAAACTGGAACGTTTGCAGATTGAAAACGTTTTCAAAGCTCATCTGTCCAAAAGTCATTTCATTACAGTTCTAATTTGTTTGGCGTTTTATATTTTACATCCACATGTTATAGTTTGTAGAATAGAAATATTTAAGTGTAAAAACGTCTTGTGCCTTTGTATTAAAAGGTCATTTCTCCGTGAACCTATTGAATTTTGGTTATCTAAACTGTGAAACAGAGCAAAGGCCTTGGGAAAAAACTGTGCTCGCTGATAACTCTTCTGGCTAATGTTATTATTCTGTCCTCCATATTTCTAGTGTCAAAACCCAGAGAGAAATGCTTCGAGTGTGTGTTTGGTATGCAACATCACACCAAATCTAATTGGAAAGTCAGAAAAATCAATCAACAAGAGCTCTCCTTTGTCTGAAGGAGAAATAATGAGAGAGAAAACACGGTCTCACGCAGGGTATTCTGGCACAGCGTCGTTGAAGGCAGGCAGCTCCTTAACGTACTCGTTGTACAGCCACTTGACCTTAAAGTGCAGGTTCATGTAGTCAGCAGTCTTACAGAGCTTATGCTTCTCGTGTTCTGCAAAAAAACAACAGCCACAACAACAAAAGTAAAGACAGGTTTAAAATCTATGAGGATTTTGATAAAAGACTAACCAAACACATCCGAGAATCTTTTATTTATTCTGAATACCTTTAAAGATTTTTTTTAAAGAGTGAAGTGAAGAGTGTGAAGTCTGTTGTTAAGGAGCCAGCAATAAAAACGTGGAGCCTTCCTGTGCTTCCTTAAATACATCGTAGATTCTTAATCTTAAACAGAGATAAAGTCCTTCGACGTTTCCATGAAGTTCGTTACTCTAAAGCAGTTTTTGTCCCCAAAGGCTGCGTTAGAGTAACGAACTTTTAAATGTACTTTTAAAAGCAGCACTATAATCCATCATAATCCAATTGTCATTTGTATGAAATGAACCAACCAAAAACAGCAAAAGACTAAAAACTGTGGTTTCAAACACTAATTTCACTTTGTACTTTATTTGTAGAATCACCATTTAAAGTAAATAAACACTAGAAAAAAGTGAAAGAGTCAAATTAATAGAACAGCTCCAGCAGTGTATTCTACTTCCACTGTATACTCAAGTTAGCTTTTTCTACCTGTGAACTTTCCATCTAACATTCAGCCTCCTGTGAACACACTGGAGAGCAGCTCGGGGCATCCAGACTAGACCCACCAGGGACTGAACCTCCATCCTTCCCATTAGTAGAGAGAGCTGCTCTGCCTCCTGAGCTACATCCACTACACGATATACAACAGCTGTATCCTGTTTCCAGTCTGTGACTTCTAATAAGAAGCTTCAATTGTAAATAATAAAACATGTTGTTAGCCCACTTGTAAGTGGGCTAACATGTCTCATATATTTGGAGCCATGTTATGGCCATCTATACACTGTAATGAAATCTACTCCAATAACCACACAGTACAACCAATGAGAGCTTTTTCATGCTAAGATATCTTCCTGGTTTGTCCAAATACACCCTGTGGAAATGACCCAGTCAGCTAGACGTTAACAACGTAAAGGTGAGAGAAGCTGATTCAGACTGTAAGCTTGCACACCGCTCGTCTTAGATTCTCGGCATAACTCTCAATAGAAACGACGTCAGAAACACACATTTTCTCATTAAGATCCTCAGTCCTCACTAGGGATGGGTACAGGTATCCGGTGCCATCATGGCACCGGTTCTGACATAAACGGTAGTAACCAGACCGAAAAGCAGCGCACATTTCGGTGCTTTTTTTCGGTGCTTTTTTTTCCTGAGCTGTGATACACTTTAGATTCTAGCCAATCATTTTACGTTTCCGAGGATAGTAGGCGGGTCCAGGTACGTACGTTCTTTTAGAGCAGAGGCAGAGCTACAGATTAAAAACGCCCAAGGCGAAGCGGTCAAAAGTCTGGCTGTACTTCACAGCAAAATATGCAAACTCAGCAGCCTGCAACAAGTGCTTTAAGCTGATACTGTGATACTGTCAAAGGAGGTAACACATGGAATCTGATGAAACACCTGGCGACGTATAGCGTTTTTTTAAAAGCCGAGAAATGCGCCGTATTTGATAGCTTGCTGCGAGACCTCACACCGTGCACATCTACTGCAGGTGTGGTGCCTGTTATCGGACCCGGAGTTAGCAACAACCCCCAAAAACCCGAAGAGGAGAGTCCTGGCCCCTAGCCCTGCCAGTGTAGCAGAAATGATGAGGATGATGATGCAGCAGCAGCCGTTCTTCTCTGGGTCAGTAGCTTAATGTTGTTCGTGTGTAATTTACGTTGAGTAGGCTAACCACGTTATTAAATTGATGCATGTAAGGTGAACTAGCAAACATCATCATAGCTACATGCGGCTGTCTTCTTGTTTGATGGCAGATGCTCCCTTCACCCTGGCCAAAAAGGCTAAAACGACCAAAGAAAAAGTGGAAAACAGCTGAACATGAGAGGTTTTTGGACCAATTTTGTGATCTCCATTCTTTAAGCACCGGTTCGAGCACCGTTTAAGCACCGGCACCGTTTCAAAAGTACCGGTTTGGTACTGGTATCGGATAAAACCTAAACGATACCCATCCCTAGTCTTCACACTGATTACGTTACAGATCATTTGATAACATGATGAACATTAATAATTATACCAGTATTATAAACTGTTATAAGCTGTTTTTGAGGTAACCGGGTTGAACGTGGAGATGCCTGCTTTTTTCATATCAACACTTTTTACCATTAAACAATACTCCAATACTCAGACTGCTACACATGTGTAATACGTCCACTAGGCTAATAGTTTGGTTTTCATGATTGCAAGTTGATGCACTCGTTTTTCTCCGTTATTGTCTCATTCCTAAAAAAAATGGATAAATTATACAGAGAAACAACATCTGCATCATTTATGAAGAAGGATGTACACACATGGATCGAATAAAGGGAGAATGTTTGTTCTAATTTAATTAAGTAAAAGATAAATGCAGTTAAACAAGTTTCACTGGTGCAAAACTATTGAAGACAAAAGAAATGCGTACATGCACACTCATCACACACACACTCTTACCAGCGTAGAAGTCAACTTTGCGGATACGAAATGTAGCGGGAGCTGAGATGGCAACAGAAATATGACAAAAGCAATAAGAATAGAAACTGAAAGAGAAGCAAGTTTGTGGCAGCAATAACTGAGATGAGAACGGCTTCAGAAAAACATGTTAGAAGAAAAATACTAGAGGAGCTGGGAAGTACACTACGCACAAAACAGAAGGCTGGAAAACCAGTCACCAGTCAAATTTGCTACTAAAGTTTACTTTTTTCGCAAGTTTCTCTTTGTTGCTGTGAAACAACTACAACACTAAAAACAAATCATCTAAACTCAACACACAGGGTTACAGCCAAGTTTTAAACACCTGCTCAGGCGATGTGTTTTAGGACACTAGCTTTTACAGTTTCTACAAGTCGGATGTGAGACACAATCAAAAGTCAGAATACTGAGCAGCTAAGCAGATCTCAGCTGACTGTTAGGTAGCGAAGTTAGCTCGTTATGATGACTAACCTATATGCACTTATCTTGAAAGAACCCAACTAGAGTCCACACATTTCTAAAGTGGAGGCTCCTGGGAAAATCACTGATGTTATAAAAATATCAATAATTCAGCTCTAAAAATGTTAAACACTAACACCTGCTTCCTGTATTTTCCCCTTATCAGCAACAGTCTCAGAACTTTGCACACACTTTTATTTGATATTACAATGAACATTTCTTACTCTCTGATGCTTACTGTCAGTGTGTTTTAGCTCAGTGCTGAGAGGTTTGAACATGTTTTTATAGAAATGGTCTCAGGAGATGTTTAACCCTATTCTGGAATCCTGATTACTGACTTTTCTGACTGTATCTCCATATTTTTTTTTATCTCTAATCTCACCATTTTTCCAGTGGTAGTGGTCAATCTTATCCAAAACTGAAGGAGATGATGGATTGAAGAAAAGACAGTGTGAATGCAGAAGGGAAGAAGGAGGAGTTGGTTTCTCTGAGATGTCTCTGTCACACACACACACATATACTGTCCAAGTATGCAAAGATATAGTCTTACCCTCTAGGGCATATTTCATGTCTTGAGCGAAGAGCATCCACATGACCTCTGCGCTGACTTTACCCACATTGAGCTCTTGAGGAAACCTGGAGGAATAAAGAAGTAAGACAGTAAAAATACTCGTTACGCTGCAAGTAATGGGGGTCACTGCAGCCCCTTTCCCTTCCAGTGTAGCTGGAATCTGAAGGATTTTTGGAACTGTTGTTAAATGTTACCCTTTAAACTTGTCTTGATCATCTGTTTGGCTGCTGTTACTTTGCTTATGCTTCCACTGAGCCCAAACATCATACGATTGGGGGTTTATCCAGGATATCATCTAATATCTCAACTTGAACACAATATCTGTTAAGCTCTAATCCAAGCTAACAGCTGACCAAAAAAATAGTTATTTGAGTTTAGTAGCACCCACAGATCCCACTGTCTAGTTTTTAAAACCTGTTGGTTTTATCATCATCATCATCATCATCATCATCATCGTTTATTTATATAGCACTTTAAAAACACACCTGGGAGACCAAAGTGCTGTACAATACAAATATAAATATAGGAATAAAATAGCAAAAACCAGACAGAGCAATAAAATGTCAGTTACCCACAGAGTTAAAAGCCAGGGAATAAAAATAGGTTTTCAATAAGGACTTAAAAACTGGCACTGATGCAGCCTGTCTAATATGGAGAGGAAGGCTATTCCAAAGCATCAGAGCCGCAACAGAGAACGCTCGGTCCCCTCTAAGTTTCAGTCGTGACTTTGGGACTGAAAGCAACAGCTGCTCAGCTGACTGAAGCAAACGAATGGGGACGTGGGGCTTCAACAAGTCAGACAAATAAACAGGTGCCAGACCATTTAGAGATTTAAAAATCAATAAAAGAACTTTAAAACGGATCCTAAATTCAACTGGAAGCCAAAACCAGAGTGATGTGCTCGAATTTCCTTCTGCCAGTTAAAAATCGTGCCGCAGCATTTTGCACTAGTTGCAAGCGTGCAAGTGTTTTATGTTGTTAACTATTAAACCTTATTGATCAAAAGCTCTGGTTCAACCCTGGCCATTTTTTTAAATGTTTCTTCCCTTGATCTATAGCAAACCAGAAGTAGATTTACCCGGGACTTGTCCTGGTTTTGCAATGCCTTGTGGCAGTAAAAATAGCTGAATAAATAAAAATAAAAAAGATTGTTTATAACAAAAGAAAAGATTCTATTGCAACGTACAAAGCTTTTGTGTTTTGGAGATTTTTCTTTATCTAGCACCTCCACAGACCACACAGTTTGCTCAACAATAAAAGTGTTATTTATTTTGTTATTATTTTTTTTAATTAAAAAATACCTACCACCTTTAGTTCCTAGTTGATCTTTTATACTTCTATACTTTTGTAGTAAACAGTCTTTTTTTTTTTTCTTTTAATGTATTTAGCTGTTTTCACTGCCTTAAGGCAAAACCTACACAGGTTCTTATGTTTTTATCTTGTGTTAAGCACAATGAGCTTATGTATGAATAAAATGTGCTATATGTCTTTAAAAATTCATTACAATAGATATATAAGTTCAAAAATATAATACACTTGATAGTTCTGCTCCATGAAGACAACTTTTGTCACGGTTCTGGGTCCGTTGGACCCAGTATTTTGAGTTTATTATGTTTTGGTTTATTTTTGCATTATGGATTGTTTTCTGATGTTCTGGTGCTTTGTTTATTATTATCATTATAGATCTGTTTCTGTTATTCTTGGTGAGGGATCAGTTCTTAGGTTTTGGGTTCTCATGTGTATTGCAGTTCTGTTCAGTGTCTAGTCTGTCTCTCAGTGTCATGTCTGCATCTGGTTTAGTAATTCTTGTTTCCTGTCTTATTGTGAAAGTCTTTGTCTTATGTTAGTGTGTGCAGCTTAGCTCCCCCGTCTCGTTAGCCCTGATCTCCCCCAGCTGTGTCTCCCTTCTGTTGCCCATTCCCTCATTACTACCCTGTGTATTTTAGCCCTATGTTTTCCCGTGCTCGGTGTCGCGTCGTACCCTCAGATCCTGCCTGTGTGTTCCAGTTAGTGTTTTCATGTTTGGTTTCTGTTTTGTTGGTGCCAGCGATAAAGCTGTGGTTTTCAGTTATATTTCCGTCTCAGAGTCCTGCACTTGGATCCACATCTCCACCTCCCCGCACACAGAGCCCTGACAACTTTTGCAACAACACATTTCCCAGAATTAGAATATAGAAGACAAAAGAAAAACACTGACTGGTTAATGATGGGTGTGTACGAGTTCTTATCCTCCTCAATGATGGACACAATGAGTGTGATGAGTTTAGGCCAAAAGTCCAGATTCTGGATGCTTGGGCCCTGCTCTTCCGGTTGACTCTCCTCTTTCTTCTCCTCCTCTTCTTCTTCATCCTCCTCCTCCTCTTCATCATCATCTTCAGCTTCCTGACCCTCTGCTTTTTCCTTCTTCTTCTTCTTTTTCTTGTCTGGCTCGGGCTGCATACGTGAAAAAGAATATGAAATAAAGGAAGAATTGACTTGCCTGACATGTTTCAGTTCTACACAGAAGCACAAAACAAAACAAGTTCAGAAGTTTTCTTGACAGCTGAAACTTCGATGAATAATTTATCATTTTTTTCTCTATTTTGCTAATATGACACATTTTAAAAAATGTTCTTGCTCCATATTTATGTGATAAGGTTTTGTACACCCCATGAAGCTGAAAATGACACCATTAATACATATTTTTAATTTATTCAGGAACTCTGATTTAATGACTTTAGACACACTAATACAAAAATCTTTCTTGGCATGGTTAAAAATTTCCCTTGTTCTGGAAATATTTCTGTGGCTGCTACAGATAGGGGTTCATTAGAGCATCACTTAAACCAGGCTGCAGTGCAGATTAATGTGATTAATATTGCAATTTGAGGAGTTGATGTAAAAACTGAGAGTTAAATCTGGTGTTTTCTTTGATTTAAATATTGTTAAATCAACCACAGAATAGGGAGAAACCACTGTAGTCACGTGAAAAGTAACTCACAGATCTTTGTAACATACTACAACACTGGATAGTGATAGAGAGCAAACTACTGCTTTCTATCACTCTAACAGACATATTGTTTAGGGTTTGGTTTTAGCTGATGGGAAATACTGTTGTATTATCACTTCTCTTAGTCAAACATTTGCAAATTTCCCAGAAGATGTATTGATCTGTTGTGGAAGCTTAAAACATGTCAATACTTAGCCACTCACTGCTTGGACGGCGGGTTGAAACTGGCGGTTGAAGAGCTCCAGACAGTTGTTAAAGATATACTCGTAGGTGGAGTTCAGGCAGGCCTTGACGCAATCTCGCACCACGTTGGCTGCACGGGGAGGACTCTGCAGTTCCAAGACCTGCGTGAGACCGGGCATTGGAGTGGGAAGACAGAACACAGTGGGTGAATATCAATGTTATCATGTTATTAATCTAGAATATAAATTTGTCTGATAAAAAGCAGGACGCTATAATCTCCAGAGAGGGGATGTGGGGTGGCAGTGCAGTGTTTCTGTATAGTATACATTGTTACTGTATTTTACATTCTTTTCTTTATTTTACCAGTGCTTTAAATTTTGTGTTCGCAGCTGTACCGTAGTACCAGCAAGAACTAATATAAGGCCCTTGCTGTTCCTAGCACTAGCCACAGAGAAGTGTAGCAGGAGGGACAGCCTTCCCAACAAGAGAGCGAGGAAGAGACAGAGGAAGGTGTAATTAACATGATAAGAAAATAGATGGAAGGACATAATTGGAAGAGAGCGATTCAAGTAAAATAATTAGCTACTTTGACCATGCGCTACTGCTAACAGCTAAAGTATAGCTTTTAATTGTCGCATGCTGCACTACAGTGCAACTATGATGTCCTAATCCAACAGCAATCCAACCAACCTGATTAAAAAGGGGAAAAAGAGAATGTATATTTCATATAAAGTGTATCAAAAACATCTATTTATCCATCCATCTACATAAGCTCTATAAACAAGTTAAAATCTATAAAATACATTTAATAATTTGAGCCAATACTTCATCATTAAAGGTATCTAACGTTATAATATAACAGCAGTGTTGTATCTGTTTGGTTTTAGTGCTATGATATTAGTGATTATACACTATGAGCTGATTCTACCTTCATTCTGAAGAAAGTGATGCTGGTGAGAAGATCCACAGTAGATTTGAGGTCACTGAGGCGAGCCTTGCTGCTGGCTGGGAAATTATTCTGCACATAAACACACACGAACACTTGGTTAATTATGTTTCTTCTAAAATGTATCAGCCTATTTAGGTCAGGCTCTTCTAGGCTCTTATATTCTGTAACTCTTGTTAATAATGGTGATGAAACTGTAACATTCATCGAATCAAGCACTCAACTTTTAATAACAAGCAAAACGTTTGGCTACAAATGGAAACCAATGCTATATTCACATATTTCTGTAGGTCCAGAATTAACTTAAAATTAAGAAAATGGACAACAGCTGGGTGATTTTTTATTGTTATTTTTGGCAGGAAATAAGGAAACTGCCTTACAGCAGAAGGGGGTGAAATATGTAGTAAGTAGTCCGTGCAGTCTAGTTTGACTTCTGCCCTCTATCGTGTGCTATCTTGTGAACGACTGAAAACACAAATTCTCCTGAGATCCATTGAAGCCGTATTCTCTGTTTGCAGTTAAGAAACTATTATCAGCAGCTGGAAGCTCTGACTCACTCTGTACATGGAGAGATCGATACGCAGGGAGTTGTGCAGCTGATCCAGGAGCTTCACAAAACGGTCTTTCTGTTGGGAAAAAGAAGGAGAAACTCAGATTCTTGTACTTCTGTCAAACAGTGAGGAAGACAGACATCAATGTCCTCAGTCTGTGTGTCTCTACTGAACCTACTGTATACGGAATTTGAAAGCAGAAATAGAAGAGCTGTGGAGATAAAAGAATGATGCGTCTCACAAAAGTGTCAAAAAGGAGATGTGCTTTTTTCTATGCATGTGCAAAATACAAACTGAGCTGCATGAATATATTTGCAAGTTGGAAAGCGGGTTTGGCACTTTCTGGTACTTTGTACTTTATGACCTCTGCTGAATCGAGGAAAAAACTTGGATACAAAAATTGATTGGCATTTTTATTAGGCTTTTTAATAAAAACATTTTACCATTTTTAAAAACCACTTTATTCATTCACATACATATTCACAGATGATCCATATGTCGCTCCTGTACTGCAGGAGCCAGGGATCATCCCACTCACCCATCAATTAATGGACAACGCTGCTCTACCTAATGAGCCACAGCTAACCATAGCAACAACCATTCAGGGACTTTCTCCTCTCTTGTTGAAAATACTTGAGATGTCCAGTATAAGCAGTATAAGTACATAAATATAAGACTTCCTGTGCAGCCTGAGAGTACACGCAGAACTTGTTTGTGATCATCCTATGAGATTCTTCAGCAGAATCAGAACTACAGGCAGAGTTTTTCACCTGGTGAGCATAAAAAGGAATTTACAGATCATCAGATACAATGTAGGAGATGACTGAGTAAACTTATTTGCAATGTGTAGTTACCACTCAGGGAGCAACGCATGCAGCGTGAGGCAGAATTCACGGGATGGTGAAAGTGCATATTTTCATTTTCCCGTTTCCTGAGATTTTTGAACTTTGTTCGGAGAAAGTTTCACATTAAATTCTCACAGGTGAGTTTGTTTGGCTGCACTTTTAAACAGACGCATCTGTTATTTCTCTTCTTTTGCATGTCAGACAGCTACTCAAGACATATGTTCCACCCCTGCTGTGGACTACAGTACGTTCTGGAGGATCATTCTGTTATTAGGTATTACCGAATACACCAAGAGTAGAATTTACAAAATAAAACTGTTAGTGTTTAGCAGAGCTCTTTGGTGCTCTGCATCTTAGTTAAATACAGGAAGACATCTGGACGGGAACAGCCAGGAATCAAACCAGCCTGTGATCGATGGCCAGTCAGCCAGTACAGGCATCCCCAATGCTTATTTTTAATTTTTTCCCCTCTATCTTCCTTCATATGCTTTGGCACCAGAGATGTATTTACATGGAAAGGCAATAAAGCAACTTGAAACTGGGAGAGGGACAGAGTCCTCTGCTGTGCTGGGAGTCACGACGTGGCTGATAAACTGAGGAGGTGAAAATATTGAGTTTAATCGAGAGAAAATGAGGGGGCAGAAGAAAGAAGTGCAGGGTTTCTTGTTAGTCATTACAAATTATTAAAAAACCCAAACATTTATCTAACAGGTAAGGACAGAGGTGGATACTAAAATGGGTGCGTTGTGATTGTGTAACGATTCTCAGTGTTTCGTGTCCTAAGAAAAGTAAACCCTCATGTTTGCATAACAGCTGAATTGTTAACATACTGCAAAGGGTTTCCCTTTGTTTTAATCCTGGGGTGCAACGATGGACAATAGCCAACAATAACTGGCACAAATGAGCAATTAAAAAAATGTGACTATCTGTGCATTTCTTTGATGGCAGGAACAACGAAAACAGTTAATGACTATGTTTGAAACAGAGACCGATACACAGTGTGGTGCAGCTCTGTGAGTCACCGTTAAGAAAGTAAGAAGTTTGGTGATGAAGGAGAAAAGATGAAGGAGAGGGAGGAGAGAAAACCACTAACTAGTACAAATACATACCCAAGATCAAATCTGACTTAAAAAGCTTCAGCCTGCTAATATTATTTATTTACTATCCAAAACTCTGTGAAATAAACATTTTTTGTAACTTTTTCCCCCTGTACCAAAGAGCTGTCGTCTACTTTTAAAACCACACCGCTGAGCCATATGACACATCCCGTCATTACCAGGAACATTGTTTTTAGTCATTCCCACACAGACCCTCCCGCTGCTGTAAATACAGTTATTTGCTGGGGAAACTTGGATGCACCAATTTATCTGTGCAACACTATTAAAATAACCTAATTAAGATACCAAATACTGAACCCACAAGAGCGCATTTTGTTTCTCCAAAATAGATTTTTCTCCAATTTAACATAAGGTCAGCGATCAGTCGGACGCTATTCAAATCATCTTTTAAAGCCATGGTTGCCAGGGTGCTGGAGCCTAAACCAGGGAAGGGAAGGCTCAAATTAAGAAGCACTGCCTCGCTGCGGTGCACATTAATGATATCTGCTTATAGTAATCCTTATGATGATTAGATTTTGGAGTTTTATTATATTGGTGCTCCCCTGGATAAGCCTGAGGAAGTGTCTGAGGGGAAGGAGGTCTGGGCTTCTCTGCTAAGGTTGTTGCCCTGTGACCCGGCCCTGGATAAATAAAAGCAAATGGAAGGACTGATGGATTAAATCTGCTGAAAGCAAGAAAATTAAACCAAAAAGTGCCAAATACATCAGGTCCTTGTGGCTATTTCCACAGATTTCCCAAAGCCTCCCATTTTAAAATGTCCAACTTTACAGAAGAGATGAACACGTTAATAGGTTGGTCCCTAAAGCTAATTTTGCCATTAGGTAGTGGCTGCTTGTGCTGACAGATCATAATCACAGAGGACGCAGCAGCAGGCAGTCGTCTGCTAGGCTTCACCTCAACTAATTCAAGTTACTGAACCTGACCTCTCAACTGTGTCGGAGCCTTACTCTGAGGTCAGCTTCACTAAAAGCCTCTCTGAGAAGACCGTCCCACTGTTTTGGTGAGGGAATTCTAATATTTCAACATTTTAACAAAAACAAATAAAACCCCAGCAGGTGTCTGTCTCTGTGTGTTGTAGCCAGTCTACAGAGACACCAAGCTATCCAAGCTAGCACTGATCTCTGCACACAACCTTCTCGTACAGCTGTAACCAGCCTAGAACCTTAACTTAAAGTGATGAACACGCAAAATGTCACCGCTTTGATTGTGTGAAACACCAGAAACACTTTTAACCTAAAAAGCATGAAAAAGGACAAATCTTAGTTTTGACCTTTAAAACATCCCACCGTCCCCACGGTGTCCTTCCCCAGAGCAAACCCATCTTTGTCCTCCCCACCACACTCGCACAGCCGCTCGTCCTCTCTTGGTAATGATTATAATGAACGCCTTGTTATTGTAGCTCCTCCCCACATGCTGAGGGGCAGGTTAACACCTTCCTGTCCTCTGCTGCTGTCACAAGTTTTTCTGATGAAAACAAACATATGATACATATACGTAATACATTTGCATTGTATTCCATATTCTTAGAAGACGGCCGTGTTAGCCACTGTGATATTAAGGTTTTTCTGTAATTTGTATTATGACTGAAACTGTATTGAACTATATTTGGTGAGTCTGTTTTTTCTTAGCTCACTATTATTGCTCGTCTTGTTCTGGGGTCCTGTGGGACATTCAGGTGGTGCTGCTCAGCTGGAGACCTGTAGATACTTTGCTTTTACTTTGAGTTCTCCTGTTTTTGCTTATTTATTTATTATTTACTTTAAATGCAGATGTTTAATTTTAAACTTGTAACACTGCAATGGTGTGACGTCTTGGGGAAGTTTTCCTTGACAAAGAGACGTTAACCTCAAAGGACTTCCTGGTTAAATAAATGTTAAATAAATAAAAGAAATGACACTTCTGTGTAATCAGATATGGAATAACAGCACGGTTTAGAAATCTCTCAGTAACAGTGAGATTAAGGTTGCAGACAGCCATGAAAATCACAGCCACGAAGCCCATCACAGTCCTGACTCTCTTTATTAACAGTAAGTGTTACAACGAGGGTTACTCTGTGCGACCGTGTACTCGCAATATGAACGGTTACCTTCTGTTAGACGATAAAGAGCTTTTCTGTGTCTTGTTCAATCAGTGATCTGTACAGCAGTCTGCACTGATGAGGTCACTGAGTGCAGCATAACAGTTATACTGATGTTTAGCGTTACTCAGATTGTGGTTTGTTGTGCTTTGCATGTATATGGTGTCTGTACTGTTTGGAACTTTTAAACTAGAAATACATTTCCTCTTTGGGATCAATATTCTATTCTATTCTATTCTCTCTACTGAACCCTTTTTCGTCCTGACCAGCAGACGGTGTCCTCCTTCTGCCTTCGACCGAATCTTGGGAGGTCTGAGAAAGTTTTGTGTAAAACTTATTTTTGGTAACTTTATGACTTAGTTGCTTATGGGGTTAAACAAAGTGATCAATCTCAGCGTTATCTATATATGAACCCAAATCACATCCTTGTTTCCTCCTTCTGAAATTTCCCCACACATTAATGAAAACCGCTGCGAGCTGCTTTCAGCACCACAGCTTCTGCTTTTTCCGTGTGGAGCAGGTGCACACTCACCACAAGCCAATAAAAGGCACCTTAAACAAGTTGCTGCAGGCAGATGACATCAAATTATCTTGGAAGGAAAGTGCTTGTATTGCTCTGGTCGTGCAAAGACTGTTGCCCAAAGCGGAAAAACACTTCAATAAGTCTACAAGCCAAACAGAAGTTGGTAACAAACCATGAATAATTCGACTGCCAGACACGCTCTCAGGCTTATTTAACCCTAGACAACCTGACGACCCATGTACAGACTGCTCTGTATCATGCTGTTAAAGCTCCACCGGTCACCATTTTCAGATATAATGGAGGCTTGCCAGTGCACTTTACTTCTGTCTTATCATTTTGAAAGAGTTGCAGAGGAAAACTGAAAAGGCCCTGCAATGATGAAAAGCCGGGACATTTGTTGACATGGCTGGAACTGATTGACAACATTTTGTTTTTCCCTTTGGGCATTTATCTTCTGAACTACATGACTTTGGTTTAATAACACAAACAAACACACTGGGAAGTCACATCCTGTTCAAAAACTGTGGAACGATTATCTCACAGGACGTTTCCCTGTAAGGAATCAGTTTTATTTGTTTGCATATTGTAAGTAACTTTTGCACAATCAAGTCTTACTAATAAAACCAACATATTCAAGTGGTTTTCCTTTTTCTTCATTAAATACACACTAACAGCAGAGCCAATCCACAGAGAGCTTCTTCACCTTCAGCCAATTGGCTGCAATTCCCCTACAGGGCGCTCAAAAGATAGCTCTCAATAAACAGGAGCAAATGAAGATTAATTATTTACACCTGCTTCATGACAAAATAGACCACATTGATGGTGTTTTTAAAGTTCACAAACATCGCCCTGTTTATGTTTACTAAATAAAATGAAATATTAATAACGTTTGTTTTTGTCTGACCCATGAAATGGATACTTAACAGTAGTTCTTCCAGGAAAACTGCTGTTATATAGACTGTTGTATTTTAAGCCCATTTCTAACACACTTTGCTGACATCTACCTTCACAGTGCCTCTGCTCCCACTCACATCCAGCCACACTGAGGGTCTAAAATGCCCCAAAATGACTCAGAAAAATCAGCTCCCCCCCATGAAAGAACCACTTCAGAGGAGCGAATGTAAGTTTTGCCATTATCCAGTAAATTTGCAGATAAAACATTTTACACTCAGCTTACATGAACCTATTCAATTTCCCGTGACCTACTCCACTGCAAAAGTGCTTTTAAAGAGCAGGAATTGCTCATCAAGTTTGCTGCTGCTCCTTAGAGTTTCTTTTTTTCTGATTAAATTACTTGTCAAACAAGATATTCACAGCATCTTCAACTTTACGGGCTGACGGCCGACGAGATCCCAGATCTGTATAACAGCTTGGGGGGCAAAGCCAAACAGGAGCACACTGTAGATGCTCAGTAATTGTTCCCCAGGAAAGTTGGTCTATGTGAAAGCGAGCAAACAAAAACTCCAGCGAATCCTGTTCCCATTGACAGAATGTACAGCTTCACCCGCAAGAAACAGGTGGGAGGTGTGAGGCACCAGCATGTCTGTAGATATTTGTTCCAGTCTAACACACACACACACACACACACACACACACACACACACACACACACACACACACACACACACACACACACACACACACACACACACACACACACACACACACTCAAGGGCACAGCCACACACCTGCTCTTCTCAACAATGGCATTAAAACTATCAGCTGATGACATGATTTCAGACATGAATTACGGCAGAAGACGGGAGGAACCGATCAATACGATGGTATCTGTTTCCAGACGGAAGCAGTGTCAGGTAGAGAAAATAGGAAAGAGAAGATGGAGACGACGACGTCTGGCCCGTGGATTATGTTTCAAAGATGACAGCGAACGGGTCTGAGGGGGTCTGACATCGTGTAGTTCCCAGAGCACTTCCTCCTTTTTGCTTTCTTTGTATCGAATGGAAAGGCTCAAGTGAAGTCGTACAAATCAGAAAAGCACCTCATTGCCATGGCAACAGGTGCTTTTTGGACTGGCTAAACATTCAAGGCAATAAATAAATAAAGCAATAAAATCCCAGGAAACGGAAGGTGGAGGTAAATAATGCCTAGGTTTTCAGAGTGCTGCGTATCTTAGAGGAAGCACAGCAGCACTGCAGAGGGCAGAAACACAAAAAAAGCTCCAGCAAATGAAAAGAGGGCAAAAGACACGAGTGTCACCGAGCAGATGGTTTATAAAGAGAAAACAAACAAACAAAAGAAAGTTAGTGGTGATTGTGGTTCAGTGTAAAACTACAAAAAAAGAAAGAAAATAAATGAACAGAGATCAAGTCGATGCAAATAATTAAACACAGTGACTCAATGATTTGAAGAAGATGTGACTCATTAATAAATGCATCTCTATCCTTTAAATATATATTATAAATCTAGATATACTAACCATAACTGGATATTCAGCAGTGACTTTGGAAACATGATGGGGCGAAAGCATCGTTCATTCAAGGCAAAGGTCACCAGCATGTCACGATCCCGGGTCATGTGACCCAGTGTTTTGAGTTTTAATATATTTTGATGTTGATGGTTTATGTTTAAGTTCATTAGTTTATCTGCGCTCATTTCTATTACGCTTTGCCGTCGTGGTTCATTGTTTCTTAGACCCCTTTTTGTTGTCACCCCGTGTTTACGTTTCCTATGTTTATTCTAATCAGCTGTTTCTCCATGTGTTTCCTGCTCACCTCCTGTGTGTGTTTTCACTCATTCCTCGTCTCTGTTATTCTGCTATGCTCATGGCATGTTTTCCAGGATTTTCATGTACTTTTGCCAAGTCTTCACAGTTCGGGTTTTTCATGTTCACGCTCAGGGTTTTTTTATGTTTAGCATTAGTTCACCCAGTTTAGACTCGTTTTTAGTTTTGCCTTTGCCCCTTGTTTTGTACAGCTGAAACCAGCCTAATAAATGGCTCACTTTCAGTTAATATTAAGTTTGTTTCCGCGCTTTGTTTTGTCTGCATTTGGGTCCTTTATTCTCCACTCCACACAGTCACTGTCACACAGCAGGAATCCAACCAGGGGGCAGTGAGATGCCCAGTGCTTTGGGCATACATGAACAGGACAGTTACTACTAGTAGTAATAAAAATCAGAAATGAACCAGAAATGCGGGTAAAGTCCAAGACCACCTCCTCCATTTACTTGAGAAGATCAAGACCCATTTTTCTTAACCCCCCCTTTTCATTTGATATGTACTTGGAGATGTAGACTTAATTTGAAGCTTGGAATGGCAAAAAAACCTATTAAATCTCGGAGGTCCTGTCTCAGCTTAGAAAAAAAAAAAAACTCATCCAAATCCATCCACACAAACCATTTGGAGTCAAAGAAATGAACCAATTACACGCAGCCACTTTGGCTGAAGTAAGAATGGTCACTAAAACACCTTTTATTCCCCAATGAGAAGGAAGCTGCAATTATATCAGCTTCAACCAGCTATTTTTGGAAAACTGAACACTGTATGTGCTCAGTCTCATAAGTAAAGCAGAATTTGATATGATGACATATGTGCTTTACATTTGTGGTTGTCATATCAGTTTATTTGTGCTTCCTGTTCAGTAGCTTTAATGCCTTGTTAAATCTTTTTAAAGAAATTTTGCAACCACCTGCAATGAAGTCGCCTTATTTAAGCACTTTGATGAATTTAGATGAGTTAAATTAAGAACTTTCATATTTATGTACGAAGCGAATATTTTAATAGCAAAACATTCATTAGTGTGAGTTGCAGAGACTCGACTGAATATTCCATGCACAAATTCAAACTTTAATATTTCGCCACTGTGCATTAATTACTGTCAAGTCCTTCAAATATTACTGACGCCCTCTGTCATCAAACAGGGAAAGAAAACAGCCTAATGAAACATTCTTTATTTGATACCCACACAGAAAACGAGTCAATTTAGTGAAATTAAATTAGATAAGTAAACTTATCCAGGCTGGCAGCTCAGAAATAGACCTGCAACGCCGTGGCCCACAGTGAGAGCAGGTCTGTCTGCTTCCCCGGACCCTTTAAAGTAGGAGCACTCAGCCTGAGGATGCCCGTATATCGTTAGCGCCCAAGCGTGACCAGTAGGAGATTCGCTATTGGCAACCATCCCAGGAGTCATTAAGCTCGGCCTCTAACTGTCATTGTCCCCCTGCCTGTGGCTCCTCTGGGGTCCACGAGCCAAATTTGTGCCACCTCAAAGTTCAGAGCCATTCCAAAGGTCCAACAGCGATATGACATTACCTTTTAATGGGGCAGATTATTAGCAGAATAGAGATAAACCTGCTGGGTTTGTACGGCCGCTCTCATGGATACCTACGTGAAATAGACTGTAAGGCTTCAGGCGTTACCTGGGTCACCTTCTGTGAGAAGACTTTGCTCACTTTAGGTCAAACTGTAGCTTTAAAGCTACATCATCAAATACCATCTTAAAAGATTAAACTGCAGTCAAGATTCTCTAAAATTCGGTTCTTTTGTTGGTTTTGTATCTTCTTTGCTCTTTTTGGTGAATATGGTTTTCTTTTTACTCCTAAAATGTTATTTTCCAGTCGAGCTCACTGAGCTCCTGCACAAGAGTTTGCAGAGAGAGAGTTCGTTTCAAAGTCGATGCCAACACAGCAACTACAGCCGGTGTTGATCTAAATAATCCTGATCATGATATGTATGTGGAAAAAGAAGCACACTGTGCACGTGATGTGGTGGGAATTACTGGAATAACCACACTGGCACTTTTGTTGGTGGCTATGCAATTACTTTAACTAATTTTCCAAGGCATGTTTAACCAAAGTGTTTGCTTTTATTCAAGGAAATCAACACTTAAAATAATAATAATTATTATTATTACCAAGAAACTGGAGTTAAAGTGATGGCATTGAGCAAGGATGAAAGGGCACTGATTTTATGGTTATGTAATACATTTGGCACATGCATTAGTAAATAAATGGTTTCAAATATTCTGCTGAAGCCTTGTGCAGAAAATTTGCTTTGAAGAGCAATAACAGAACCAGCCGCCATTTCTGAATTTGTTTGAGTGACAACAGTGATCCGTCCACTGCTCCTGAGGGAGAAGCTACAGTACAGGACATTTCAAAGATGTTGACAAACAGGCCACAGTGCTTGAGACTGAGCAGTGGTCTGACTGACTTGGTGATGTGCAGTACCGGAGCCCCTCGGGGGACTGCGCTGTCTCTACTCTCTACTTTGACCACAACTTCAGGTCAAACCACCTAGAGTGGTCGGACGTATTAGTGATGTGCAGGAGGAAGAGGTTGATTTGACTGACTGATCTGCTTCCAGACACCAGAGAGATGGATGTTGACCTCAGAAGGAAGAGGATGGCTACATGTCTTGTGTCTACCCTGTGACAGGATGCTGATGTGATGGAGTACACAAACAACCTGGGCATCGACATTGACAACAGGCTGAACTGAAAGACCACAGAGGTGTTGTGTGTCTGTGCAGTGCAGCAAGATGTTGGAGGTTTTTTAACAGACCACAGCGCTGTTGCATCTAGAGCTGTGGTCTGCTGGGGCAGCATCATCAGCTGGTGACACCAACAGACTGAATAAAGTAATTGGGAACACTGGCTCTGTGACTGGCACACGTCTGAAGCTTCTTGGATAATCCTCACTGCCTTCTGCAACACTTACTGGACAGTCAGCAGAGCATCTTGTCTAACAGACTGATTCAGCTCCACTACCACAAGGACAGACAGAAATAATACTCGAGCTCCATTATTATGTAACTTTTTGAAGAGAAACAGCTAACAAAGAGAAAACGAGCCAACGACTGCTACCCAATATTTGACACTTAGAATTACAAACGTCTCATCTCAGCCTTCAGCTTCATTCACTCTAAGCCTTTATTCTGAGTCATAGTGTGTGTGTTTAATCAGCTTGCCTCTCATTGAAGCTCTTGACAGTTAATACATCATGTTAATAAACTATTTCTTTAGTCTTTTTTAGTTTAGCATGAGAATTACTGCAGTTTTACCACGTCCCAAAATGTTCTCACTGGATGATAAACTTTACATTTATATTTTATTGTGATGGGTGTTCACTTACCCCGAAGTTGGAGGCTGCAAATCTGGCTGGAGCAGAGACATTGGTGGAGGCGGTGGGGTGGGCGTAGAAGGCATTGATGTTGGCCAGCAGGGTGCTCATCACTGCCGGCACCCCTGACAGCATGTACTTAGAGGACAGGCAAGAGAATTGGCTGAGGAGGAGAAGAAATGTGGGGAGAAAGGAAGGTTGAGGATATAAATGCAGTTAGCAGGTTAAAAAAAAGGCAGAAGTGGTTATGGAGAGGCGGGAAGGAAGGTGGGTAAGCAATTAGGATAAGACAGGTGAGGACAGAGGGTAAGAAGGTCGAGAATGAGACATAAAGAGGCCAGAGGGGGAATCAGTGGAAGGAGGAGGAGGATATAAATTACGGAGAAAAGGGAGAGAGTAATTGAAGTGGACGCAGGAAGGCAGGAAGGAAATAGCGAAACATAATGAGAAGGTGAAAAACAAAAGACACAAAGAGAGACGGACGGGAAATGATCAAAAAATTAAGTCAATGAAGATGAAGAAAGAAGGAAACTTCTTGTGTGGACCCGAAATTAATATTGCCAATGATGATTTAACATTTGGGGGGGGGGGAGTTAAACAGTATTTCCCTCTGAAGACCCCAAAATAAGCTAAAGGAAACTGGATATGGATGGACCAAATGGATTTGAGTTGGGTGCAAACATACCCTGGGTGTAGAATAAAATCTGAAATGTGCAACCATTTTTCTGTCCCCATAGCTACATTTGAATCAGTTTTGGTCCACTTGGTTTTGGCTGTGGTCTAAATATCTTAGCAACAATGTAGCAAACACAGAATGACACAAAACAGGAAAGCTGATGCTGAAGGCAGCCGGTTTTAACGGAGGCTGGAGAATGGGAACTCCTTTATTCACTCTAAAGACTGGCCCCTGTATCCACGCGTCACAAGATGATCTCATATTCTTTGTGTTGTCATTTTGAATCCACAAAAGATGTGGAGTCATACGAGGGGGTGGAGAGGTTTCAGAAAGCCACTGAACTGAAAAGATGCATGCAGCTACAGCAAAAAACAGTCTTTGAGCCAAATCTCAAAGTGATGAAACCAGGTTTCACTGTCGCAGAGGAAATAGCTCATTCAGTGGAAGATGCTGCAAAAAGAATATGAGTATTTGCGAGTGGTAGCTTTTTCTGAGAAGCTGAGGCTGTAAAGAGCAGAGAAACTACATGATAAAAACAAACTTCCTCACACAGAAAGCAGACACTACACTGAGTTGTCTGTGACAGACTATGTGCAAGGAAAAATAATATATTACATTTAATTAAATAGCCAGTTGTAAGGTAACTGTGCGGCAACCTTCACGTAAAACGTAATCAGAAAGCATTTTTTCAGTTGACTAACATGATGACTTTTTATGTGTTAAGTGGAGCATAATGTTTGTGAACAAGCTTTTAGGGAAATTGACATTTAATTTCTTTTTACTGAAATAAAACATCTCAGAAGCTACAAGTGTCTGGCCCCTGATGTCATCGATGTTTCCCAGTGTGGAAGTTTGAAGCGGAGCCCTAAGAGGTTCACTTTTGCTTCTAAATTGCTTCTAAACTTATCCACAAAATTATAAATTGTTTGGTACAAACAAACACACACGTACCATTTAGAGTGTGTGAAATGTTAGACAGGGTCCTAAAAACAGGTGAATAAATTAATTTCCTCATCGGTGAAGGAGCTGTTCGGTTCACCGAGTTCTTAGTGAGACTTCTATAATGGCTACAGTGTTCTTGTATATTCCAATCACCACTTTCATTTGGCTGTGTCATTGAACGGCTCATATCCACATTTCCGCTGGGACAGAGTCTGGCCCATTTCTGCTTACAGCTTCACTTCACTCAATATTTCCCCACATGATTGCGTTATGTGATTGCGCTCCTTTTCCCAGCACACAGAACCAACACACGTCCCTTTAAGCCCAAATTCTGACATTATTAATGCAATTAAACCAGTATGTGTGTATGAATACTTGCTGAGTGCTTCTGTGCCCCTGCCTGCAATGATCCAACCAAACAGCAGGGAAATCTCTGAGGTGAGGGGTCATCTTTTCTCATTAGGTGAGATAAACTAATTTGCATGTTGTTTATAGTTCATGACATTAATGCCTCCCATCACATTAACATGCAGGAAACACACAGGTCCACAAATAATACCAACGAGCACACTAATATAAAGCCCCTCCTGATACATCTACCTCACATCGCAGCCTGTTGGATGGACTGTAGTCAAGTGTTCGGTAAGTGTGCAAGCAGAGCTTACGTCATGGCCTGGAAGATGGACTCAATGCCGTAACGCATCGCAAACTCATCCACAATTTCCTGTTGCACTTCATCAAAGTAAACCTTCCACGCGTCGTCTCCCTGAGCAGCTGGGATCTTCACCACGCCACCTCCCTCGACATCCGTCGTAAAGTGAAACATATTCTAGAGAGAGGATTTAAAAAAATTTTAAATTTAAAAATGTAACTGTAATTATTAACCACGTGAAACAACTTTGTTTATTTTATTGAGGAATCTGTTTTGTGTTAGCAAACAGACTCAGACGTGTGTCTACTGATCCTCAAAAAGTATTTATGAATATTTCCATTTCAAACAGAAATCCCAAAGAGGTGTGAAAAATGTTCCAAGACTTTTCGCATAACCAAAAACAATCAAAAGTCTTTCCTTCAGTGCCCTCCTCTCACCTGGAATCTGAAGGTGATCGGTCTTTCTCGGTTGCTGGCCCTAAGCTGTTTGGTTGTTTCTGTAGTTATGTTTCAGTAAGAATGGAGTAAAAATGGCATCAGTGGTTTATCAGTGATTGCACAGATATTTTTCTGATTGGCCAACTGATTGGCCAGAGGTTGAGTGTGCAGCTCCCTCAGCCTCTGGGTTACTGGTGGGAGGCAACCTGCTTCCAAACAATCCAATCTGCCATCTGATCAATAAATGCAAACAGATCACACAGACTGACTGCCATGAGCCTCTTTACAATAGGAGACGTGACTCAGCTGGTTATATTCTGGTTGTATTCATATAAAAACAAGGTCACCGAGCGCCCGTGCCATTGTGCAGTTACACTGCGTCTCTATTTGTGGAGAAACTTCAGTTTCAAACCTGTGAGGTTCTGGCTGGACTCTAAATGTAAGTAGGTAATTTGAATTTCTGTTTAATTCAATCTGATTTAATTTCTCTGTGTACACAGCACTGATTTATCACAGCTGACTGCTGTATTGTCACACACAGACTGCATGTAATTGTCAACCTGACCCCGTTCAATTGTAAACAGACTTATCGCACACGACCATAATCGTTGTGCTCGTGCCGTGGTCTCCAATCGCTGTTCTCTCTAGTGTGACTGCAGCATCCCGTTTATTCATGCACCTCTTTTATAATTTCATCTCATTGTTTTTATACTATTTTACCTACTGAATCAATTTTTATGTGGTAAATTGTGAAAGCTGTTCTTTTTTGATAGCTTCATCTGAATAGAAACTATAGTATAGCAAACTGTTTAACAAATACAGTCAGTGTCCCCACGACATGTTTGATGTCCTTTACCTCATGAAGGCACATGTACTGCCCGTGGTAGGGCGCCACCTTCTCCTCTCCCTCAATCTCCACGCTGATCTGAAGACGGATGGCACCAGACACCGCCGACTTGTCTGTCCTCTTTTCTGTAAGTAGAGAAAAACACAGACACAATTACTCTGAAGTGAAACATCACTCAGAGTTAAATTTGAGACACTCTTTAGGTCTTAGATGACAAACAAACACTCTGAGACATTTATTCCCATAATCCTCTGAGTTCTGAGTGACTACATACCCAGGGTATACCACACGTCCATCTCTCCACTGAGCGTTCGGACCTCAATGATGCTCTGTCCCAGGAAGTCGTCCGACTCCCTCTTCAGACGCTGCTTCACTCGCGACTTGATGTCATCGTCCTCGTCCCAAACCCGCAGCTTGATCCGATCTGATGAGTTGTGGCACTCGCTGTGCAGACAGGGAACAGGTGGGTGGGCTGTTGTTTTAACACATGTGGCAGCACGCAGCTGAGGTGAGGCATATGCAAGCCCAGAGCAAATAAACATATGTTTGAAATGATTTAAGAACCATATGCTTTATCACTCTGCAGCCAGCAGCTCCTGACTCATTAATTTGAAGAAATAAAAAAAGGTTTCGTCTTGGCTATATTTGTAAATAAAAAAAAATAGATGTCCTAACCAAAAGCTGAAATATAGCTTGAAGAAGACAGAATATATAATTAAAATCAATTTGAAGTGCATGTGACGCAACTTTACATCGTGCATATTTTAAATCTCCAAATCTCTCTTCTTATGTGTTTTATCTGTACTGAGAAGAGTTTTAAACTTCTTAACTGCTCTAAAATTAATATAAATATACAAAGTGACAGGGCTACCAATGTTGCACCAGACAATAAAAGCTAATAAGACGCATTAGTGCACACTGGTCTGCAGCTGTTCAAATATTCCTTATTTATTAATCAGATTATATAATAAAGTCAATGAAAACCAAAGGAGGGCATACAAAATTCTCTCAAACAGAACATTCAACCCACTGACAGGTGGCGTGCTTAACATGACTGCTGCCTTTAAAAGTTGGATTTTCCTGTGAAACTTTGGTCTAGACATTGACGTGGGTGTTACTTTGAAACGTACCGCCCACCATTGCTGCGGCACAATCACACACCTCACATGTCAGGTCTCCCTCATGGAAACAATGTTAGACCACAATATAAAAACTTGATGAAAACCCAGGCATTAATCTTCCCATATTCCGATATGATCCCAAGGCCACAACCCATTGGACCCAAAGGAACCACAGATACTGATACTACCGCTGTATATGCATTTTGCTATTTCTAAGTCCTACACACCTTTACATCTGTTCGACTGGGCTCCATGTACTTAAAAAAGATGATGTGATCAGGAACAACACAGCAAAGATGATCACGAGGAATACTCTGTGCAAACCCACACAGTGTTGAAAAGACCTTTAACAAACCAAGTGAAATCATCTGTGTGGGTTTCCTATGGATGTGCGGGACCTTCAAGAAAACGATTACAAATCATCTTCTTGCACAGCAGGGTCACCGTGACAGAGGCACACAGCTTTCAGCTCCAACTACATTTTAAACCTGGAGGAAAACAGCAACTTGCACTTACAAGCTGAACTTTTCCTCCCAGACTGGGTTCAGGTTGCCGTAGATTGTCTTTGTTCTCTTCTTGGTTTTACCCACTTGGATGGTCACATAAGGATCACTGGAACCTGTCCTGTCCTTGGCCTGGAGACCCTGGGCACTGACGACTGACACACACACACACACACACACAAGCAGAGAAAATGACTATGAAAATTGCATAAGAACAACAAACACCTACTCCCTACCATCATCTTTCTGTTTCTCATTCACATACACATCGAAACACACAATATCACCCACACAGTTATGCAAAGCCTCGTAACACAATACTCGTGACTCACAGGCAGATGTTGGGTAACATTTTTTACTAAATATCTTAAATAACCGCGAGGTTCTGTGCAATAAGTGGTGAAAGTAGGCTTTAAAAAACCCTGAGGCTATGATGCGGTCCCACTGTTGCACTAGAGCGCAGTGAAGCCTGTAGTGTCAGCAGCACATGGCATGCAATCTTTTTTATCTCCTTTTTGCACATTGCATTCTGTATGCTGTATCTGTCCCTTACTCTCCTAAAACAACCAAGCAATAAATGAAAAGCCGTTTCTGTGACACCTGGCTCTGTTTGGCTTCTCTCCAGTCAGCTGGCACAAAACTTTTTGATAGATGGATGATCTGAATTGTGTCTGGAGACATTTATCAACAACGGAAGGTCAACAGGTACCAAGGAGGGACAACTTCATTTCTGCCATCCCTCACTGTCACTTTAATCCAGGTGAGAAGGCAAGCGGGATTTCTGCAGCACATACTAATGAGGGGAACTATTCATAGCTGCAGACTGTAACTAGAGCTGAAGCCTGAGGACAAATGAACTAAGCAACATGCACGCACATTTTCTAGGACCGAGAGGAAGGTTATTGACAGAAATTCGACATGCAGGGTGAGCTCAGGGTGAGTCTCATCATTCAGAATGTAGCAAATGATGCCGATTGCACGACCTGTGTGTGTCCGAGGCCATAAATAGCTGTTGCTTAACAGCAAACACTGACTGTAGTTAAAGAGTGTGACATGTTTTCTGTGTCTAATATTTGAAAAAAGCCAGTTCGTGCATGCACGAACATCAGATTGACAGATTATTGGGGTATGAAATGTAAACAGGTGATCACATCCGTTTTTAATTTTAAAAATAGAAAAAAGAATAACACATTTATGCCATTTATGAATATCTACACTCAACCATTTTATTAGGTACACCTGTTAGAGTGCTTGTTAATGCAAATGTTCAAATAGAGCAATCACATGGCAGCAATTCCATTCATGCAGGCATGCAGACATAATCAAGATGAGCTGCTGAAGTTCAAACTGAGCATCAGAATGAGTAAGAAAGGTGATTTAAGGGACTTGGATGGTTGTTAGTTGTGGACAGGCTGGTCTGAGGATTTCACAAACTGCTGATCTGCTGGGATTTTCCTGCACAGCCATCTCTACAGTTTACAGAGAATGGCCTGAAAAACTAAAATCATCCCGCGAGCAGCAGTTCAGCAGAAGAAAATGCATTGTTGATGCCAGATTCACCAAAAAAGCTGGGATGCTGAGTAAATTATAATTCAAAACAGAATGCAATCTTTGACAATCGCATACCCATATTTTATTTATAATAGAACATAAAAAACAAATAAAATATTTGAGCTTAGAAAATGTACCATTTTAAGAATAAAAGACAAAAAGGGTCATTTTAAATTTGAGGGCAGCAACACGTCTCCAAAAAGTTGGGATGGAGCAACAAATGTCTGGAAAAGTAAATGGTGCTAAAAATGACAATCAGGTTAATTGGTGACAGGTCATTGACCTGTCTGTGTATAAAAAGAGAGGCAGAGTTTTTCAGAAGTAAAGATGGGCAGACGTTCACCACACTGCAAAGAATGATGTTAAAAATTGTGGAACAAATTCAGAATGATGTAAATCCCATTATTAGTGCCTAATAACCCTGAAAGAGTCTGAGAAACTTGAAAAATCTCTGCATAACGGGCAAAGCCTTTTAACTGCATTCACATGCATCGCTCCGTGGGCTCAGGAGGTTTTAGCTCAACATATGCTCCCAGCCAGATGACTTTCTCCTGCTTCTCTCCAGGGAAGGTTTTGTGTATTTCAGCAAGACAACAACAGCACGGCTTCACAGTAGAAGAGTCTGCGTGCTGAACATTTGCATCATCGCGAAACTAAAACTACAGCAAAGAAGACCCAGGGCTGTGAAGCAGCAGGAATCTTCCATCAGACAACAACGGGACAACATTGTTCTCCTGTTAGTCCAGCAGGTGGTCTCCTCAGTTCCCAGATGTTTGCACACAGTGGGAAACATGATGTCATCAAATTCAAAATTACCCAATTTCTTTAAATGGTACGTTTTCTCACTTTAAACATTTGTTTCCTGTTTTTTCCCAAATAAAATGTCGATTAACGAGATGCATGTTCGAATGTACGATTAATATGCTGTTATGAGCCATAACGTTCCAGTCATATATTTGCCGTCTGTTCATTTAGTGGCCACGTCTCTGTGCTAAAGAGCATTTTGAATATAAATTGGTTATTCCCTACTGGAATCGAGTGACTCTTCAAAGAGCTCTCTGTAAAGCATCTCCTGTCAGTCCAGAGGGGTTCGAGTTAAAAGCGCTTCGAGTTGTATTTCAGATGGATGACATGACTGACGTTTTAGACAGCTTGATCAATTTATAGACACATGCAGCGTTTTCTTTATCGTGTTTAAAAAGTTCACTTGTTTAAAGGGTTTTATCCCATTTACAACTACAGAGAAAAGCTTTTCTTTACAAGCAGCCACACTGATAGGAGGACTACTGTACAAACAGATTATGCTTCCAAAGCTTCTGAACATGTACTTTTTAAAAGATTCTATTACTGTCATGGTCCTGGGTCGGTGACCCAGCGCTTTGAGTCTATTATTATTATTATTTTCTAGTTTATTCCGATTAGTTCTTTGGGTTTGGTTGTCGTGTTTATTATCCCTACCTGTGTCTCCCTCTGTGCTCTGTTCGGGTTCCTGAGTTTTGTGTTGTAAAACAGTCTGTGTGTTTCCTGTTTTACTTTGTAGGTCTGTGTCTCGTTATGCCCCTCAGTTCCAGCTGTGTCCCCTCCTGTGTGCCATTTCCTGGTTACCTGGTGTGTGTATTTATAGTATGTGTCTGCCTGTGCTCCTCGTCGCGTCGTCTGTGCTTCTCTGTGAAGCTTCTGCATCATTTTGGTATATCCCCGTGTCTCTCTGTTCCTCGCCTCGTGTCCTCTGTTTGTGTTAGTTTTCCCAGTTTAGGTTTATATTCAGTTCTGCCCTCACCTGGTTTTTCACTGTAAATAAATCTCCACCTGCATCTCCACTGCCATCTGCATCTTGGCTCCTCGTTCATTCCACCACAGGACTGCTGCCCCGGCCGTGACAATTACTGCATATCAAGAATTGGTTGAGTATGTTTGTCAGACCTCGTTCAGCAGAAAGGTGAATGACAGCCATTAGGTTATGAATGATATTCAGCAAAGCAGCAGCTCCACGCCCGTCCCTGTATCTCATCTTTAAACGAGCTCATCTCTGCTGATTGGGGAGACAAGGTGTGATGGCTGCTATGGAAACACTGCTGCCAATATATGGTGTGATATGTCTGGTTGCTTTGGTAACAGTGGCAGTCCTGATGATGTGCGGCGAAGAGAGGTGGGGATGTGAATCCGTTCAAATGAGTAACTCCTTCCTATAAACAGTTAAAGTTTCAGCACAGCTCAGTAGACAGTGTGAGGAAAGAAGATGCTTTATGAATACGGGTGGATATTTTTTAGCAACTGTCGCGCTCCGGCTCAGCGACACTCCGCTTCACTTCTACACAGCTGCAGGTTTACACAGGTGTCGGCGACAACTGTGCCAGCTTTCCTAACACTCTCATCGGATTTGAATATGCATGAAAAAAACTGCTTTGCTTTTCCAACTTTCTAACACCCACAGTCACTCTTTGGGAAAGTGTCGGAAATTGTGCACTGAGGTCTGGTTGACTAATATTTAGGCCTCCTTAAAGGCACTGTGTGTTTTTTGCATTTACCAGAAGAATTTATTTACTAACGGACATTAATGACACCTTGGGGACTCAGCCAATCCCAGGTGATCCCAGCCCATATCAGCTGACACCTTAGCTGAGACTCATTAGCCTGACTAAAGCTGCTGCTGCCTCTGCAAGACACTTTGCAACCCACCATCCAAACCAGTTTCATATTTGTCACTGATGCCTGTGGAGGTCTTGCTGGTGCTGTAACTACTGTATACTTTCCACGTATAAGGGGAGATTATTTTGACTAATGTGGGGCCTAACTAAAATACACTAAACTAAATGTGGCTGAAGTCAGTGTTAACCCTTTAAGACCTACCATAGAACCAAGTCCGCCAGAGCTTATATTATATTTTTACATGCTGTGGAGCCATTTTTGGGAGCATTTCAAGTTGATATACATCAACACAACCATTATAGCCCAAATTGTAATAATATGTATGTATTAAGTGCATAGTAATTACATAAATTGCAAAAAAGTGCAATAAACTACAAAAAAATTTAAAATCATTTTTGTTTTTTTAACATATATTTCTAGTTAGATAAATTTAAGAGGCTTATCCCTCAAAACTGTAAATACAAAAAAGTTGCACAAAATAGTTTCCCACCACAGGAAATTTATTTTAAGTGTCTTCATAGTTTTATTTTTGAAATACACCAATTTTTATATACTGCAGGAAAAACAAAAATAAATATTATAATGCAAATTTACAAAATAACAGCATATGCATCAAAATAAACTATTTCCAGCAGTGTAATATGAGTCCTAAGCATCCCAGAGACGACAAAGAAAGTCATAAAGTCAAAGATAACTTTTAAAAACACCAGTATAGGCTCATGAGGCCCCGATGGTAAAAAACTACATTTCCTCAAAATGACGTCACTTCCGGTTTCGGGCAGGTCATGGCGGACATGCAATAGTTCACGCTGATGGATGTAGGAAGTGTTATGAACAGCTGATCGGATCGGCAAAGCCTGTTTCTGGAATATTATGTTTTTGTTGCTGCAAGCGCTTTTTATGCAGCTTTTGCAAAGCTATATGTGGAAGGAAACTGTGACCTAGGACAAGCTGATGGCAAAAGATGTAAGTACAACTCCTCCGGTTTCATATGCAGAAAAAAATATTGCGCTAGCTTACGTGATTGCAGTGCTACCGGGATTTAAAAATAGTTACGCAAAATGGAGCGTGTCTGCTCTGACCGGCTTTAAAGGGTTAATTATAAAAGGGAACCTTTACATTTTACTAGAGTGAAAAGAATCTGGGAATTACTTTTCCTGGATGTCTGCAAGAAATTTGCTCCTAACAGGAGTCTGAAAATGTTGGGGAGAGTTTGTGCAAATGTGTTTTTATCTTTCAATAACTGAAAGTGAGACAAAAGCGGAGGCAGATTAAAGATGCCTTGTAGTGAAATGCGGCATTTGGACTCCAGTTTAAAACTACCTTAAACATTTCAATGGTCTCTGTAGAGAAAACAGGCAACTGTTTAGGTCTTTAACTTCAAATAAGAAGTAACAAGTAAATACCATTGATGGTGATCTTGGCTGACCACTTGGAAGTGCCATCCAGCACACTTTGCTTAATGTTCTTCATGTTCTGGGTGTGGACCATCTTGGAGACGTTGAACACTTTACGGATCTCCTCAAAGATCTCTGGCTTGTTTCTCTCGCGGATTTTCATCCGGTCTTTCATGGCCATGATGATGTGCTGCGTCCGGTCCTCTGCCCCGGTCTTGGAGCTCTTCTCGGCCGCTCCTGAAGGCGATGCAGCGAGTTCACAGGAAGCAATAATAAATATGACAATTCAGCTGTCAGGTAGTTTAATAACTTTACTTACTTTGCAGGCAGTCAGCGTTTAGCAGCTCTTGGCATTTCTCATGCACTTTGACCCCGCACTCTGCACAGCGCATTCCCTGCCGGGCGATGCCCCACAGCAGACCCTCGCACTCGTAGCAGTAAGTGGGTGTGGTGGCGGTCCACACTTCAAAATTGTGTGGCGTGGTGCAGGAGATGGGGTAGATGAGAGCCTGCAGGGTCTTCTTGTATACGTGGTTTTTCTGTTGGAGGAAAAAAGAGAGATAGAGGAAGCGATAAAGAGAAGGCCAGTTACAGCCAGAGCGTCTGAAAGAAGCATAAAAGCGAGGAGTAGGACTGGTTTTTTAAAACATTTTCCAAAGAAAGTAAACGGAGGGAGCAGACAACAGCTTAGAGACGGAGCAAAAAGGCGAGGATGCAAAACAAGGCAAGACAGAGGACGACGAGGTCAGTGACAGAAATGCACAAAAGACTATTTGCACTTAGTAATACATAATTATATAAAAGTATATATTAGCTAGTTGTGTTCACTGTAGTCTGATTTATGTAAGGTCTGCAGAAGTAATTCAGGAAAGCTGTCAAAATTAACCACAGCGTAATTTTAAGGAAGTATCATTTAAAATTACAGCGAGCTTTGATTATGTGCAGCAATTAATTTGATTGAAATTCGACGACTTTTCTCTGACGAACTAAATTCTGATGTTGTAGGAGGAGTGTGGGAGGAGGTGAACAATCTACACAAGACCAGAGGACACCTTGACAAGAAGCCCAGTTTGATTTGGTGAATTTTGTATAGAGGGCAAGTGAGTCATTATTGTTGTTAATGCTCTCTTTATTCTTTTCTTTAGAATTATCATGGTAGAGATGCTGGTGTGGTGGAGTTACTAATAGAAATGACTGTTTTGTATCAATACTTTCACTTTTATTGATCTGACCTTTTGATTTCACTTTGTGCTTTTCTGTGATTTTATCACCTTCGATTTCCATTTGTCTGCGACTGTTTTTGCCACTGGTACTTTTTGGCTGTTGATGACCAAAAGGATGAACCTTTAGGCTTTCTGAATTGGTGAGAAACATAAACTTGGAATCGGAATCCAACAAAATAAAAAGAGTCCGCAACACAATTCATGAAGGTTCATATATTATAGGAAAAAAGGTGAGAGACCATGAATACGGTTCAGTCCACCAACACAACCTATGGCCTTAAAACTAAAGTCACTCAGTTATAAGGCGAGCCGGTATTTATTGCATGGTCTATTTTTAGCAATGCACTTGGGCTGCACATGCTTGTGCACAAGTCTTCTATACTGTAGGACTCTAGTAAACTGCGTTTAATCCAAATAAGAGGCTCTTAATTTTTCATGTGTAATCATACTCTGAAAAGAAAATCCCAACCTTTGAAACTCCTCCTGTCCTCTGCTGTATCATTTTCTGCCAAATCCAGTGACCTACTTTATGCACTTTAATTATTAATGCTTCTTCTGATATATAATGTAATCACCATCATGACTTGGCACAGCGAGGCATGGAAAAGAATTGCAAAATGAACTATAATAAACAAACATGAAGTCTGCCCCTGCCTCCATTAAAACATGAAGCTGTCTGAAGTTGACTCAGCAAAATCCAGAGCCTACAGTATATTGGATCTCCAACAAACAGATTAACAATATGGCTGCAGGATAATGACAGCAGGAAAACAGTTGGAGGGAAAAAAGTGTGAAAAAGTGTGTGTGACTGTTTGTAAAAATAAGTTGAGGTCTGCGTGAGTCCCCATTAGCTGGCATCGAGGTGACAAGTCTCCCTGTAGGTAACTCACACCTTTATTGTGTGTGTGTGTGTGTGTGTGTGTGTGTGTGTGTGTGTGTTTATCTGTATGGCATATGCACTTGGCCACTCACAAGCTCTTCGTCTTTCAGGGAGGTCCGTGTGGCCAGTGTGTGGGCGAGTCCAGCTTTCCTGGACTGTAGCATAGACTAGAAATGAGAGAGAAAACAGAGAAATCAGGAATTCACAGCCACAGAGAAACACGCAAACAAACACGTTTAAAAGAAAAGACAAAGAAAACTTTCAGCTTTAAAATTCAGGAAATCAATAGTTTGTGTGATGTTGGGCTTTTCTTTGAAAGCAGTGAAAGCTCAGCATCACAAGAACAACACACGCTTTCGTTCTCCTTTTGTCTTTGAGGCACACTTTCTGAAACACACTACTCTCATGTATTGTCTCCTTGAGGACAAACCCTCACGCACGCTCGCACTGCTACAGTTGTGAGGCTCTTTGTAATGTACAATTAGCAGGAATCTTTCAAATTTGCTCGGCAGGTTTGTCGAGGCTAAAGGCAGAGTTTTCAGTGGCACAAAGGTGGTTATGTTTTACCTTCTGAGATGAGCAGATGAGCTGATAATATTCACTATGAATTATATTTTCATATCACATGTGTCATATATGACGCTGTTAAGTCATAGTTTAGGTTAATTCAGGGGGGCATGGAGTAACTGCCCACAGATTTACATTTTATGATTAAGTGTTTATGGAGCTGCTGAAAACCATCAAGTGTACAAAAAAAGATACAAAAATAACAAATGCAGATAGGATCACGTGAGCTGTTGCTCTGCCGGTATCATCAACACACAGTGATGCTCCTTCACAATACAGCGAATCTGAAAAACATTGTTAGATAACTGTCGACACTGCAAGATCTTACTACGAACCCTGAAATGATACAACTATACGTATTTATTCACTGTATTTGTGTTCATTACTATTGGCTAACTCTGCTTTTTTACCCTTTTATAAATTTCTTGGTCACCACAAGTTGCTTATCTTCACTAACCTGACCTTTTGGTAAGTTTTGGTAAAACAAACAAACACATAACAACAATAAGTTTTGCAGTTGGTCTTCAGGTTTTTGTTACACATCTGGAATTTCACCAAATTGAGCAAAAATGTAAAAAATAAGATCATGTTTAAATTTTAGGCCTCTGTTGTGCAGCTGTAAGAAATAAAAATAAGCACTAAAGATGCTCTGAGAGAAACATCGTATGTTTCTCTCGTGTCTCAGTAGGAAATGTTATCGTTATCCTTCACATCTCTCTATGACCTGTTCTTGGCTGGAGTAGGCGGCACTCGATTATTTAAATCACGTGTCAAACGAGCACACGCGGAGCCTTAAGCTGAAAGCTTCGTGCAAGAAAACGAAGCTAATATCATTATTGGATTTTGATGAGTCTGCTAACACAAAGGAAGCCTGGTTATGTTGAGCTCGCTTTGTGCTCCGCCCCTCTCTGCATCATTTTCACTCTCAGCATTTCAACACTCCGGTTTATTGAAGTTGTTCCCCTTGCTTCCAGTCTTTGTGCTGAGCTAAGTTAATTTTCTGCTTCTTGTTGGTTTACATTTAATGTGAAACTATAAGAAAGTTACTGACCAAAAAGGAAGTAAATAAAGAGAACACAGGTTAGAAACCACTAAAGCTGAAATGTGTTTCCATTTCTCATTTGTGTGACGCACCTGAGAATATTCTTCAAATACATGCACAGATTTCTTAATCCTACAGTGACTCCTCTCACAGCAGCTTGCTGTCAGTTATCATCATGTTAAACTGATCAAAGTCATTTATTTGCAGAATGAGTCATTACGAAGCTCTTCACTTGAAGAAGCAGTATTTTGATTGAGTGCAATGAAGAGTTTTCTGATTGTTAGTTGCCTGTATTTAGTTTAGCTTCCTTCATTGGAAATTAGTGAGAGGGAAATCAGATCACAGATACCGAGAGATACTTATTACTCTCTTTTTGTGACATCAAGGGCTAAAATGTATTAATTTACAATGTCAAAAATGGCCCATTATATGGAGTGAGGGTTTTTTGGAGTGTAGATTGTATATATACACATTCAAGGTCTTAAACATCTATATCAATAAACCAAACTTTCTCTGGTTCTGTCTAACCTAACAAAGGTAATTACGTATCGTAGCTTTGGCATTGGATCACACTGAGCCCTGAATTTGTGCTCATATGAGTGGAATGAGCTGTTTCACATACGTGTCACATTCACTGAAACCAGGAGAACCATCAGTATGATCAGTTTATAATCATGCATGTGAGATAGATATAAGACCTTTTGCTTAGTCACGGTTTTTCTGATGATTAATCACATGCCAGTGCCACAACCTCCTGTTATTTTTAGTGCTGTCGATTCAACTAGTTTGTTGTGTTCGTGTGTACTTATCAGTGAAGTGAGGTTATTGAATTCTCTGAATAGTCATTGCGAGCCCTCTTAAAACACCATCGTCTTTCCTGTTAGACCTAACTGTTCAATAATTTGCTGTAATGGTCAGTTCTCTGACATAAGCCTCTCTGGCTGAAGTGCATCAGCCTGAAAGGTATTACCAAGCATGCTTAAAGAATTAAACCCTCTCCAGCCGTGGCTCAATGGAAAATTTCTTTTTTCTTTCTAAATGCTCAGCTTCTCCTAATCCATTCTGACAGCTAAGCTCATAGAGGTGGATATGATACCACTGGACAGGTAGACAGCCCAAGGTGAAATATCTTTAAAGTGCCAAAAAGAGGTCAGTCGATGCTGGAAAACATAAAAACATGTCCGTGGTCCAGTAGCACAGACTGGAAGCTCCTGTCTGTGAGCAGGGAAGGTTAAAAGAGTATCTAGAATTTATATCTTCATATCTTTTGTAGAAGGATGTCCTAGCAACAGGATGCAACGCAATTATTTTATTCTACGCCAGGGGTGGGCAACTCCAGGCCTCGTGGGCCGGTGTCCTGCAGGTTTTAAATATGTCCTTGATGCATCACAGCTGATTTAAATGGCTAAATTACCTGATCAACATGTCTTGAAGTTCTCCAGAGGCCTGGTAATGAACTATTCATTTGATTCAGGTGTGTTGACCCAGGGTGCGATCTAAAACCTGCAGGATACCGGCCCTCGAGGCCTGGAGTTCCCACCCCTGTCCTAAGCAAACCTAACCCTAATCTAAATGGAAAGAGATCCATAACTTTAATATCAATAACACCAGGGTATAAAAAACAGGACTGGCCATCAAATATTATTAAAAAAACAAAACACTTTAAAGGTTTTATGAATTTTTAAAGTTATATTTGTCATGGTGAGTGCTGTGTGGCAGGCAGGATGAAGGGCCCAATTGCAGGACTCGGAAACAGAAAGTTAAACTCGGGGCGTAGCTAACGCTACATAAAAATTAACTTAACAAAAGCTAACTATAATGTCAAACACAAAAACTAGAAACTAAACTGTACACTGGAGACTAAACTGGGAAACACGAGCTAGGGAATTCTCGGAACACGAAGGGAGCAAACACAGCACGGAGGGAGTGTAGGTTAACAACGCCACGACGACCAGGAGAAGACTGAGGACTAAAACACACATCGGAGAACTCAGAGAACGGGAAACAGGAGGGAAACACAGCTGGAACTAATTAGGCAGGACGTGACAAGAGAAGGAAAACTAAACACGCTAACAAAGCACACGTGACTATCAAAGTAAAACCGGAAATACGGCACGCTGCAGCTCAGTCCACATAACATCACAATCAGCCAGAAGCAGAAGTCCACTACATCTAGTCAATATGTATCCCACTGTATCTATGTGTGCATGTTTCCTGGTTTGGCTGCATTAATCTTTGGTTGGACACCATGTTGCTCCTAAAAAGCTCTCTGCTCTAAGTGCGATTTGCATTGTAAAAATAGCAGCAATTTTGTAATTATCTTATTTCTATTTATCTGAAACTTTTACTCTTTACAGGTAACATCACAAACCACTGTCTGTTCGTATTTTTACTCTTCTTTCCGAGTTTCTGCAGTTTTATCTTCAAACTACTTTAGTTCCATCTGAAAAGTTTCTTGTTCATCCGTGGACATCATCTCCTGTCTGGGTCACTTACTCTTTATGATTTATGAATTGACAAAGCTTGATGAAGTTAGATGAGCTTGTTCAAGAATCTTTAGATCCCTTCAAACCTGATCTGTCACATCAGCCATTGAAAGAGGGACCATCACCCTGGAGCATCACTTTAAATCAAAGGAGACGAGTTTCTTTAATCAAACAAGTCTCAGGGACTGAATATTCACAGCTGCAGCCAATGGATCTACATCTGAGCATCCAAAGTACTCAGCTGAAGACTGAGGGGAGAAAGCCACTACTTACCTTAACATTTATTAGCGTTTTTGTAGAGTAGTGGATGTGTTATGTAAAAAAAAATGGAGCGGTTTAATTGAAAACACAAATCCCCCTCAAAAAAAAAGCAAATCTGAAAATATTCACACAAAGTTTTGTCAGCTTATTTTGAAATAAACGGATTTATATTTGACTTGTATGTGCTGCATGTGTGTGCATGCTCACACTGAATGTATGAAAACCCACAAAAGAAAAACTCGCACTGAGCAGATCAAAATGCTTCGCTACAAAGCAGAGTTTGAAACAAAGCGCCTCAAACAAATAATAAAGTACAGCAGCTGAAATCTCTGGTCTTTTACTCACCATAGCCTGAGGGCCGACAAAGGCAGGGAGACGTGCAAAGAAAGAAAACAAGAAGAAAGAAAAGGTTAGAGACAAAACGAACAGGTTCCCCTCTGAGAGGACCAGCAGCTTTTACCCTGAAACCAACAATTCACTGCTTGCAAACAAACTACTACCCAGCGATCGCTGCTGTACAGTGCTATTTCAAGCATATACCTGCAAATTATCAATCTTTAAGAATCAAATCAGGTGATTGCAGTATGTACAACTCTTGCATCAGTTTTTTTAATTGCCACTTTAGAAACTGAAGGCCTTTAATCGGTCATTACAGCTGAAATCCATAAGTAAAGTTATGGCAAAACATCTCGTGCACCACAGTTACAAAGAGAAACAAAAACTATGCACTAGACAAAACAACACATTGGAAAATCCCCGTAATACATATTTGTGCAATGGGTACATGAAAAAAAACAAGCAAATGAGAGCTACGGTTGCTTTGGTGACCATCGTTAGGCCAACAGTGTGTACTCCACCACAGCCCAGCATTGAAGCTCATGAATCTGAAAGGGGGACTTTTATGCTTTTATTTATTTTCTGACTTGTATATATTGGTACTGTACAGGTTAGTAAACCCTGTGAACCAAAAGCTGAACCTTCAGACTTCTGTGAACGGATTCAGCGTTTTTTACTCAACCTTACACGATAACTTTGAGACGCACTTTTGGCTGTGAGCACAGAAGCCCCACCCTTCCTTTGCTGATCCTCTGCTGCTCAAACCTTTAGTTTATGGTAGCAGCCAATAAGAAGAAAGTTAGCTTAAAAGGGGAGGAGCTTAAACAGGAAATGAACATACTAAGTCCCCTATGATCTATACTGCCTTAGCTTTATTTCGGATATTTATCAGCAGTTTCTTTAACCCAAACGTTTCAACTGAGTGATCAGGAATGGAAGCTGCAGATATTCATTTATTTCACACTGCTGTTTTGGTGCATACGCTAAAAATACTGTTAACTAACCAATAATATCTACCAATAATAAAACCTCCCGTTCTTAATTCATAGACTTAATTGATATGTCTACCCACCTTTTGCTTCAACAGTTTCAACTCTCCTGGGAAGGATTAGGAGTGTTTATGGGAATTTTAGGCCAAACTTCCAGAAGCACATTTGAAAGGTCAGACACTGATGTTGGATTAGAAGGCCTGGCTTGCAGTCAAAGGTGTTCTACTGGGTTTAGGTCAGGACTGCAGACCAGTCAAGTTCTTCCACCCCACAATCTCTCATCCATGTCTTTATGGACCTTGCTTTGCGCACTGGTGCACAGTCATGTTGGAACAGGAAGGGTCCATCCCCAAACCGTTCCCAATATGTTGAGAGCATGAAATTGTCCAAAATGGAACTGGAGTTTCACTGGAACTAAAGGGTGGAAAACAGCCCCACACCATAATCCCCTCTCCACCAAACTTTACACTCGGCACAATGAGTTGCTGTGATCCCAGTCACTTTCACTTTGTTATAATGCCCCAAACAGCTGACTGTGGGATATTTAACAGATTGGAAATTTCACTACACTGCTGGAATTCCCTGAGCTCCTGGGAGCGACTCACTCTTGCATCCAGCTGCTTTATCGATGATTTGGATGGGTCAGTGAATACGTTTGAGAATATAGTTGTATAGCTAGACCTTCACTTTGTCAATAATTAGAAATGCAAAATAATTTTAGATATAATCAAATATGAAATTCATGCTAGCTGGGAAAACTTAATTAAGCGAGTTGTTCATTATTCACAGCAGTGCCACTTGACTCCATCATTGTAGTTAAATGATAAACCTGTTTTATTTCTCTCATGTGGGAGATTGTTTAGCTCGCTTAGTCACTATTGACTGACATTTTCAAACTGGTACATCTGCATATTCAAATACAAGTCAGTATGAAAGGTGGCTGTCTTTATTTTCAATTAGCTGATCAAGTTTAGGGTCAGAAAGGGTCAAAATTAAAATGTCACAAGGAAAATGATTGAGTGTTTGCTTACCAGCTCACTAACGAGGGGAATGGGCCTTCTCTTGCGGAGATCTGGCATGCTGTCAATGCCAAACGGTGTGTTCCCCCTGTACAAAACAATCGAATGTGGAAATGTATTGATCAGTTTTTAAATAAGGAAAACCCAGAGTACAGCACACCTTCAGTTCACGGCCTTAGTCGTTTGCAGATTTTTCCTTAGAGCCTAACTACCCACAAAAACCACAAATATCCTCCGTAATTTTTTGGGAGGAATTTGTAGCTTGTGATGGCGAAATATACTATAATAACAGGAATTTACATGCATTTTATGACCACACCCAGAATTCACAGTTTTTCACTGTTCACGGGTGCTCTAGGAACGTGACACCTGCAAATTTCTAGGGTCGACTGTATCATACTAACTCGCTTGAACGAACACACACACACATCAGAAGACCTTTACTGACCCTGGCTTGGCCCACGGGTGCTTGCTGAGGTCACCATCTTGATCTCGGCTCTGAAAAAGAATGTCACAGGTCAGGCGTTCAGCTACTGGGTCTGGCTTTACTGGATTCATAACAGTGGTGCATGCACATGCACAAGCATGAGCTATAGAAGAAAGTGAAAAGGAAATAACAAGACAGAAGCACAGGGACTCAAATGTGTTGGTTGAGTTTCAGTACCGCATGCCAAACAGGACTCTGCGATCAGTTGAATTGTCGTCATGCATATATGAGCCTCATTAATGTGGTTTCCCCTTGTACAGTAAACACAAATAACATGTGCTCCCAGAAAACACAAACCAAATATTTACCATGTTTTTGTTTTTTCTTCTGACAGGTATTAAAGGAAATACCACAGTGACGAATACGCTTCAATCTTTTATGTCCTAATCAGTGCGGGCATTATAGCATATACATAACTACATATAACTGAACATCTAAGTGATATAAATGCAAAAGGAAAATTAAATATAGACACAAGCATGATGGAAATGTATAAATACAACAGAAATATAATTATAGAAAGAACAGTTTCTTTAAAAATACTGCGTTTATCATTTTAATGGGGGAGAAACCACAAAATAAGTAACCTGATCTCCATCTTGACTTCCATCTGTAACACAGCACAGAAGAAAAAAGAAAAACAAATGTAAAACAGTCACAGACTAGTTTGTGAAATAACATGCCACACCCTGGATTACTCATTTTGTTGTTAATTCCTGAGTAATGCTAAAAGCAGCACAGTTGCTGAGCTATCAGATAGATGGGGTCTGAGGTCATAAATGTTTCATTAACATGTATAATTTATCATGAAAATGACTCCTAATATTTCGCTTCTCCTTCCTCTTTAATGTGAGGCGAGCTTTCCAAGGAGATAATTAATGTTTTCTAATTCAGCAAATGGCCACTGCCTTAGAGGAGTAAGGGACTCTTGAGTGGCAGGTGATACATTACTCTCAAGGGACAAGAAAAGTGTAGCGCCAGCAGAAAACGTTTGGTACGGTAAATACCCAAAGGAACCTTTTGGTACTGGGGCTTATTCATAACCTCTGGGTGAGGGTATTTAAAGGGGACACCGGTGGTTAAGCTTTCATCAACGAAAACGATGCACTGCAACCAGGACAGATCAAAGAGTTTCAGTAACGGGAAGAGGCTTTGATGACAGGAAGCTGGGAAGGAAAAGTTTTCCTGTTTGTTCTTCAAGAAACACTTGTGTTGACAAAAAAGTTAAATGATGACTCAGTTACCATTTATAGACATCTGAATTAATTAAAATACCCATTCTCCTTTACTGAGAAGATGAAGTGTGTTCATATCGCTCTTCATTTGAAACATTTTAATGGTTCATCTACTCTAATCACAAAAAAAGCAAAAAAAACAAAACAAATTAAAACGTGCATTAATCAGATATTTTTATCCAGTCCTGACTCAAAGAGTTAAATTAACTGAATCAGTTTGATCAATTAAATTCTGTTTTCACTAAATTCTTCGTTAACACAACACATCTCAGAGTGGAATACAGCTTAATAAATCCAATATTCTCCGGTTAATGACTGGTATTGGCTGTTGCCCTGAAACATTACCGGCATTGATACTGAAAAAGTTGTACAACCAAATAAAATGCATACAATAAAACAACAGATGAGCCCAACATTAAATGTCATGTAATGACTACCTTGCTCAAACTCATCCTGAGAGAAGGTGGACACACTGGCAAGGCTGCGCCTGGTCTCTCTCTTCTCACGAAGAATCTGCTGAAAGCTCCTCAGACACTTTAGCCTGCGCTCATCCATCTGGCTGATCTCTGTGGATAGCTCTGCTGCTTCTCCTTCTGGTTTGTCCTCGGAAACTATAGGGGTGTCCATGCTGGGGACATCAGTTTGCCCTTGCTCTTCCACGGCTGCAGGTTCGTCAGCCAAAACCGAGGCCGACAATGAATCCGCAGTGGTACATTGTGAAAGCTGAGCTTCTTTAATGCTCACATCTGCAAGAGTTTCTGCATGTTTTTCTGTAAGGCCATCAGGTTGAGGCAGTTTTGCAGCACTACTGCAAATCATGTCAGGGCAGACTGGGAGTTCCTCAGGACACGGTGGGACAATGTCAGAAAAAGGGTGTTGGTAAGTTTCTGTAGACTCCAATGTAAGGCTGTTGATGGCTTCTTTAAGCATAGGCTCCACATAGAAAGTATCTAATATATCTACAGTGCTGGTTATGCTTTCCCTAAAAGCAATATCATCACCACCAACCACATCACCTTTTTGGGTTATATCAGATGTTTGAACCAACTGTGTCTCATAGCAAAAAGGTTTTGAAGGCAACTGAGTTGTAGGCAGCTCTGAAGGCATTGATATTTCAAAGTCTGTTTCTTCTTCAGGATTCACAGCTCCAGGTGCTTCAAGTTTGCGCAACGCTCCCCGCAAGGCAGAGCTAAAATCAAGTACTGCTCTACCTATGCGTTTGACATTGAAACCCCCAGCTTGGGGATCTGCATTGCCAGGGTGAGAGAATTGATTTCCTAAGCTTTGGTTACTGGCGTCAGTCACGCAGGATGCCTCAGTCCACGTCATTGCTGTAGACTCGTCATATGCTAAATACGTTTCAACTTGACAAGTTCTTGTAAAGCTCAGATCAGCTGAATGCCTAAAGTCTGATTCCTCTGCTTCAGCATCATGCCCATCGACTGAGTGGTAACCAGAACTTTGAGGGTAGGACAAATCAGCAGCACATTCATATGCTACAGTGGAGTTTTCACTGGGATCTGCCGATCCATGAATCCCAGACTGGTTCTGAGGCCGCCTCCTTCGCGGCTGCCATTCCTCTCTGCTAGAACTGCTGGCAGGTGAGTTGTAATGCTTTCCAGAATGTATAGAGAGATGTTCTGAGCTCGCATTAGAACACTGCCCAGATGTACCATATCCCGTCGCACCACTGTATTGTTCCCAGCTCCCAGCTCCTTCACAGCAAAGAGGGCTCACACCTTCATGCTCCCTTATGTAAGCTGTTTCCCTATGCCACACGGATTCCATAGGTCCACTGTGTGTTGGTACAGCATTAGTCCAATGTTCCTCCCCATCACGAGTCCTCTCTTGCTTTCTTCCATGACTAGATGATGGTCTTTCTATGTCTGATTCAGATTTGGAACTATGACCAGAAGACAAAGAGCTGGTGCTCAGGCAGTCTTGACCATCCTGCCTGTCAAGGTAGCCAAAGCTGAGTTTTCTTGCTATAGCGCCTACTGGGATATCAGAGCTATGCTCAGAGGTATCCTCTGGTTCCTCTAGTTCCCGATGATCCACTGATTCAGCGATTGGGGAAACTGTTGAGTCTTCTGGCTGGGATAGCAGTAATTCTCTATGTATGCTATGGCGCTCATTGCATGCTTGAGGGAAACAATTTGACTCTGACTTTGGCACTGCACTACCTAAACTGCCATAAGCACTCGCAGGCCTCCTGCGGCAGGATGGGCCATCTTTGCACCCTACCCCTGACCAAGTACCTGCATGGGCTCCAGGCTTGTTGCTAGAACGAATGCCCTCAATCTCCAACAGAACAGCATCTACACACGATGATACTTCCTCAACTGACCCTCGAACTGAGGTCAGGTAATCCCTGAGGTCGGAGATTTCCTCCTGGATCTTGTTGATCCCCCTCAGCTCTTTTAGAATGTGCTCGATGATGGCACTTGACTCCTCCTCTTTATCTTCATCCTCTTCTAGCAGTGTACCAGGGAGAGGTCTGTTAAAATTGTAGTCAACACAGTCACCAGTAGAATAAGGTCTCTTTGGCCGAATACGGGGTGAGGCAAAATTCCTTCCTGCTGTTGATACAAACTTCTTGCCATTCACGTCTGGACCAACCGGAGCATAGTGTAGGGGTGGCCGTAATTGCTCCGGAGCATCCCGAAGTCCTTCTTCGAAGGAGATTCGTTTAATATTTGCTGGTGATCTACATCTTTTATGCTGCAAAGTGCAGGGTATTCTTATACACCCCTCTCTGTTCAGTTCCACCTCTCCTACACATGGTGGCCCAGATGCTACACCATGCGTTTTAGTGTTTGAAACTGTGGGGGAATATGCTTCTGCCCTTGGGCTAACCTTTGGGTATATGCTCCTGCGCTCCTTTCTGCTCTCATGTGTTTCTCTCGCCTCGTCTTCCTCAATACCTGAATAATAGAGGTGGGAATCTGGGACATGGTGGTCTGCAGATCCTTGCAATAAACGATGTATTTTGCCCCGAATAACTAGTGCTACCCTTGGGTTTGGAGCCCTCTTCTTAGGTGGGTGAACTTTTGACTTTGCGCCTCCTTTAGGGGAAACACCTGCTCCATGTTGTCCATTGAAACGATTCTTGGAGAACATATTCTAAAGAGAGCAGTCTGTCCTTATCTAGTTCCCCACATTGTCAGTGGGAGATGTATATACATGATGTATCATAGTTCATTAATAAAGCCTGTCAGAAGCTTATCCAGCCCAGCCACTCAAAGTCAGTGGCCCATGGCTAAAATGGGAAGACAAAAAATAAAATGTGTAAAAATTAAAAATACTCTGTCATCATTAGATAAGCAAAGATGTCACAAGTTAATCAACCTGTACTCTTTTAAAAAAGGAGTATGCACACTTATTCACGCACAAAAAAAGCAGTGCTCTGTTCCCAACACATTTCCTCTCCTTGCTCTCCACGAGCCTTAAAACTTGTCCTCGCTGTACTGGAACGATGAGGTTAAATCAACCCTTCGGAAAACAATTGTTATGTCAGAACAGCCTGACCGGGTCAGATCAATCTGAAACACAAATTTCCAGCTCTGAACATCAGAAACTAATTACATTTGCTATTTATCAAACATTTATATGTTCAAATTAATACGATTAATTTGATCATTTATTTCGTAAATGTTAAATTACAAGAATATCTGAAAAATGAGAATGGCACGAACTTCAATTAGGCAAGATTACGACGTAGTGATGTAAGTTCCAGCTCATTTAAAATCCTTCCAGCTTCAAGCACTTGCACCAAATATAATAACGAAATGGTTACTATTTAAAATTGCAAAGCTCCTGGAACAGACAGACCATGTTGTTGCAATGCAATGTATGACAACTGCTCTTTCCTAATCCACTGCATTCACTACAACTTGACATTACTCAGTGACTGACGACTAAAGGAGAATGTCAAAACACAGCTTATGTCTTTCAAAGACGCACATTCAGCAGCAGACTGACATATGTTGTAAAATTAACAAAGCCTTCTGTTCAATATTCAGGTAACTCAAAAAGTACATTTCAAAATAATGGACAAAGTTGTTCGACCTCTGAGATTTCTACATGTTTGATCTTATATGTACAAATATTTTTTCAGTTGTTGGTGAGAAAATATTGAACAGAAGAGGACTGAACAGCATTGGGACTCATTGGTTTGTGGATTTGTATAAAGATTTTGGCCTATCACCCTCAAACTACAGACTTAATCAGATTCATTGACTGTCCTACAGGGAGCACTGATCGCAATTACAGCAAATAAAAGTGTCAACTGCAAAAATCACATATGAACCCAGTTCCCCTACATTAACAAACACACTCACGTGGATATAAAAAGATGAGCCATTGTTTAAATGCTTTCAAAATGGAAGTTTGTGCTTTTTTTTCCTTATAATTGATCAAATCCTAAATGCTGAAATCTAAAAATAAATATCATTATTCATGAAAACAGACCAAGCACATGATGGTTGTTGCTTTTACACGTGATGAATGTTACAGACAGGCTCTATAGGATTACAGGGTAATTACTTGATATTTCAAAAAGGGGAAACTATAAGTCAGCCAGCTAACGGGAAAAATGAAGATTTATTTTAGAAGCTTTAACGCAATCTAAATGTTCCTTTGACCATTTTAGAGATAATCCTTAATATCTTTTTATTGCAGAACCAACAATGAATTCTTATGAATAAACTTCTAGCAAGGACGAAAGAGCACATGAACACAAGTGGCCAATAAAAACATATTATTGTTTAGGCAGTATGAAAATTCCTATAATGACAGAGGAAGCATTAAAGCCTAATTAAAGGTCATTAGAGAAGGATAAATGAGGACAGACATGGAAAATTTCAGATTCAGTAAAAGTGCCTCTCTCACAGCAGAGACACCCTGTTTTCTGCAGCTTGATTTAGAAACTGACACAACTGACTGACACTTATTCTTAGGTTGGGCTTTGCTGAGCTTACAAAAAGCTGGGAATATTCTCAAATGAGCACCACACTAAAATAACAAAACCAAACAAAATGAGAAAGTCCAGTAAAAACCAGTCTCGTTTGCCATGGTTTAAATAAATATATAGATTGATGAACTTTTGCTGAGTATACCACATAAACAGTTCATTTGCTATTTTATTTAAACATTTAATCAATTAATCCCTCCACCTCTTAGAAAACAGTGACAACTATCCATCACAAATTGACAGGTCCTGTTTTGGTCTACCAACAATCCATACGGCTGTCAAACTAACTCGTACGCAAGTGAAAGAAAAGCACCAACAAACAGGATAACAAACTGCATGAACTACCTAATTACTTCATTATACTATATAATTAGAACAATAAATATTAGCTACTCACAAACAGCTTTTTTGAAACTTGTACATGAATTATTCTTTGTTTTTATGTTTACTCCTCTGTAAACATTTTATTTACATGATGACAATGAGGAAGAAAGTCAGTGACAACCTTTACTAAAACAGTATGGCCATTTTCAGAGTGAAAAATCAAGCAAACAGATTTTATTAAACCAATGTGAAAACACCGAGCACTGTTTCAGGCATGATTATAAAAGCTAGACCCTGAGATTTGTCCTGGCTGTAGAAAATATCTGCTACCGCTGAGCTCAGACAAACCCAGAAGAATCAGAACAGAACAATTGTTTCCTCATTTATTCCTGCATGTCACCGAGCTTAGGTCTACTAAAAGAAACACGGAACAAAGATGAAGGATTCCTAATGTCTTTTAAATATACGGAAGAAGCTCTAACAGCTATGCTATGCACACTCAGTTTTAAAAATGGGGAAGAATAGAGGAAAACACATAGCAACCAAAACATAAATCATTCCCCTGGCAGTGTTTCCTTAATCTGCTTTTTACGAAACACAGACAGAACCATCTTGTTATTTTGTAACATTTCTGTAACGTATCATAGTTTTTAAGGTCAAGCCTTACTTTGTTTGAAAAAAACAAACATGTAGTGTCGTGGGGACTTGAAGGATTGGCAGATATGTAATCCACAAGGAAATATTTGAGTCTGTGATTTGAAAAAAATAAGAGAGAGAAAGAAGCTCCTACAACTCCAAATAAGACATTTCAGTAAAAGGCACCTGTTCTCCAAGCTTAAAATGACAATGTTTGCACAACGAATTGGAGACGACAAAGAAAATGTTTTGTGCAACTCCAATTAAACAATTATACATTGTTTTCATGAACTCATTTTGTAACCTGGATCATTTTTGGATGGATTTCTGTAACAGTAACTTTTGTTGCCATTTGAATTTAATTCAAATGCCAAAAAAAGCATCTGATATGTGCTTTTTTTGGCTCTAACTAGCTTCTTCTCCTTGGCGACAGCAGCTGAGACTCACGAATATATCACTAAGAAGGCAGAAAAATAATAAAGTTCAAATAATTAGACATTTCTATGGCAGAATCACTGTTTTCACACTGGTTGTTTCTTTTTCCCCCCTGCAGCCTGGAGGAGAGCAGCTGGCTGATGGCAGGTTAGAAAGTCCCATCATCCCCATCCAGCCATACTGATTAGTAAGCTGCAGGGAGGATGGGAGGAAGCTCTGGGCATGTCAAGACTCCAAGTTTTGGTTTTCTTTGGGGTGACTCATTCATTCTCAAAGCCCTTATTATCAAAAGCTACCATTTGGATATAATTACAAAGATCCTTTATATAATTTAGTTTATTTTCCTTGCGACATCTTCCTGCTCATCCTTACTTCTGTCTTTCTATTGGCTGTGCTCCTCTTGCTTTTGCTCGGTGTCATTTCACATTGGACTCGACCCAAAGGAGAAACTCACGCTTGAGCCAAGGGGGAGATTTTCTGAGTGTCTGCTTCAGTGCCAGCAAATGACAAGGATTACTTTGGAGATTTACCTGTTCCTGTCTGCTGAATGATCCTGCAGCATCCATTCATGTCACAGCACAAGTGGAAGAATGAGATGTCAAATTCCAAAATATTTATTTTTACCTTGCTGCAATAACCACTTAAAAATATTAAATATATTTAAATATAGTATAAATACTTTTATTAGCAATTTACAACAAAACTAACCTATTATTATTCCTTTAATGATCCAGGACAGGCAGAAACAGCACCTCATAATGGTAAATGCATTATGACATCTCAGACTTGCCAATATCTAGTGTGTTTCTACTCCAGAGTAGAATCTTGTTACCTTGCTGTCACTTCCAAGTGCATTTCAGTTTTATGATTTGATGCATTTGGGAGTAAAACTGGGGTAATATAAAAACTGAAAAAAGAGGAACAAAGTTTGGAGCAAGTTGTGATTTGGCTTCCAATAGAATTGGCCTTCTTCCTTAAATCTTTTAGGACTGTAGCGTGTCCACAGGCCGTGGTCAGCGCAGCCATTTAAGGACAGCATAGAGGTTTGGTAACAGCTACAGATGAAGGGTTCTGGGTTTCCATGTTGGATTTAGTGGGTCAATGTCTACAGAGAAAAGGGAATTTGCAAACAAAAGTTGTGAACATACTGTAAGCACAAGCTTAATTGGACAAAGATTTAGTTAGTTACATAGTTGCTTCTTAACTAAAGTATGATTTAACAATTCTAAGCTATTAACCCATCTTACCAACAAAATAGGCCATGTGTCCTTTCTGGTGCCACAGCCTAAAGTTTATTAGTAAAAGTGAGGCCCATTAGAGCTGCTGGAATCAAAATGGAAAGATTTTACATACATTGCATCTCTGCTGGCTTCCAAATAATTGGACGCCAGTGTAGCGATGCAAAGACAGGTGAAAGCTGGTGACTTTGGAGATATTTATTGTGCCAGTAAACAGAGTGTTACAGGAGTCACAATCTGAAGTAATGAGTGCAAGAGTGATACCTCACCGAGTCAGGGAACCAAACTAATTAGAGAAGCTACATTTAGCTACTTGTAGGAGATGTGAGCAATCTCTAGCACACAAAGTCATTTTCTGACTAACGTGTTTTTATTGCAAATATATCAGCACAAAAAAAGTTTACTTTATCTTTATCATCCCTTTAAAAAAATCCTTGAAAAAAATGCAACCTGTCTTGCTAAATGGTGGGAAATATGTGCGATATATTAAAGGCCTTGATTACCAGCAATGAACTTATGCTGAGCAAACCACGATTAACAAGCAAGGGGAAAAATGCAAAAGATACTTGTCTTTTGGACTGGGGGTGCTCTCAGCCCAGGTGCATCATCTGTAAGGAGAGGTTTGGTAATGCTAATATGGTACAAACTAAAGGACTTGGAAAGCAACTTTCCCTTATGATGACAACTTGGCCTCCTCAGGAGCCCTGGATCCAAACCAGAGGCTGCAGGAACATTAGTTGGATTGTCTGAAAGTATCTGACAAGACGATGTGCGAGTGGAGTGGTGACACTCTTGCATAAATGATTTCAAGTGTCTGTGAGTAGATGCTGTAAAAGCTGTCAGAAGTCCAAAGAAAAGAAGAACTGATATCAGCTATGTTGCAAAAATGTGAATACAGATGTGCTTGTGGATCTGGATTTGAGTTTGGCTTATCCTCAGCCTAAAAATCTAGAAAAACACTGATTTATTCCATATTATCAAACACTAAAATACATTGGCTGTACTTTGACAATGACAGTGTCAAGTGGATTGCTTTTTTTCACTTCATCTTATCTGCATCGACACATAATAGCCAGCTAGGCTTTTGAGCAGACAGATGTTGAATGGTGAATTTATAAACTTGAACGATTGTCCCTGTGATTGTTCTGCCAGGAGTCTGGCTGAGCTCATCTGTTTAGACAAAGCCTTTTGGTAATGCCTTTCTCCTCGGCTGGTCCAGAGGCCTGGCAAAAGCTCCACAGCATGCTTCCTATTCAGAGGCTGTAAACTTATTGATCAGCATTTTAAATTCTCCTCCGTAACCAGGCAAACAAAACCTGCCTTCTGCCAATATCATACACAGGCTATCAATCAAGGCCGGCTTCAGTAGCCAACATACTGCAGGTTTCCATGACACCGGGCATCAAGTTACAAGCTACACAGGATAACCAATCAGAGGTAATGAAAGAGGAGGGTTTATGAAGGAAAACACAAAAGAGGCATGCAGTTTCTATTAAAGTAAAATACAAGCACTTCATCCATGAACCAACCATCCACATAACAGACCAGCAAACAGCACAACGCTTCCCACAGTCAGCTAGAAAACACGACCTCTGACTGTTACAGAATTACCAAGTCAGAATTTTCAATCTGTCATGTGATTCAAACCGTTTTCCTTTGATGTTGTTTCTGAGTTAAGGGTTCCTAGTTTCATTTCTTTGTTGCTGTAGTTTCTTTTGAGTTTTAAGAGTATTTAGTGTTCAGGTTCCTTCCGTGTTTGACGGTTTTCGTCCCTCCATCTCGTCTCTTGTTAGGACCTCTTCCTCTGCCTCTGTGTCTGCTACGAGTCTGTATCCTTTTTTTATTTATTAATTTTTAGCTGTGCATCATCTCATTTCACCTGTATCTCGGTTCTTCCATTTCTTGTTCCCAGTGAGCTCTAAGAGTCCCATCTTCCCCTTGCCCTTTGTTAATGTGTCTGTTTGTGTTCCCTTGTGTGCAGCTCTGTTTGTCCCAGTTTTTCCTGGATTTATTTCCTGCCTCATGCGTTTCTTACATTTTGTTCACCTGATGGATTTTATTATTATTTATTTCTAGACTTTTGTATTGCCTGTTCATTCTTTGTCTACTTTGGAGTCCTGCATTTGGCTCCTCACTCTACATATTGTGACCCTGATGTTGGAGACTAATATTGGAACATAATAATCATTTTAGTATAGATTTAATTTAATCTCATCTAGTGAGCCTGCTCAAGACTCTTCTTGGCCTCACAGTGACTAACAAAGAGCAGCTATGATTAACATTTTTATTGTTGTGCCAGAAACTTGCTGTTTTAGTAAAGATGAAGAAGAAGAAGTAAAAAAAAATAAAAAATGGAAATGCTAAAACAGCTAAAAAAACAAATTAATCTCACTGCATTCAAACACCTCACTAAACTACTACGGACATCCTTCTGCTTATCTACAGGGAAAAACAGGTATAGTATACCCAGGAAAGTATATAAATAAGGCTGATTAGTAACAATTCTCTGGGGAGTGTTAGTGTGTGTCTGTGTGAAAGAAGTGTATGCTCACAAGCATCTTTAACGTGTCAGTGTGTGTCTAATGAGCCTGCTATTCTGTTCGGGACAAAGGCTGCCTGACAGAAAATAAATACCACTACTAGGAGGGGGCATGAATCCTGTGAAAAGAATGACAACCAGATGAATAGTGGCAAGCTGGCTGAGAAAGGGAGACAGTTAAAAGAGAAAGCACCGAGAAGAAAAGTGCAATAACAGCTGTTTCCAAAGAGTGACAAAGTAGACGGCAATGACAGGAGCAATTTTAGGCAGTAAATAGATGGAGTTAGTATAAGGGGGAAATAATAGCTTAAAGACAAGATGCTCATGGAATATGATTTGAAATAGAATTGAAATAAAGAAAAAGCTCTACTGTAAAGGGCAGTGATCTGGTGTAGTAGGGTCCTCCTTTCTTCTCAGTTGTTAAGTCTTTGAGGCCAACCCCAAACTCATTTCATTTCAAGTGGGACTGAAAAAGGTCTGAGATCAAAACCAGTTCAACTCAAGTTTAGGATTATTTGAGTTTCTTTCTTTATAGTCCAGCGATCAGCCAAATCACAACAAGAACAAAGCGAGCGTAAAAACGAAGAAAAGTCATTCTTAATCTAAGACGTTGCTTTGAGCTAAATGCTAACATCCTGTTACATGACATGCTGATTCTTAGCAGTCTCTGCATGCCCACAATCACAGTTTCACATACGAAACATTTCACTGTTTACATGAAGTAAGCCTGCAACAGACTGACGACCTGTCTAGGTTGTTCCCCGCCTCTCGTGCTGTGGCGGCAGGGATAGACTCCAGCACCCCCTCGACACTGACTCGAGTAAGCAGAAGAAGATGGATGGATGGAAGTGAAGAAAGCTGATATGAAACCGGTGAACACTAGTGAATATGGATACGCCGTGCAGCAAAAAATAAATAAATCTACACCAAACCATCTGACAGGTGTCAGAACATTTCTTTAAAACCAAAAATGTCAGACTGATGGAAGATAGCAGAAAACTCAGAGGGCTGCCAGTGAATAAGGTTCATCCTCTGAGAGCCATGAATTTAACATCAGTGTTGTTTTTGTCTGCATCTTCTTTTTATGTGTTGCAATCACTTTTAGTCCACTTCTGTAATAAACTACAGCAGCTTTATTATATCTCATTTATTATTAAGAGACTCTTAAGGAACAGTTTTTAATCTTTTAACATCCAACAACTGGCATCACTTCTTTGTTTTGCTATTTGACATCCCCATATGGAAAACAGCTGGACCAAACTGTGCACGTATGAGAATTTATTAGAAAGAGATCTTCAAGCTGCTGAAAACAACAACAACATAAAAACATCAGAAATTAACTTTAAAGTGTCCTCAAACTTTTTTTTAATCTGTCAGTCAGTTAACTAGATCATGCATTATGCAAATCTCCAAACTTTCTGTGTGAAATTTCAGATCTCTAGCACAGACCTCATGGGAGACGGAAACTTTTTCGTTTTTGGTGTCACTGGTGCTGTTTGACTATCATTCAAATCCTCGATGGCATCGATGGCTTCGCTTTCTTCTAATTATGCTGCAGGTCTCTGCTGCGTAAGAGACAAAGCTTCCCTACTGATTCATGCAGTAGCCAGTCATTATATTTCATACAAAAAAGAATAAATAAACAAACAGTGCTCATCAGGTTTATCTAAAAATGCAGGCGGTTGTTTCTGTTTATGCATCTTTTACTGAAATCCAATGATATTACAGTTCCCTATCATTATGAAACCCTTGTTAAAATTCTTTGCTCCTGTGTAGGATCCAGTAAGAGCACACATGTGCACTAGTACACACCCACCAATAAGATTGAGTCACAGCTGAGTGGGACGCTGGCCCTGCTGTCACCTTCATTAGCCTAATTCTCCTATGCACTCTAATTGATTTATCATCGCCACTCCAACGCCGTCCAATTTCATCAGTCATATATCCACACACACATATAAAAATATATAATCAGAAAGACACAAGAGTCCTTCTTTTCCATTAATCAAACACAAACTATACAGCACCAGCAACAAAACTTGGTCTGCAGCATGAACAGATGTAAATACGAGGTAAAATGTTTGCGCTGGAGGCTCAAAGCTGCAAAACCAGCCAAGAGCAACACTCTGGCAAGGTGTGCCACAGCCATTCAGCAGCTAACGTGTAGAGCAGCAGGGAGGGGAGGATGTTAGGTAGAAGGTTTAATCACTTTCCTGGCCAAATCAAATAAGCCGCCCTGCTGCCTCTCCTTCCTCTTAATCCTTTCCTCCCCGTTTCCTTGAGTGAACGTCTGCTCCATGAACCGCAGCTGGCTGCTTGCCACTGGTAACCCGATGCGAATGACAATGCACTGCCTCTCGAGGCTAATTGATTTAGCTTACTCTCTGCCATTTCAGAGATGCCAAACCATGATGCTTCTTGCTGTTCCTGCCAATTTGGGAGAAAACCATGGCTCTTTACAGAAAGCTTTCTCCCTTCTGCTGACTGTAATAAATTGATGCTGCCTGGTCCTTCAGCCACTGCAGTCAGTGATTAAAAAGAGTCCAAAATGATTCAGATTTTTTACGTTTAAATAGTTCTATCCTATAATTTTGCTTCAGGGCCAATCAGACATTAAAATGATAAACTTGCTGTAGGTTTGCGCCGTCTCATCATCTTTTTAACATATCTCCAAAAGAATCTGACAAACGCTCCCAACTAAAGGAGTGACGGTGCACAAGTGAGAAACTGGGCAGGATTTGAGCTTCTCTCCCAAGATCTTATTTCATTCTTTACAAAATTACTTCTGCGCCATTTTCTGTCTATGAGGAATAAAAGTGGGACCATTATCCCAATTTGTGCTGTTCATTAAGTTAAAGCACAAATGTTCTGTAGAAAGACTGACTGGAAAATGAGATCAGCAAACGAGGAGATCAGGAGTCTTTTCGTATGACTGTCAAAGTTACTTTACCTAAGAAACGTGCATATTCTTCTGTTTCTTTGCAGTTTTTGAAAAGTGATGATGGCGGATCATTAGAAGCACTTACTGATCTTCTTGTTTGAACGTAACGAGTTTTCTGACCAGTGCTGAAGCTCCGATTGCTGTTTTAAAGCCTGCATACCCATTGTGTGGAAATCCTTTTGTTCCATTCTCTTTCATGCTAAGTCACTGAACAGTTGGTAGCATGAAGGAACAAATACAGCAGACACACACATTCAGTGGGAGAAAGCCTTGTTTAGATAAACAATTTAAGTTTCAAAGCAAAAAAAAAATCCACTTTGCAAGTGTTCAGAGATGAAGAAAGTTCACGCGCACAGGTACGAGGCACGATGCGTTTCACGTTTCGTTGTTTGTTTACGAGATAATAACACAGGGCAGCTTTTAACAGTGAGAACTGAAGATTAGTTTATGGCTGTTAAACCCATCCAAACAAACGTGGAACCCCAAACAGCATTAAAGTCAGACGCTGTAGCTCCACATCAAACAAAACCTTTCCTGTATTCAACACTTGGTATTTTATGCGTATTTATGGACACATTTGTAAGTGCAAATAAATAAACATGTATATCTGAGAGTCTCTGTGGATTTCACACACAGTGCTGTTGTTTTGCTTTTTTCCCCATGTATGTGAAGTTGTTGCCAGGATACTATAGACAATACTTCTCAGTAGCATCCTCCCTCCATCAAAGCACTCCTTACATATAAAGGTGGTCTTGTATTGCCATTTCTCCTCCATCACTCCATCCATTTAATGCTGCGGCAGGTCTGTACACAGTGACCCTTGCTGTCTCTATTTCCTTGCTCTGTCTGTTTCAAGGTATTCAGCTCATTCATCACTTGTCGTGTCTGGGCTAAACTAGACATACCACCAGTAAACACACACACACACAACCCAGTGTGACTATCAGTGTGAGGACATGCCACTAAAAGGCCTTGACCACATCCTAGTGTTAAACACTGAGCCTAAAGGAAAAATGACTTAAAACACACAAACACGTGACTTATAAATATGTTCAAAGGCTTTATTTTTGTGACGTTTTGCCAGGAACAGTAAATTCCCACATCTGACTATCAACACTTAGCTTGATGTTAGTGTACAGTTTTTAATTTTTATCAACTCGAGTCTAAAGCCACCAGTGACATCGTTAAAACAGCTCATTTCACTTCCACAGCAACTCTGCACACATGCATCCTGAATAGACCTCCATCCACTGGCAAATATTCTAATCTACATGAAATATTGTTGTTGTTAAGTCAAAGCCACAGTGAGAACTACTTTAAAAATAATCAGTCACCTCCTGGGCTGATAGATTAAGCCAGTTAGTAGTGCTAACGACAGTGAGTCAAGCCCCATAGATTTGCATGTTTAGTTGCTTTACTTCAGACATGAAAATATACATGTTTGCAGGCATGTCTAACATAGTCATTGTTTTTTTAAAGCTAACATCACTGCTCGTGTGTGCAAAATTAATTAAAGCTTATAATTTGCATTTGGCAGAGCATGGTCACTTTGACTGGCAGGTAGTATCTGACATTTCATTTAATATGACTCACTGAGCTGAACCTCTTGACTCCATTTGTAGTGTTTCTGCCTTAAATCTATTATCTGACAAATCCGTGTGGATTAGCTGAGTGAAATCCAGTAATTTACTTACCGCTAATTAGCAGGTATCTGTGCGACACTCATCTAAATATGTGCACGTGAGCTTTAAAAAGCCCCAAGACAATGACAGCAGCCACAAGACTGATGATAGCTACTATTGCCTATGGCTACTCTTTAACACACAAAATTAGTTCACATCTGTCTATTCCACCTGCAGTTAATATGCAGCCATTAATATGCTGGTGCAGACATCCCACATTTACTTTTCATTTGGAGTATTTCATAAAAGTATTCATATAAAGTCAGTGTATTCAAAGTCACTGCTTCCCATAAGGTTAGCACTGGAGATAATAATGTAAATATTAAAAGAAGCTCTGCCCCAGCCTGAAATTCATTATTGTCGTTTTAACCTTCAAGTCAAGACTTTAACCATAAACCGGATGACGTGATGGAAGTTATCTACACTGCTGTCTGCAGAACCCAGTGTTTCAAACTTAAAACGGTTTTGCCCCAAGGTGAGGGGGCTACACACAGCACAAGCAGGTACAAACTCAAATACAGAGTATTTTCAACGACTTTACTCATTTGCACGTAAAATGTCAACGTGTCCAATGCACGAATGCCTGTGCAGGTTAAAACCTCAGGTCATGCACACATTACTTGAGTGGCAGCAAAAAATCACCGTGGCCTTTAACTACATCAGCCTGCCTTCAGGAGGGAGAGCCTACAAACAATTAACAAGGTCAGGACTGGTGTGCTCGGTGGAGATCATTTTAATCACACGTCAGTCCAAATGTAAAGAGGTCAAGACCCAGATCATTGTTTTCTTTTTTTGCTACAGTCATGAATTTTTATTCAGATCGTCTATGAGTCGCAAGTTCTGTCTGAAACTGGACAGTGTGCTTGTTTAAAATAAAAATCTGATACATTTTCTTGTGAGCTGTCTGCACGTCAGCTATCAAAGTGATGCTGCACCAGAGTGATCAAAACGTTCCTACTGATTTAAAATGTCTTATGGAAACATTTCAGAAAAATATCTTGACATGCATTACAAAGTATATGTTTCAGGAGCCACTGAAAATGTAGCAGTTATAACTTTTTTCACTCACTGTTCCTACAAACTTGACATGACACATGTTGATTTAAAGTTTACAACCAGACGCGAGAGATCAGTTTGTGACGGTGCCATGAAAGATGACAGAGAGATGTCCTCCCCCGTTACCTACAGTAACTGCAAAAACACTGAGCTTCACTTCATACAAACACTTGGTTTTAAACAGAAACTGAGACGGTGGATTATTTGCAAAACGTCACATAATACAAAAAGTTTCCAAAAACTTTTCAGGCAATAAATAAGAAATGCACTTCCTGAATCTGTCTTCATTTCAAATCACAGTTAGTTTCGAAGTTTCTCCTCATGATTGTTAAGTGTCAAATCTTCCCAGATTTACATGAAAATCTTACCTAATCAAATATTCCAACTTCCTGTGGACTCCCTCAACTTGTTCTCGCTCCCTATGTGACTATGAATCTTTGTAACCACTCTTGAAACAAATGGGAAATCAACAAATGGCCACAGGCAGTATAGACGATGGACGTAACCACCACGATGGCATCCATTTTCATCGACCTTTGGCCATCACAGCATTGATTTTTGAAGCCAGAAGTAACTGTGCATGGATGAAAAGGTGGAGTGCTAATTTATCCCTTAACGCTAGCGTGGTGCACCTATAAACTGTACAGGTGCAATGAACAGACTGAATTTCACTCAGAAAAACTGTCTTGACATCTGTCGATGAATGCAGGCCACCCCCCATAAAAAAATGAAAAGAAGCAAACCTTGAGTGGCCCCTAGAGGAACTGCAACTTTTGCTATGACCAGTGGCTTCATTTTTAGCCCCGGAGGTTGTCCCTTTACAACATCATGGCTATAAATATGCCTCCTGTCCACTAACAAGCTAACAAGTTTGCTTCTAAAATGATCTGTTCAGTTTATGTCTCGATGGAAAACAACAAAGAACAAAAACTGAAAATAAAACATCCATTTAAAGTTGCTTGTCTGTAACATTTTTATAAAAACTAATTTTTCCCTCTTCCCCCCTTAAACCCCTCCCCCCCAACCTATTACTGCCTACAGCTGGTAACTCAAACTCAACCCTTCAGTCACGAGCTCCTTTAATCATAGTTGTCAGGGATTTATTCAATTACTCTAAGCCCAAAAGACAGCCACAATACAACCCGCAGGACATGGACATAAGGATGATGAACTTTGTCTGAAATATTACTTTTAATTATTGCAAGAAGCTCTGAAAGCTGCTAAATGGCTCATATGAAAAATGCATTTACCGCAAAGATTCAAAAGAATGATTAAAACACTTCCAAGTTAGAAATTACTCATATCAGTCCTCTAGTTGTCCCTCAACCTGATGAATGTCCTGACCTGCAGATTGAGAAGTAATGTAATGAAGGAAAAATGCTAATTACTCTCTGTTATTACTCTTCTAAAAAAATGTTTAAAGCTCGAGCTGCTGGACACGCCCCGCGGCGCTAAAGCCTCGACGCGTTCACACCCTCTACACGACACGAGTTGGGGATCACGACTTGTAAACCCACACAGGGAGCTGTTCTGGAGCGTCTGCACAGAGCTGGAGGATGAAATACTTTTGTCTTTTCCTGTGAAGCTTAATGCCAAGTCAGACTGGCAGGGATGGAGAACAAGAGGCAGAGATGCTGTATCGCATTAACAGAAAATTATGTATCGGCACAGCAGGAGGACGAGACGGAAAGAAAGTTTCATTTTGTTTCAGCAACCTTGGAAAAATTTGAATTTCTAACATAAGATCTTCACAAGAAAAGGAGAGGAAATGTGTTTCCTTTATGAACACATGCTTCAGCACTTTGTGTCACACACACATATCTGCACACACACAGCTTAATCAGGAGGTCGTTAAACACATTAAAGTTCTCCTGAGTCACTAAATGTAGTTTATCCTAAACAATTCAAAGGACATAATTAATTCTATTAATTCTAACTCTAATGATATTTTTGCATTCCTGCCGTGATTCCGTCCTGAGTGAAAACTGAATACCTACCTCATGCAGATTGAAAATGAGCCAAGGTGGTAAATAAAGAATCAAAGTCTGACAGCAAAATCCAAGCATCCGACAACAGAGCGGCTACGATCCCCAGTGAACACGAACAGAGTGATTGCACCTCTTTACATCATTTTCAAAGATGTGCAAGACAAAAGGCTTTGAAGTGATAAGCTGGGAAAACTAATTAACCCCCCTTGTAGCGCGATCCACTCAGCTCCACAATAAATCAGAAGACATTAGCAGATTAAACATTAATCAAAAAAGAAGAAAAAAGTTGGCAAGCTTGTCCTTTGCTTTCGTCGGGCGTGTCAACCAGCGCACTCTGTCACTTTCCCCTCGTTTCCTCCACTCGTCTCTGTGTTGATCACAGCGCTCAGCGAGTCGCCTCCCAGCAGTCTCTTTCACCTCCGACTCAGTCTGCACACACGGCGCTGTCTCCTCCTCCTCTCCATCTCTCTCTCGTTCTTTGGTCCTGCCTCTCCATCTCACACCCTCACATCTCCCGAGCGATCTTTATTGCTTCCAGGCTTTTCCCTCAGCTCACCTCTTCCTATTAGCTCCACTGATGGCAGCTTGTTGCACGGCCAACAAAAGCACCGCTTCTTTTTGCGTTCACTCTCTTCTCACTCGCCGCTCTCTGTTGCTCTTTTTCCTCTCATAGTTTCTGACAGCCGCACGTTACTCAGCTACATCAGTATGCCCTCAGCACAAGATATCTGAAGGACTACACTCGTATACTTTCAGATATATGCTGTACAGACACATAATAATTATGCCAGGAAGAAATTCATTTGACCGCTTCATCCTTTAACCTGCTTTGAAGTGATTCACATTTCTAAAAATAAAACGTTTTTAATGGTTAATTTGGAATCATTAATTAATGTTTTGCTACCACTGGAGAGTTCCCATTAATTTATAATTAATTAATCTCACCAGTATGAAAATTAAGAAGTACTTTAAATAGTTTGTTTTCATTTGCAGGGACAGCAAAGTGTCTCTCTGTGGGTCCAATCATCACTTTAGTCCAGACGTAAACATGTCCAGACTGTCCGGAGCGACCGTGTCAAACTTGTGGAGGAATTTCTGAATTTCTTTTTCAAATCTATAAAGTTCAGTTTGAGTCTGAATGTCGTAGCTGAAGTGAATTTCTGTGAGTGAAGACAACACATGTGCAAAAGATGGCAGCAGATTTGACATTTTTGCCCATTTATCTCAGTTAATCGACGTATTGGCGCCAACAGATGGAAGGTAGCAGATCTGATGGCAGATCGACAGTCTTAGTGCTGCTCTATGGCTGTGTTGATACAGCAAAGTCATGCTGAAGACAAACTATAACACGCTTTAAAATGTTGCGTGAGAGCTCATTTTTAATGAAAACTATTTTAAAAAAACGACTTCTACCTGGAGCAAAGAACAGAAGCACTAAAGCAGCTGAAACAGTGACGGGGAGAAACTGTTTTCCATAACGAATGAAACCAAAGACTCATCATGTGTTGATCTAATTTTCATGGTTATCATTATTAATTTCCTAATCATGTCAGCGCTGCTGTAGAGTTTGTTTCATTTTGCTGTTTGTTTCCAATAAGAAATTCATTCTAATTAATTTCTTCAGGGTATGAACATCAAGCAGCAGATTATTTAAACTTGACTCCAGGAACGTCAATCCCCACCTGTGACTGAAAAAATACCTTCAAATAAATAATAATGCATCTGCAATCTGCATTTACACATATGCTACCAGTGAAGTCAAAGTTATAGACCGAAGTGCCATAAAAATTACAAGTGTCTCGGCATTCCTGTAGATGTTACTTTGACACATACAGTCACCCAAACAGACCATGCACAGCCTCATGATAACAGCACATTGGCCTTCATTGGCAGACCAATGCAGGTTGTCACATAAAAAGATCTTTTCAGAAATGCTTCAAGGAACAAAAAGCCAGAGGTGGTGACACTGCCTTAAATCACCTCTGGCCTCAATCTTTTCATGCATTCAAGGGAGAACCAGTGCAAGCCTCACACGCTGAATTCCCACTGATAGTCAACATATCCTGGTGCAAGAAGACCCCTCCAGAAGTCCCATCTCCACGAGGAGTCCTGGAGGGACAATGTTTCACAGGCGGTTTGAATATTGTGGCTGACGTGTGTAGAAATGTAGCGTGTGCTGGCTTAATTTCTCAGATTTAACATTTGTGAGAGCTCATCTGTAAGACTGACAACAATGTGAGTAATTCATGTCAAAAACACAATAATGTATTCAAGTTTCTTTACTGATGTGGAACCATCGTCTTTGAAGCATGAAGGCATCCACTTTGTTATGGAACAAAATGCTTTGCAGCGAGCGGATAGGGGCGTGACTTACGGCTCATTAAAAAGCCATTAGCACAAAAGAGCATCAAAGCCATGGCCAGTGGCTCCACAGCCTCCGGCCCATGACACGGCGTTCAGCCCTGAAGGCGAAGCTCAAACTAATAACCGCTCGTGTTGCTGTTACGAAAGACGCGTGATTGTAGATATTATTCACATATTTAACCACTACCGGAGGAACAACTGTTTCACACCAGCATCTGTTATTGCACAGTATATTACACACTACTCAGGTCATATTAGGCTTTAAAAATGAGGGCCTATTAAGTAAGGAACTAGCCACAAATGACTGCAAAACACACTTCTATGGCAGAAAGTCACATAACTAGCACCTCTGCCTATGTGACAAAGACTAACATCTTTTCCAAGGCTTGGGTGTTCATTGACAGAGTGAGAAAACGTCACTGAAGAAGAATTGCCATTCAATATTATGAAAGCAAGGCCCACATAACACCTGACAGGCCTTTATTTTGCATGTGCTGAGGTGCTTTTTGCGTAATGCTCTGAATGTGCTCTGGGCAAGCAAAGCCCACAAGAGCCTTGAGCCATAGAAAAAACAAATCGCACTTGAAAAGACAGGAATCACACTGCCAGCAGACAGTCGGAGGTTCGATTCTTCAGCTTTTCAGTCTTCTCAGAGAGCTTCAGTGTCAAGAGGATGGGTACCGGTGGTTCTGACATAAATGGTAGTAACCAGACCGAAAGGCAGAGCACATTTCGGTGCTTTATTTCGGTGCTTTTTTTTTTTTCCTGAGATGTGATACACTTCAGATTCTAGCCAATCGTTTTACCTTTGCAAGCGTAGTAGGCGGGCCCAGGTACGTACGTTCTTTTAGAGCAGAGCTACAGATTAAAAATGCCCAAGACAAAGCGGTCAAAGTCTGGCTGTACTTCACAGCAAAAGATGCAAACTCAGCAGCCTGCAACAAGTGCTTTAAGCTGATACTGTGCAAAGGAGGTAACACATGGAATCTGATGAAACACCCGGCGACGCATAGCGGGGTTTTTTTAAAGCCGAGAAATGCGCCGTACCTACTGCGGGTGTGGTGCCTGTTATCGGACCCGGGGTTAGCAACATCCCCCAAAAACCGGAGGAGTAGAGTCCTGGCCCGTAGCCGTAGTCAGTGTAGCAGAAATGATGACGGATGATGATGGCAGCAGCAGCCGTTCTTCTCTGCGTGAGTAGCTTAATGTTGTTTGTGTGTAATTTACATTGAGTAGGCTAACCACGTTAAATTAATGCATGTAAGGTGAACTAGCAAACACCGTCGTAGTTACATGCGGCTGTCTTCTTGTTTGATGGCAGATGCTCCCTTCACCCTGGCCAAAAAGGCTAAAATGACCAAAGAAAAATTTGAAAACAGTTAAACATGAGAGGTTTTTGGACAAAGTTTGTGTTTTTTCCATTGTTTAAGCACTGCTTCCAGCCAAGAGTGATACCACATATGCCCCATAGCTGCAGAAAAGGCTAACATTGTTATCTTTTTACAAAAAAAAACAGCTAAACATGAGAGGTTTTAGGACAAAGTTTGTGTTCTCCATTCTTTAAGCACCGGTTCGAGCACCGGTTCGAGCACCGGTTCGAGCACCGTTTAAGCACCGGCACCGTTTCAAAAGTACTGGTTTGGCACCGGTATCAGATAAAACCTAAACGATACCCATCCCTAGTCAAGAGTAGTAATTTTTAAAGGCAATGAAATGCAGGTTCTCTCATTCCAGGCATGTCTCAGCATTTTACTTTTTACAACAGCCATTGTTGCAGAGAACAAGAGTTACTGGGACTATGTGCAGTAACAGAGAAAGATATCTTGGACTGTGCAAAGGATGTGGCCTCAGGGTCCGAAAACTCAAAGCAAGTCATAAGTGCCTCAGTGTCTCTTTTATTCTTTCTAATGGCCAGCCGGAGGCGACTCATCTTTTTTCCAAATAAAGTTAGATTTTATAAAAAGAGAGCCAGTTTACTCCTCGTTTGATTACCTCTGTAAACCCTTCTCTGGTGTGTTTATAGTCTCAATCACTAGTTTTAAGTCTAATTTAATACCAGATAAACTGCAATATGATCATATCATATTGCAGTTTCCACAGTTTTTCAGTGAGACTGACCACTCTTTCAATTGTTGTTTCCTTGTGTTAGAGGAGCGAGACATTTAGTGCTAATTCTCTACAACACAGCTGTTGGAGTTTTCTGCATTTTTTCCTCCTCAAGATTTTTTGGCTTAGTTTGTAGTGAAACACTGAGATTCTCTACGTTGGAAAGCAGTTTCTCTGGCATGCTAGTTATTAGGAAGAATTTCTGTCATGTGCTGTGCAGTGAGGAACCCAACAAAAGATGAGCCTTTATTAAGTCTAATTAAGTCCAAAACAATAGAAACAGAAAGAGAAGCAAACGAAGTTCCAAATGCAAAGAAATAAGTACGGAAGAAATACAGCAGGGAAACAGAGCATGATGCAACAAAGAATACACACGAGGCAACCAGTGGAAGTGGACACGGGACAGACAGGTGAAACTAATTAAAACGAGACAAGGAAGTAAGATAAATACAAGGCACAGGAGACAAATGACTATCAAAGTAAAACAGGAAGTGAGTAACTGAAAACACTGAATCTCTATACAGTAGAATATAGAGAACTTGATGTGAGAAGGGGAAGGAGTGCAACAGGAATGAAAGGAACAGCCCTTTATTGTCATTGTACATGTACAACAAAATTGTGGGTACTCCACCTGACTGTGCAAGACATATAAATAGCAAGACAGCAGGAATAATAAAACAAGGGGAATATATATACAAAACTAGAGGAAGGCACCAAATATAAAAAGAATAAGTTGCAAAGGAATTGGTCTGTGTACAGAGTCCGTGTATGAGTGGCTTGAGGGATGAAGGTTACTCAGATTGGTGGATGGGCAACAGTGGGTGGGTGGGTGGGGGCATCGTGGTTGTTTGCAGCAAAACACAGAAAGGTGCACAGAACAAGAGCTCATAGCAAACAAACTGTAACAAAGACTCAAAATGTAAAGAGCACAGAATACAAGAAAGCATCGACGCCTGGAGCCATGAAACCATAGCGACTAATAAAAAAAAGGAAATAAAACCCGAGGAATAACTAAGCTCAACTACAAATGGCAACTGCAACTAAGCACCAGAGATAAATACTAAGGAAAAACACAAAGATAAATTAGAAAGAATGAACATACAGGGAATCAAGCAGAATACATTTAATTATAAGTCCAAGAACTTTTTCTTTTTACTGTTTAAAACCCAGGACACTTTTATTTATTATTACTTTCTTTCTTCCTTATCAGTGTTTTCAGTGAAGCTTTCCTGTTGTGAAGTCATGCACAGGTAATTCCAGATAGCTGAGAGTAATCAAGTCACTAAGGTGCATGTAATTATTAATTAGAGGGACAGTTTTCCAACAGCGTAACAAGAATTTTGAGTGCACACTAAACCAACACTCTAAACTACATATATCCAACTTATTTTGGTGTCAAAACAAGAACATTTTTTATGTCCACATAAACTAAGGCAGATTTCCAATATGTATTTGTCAGCTGCCTAAAATGCCACGAGCAAGAACAAATGACCTCAAGCATCACTGTGATAGAGTCGTGTGAAAGAAACAAAAGAAAAAGCACCGTAACAGTCAACAAGTTGGGCGACAAATTTGACATCCACGTCTTCTCTGCTGTCAAGAAATGAGCAAGTCAGAAAATCTACTTTACTGACTAATATACAATATCTGCTGCCTCTTATTGCAGAGTACCAGAAACTAATCATGACATCATTTATGTAAAACGCTGTATGATGTCTGTGAGTGCAGTCGTTTCACCTACTACACAGGCTGTCGGCAGGAGAGCAACGCTTTCATACACCAGCTGCACCTTTCACATACTGAACAGACAAATGGCATCTGAGTATAGGAGTCATGGTTATCTGATACGGCGGCTGGCAGAGCTGACAAATAAACCCAACATCCTGCCATTGCCTGGAATTAACTTCAGCCCCGGAGCGTTTAAGACGCGATATAAAGAATTTCATTACCGATAAGGACGTTTCGTTTTCAGTGTGAAGAGGAATTTAATCTACAATTTAGCTATACAAGTTTCACATTTAAGGCGTGTTATTCTTGTAATCTTTTGTAATGAAACATATTTCATCAACATATTTTACTGTGTGTGTGTGACGGTATTTTCATAGTCCCTGTATTTAAGCTAGGTGCAGTCGCTCGGAGCAAACAAGCAGCCAAACATCTCATTTAACACCAGGATTCATGAGGGCATGAATGAGGCTCCTTACACTTCCTGTAATACATACAGACATATTCACACAGGCTGCCCACGGGCCAGATTTCCACAGTGACTTTCAGCCAAAGTCATGGAGCAACATCAGGCTTCGATCTCTCAGCGAGGCGGGTTGTTAGTATATTGGACAGACTCATGATCGTCGAAACATACAAAACAATTCTCCCCTCATTTATCCTTCCTCCTCCTCTTACTCACAGTTCTGTTTCCTTTTCCTCTCGTGTGTCCATGTCTCCTGCTCTGGCTTCAAATGAAGTTTCACCAATTAAGATAAAGATTGCCACCAGTTTGTGTTTTGTTTTTAACGTGCCTTTTAAATCAATTTTTGATTGAAGATAAAAAGAACAAACAATTTAGAACAACTGTTTTCTGTAAATGTCTCAACAACAAACAGCAGAACACAAGTGAAACTTTTCACCTGTTGACACTTTGCAAATCTGATTGGTGTAGTTAAAAACGAGAAGGGTCTGTCACATGGACACTTGTGAAGGTCCACATTTAAGCGCATAAGTGCAGCATTAATGTAGCACAGGAGCACATTAACATAAAGCTTTTCTTATACCTGACTAAGAAGATTTTGTTGCTTAAATCTAACACGCAAGTCAATGCAAAAGTAAGAATTTTGTAAAAATCAAGTTGAGTTGAGTGTTTTCTATGTCGCCATCTTGGCGCCTTGAACCTGAACAACAACCACGAAAACCACAGTATGCAGAAAAGCATCTCTGAATGGATAACACATCAACCTTAAAGCAGATGGGCTCCAACCAGAGGACTCCTGTTAGCTAAAAACACACACAGGCTCGAAAAAACTGGGAGAAAAAGTTTGGAAAGACATTGCCTGGAATGATAAGTCTCAATTTCGGCTGCAAGATTTAGATGGCAGAGATTGAGTTTGAACTAAAAACATGAACCTGCAGCTCCATCCTGCCTTCTGTCAACAGCTCAGGCTGATGATATTGGTGGAATAAGTGGGGGTATTTTCTTGGCACACTTCAGGCCCTTTAGTAGCAGTTAGGCATCGTTTACACACCACAGCCTACCTGAGGTTTATTGCTGTGTACCCATCTTCTGATCACTGCTTCCAGCAGGATAACACACAAAGTTCAAATAAACTCAAACTAGTTTCCTGAAGATCAAAATCAGTTCCAGATGTAAATCCAGTAGAGCACCTTTTGAATGTAATAGGACAGGAGATTCTTATCTTGGATGTGCAGCTGTTGGCACTTCTGAAAGCTGGGGCACCTAATAAAGTGGCCAATAAATGTATCATTTCTTTTAATGCACAGTTGTCTACTGTGAAAATAAACATCATCCAAGCCCGATAAATTCTGCTTGACACTCATTAAAATCAGTCAATAAAAATCACGGTGCTTTAAATTCCAAATGTTTCAAAAATTTAATTTCAATCATTGACTGGATGAAAGGCGTTGGCAGTAATAAACACAAAGTCTAGAATGTGAAGATGTCATTTAGCCTAAACTTCACAAAGCCATTAAAATGATAAAACAAGATGGAGGTAAATCCTGACTGCATTAGCAATAAGGCAGCGCGGCACATTTATTAAGACAGATGTCCCGGTGTAGAAAGAGCTCAGGGCGTAAAGAAGCCGCCTGCTTCCATCCACTCAGCTTGAAAATTCACTCACTAATTTTCTAATCAAAAGAAGAAGCGCGTCTGCCCCCACCTTATTGTTGACGCTCTGAAATAAAACTGTTCACATCTGAGTGACTTAGATAACAATTTCTCCACCAATAGGAGCTCCAGTACATCACAATTCAGTGGAGCAGCACGACATTGAGTGTTTTGTGTTTATGAATCACTGCAAATGCAACCGCAGAATATTTATGAAGTGCTTAATAAACCATCTGTAACAGGGAGCAGGAGGTTATTCCTTTCCACATGTTCCTTTGGATCCTTGCTGAAATGCCATTTCAAATAAATATACATCCTTAGACTAGTCTGAAAAATACAGTAAACAAAGCTTTCTCACTCCCCGTCTTTCTGATTATTTCCCACCTTTTCATTCTCACTGCTCGTCTTCATCAGGACCCCTGGACAGGCAGTCGGGAGGTGGTCCGCTCCTTACATATCCAATTATGTCTGCATGTCTCCTCTGTCGATAATGAGTTATCACACTCCACCCTGTTCCATCCAACGTGCTGTTTCCTTTTTGTTATTAATGCTGCTTTCAGTTTTTCCCCTGATCTTACTCAGAGACATCAGGATCAGAATCCTTTATTAATCCCAAAGGAAGCGATGTGTTCACTTCTTACTGCTCCAAGACAGTGAGAACAGTAACTAACTAAACCACAATAAATAATACAATATACTACAAATTACAATAGATGACAAAATAACTAATATATGGTGGAAATTGAGGTAGATGCATAAACAAGGCAAATGTAAAGTCGATTTAATTGTGAAAACAGGTTGAAGGGATCAAAGAGACATGAAGCTTATATCTGTGCTCATTCCTCAGTCTTTAGAAAATAAAAGGGCCAGAGTGATGACAACAGGGTTACATTTGACAGTGCAGGAAAGCAGAAGTGATGTGAAACACAGACTGAGCAGCATCTGTCCCTTTTGCTTTAAATTTCATTGATCTTCTGTCATTCTGCCTTTCAGACTGCGATCCAGCTCCACCCCAACTCCACCTCATCCTGGCTAGACAGAGATCCTGGTCCGAGTCTCCATCTGCTTCATCTTCTTTCAACTCGGTTCTGCTTCATCAAAGTCTAATCACCGAATAGTTTATTACTCAATCTCTGTATTTCAATGAATCCTGTTCACTTACTCTAAATGAGCTCTCCTTACTGAAATGGCTTTCACTAAGCAAGGCCGTTCATGGTGAGTTTGAGGCTACTTGTACTGCACAGGCAAAAGCAGGCAGGAAAGGCTTAAAAGCATCAAAGCAAATAAAGTGAAAACTTCAGGTAAAGCAACAGCAGCCAGTAAAGCCACTGAAAATATTTTTTTTTTTCATAAGCCTCTCAATGTTTATCTGCACACATGAACACTTTCATCTGTTAGAATTTTAGATATACACTCACCAGGCACTTCATTAGGTACATCAGTTCAGCTGCTCACAAACATAAATCCAAGGCATTGGGTCGCCTTGCTGTGGTGAGAAGACAGTGGCCGCACTACCTGCATATTGCTGCTGACCACGTCCATATCTTTATGACCACACTCGACCCACCGTCTGATCCTTCTTCATGTCATGTAACAAAGCTCACATCATCTCAAACTCGTTATACCCAAATAACCACCTTACTTACCAGATCTCAATCCGACCGGTCACCTTAGGAATGTTGTGGAATGAGAGGTTTGCATTGTGGGTGTGATGCTTCATGTCAGTATGGACCAGAATGGTTGTTGAATCTATGCCATGAAGGTTTAATGCAGGTCTGAAGGAAACAGGGTCAAACTCACTACATACAAAGTAAAACCAGTGACGCGGCTGATGAGTGTGTGTTTAATCAGCTATTTCACTTTTTAAACTACTACTTTTTCATTTTGATATGTTCTTTTGACAGCAATTTCAAGCACTTATCTATTACATTTAATTAAATAATTTCAAACTGTTCAGGTTGACTCAATTCTTTAATTAAGTTGCCTTCCCTTGTTATTTTCAGAGCAGTTATTACTTCGAGTACCCCCAGGCTACTGTGAAAGTTCAGAATCCCTTTCCTACAGGTTGTTTAATAAAACCTTATTGTCAATTTCAGTTCAGATTTGTAACGACACACGTCACGACAGGACATTTTCCACAGTCTCATCCTGCCTGTTAACAGGGTTTGAGAGCAAACCAGTGACTCCCTTTGAGCAACCAAATGATGACAGGTCAGTGTGTATTTGTATTTTACCATCTACCAAATAATGCATAAGTGTTTGAGGACAGAAATCTTTGTGATTATGTCTTTTTTTCTTTCTGAGTTAATGATTAAGTTACTACGATTGTAATAAAAGCATTAAAAAAAATCAAATTCCCACCAGTTTTGCATCAATAATTCAAAATAAACAATTATATTTCCAGATTTTCATTACTGCTATAGCCAGACTGTCTGGAGCTCTGGAAGAAGAGTTGACATATTTAAATAGAATATTTGCATTACACCATATTTGTGGGGTGAAACGTCAGTTCTGCAGGTTCTGAGTCTGCTGTACTTTAGAAAGTGGGTCTGTAACAACCTCCCTGATGCTGTGGGCCACAGGATCTCCTCATCTCCCTCCCCACAGTCCTTTCTGGCTGCCCCGCATATTCTCTGATGCTTGTTTTGATGTCTGCCCGGCCCAGAGAGCGATCTCATCTGTTAAAGCCTCTCTTTGGTTGCACAAATAAGTGTGTGTGTGTGTGGTTGTGAGAGTATGTGAAGCATTTCCAAGGACGAGGGAACATCTGCATAGTCCTGTAAGCTAAAGTACCGTTTCCACAAATTTCCACAATAGCAAATACTGAATGAATGTTTCTAATCTGAGTTCCCTTCAGACATCATAACCTCATTATGGGCATCTTTTGAATAGCAAACACTGTTTTTAGAAAAAACCCTGCTGCCAGTTTCAAAATCTGGAAATTCTGCACAGCTCATAATAGAAAGTTGCCCCTAAAAACATCCTCTACTGAACACAGGACCAAGGTCCTGCTGTGGCACCGTTACAAATGAAAGCTCTGACTACAATACCTTTACATTCTTAAAGTGTTACGTTAGATAAGGTAGTATAACAACATCACCCCTCTTTGATATATTGGAGTTTTGTTATTGAAATACATCACAGTTATGTTGCTGTGTCATATTACTGTATTGCAGCAAAGTGAGGTCTTGTTATTTTGGCATATACACAGCATTATGTGTCCTTTGGTGTTAGTCGTTCCTAGTCGTTACATGTACACACTAGTAAAAGAGCTCTTGGCATCATATTTACATGCATGGAGTAAAATTCTTGTTTCAACATGAAGAGACACATTTTAACTTAAACCATGGTCTTTTCTCCAAACTAACTCTAGTTTTTCAGGCCCGACCCTGCACTGCAAGGGAAAATTATAATTATGAGATAAAGTGAAACAAGCTTCCACACCAGACAAACTGCAGGCCAATTATCTCTTGGCATACAATATTACCACGACTGGTTCATCACGGCACAGACAACAAAGGGCATCTTGTATAAATCTCTGCTGATGGCAGCTTTATAGGAGAAAACAACAATATTTTTCACCCAGAGATTAGAATTTGTTGCATATGCTTTAGTTCCCCAAACTTTACCGCTTTCGTCTAATAAACTGTTAAATTCAGGTTAAAAAAAAGTGATTGAGATCATAATTATGCTCATCTGTAAACTGAAAACTGAAAACACCGTCAAAGATCCATGACCTATAACTCTGCTGCTGTGACATCTGCATACATGAAGACACAGTTGTGTCATATAATTTTGTCTGACAGACAAAAATAACACTTAAAAAACTAAACTAACAAAATAGGCTTGACAAGAGGTTCTGATCAGATAAGCAGGAGCACAGTGCTGTTTGAAGCATCCCAGTGAATCACAGCACTGTCATCTTTCTCCCGACGACAGTCTGTGTGCAACATACAGCTGGAGCCACATCCATCAACACCAATCCACAGAGCTGATCAAACGTGGCAGGAGAAAAGTGACGGGCATGAAAAGACTCTTAATCGTCTCCTTAAATTGAAGAGAAAAAAAAAACGAGAAAAGCCACTATTTGACTTTATAGTTATAGAAGTTACATAAATATATAATCTTCGTCTCGGCAACGCTTTTATTTTTAATGCAGTATAATTATTTAGCCAGACTTTGGTGCCATCCCTTGAACTGCATATTACATGATTAAGATGAAGATCTTCCTTCGTTAAGTTAAAATGTATCCAAATGTTTGTGTTTGCTGAAGGCGAGTCTGAGCTCAGTTTTCCCCAACATGACAATTCACAGCTACACTTAACTGTACTGGGAAGCATGTTCCCCTCTGATATTCACCAGCAGTTACATGTTAGTTGTTCTGTTACTCAGATTGTTCTGCCAAAATGTCACGTGGTTCATCGCAGCAAAGTATGAAATATGCCAACAGAAAAAAGCCGTAGATGCAAAGACGTTTCCCTAACTGCAGTTAATGAGGCGTTACATGTGAATAATGTATCAGTGGTATTGTTTTAAATACTATAAATACTTCTGTCTCATCATTATTTTGTTTTTGAATATTCGTATATTAAATATACAAAAAATGTTACATAACTATACAAAATGTAAGTTTATTCTTCAGTTGAGAGTAAAATATTAAACTGCACACATACATATAAACTAACAGTCGAACTGAACAAAAGTTCTGACCCAAAGTAGGTCACATTAAAATAAAAAGTATATATCTGACACAGAAACTCCAGCACCAAGACTCATCTAGCACAAACTTACTGTACACAATACTGCTGACATTAAAAAGTGGAAGAGCTTTCCAGAAACGTTAAGCCTTTCAATATTCCCCTTATGGTTTGTTTCATACAGCTACCGCTTGTGACAGCGATTGTCTAAAACGCACACTGGCAAACTTTCAACGTGTTCAGTGCCAAGATTTTAACTAAGTGATTTTTTAAATTTCTCGAGTCAGAATTTCTCATCTTTGCTCACATGTAATCACACAAACACACTCGTACTGCTGCAGCTTTCACTGCTGCGTGCAGAGTGTTAAACATCAAGCACATATTTTCTCAAATTTTCCATAAAAAAGTCCAAATGGACAAAAAAGAAAGCTTTGAAGAGATCTCAGAAAGAGCGCAGGAAACTGCAATCAAAGACATGAATCAGTACAATATGTGACTGATTTTTGATGGTAGCTAGGCCCCAGCTCCCCCACAAGCCTGAATTGGATAAGCAGAAGAAAATGGATGAGTGTGTATATATATATATATATTGCATTAAGCATCTGCATCCACAAATATTGATATTTTATATCAGTTTTTTGCATATTGATGAAAGTCTGTGTCAGATTGTTTTAAAGTGGTTAAACATGAAAAAAGCAGCATCATCTGCCCTCTGCTTTGTTACTGCCTACAGCTTAATTTTATCACATAAACAATTTATTAACACATATTTGTGGCGCCTCCTCCCTGTCATGGTTTGTATCATTCAACTGTACAGCAGGTCACATTTTTACGTCGAGGATAAAAACCCTTGTTAAACCTCGACCACAGCACTCCTGGCAAACCTCCTCTCTCCTTGGTCCCCTCTCCTCTGGATGCATTTTAAAAATTGAAACATTCTTCAAGACGGTGCAATGAAATTGATTTCAAGGTCAACGGCAAGAGGACGTGTGACATAATGAGAAAAAGCCTTTGTTCCGGCTTTGTTTTCCCTGCAAGTCTGCTGGTTTTAGCTTTTACTCGAACCTGGGTTCTTGTCTACTAGTTGTTACAAAAAACTGAAGATTTTATGATCAAATTTTCCTGGACAGAAATAAAATATACATAACAAAACTGATGCAGTAAAAGCATTTACAGTCAATGCATCTGACACTAGAGATTCTCTGACATACAGAGCTGCAGCACATACTGCTGGCTGTCTGGCAACTTGCTGTTGATTCTGTAGAAAAAGAACCGAATATTAATCTTGCATGTTGTCCCCACTCATTACGTACTGAGTGCAGCATAATGCTGTTGAAAACATCCGCTTGTGATCATATTTTTCCCAGCTCATCAATAAAATCAGATTAACAATTTTAATGGACAGTTTGTGTTCCAGCGTGAGTCATGAAGTCAACAAAGAGCTGAAAAAAGCTCAACTTGATTTATTTCATCATGCAGAAATTCATCCTAATCATAAACAAGTGTTGGAAGGTCGTGTTTCCATAGAAATGCGACATTGTTGCCATGCTACAATGCTTGCGAGAGTGATAAAATACTATTTTTGTCCTTAATGGCATAACTGCTGTCCAGTGGCCTGGAGATATCTTCAGAGATAAAGACCATCTGAAAAAATTGTTTATGTTTTTTTAAACAATGCTAGCATATCTATACAGACTTCTAATCTGAGACTACACACACTAAGTACAAATGATAATAAATGACTATAATATATAATTATATCTCAATTAAGTTTTACATCAGTGTGGATAAATTGCTTCCTGATGAAGATGGATGGGTGGAGTAAGTGTTGTTGGAAAAGTCAGCTATACAAACTGAATTTAAAAGGATGTATTATACTTTTTATTCTTCTAACTCCCTTCTGATTGGCTGCCCCTTGTAAACATAAGGCTTGAACAGCAGGTCGGTGAGGCCTACCTGCCAGAGCTGTGTACCTGAAATCACCATAATAAGAGTTTACAAAGAGAAAAACCAGGATCCCAATATTTGGAGCATTTACTTTTTCATACACTGACGTACTTATTTAAATTGATGATGGTTGCCTAACTATGACAGAAAATGAAAAAAAAACACAATAAGGCCACTTTAAATAACAATATTGTAACTGACAGTGCATATACACACATAAGTATGAGTACATGAAGTGCACTGTTACTACCCTTATGGTGTACTTGTCAAAACTGTCAAAAAGATGTCCACCTTTCCCCTTGACATGTCACTATCTGGGCTTTGCAGTGGAAAAAGAGGGACAAACAACAGTCAGTCAGTAGGGAGTGATCCACTGCATGTGTTATGAAGCCATTACATATTTATGGATGATAAATTGTTGGTTTCATTTAATAATTCCCAAACTGTGGGGCAAAGAACCAAAGCAGGTAAAAAATATGGAGTGAAACTCCACTAACAAAGGTTAGCAGTCTTTATTTTCACAACCTGGGTCCTATTTTATTATTAATATTTGATAACAAATGAATTCTTTGTCGGCTTCTTTCTTTGAGTGCATGACAGAAAACAGAAGTGTTTAGTACTGAGAGCATCTCAGAAGAAAATGTGGCAGCTAAATATGCTGTCAACATGAAAAATGCCAGCCATAATTCTGCTGTGTGCACAGTTTCCCACGATCAGAACACTGTACTCTCCAAATTCAAGCAATGCACAACTACAAAGAGTAACATAATAAAGTAAATGCAAGTATCTAAACTGAGACATGGCGAATGAACTAACACCAGCAATTACATCTGGAAATATACGCAGCTTAGCATTGTTTAGGAAAAGGCTACAATTTTGGCAGATTTCTGTTTTCAGCGTTAGCACCTGATGGTTCAGCCAATACCCTTCAACGCATTCAGAGGCAACTCTCATTTTCTAAGATGCTCTAGCCTCAGTTGATGCTGCGTCTTTGCATCCCATTTCCATCCAACATCTCATTTTTCTTTCCTATTCTGACTTAATCAACGTCAAATCTCTTGTCACTGACGTCTTCTCCGTCTGTCCTGGGGTCGTACCGCTGATGCCCTCACCTCTGGATTTCCACGTGTGGACGTGAAAGTGGTGAGGTCTCAGAATAGAGATGTGCCACTAACATATGTATTTTTACAGTAATGATCCTAACTGACAGCTCCTCCTCTCGTCATGTAGAATACAGTTCCAATAATATCTGGTGATTTGATGGTCAACATCTGTGATGCATAAGATTACATCATAGATGTGTTCTGACATGTTGCCTTACAGTGAGATACAGTTATTAGCTGCTATAAGTAGTGAAAGAATTGATTGCAGTTTGTTCAGCCGTCAAATCTTTTCTTCGATATCAAACAGGATTTCTAGCCAAAAACTGAACATTTAGAAGCTACATTTAATCTCCAAACCGAACACCCAAGAACACACGCTAATGAGCATCAACTAGCAGCACAATACTTGTGTAATTGGCCATGAAAGGTGAAGGATCTGATGTGCTTTCTCCTCTCGGTTTTGCACAAGATCAAAGGTGGCATTTAAAGAAACGATCTCTTGTTGATAAGCCGCTCGGGACTGGATGAACTAATTATTCTCTATGATCTGTCCTGGAGTTGCTTGCAAAGGCTTCACCTGTAAAGTAGGAGGTGAAGAACTTTCAAGTCTTTTATTCTGTTTGCACCAAACACAAATGACACAGACGACTGGAAAAGCAGGTCCCAAAAAATATATCTCACAAAGGGAGGAGAATATTAATACCTTCAAAGCTTTTCCACTGGAGCTTTGACACTGTTTGTGTACTCATAGATTAAGTACATGTCGCACCTCAGAAAAAAAACAAATGCGTGGAACCGCCCTAAAATCTCTAAAATGCTGAAAGAAGAAAATTATGAACAAAAATATTAATCCAACTGTGGGATTGTTAACTTTAGGCTGGACTATTCTAATCCGGTTCTATTAGGTCTCTGAAGAGCCTTCAGCCAATCCCAAATCGATTTTAAAATCCTTCATGTTATAGTAAATACAAAAAGCCGAGATGACAGAGGTTCATTCATATCTTTAATATCCCATCAACCATTTTATCAAGTTGCTCTCAGAGTTCAGGTGTATTTGTGATTCCTTTCTAAACGCGGAAAGAAAGGCAGGACCTTTAGCGATTAGACTTCTTTCCTGTGGAATCAGCCTAAGCTCACCTATTCTCTTGGTGAGCTTTCATTCTGAAATGCATTGAGCGCCACGCTTTTCAGTGTCTAAGGTAGTCTGATAGGGTTCAATAGTTCTTCGCATCTGAAACAGGCACAGACAAAAGTGAAATGATGGTGTCAACACTGACATAAGACATGTAACAGATATGTCTGAGAAGGCTTTTTTGCCTTTATCTAAAATAAAATAGTACGTTAGTGTGTAGAGTCAGAAAAATCACAATAAGGCTAAAATATGTGGAGAAGGAATTCTTGACCGAGCGTCAGGGGTGAGAATGTGTTAGTTTAATCTTAGAGCCCACAGGTCATTTAGAACCGTGTGTTCAAATATATTAATTTAAAATGAACTTGTCTTTTTTCCTGTACTGTGTGCCTTGCCTCTGTGCTCTCTCCTTCTGAGTCTCCCGGCTCCAAAGCTGTATGTTCCTGTTCTGCAGCGACCTGCTCCAATGTGCACATATTTAGTTTGTTTCTTCTTTACTTTGTTTGCTTTTCCCTCACTTCAGCCATGGAGACAGATGGCTGCCCTGAATCTGGCTCTGTTGGAGGTGTCCTCATGTTAAAAGCGAATTAGTTCTCTCCAGTATTGTCAGGTGTTGTTGGATTTCTCCCTGTGATATTTTTAAGTTTTTGCCTCAGAGTCTAAAGTACCCACAGTTGACTGATGTTATTGCAAACTAAGAGTATGAATATATATGAATAAAACTGAATTTAACCTATTTTCTAATCTTAGCCAAGAGCTTATCAGTGTTACCTGGCCAGGTGCAAGACAGCTGTTTTTAAAGCTCTGCAATAGTGTCTCATTGAAACCCTGTGACAGTAACAACCTCCACATTAAACCTAATATAATATTGTAGGGTGTCATTCCCGTGCTAGCTGAATCTAGTTTAAAACTGGCACTTGGTGGGTCATTAATCTAAATTCATAAGATAAGAAACATAACAATGGAATTTAAAAACTAGTTATGACTAAAATGTCTGCTGCTGGCATCAGAAGAAGGTGAAGAGAGGAAATAAGGGGAAAAAAAGACTAAAACAAACCCGTGATTCAAAGAAATGTTACAAAAGTGGCCTAGGACCTCTAATCTATGAGGACAAATTGAAGGTTTCTTCAGATAGAAAGCACTCGAGGTGACTGTGAGCCACAAACATGTCAGTTCAAAGAGAAATTCATGCAGAGGGGCACTAAACGGAACCAAAAACCATTTCTTGTTCTTTTTCTGACATTTTCAATAGCTCTTTAACTTTCAATGCCAAACTAGAACCACTAATTCCAAGTAAACACACACCTGTAGTTGTAATAGTTCAATGTCGCACTGAACTCACTTAACAAAGCAGCCACTTTGTGTAAGGTCCCAAATTTACCTCCTAAGAAGTGCCGTCAAAAGACAGATTTGATTCATGAACGAGCACTGATGAGCTTTATTGTTTAAGGAGACAGAGAGTCACAGATGGGAGATGAGATAATTTAACATAAACTTAATGGCTCCTGATGGAAACTTCTCACTTCTGTCAGCCTCCTGCCAGGTAGGTCAGTAAGTTAACTGGGATTCTGTGTTTTGCTCAAGGGCTCTCCTCTCAGCACGGGGCCGTGAACCCACTCGCACCCCCGCATTAAGCCAAAGTGAACTAAGCTTGTGGCATTTAAGAGGCCCAAGAAACAAATCAGAAATGAGAATGTGAAATAACCCAAAGAAAAATGAACACAAAAGCAGATCTCAGATGTGACTGTTTATGAGTGTGAGTGTAGATACTTATTTCCCATCTAGGGACAAAACTATGGACACCACAAACTAACTGTTAGGGTTAAGACTGTGCTGTAGAGTCCACACGTATATAGAACATGGATTTATTCATTAGTATAAAGGAGGGACAATGGACTGATTGCTATACTGTCAAAAAAATTACAGGAACACTTTTTAACACGTCTGAGTATAACAACAAATCAAATACATTTCTGGGATGTTGATCTGAGCAAGTAGCAGAGAGAAGTGTTGATCTGTTTCAGCTGCTTTGATTTTTATTAAATTAACAACACCTGCAGTAGAGGGGCAACGATGAGACAACTCCCAGAACAGAAATCATTTTGCAGGTGGACATTTTTCCCCTTCTCATCTTTTCTGTCTGTTTTTCACTAGTTTTGAGGGTCAGTGTCACTACTGGTAGTGGCACAGGTAGTCCAAGAAGGTGGCCTGAGGGCCTGATGTCATGTAGTTAGCCCTGTGTTCACTGCCCAGCACCTTGGAGCTTGACTGGTATTGCCAGCACCAGAAATGGAAAAGAACCCTGAATATGTGTGACAAACATGAAGGGGTCTGAAGGGCAGTCTTACACTGCCTGTAACATTGTTCAGTATGACTGGTTTGTTGCTGGGGCAGGGGGGCATATCCATGGACTTATCCACAGCCTTCTGTAGGGTAGGAAACATCTTTGGGATGAGTTCACCTTTCATCTCATCCATATATTTCCTGATACCATTGTTCATATTTTGCACTCTTCCCATTGTAGAGCACTTAATGATATATGGACTGTGTTAACGTTTATTCAGTCTTGCTGCCCGATCAACCAATTTATTAAGATCACACAGCCTCACAGATTCTCTCATTACATACTAGAGGTTGCAGGACGTAGAGAGCAGCTTAAAGCATGAATGCAAACACAAACAAATTGAGATGATTATCACTTCAGGTGCTCATCAAATTTTCATGCTTCATTAACTGGTAAGTGAATGGTAAACAGACTGGTTCCTATATAGCACTTTTCTACTCTGAGCACTCAAAGCACTTTCCACAACTTGCCTCATTCAACCATTCAGACCCATTCATACAAGCACCTTTTCTAAGCTTTTTCTATGCAAGTGCTTTCTATCTACCATGCACGCACATTCATACACTGATGGATGCATCGGAGCAACATGGGCTTTCTAAATCTAAGCAGGTTGTTTTCTATGTATGTTTTAACCACATTGATTTTTCATGTAATCTATAAATAAAAATAGTCAAATTGTCATTGTAAAGCAGCCACATTCACTGTGTTCACATGCTTTTAGGTCACAAAGTGAAAACAATATGAATATTACAAAGCAAAAGCTCAGTGTTTAGACAACAGCTGTTTCAAACTTATATTTACCTGAGTTATTATGAGAATCACTGGTCATAACTAACTTTTCTAACTAATCTAACAAAGTCACCCGATGTACAGTAGAACTAAAAGACACTTATTTAGAAATTAAATGCAAGGAAAATGTAATTACAATACATTAATTTTCACAAGTTAAAGCATTTCTTATAGTGAACATTTAAAGTAAACTAGAAATATATCATACTAATTAAGCCTATGCCTGTGATAAAAATATTTTCTTTGTGTGTGTGTGTGCACTTGCAGAGGCTACAATGTCGTCCTTAGTCTAAAGTCTGATTTGATATGTACAAAACTATATTCCCTATTAGTTGCTTTATTCAAAAATTGATTTTATTGCTGCAGTTATATTCTCCAGGGTTTATGTCTCTGCACAGCCTAAAATGTACTTCTTAGCATACAGTGATTTGAGGCAAGGCCATGTTATTTGAAGAAAATATACACACAATCTCCCATCATTTGAGGACTTTCAAAATGACAAACAGGCCAGAAATTACATTTGCAGTACTCAGACCCCAGTCGACCGCAAACCACCCTCAGGTGTTTGGTACTATAATAATGAATCTTTTTAACTTGCAGTACCATATCTTGGAACTAAAACCTTTCTGTAACAGCAGAAGTGATAGCTAGATTTGAAGAAGCCAGTGAAGAAAAGGAGTTTCCCAGATCAAAGCAGAAATCCTTAAGGAGCGCAAAATTGGTGCAAATTGCTGTGGCATGACTTGAAACTCAACCAACCCAGAGCAGTAAAGAGGGAGAGAAAGCATCATTACATGAAAGAAAGTGGAGAGAGAGAGAGGGGGGAACAGGAAATGTTAATGTGTCTGTATCTGTGTTTGGGATTTGGCTGTTTTGTATTTCTTGTGCTCTCTAGGGTTGAACCTCTACTAAATACAATGAACTGATTCTAAAATGTATGCAAGGCATGCAATATGTTTTTGTAGTGAGTGTGTAAGAGCAGCGTATAGAGGTAGGAGAAAGAGTCTTCCTACCTCGTGCAGTTTCACTCTCACTTTGTTGTAGGCTTTCAGCCAGCGAACTTTGGATGGAGAGCAGGGTGGAGGGCCATCTACGAAGAAACTGAGGACCAAGAAGAGATCAGCTTTTGGACACATAGACAAGACCGAAATCAATCAACATAAAATTAAATGTCTTCTTGGCTAAATCTGATCAGCCAGTCATATATTTAGTTTAAAAATAATCCCTGAAAATTTGGCTGTGTTTATTCTGGCTGAACTGGTCTCAATTTAGCCCAGTTTGAGCATCATTTTGGACACTATGTAGCCTTAATACAGATCCAGCAATCCCATCCAGCAAAACTCATTGAAGACAGTGTTGCCAGATATATTGGCTGTCTGAAAGATGAAAGGACATCTAGAAAAGTCATATCTGTAAAGGGTTAGGGTTTGCCTCTGGAAAAGTCATCTTTTCAACAAGTATTTATTGGGTAGGTTGTCGTCACTACTTTGTTACTAAAAGCCAATAATTCCTACTGGTATCTCACAAACTAAATGCTGTGTACAGTGATGGATATTTTGGTTAGGATTACCAGCTCAATTACTTTACATATTTTTAAAAATGACAATGCAAGACCCACATACCCATTTGTCTGACTCTTGTTATCGCAGTTGTCCAAGGTTGGTTTAGGAAGGATGTCTGAAGAGTCCTTTAAATCTTTCTTCGAACCAGGCTCTGGCAGTGCATGCACGTCCTTTTCAGCATCGTCCTCTTCTTCCTTGTTCCAGTTGGACGGCTGGTTTTGGAGAGGAGGGCGAGGCTTACTGGGGTGGCAGGACTCTACATGCCGGCGCTCTTCAGGCTCAGAGCTCAGCTGAGAGCTGACTGGGCTGAGGTTGCCTGACGAATCAAAGTGGCTGCTGTCTGGAGGGCTGTAGACAGCAACATCACAATTTAGAATACAGAGGTGATTTAGACAGAAAAATAGTATAAACGTCCAGGTTTTATTCCAAAATCAATATGGAAATCTGCAATTTACAAAATGGTAGTAAGGACCTGATTGATTGTGGACATTTTATTTGCTTTAATACTGAAAAAAAGTTCAGTTTGCAATGGCAGACATGATTTTGGAATGAAACATTAAAGGATCAAAGGGGAATATAAGGGTCAAAGGATACTCTTTATCACATCACAAAGAATATCACACACAACAAGGAAAACTAAGAGGGTTCAGGAAGATAAGTTGATTAAATACATTTCTGTAACAGTCAGGTCAAGAGAGGTTCCACCAGGATTGCAAAGTTGATGGTCATGACTATCTGCCATCACTGGAAACTTCGTCCATTTTTGGTTGATGTGTCATTTTTACTAATTTTGCAGTCTGCTTCTCCTTGTGGCATAAGCTTTCTGCATGTTGCTATCTTTTCTGACACCACCACTCGTTAAAAATTGTGCACAACTTTTAAGAGCATGTGCAAGTTTAAAGCAATGTTGGCATGTTAGTAAAGAAAAAGTTAACCTGTTTAAGTAATAGGGATAAAACTGATAAATCTCATAAGTCATCGACTCAAGGGCTGGAAGACTGAGACTCCTGGCTCTGTGCTTTAACTTGCACGATTTACTTTCTGTTGGGTGTGGGCCAAACCACTTCTCCTTGCTCCTTTTATTCCAGAGTCCAGCCTGCCTCTACGGTGTACGCTGTAATGCCATGATAAATCTATCAGTTTGATTCATATAAACAAATTGGCTAAGGCTTGGAAATAATTCAGAGAACTGCAGGGGACAGAGGAAGGGGGGGCTTTTTAACCACCTCACCAGTGGAAAAGTAATAAATAAGAGCCGCCGGTTTCGTCATTCATTTTGCTTCCATCACTGTCACAAAAGCTATTACTGAGGTGGTGTAAGCACAAAATAGCTGCAGTACATTTACACTTGATGGTTAGCACTTTCTAAACATGTTATCATTTCCTGTGCCTCGATCATGTCAGATATCTGGTAACTGGTTTCCATGTATGGCTATGGAGCCATACAAGAGTTGCAGAATGAGAATGGGACTGGAGTGTCCTAATGAAAACTAATTAGGGAAAAGGGGGAAAAATGGGAAAAGAAAAGCAGGAAAAGGGCTGAACATTTATCTATGCTAGCATGATAAATGAAGAATGCCATTTATCATGTACATTGCACTAGCCTTTTCATAGCTTCCTTTGTTAACTGTTCCTTTGGTTGATCCATTTCCAGTTCTGCATGCACAACATCAGGTGTGTTTACTTCACTCTTATCTAACTCACATGGGGTGACCATTAACTGAGGTGTATCCAAACTTTCTATTTGGGAAACTGAGTGCGAAGGAACACCAGACAGAGGTGACTGTGCTAAGCTGTCACAGCTTCCTGTTTTTGAAGTTTCTGTTGGTCCTTCTGTATCACTGCCATCTTCACTTTCAGTTTCTCCAGAACCTGGGGAAGGTTTATCGGTTTCCTCACATTCAGTAGGTTTTGGAGTTTCAGACTGAGGCTCTACGCTGACCACAGGAGGGGTGGATTCAGGTCTGGGAGAGTCAGAGTTACCAAACATTGAGGTAAGTTTCATGCCGAACACAGATGAAACAGATGCTTCCTCCTTTCCAGTTGACTTTTCATCATGGAAAATACCAGCTGAAAGGCTTTTAAAACCAGAAAATAGACCACCATCAGTTTGTTGTGTCTGAGGTGCCTTTGAAGCAGTGGCTGGAGATGTTGAGGTGGAGAAAAGGGATCCAATCGATGATGTACCTTCAGCAGCTACAGACAAAAAGCCTAATTTTGGGGCAGTGAGACCTGGAATTTCAAAGATGCCCTTATTTTCTGGAGCTGTGGGTGGTACTGCTTTGTCAGACACTGCAGTAACTGGCCCTTCTGAATGCTCTACATGTTCATCATCCCCTGATTGTTTCTCAGTAGTTTGAATAATAGATTCAGTGGGAGAATCTCCTTCTACTTCCATTTCTTTTTGTTCCGTCTCCTCCACCAAACCTTTTTCAGGAATTTCAGATTCTGTGCTCTTGACATGTCCATCTTCAGATAAAGGTATCTCTGGTTTTTCAGTAATTGCACAGTCAGTCACACTAGCAGAAAGCTCATCAGGTCCACACTGTGTACCAGACTGTTGAGTTTCCTCAGGTTTTGTTGTCTCGGGACCTTTGAACATACCAAGTAAGTCACTTGTAAGAGATTCTGAAGCAATACTACTTGGAAGGCCAAAAAATGAGCTTTTCTGTTGTTGCGGTTGTGGTGGTGGCTGATGAGGCGCAGGTGATGAACCAAAAAGTGAGGCAGCTGAACTTGAAAAAAATCCACCAACAGTTGGTGATTTACTTTGTGTATTTGGGGCAGAGAACATAGACATAAACCCAGAAAATGGAGCTGGTTCAGGTGGCTTTTGTGGCCCTGGCTGTCTTGGACCAGCCATTCTTGGCCCACTCATTCGTGGTGCTCCCATTCGCAGCCCACCCATTCTTGGTACTCCCATTCTTTGGACTTGTGGACCAAGAGGCCTGGTCATACCCGGCCTAGGTTGTTGTTGTGGTGGAGGAGTTGAAGGAGCAAGAGGTGGAATTGAGTTGGTACCAATGGTTTTTTCTTCATTTGTTGAAGAGGCCACTCCTGCCAAAGGTGAACTTTCAGATACTTTTTCTGCAGGTTCTGTAGTAGCATGCTCTAATTCTGCCTCAGTTATTTCTTTTATTGTCTCACTAGATGCGATTTTTGAGTCTTCTTGGTCAGCTTTTTCAGAATCTGAAACTGCAGTAACTACAGACTCTGCAGTAACTGTTTCTGGTTTTTGTACCACAGAATCAACTACATTAGTATGTTCAGTGGATTTTTCCTCATCTGTCATTACCTTTTGTTCATCAGCAACTTTTTCCAGCTCACTAGTTAATTTTTCTATAACTGCCTTTGCTGTATTTTCTTCACTAGCATCTTCTGAAGTGTGCTCAGTTGATTCTTCTATTTCCAGAACAGCTTTTTGTTCAAAGCTGTCAACTTTCAAAGGCTCTTCAGTTAGTTTTTCTACATCTGCAACTACTGTCTTTTTTTCTGCAGCAACATTCAAAGCCTCCTCAGATGTTTTTTCTATACCTGTAACACTAGTTTCATCTGCATCAGCAACCTTCAGTAGCTCCTCACTTGGTTTTTCAATCTCTGAAATTGCTAGCTCTGCATTAGCAACAGCCTTATCTTCAACTTTATTTGAACTTGGGTTCTTGTCAGTAGACTCACTAGAAACTTGCAATGCCATTTGCATAGTGTCATTTTTCTCTGAAAGACTTTTGATATCAGCTGTCTCTGCTTCGTCACCTGTGGATTTACTTTCACCTTTCAAGCTATCAAGTTCTGATTCTGCAAATTTTCTCTCAACATCTACGCTGTCTTTTATCTCTTTATTTTCTTTTTCAGTTTCTGACTCTGCCTGACAAACTTGTTTTTCAGTCTCCACAAGTGTCTCTTTAGAAGTCGTGATATGAGTGTCCACAGTGGAAGCTTTAACCGTGTCTGATGCGTTTTCATCAAAGGGCAATTTCTGTTGTATTGTGGTTTTATTTTCTATATCTCGATCTGTCGAGGGAACAGACATTTTAGTAACATTTTGAGTGATGTCTGCAGTTGAGTCTTTGACATCTTGGCATGCCTGTTCTATCTGAGATTCCATCCGAATTGACGATGTAGAAAGAAGCTCTGGGGATATAATTTCTTTGTTCTCAACACAGTCACTCTTTTCTTGTTCTGAGTCATCCTTTGTGCCTTGAGGTTTCACTTGTTCTGAGGCAATTTCCTCCTTATCTGATGATACAGAAAGAGGCTCTGGAGAGACACTTTCTATCTTCTCAACGTGGTCATTCTTTCCTTCTTCCAAGTTATCCTTTGTATCTGGAGGTTTGACTAATTCTGAAACAATCTCTTCCTTTACAAAAGCAGTTGTTTCTTGTTCGGGTTTGGTTTCCTCCAAGAAAGACATCCCAAAAAGACCAAACCCAGTTTTAGATTTGTTACTATCAGAACTCCCACCAAGTGAAAACACAGAGGAAACTTTGAAACCTTCTGATTCAGGTGGTTTAGAAACTGGTGATTGTGCTTCTGATGCTTGTTGGCTTTGTCCACCAAACATCGAAAACAGTCCTTTTCCTGTTATCTCTGAACTGCTGGGTCTTGGTGGTGTAACAGTTGGCCCAGGTGGGCGTACTCTAGGACTAGTTTGAGACTGGGCACCAAGACCACCAAACTTTGTAAACAAACCTGCTCCAGGGGTTTCTTTATTTGTAGTAGAACCAGGGAGTATGCCACCAAATATAGAAGATCCAGTAGTAGGTGCCCTCGGTGTAGCACTACCCATAGGTTGACCTCTGGGACTGGGTGGTTGCTGAGGTGCAGATGACCCAAACATGGAGAACAGACCCTTTCCTGGAGGTTCTTTGGGTGGAGGACCTCTAGGTCGCACACTTCCAACAGTTGGACCTCTTGGAGCAGGTGATGCTTGACTACTGGCTCCACCAAACATGGAGAATAAACCTTTTCCCTGTGGCTCTTGTGGCGTTGGTGTTGCTTCTTTGGATCCAGGTGAAGATGGGGTACTTGACCCACCAAACATTGAAAGCAATCCTGTCCCAGGAGCGTCTTTGGCAGATGAGCCAGGAAGAATACCACCAAGTAATGATAGACCAGGGGAGGAAGTCTGCTGTGAGTTTGGAGTAGAGCCACTAAATAAAGAAAATAATCCTTTACCTGCTTGTTCATCCTCAGGTTGATCAACCTTGCCAGCAGAACTGTCCTCCTTGGAAACTATTATTTCCTCTGTGAGAGGTTTGACAGGACTGGGCTTAGGTTCAGACAAGGAGACATCCGTTTGAGTTTCGTCATAAAGTGGTTGGACTTTTTCAGGCAATTTTGCATCTGAGACTGAGGGTAATTCTTCTGGTGACACATTTTCATGTGACTGTACTCCTTCAGACAGCACGATTTCTGAAGATGTGCTCTCCCTCTTATTAGCTAGAGCGTCAAGTGTTTCAGGAGCATTGGAGGATTTTATTACTGAAGTTGTATTGCCAACCTGGCCAGCCAGATCACCGAGTTGTTCAACCACATCAAGTGTTGTATTGTCTGGAACTGATAATTTTGCATCCTTGGAAGTCAGTTCAGTTTGTGGCTCGCTGGCTTCAGTACTCTCTGATATTCCTTCAGCTCTAGAGAGCACATCATCTGTAGTTGAACATTTTTCAGTCATGATGTGCTGTGAGTCTCTCTCTGCAAGAGTACTACTTTCTGCAGTCAGTATAAGTGGCATTTCTGGTGAAGAGGTCTTGATTTGTTCTAATTCATTGGATAGCTCTGTGCTACATATTTCTGTAGCTCTAGCCTCCTTAGATATCTCAGACTCAGAAACAGAATAATCAGGTAAAGAATCTTTACATTCTGCATCGGGAGCAGTTTCTTTAGAAACACTGGCCTCTGGGATTTCAGGCGTGCTACATTCACTAAACTCATGCTCATTTGTCTCTTCTTCTGGTGAACTTGCTGCCGAGACAAAAATATGGGGCAGCCTGATATAAGGTTTTGTGTCACCTGGTTCAATTTGTGTCTCAGGTATTTCAGAGCCAATGCCAATGTAAATTGACTTTTGATGTTGACTTTTATCCTGTGATCCATTAGACAAAGAATTTTCACCACACTCAGTATTGCTATCGGAAGACTCTGTGGCTACAGTTTGTTTGGAATGCTCTAGAATCTCATGCATAGATATGTCCGATTCTGGTACAAACATTTTATCCGTGATGACAGAACCCTCTTTGCCACCTGCTTCTGATGTAACTTCTGACGGTGTTTGCGAAGGTTCTGCTGAACTGTCAAAACTCAGAATTCCCTTGGGTGGCATGGTATCTGATGGCTTTGTTAGTCCCTTTTCAGGAAAAGGCCTTTCTTTATCTTGTTTTTCTTTCTCTGGGATTGCATTTAGCATTGGCGGTGGTTGCTGATATTCTTGAGAAAGAGATGAAGGCAAACCATGTACTGGCAACTCACTGATGTTGGAAACCATAGGCAGTATCACTGGTGACGTTTCAGAGCTTATATCACTTAAAATGGAATCGTTGTTTCTGTGTTCCGATTTGCTTATTAGTGATTGGGTCGGATCTAGCTCTGTCCGTAGGGCTGCAGATTGATCCTTTGTTGATTCAGATGAAAAGGAAGAAGTTACTTTATCTTTAACCACCACTGATCTAGAGTCTTCAAAAGATTTTGTTTGTGTAACTGGATAGGTAATTTCTTTCCTGTTTGATATGTCATTATTTTCACTGGTCAATCTAGAACCAAAGTTAGCTTGGTCAGTAACAGGCAGAGAACTTGACACAATAAGACTTTGTGAGCTTAAAGCAGTTTTTTCTTGAAGCCCAACAGGGGTTACTTGGGTGGTGGTCTGTTTAATATCAGCTGTCACCTGTGTTTCAGTAAATTGCGTCCTTTGGTCCTCGGATGTAGACATAAGCTGGTGGGACAGAGCAGCAGCTGGCATTGTACTGGCAGATGGTTGCGATCCAGCACCGCTGAATAATGAAATCAAACCCTTAACAGAGGTAGACCTTGCTGCTGTCACAGATACCTCTGGTTGTTGCAATTGAGCCTCAAAGTCTTGGTTAGGAAAGCTACTCTTTAATGGTTGTGCACGCACAGGATCACATTTTGTAGACTGTTGGGATATAGATGTGCTAATGTTCAAAGATTCAGTTGGTGTGGAATATTGCTGGACAGTGACATGTGTTTGGGTTTGAGTAGACTGTTTTGATAGTTCAAGATATCCTGTCACAGATGCCTCTGGTTGTTGTAATTCAGCCCCAAAGTTCTGGTTAGGAAAGTTGCTCTTTAATGGTTGTACAGGTACTGGATCACATTTTGTGGATGGTTGGGATACAGATGTGCTTACTTTTAAAGGTACGGTTGGTGTGGAATACTGCTTATAAGTGACAGGGGTTTGGTATTGACTAGAATGTTTTGACAGTTCAAGAGGTCCTTTTGAAAAATCTTCTGTTGCCATACTTTGTACAGGTTGTATGCCAGAAGACTGTGTAGAAGGTTCAGGTCTAGGTCTGCCATCTGGTTGCTGACTAAGTGAAAGATTATGAACATTGTGTGTGGTGGGATCATTTTGGATTGTACCATACAGTTGATGGGTAGATGCAGAAGGCAATGCATGTCCATTACTTGATACCGTTTCACTGTTTGGCAGGATTTCCTCAGTGCTCTCATAGCTGTCCACAGTTGCCTGCTTAATAAGAATTTTGGGTCTAGATATAATGTCAAACTGAACACTTGGATCATGTCGTTCCACCTTTAAAGGTATTGGCTGAGATGTAACAATTGCTGGAGTCCAACCAGTTTTAGCACCAGAATGTTGATATTGCTGTTGCACAGCTGAATGTTGGGTTTGCTGCTGCTGAGACAGTGGATCATGTTTTTTGTAATCAACATTTGCACAACTGATCTGTTGATATGCATTGTTTAGTGATGATCTCTTGGGTTCCTCTATAGCCTGAGGAGGCTGTGTCTTCATTTGAACAGGTACAAGAGATAACACTGAAGTAGTCAATGACTCAGAGTTTATTCCTGTTCCCAACTGCCATCTAGAATTTATTCCAGGTTGGATGGTAGAGTTTTTATCAGGGAAATATTCCCTGTATTGCAAAGGCTTCTGGGTATCTTCTCTGATATCTTCAGTACTGGCTGCAGGTGTGTATGGTTGGTGACAGTAGATACCATTTTGAGATTGTGATGAAATATAAGAAGAAGAAAGATCCTTTGTATTTTGATCTCTAACAACTGTGATTTTGTTTTGAAGATCTACAGTTAGGTTCACAATACCATCTGGTGTTTCCCTTTCTAACGGCCTTTCGGTTTTCCTTCTTTCAAACATTTCTTTTTTTGCTTTAACATTTGAAAAGTTCATGGGCTCTTCAGCTTTTGGCTCAATTTGATTACTTAAAGCACTAGGCTTTAGGCTGTCTTTTGCTGAGAAGTTCACTGGTTTATTTTGTTGCCACATGTCCTTAGAGATGGCATTTGGCCCAGAAAATACATCATTACATTGGTAGGGAAATATGTTTGTGTGCAATGTCTCAGTTTTGCTGATTCTACTCAAAACTTGTCTTCCTTGTTGATTTGCAGATTGTGTCACTATAAGTGGTACACCAACAGAACCATTTCTTATCATATTTGCCTTGTTTTTGATCAGTGGCACAACTCCAGTTGCCAAGGTATCAGGCACTGTTTCAGACCATTTCTCCTGTGGTTTTGGAGACATGTCTAGGTAGCTTTTGGTAGAATTAGCAGGTGCAGATATTTCTTGACATCCACTTTGAACATATCCTTGTTGTATTGGCACCTGTGAGCCAGCCACTGTTGGCTGCCTTTTAGTTTGTATCTGAGATAGGTGGGTTTCCACAATTAGTGGTACACCAACAGAATCCCCTTGTGAATATGAAAAGCCTGACGGTCTTATCCTTACCAGTGATACTGGATCTGAATAGTTTACCATCGCATCTGATTTACCTGTCTTTGTTGACATATCTAATGTGCTTTTAATAGAGTTTGCTGGAGATGTAGCAGGTGATTTCATTTGGGTAATGACTGATAGCTGTGTTATCTGATTTGAATGGAGAAAGGCCTCAGATTTTCTGTGCCATGGTTGTTGACACAGAATAGAACCTGAGTGATTTTGAAGCTTACTCATAGCTGTTTGCTGGGCATTTGCATTTGAACTTCTTAAGTTACCAAGAGGTACTTCAGATGGGCTATCAACAACTAATGGTATGCCAACATAATTATTTCGTACAAATTCATGTGCACTTGGCTTGCTTCTTGTTAGTGGTAGAGCTTCAGAAAGAGTATCATTTGTTCCCACTTCTAGATGTGCCTCCTTAAATTTGGCAGAAGATTTAGAAGTCATGTCTAGTGTGGCCTTAACTGCATTGGCTGGTGCTGTGGCTTGACAGAGTGTTTTGCCAGTTTCAAGAGATTCTGTAAACTGTCCAAGAAGAGGTCGCTGCCTTGGTAATATCCTCCTATCACCACATGAAGTCTCCTCTTTTGTGTTAGAAGATCTTATTTGAATCGTTCCAGCAGTAAGAGGAAGCTTTTTCTCAACAGAAACGGAATTAGTATACTCTATTGTTTGTTCCGTTGGCCCTTGAAATTCTGCCTTATTTGACAAGTCAATGGATTCGTGACAACTGAGACTTTTGTCTGTCTTTTCAGAAGGTAATGTTTTTCTCTTTGTCAGTGGCAGTGCCTCACAGATAGGAACAGTTGGCACAACAGTTTGCTGAGTCTGCTGGGTTGTTTTCTTTTTAGACATATCTAATGTAGGTTTAATTGAGTTTGCTGGTGAAGTGTTCTTCTGATATTGCTCAGCTGTTCCATTAGACTGATAAGGAGGAATTGTGGATATCTGTGGGCTCTGCTGCATTTGCAGGCCCACACCAACAGAGCAATTTGGTTGTGGTTCCTGAGTAGCTACTTGTTTTCTCAAAATTGGGCTTAATAGCGGTGAGGTACATACAGGTTGTGCTGATTTTGTTTTTGCAGTTTGTTTAAGACCACTATTGAGGCCAGAGGCTTTACTAGAAACATCAGTAACTGAACAGCTAACACTACTGTGAGAACTCTCTGACAATTTGGAGGTAGAAGACGGCTTGGGTGAACTGTCTGCTTCAACTTTAGTGCAGTTTGTCTCAGTCATTATATGGGTACGCTGAGAGCCTGGGAGCCTTTGGATATGAACTACAGAAGTTACATGGCTGGTTGTAACTTCTGGCCTGGACAATCTTCTCTCTGATTTCTTGTGAGGATCAGCAAGCCTGTGATCAGTCTGAGAACATGTTGGACTTTGCTGTAATGTGTTCATAGTGCCATATTCTGAATCAGGCCATTCAACTTCATCTTCCTCAGTTTGTTTGGTAAGATCTACAGCAATGGTAGTCTGGCCAGTCAAGTCAGTGTTTGCCTGAGTATCAATGGACTGTTTGTCTTTGAGTCTTTTTAACTTGTACTTTGTGAAGTCAACAACTTCAATTCTCTGTGCAGACTTTACACTGTCATCAGTTGCACCTTTTTGTTTGACATTTTTGATTTGGTTCATTGTGGCTGAACAGTCTATGACTTTATTGCATATTTGAGAGCTGGCAGTGGTTAAAAGTGATGTCCGATTTCTATTGTAAAGGTAAGCTTCACTGTATGTATCCGAGCTGTCATTCAAAATATGTAACTGGGGTGTAAGTTGCTGAGAGGATTTTTGTGGTTGATTTTGAGACAGGGAAGCACTTTCATCAGTTGCTAAAGAACTGTTCACGTTGCTAATGCTAGACATCCCAGTGACTGTGATTTGATTTGGTTGTGATAATACTCTGGGTCTCTCTGCTTGAGAGGGCTGTCTTGCGAGCCTATGTCGCTGTGGTGAAACTGAAGGTACAGTTGAGGTAGATGTCGTGGATGAAATCTTAATAGAAACTGCCTGTGATGGAGATGCTGCAGAGCTGACACCTGTACTAACAGCTGGTGGTGTCGGGAGTTTCCTTCCTGAATGCACAGGTCCTGGTATTTTTTGAGCTGATGGGCTCCCTGAAAGAATCCTTGATGTCTCTGAAACCTTGTTAGACACTGGTGGTGATGTAGCAGGTGTTGATGACTGTATTCCAGTTTTACTTGTATCAGTCTTGGAAGGCCTTTTAACAGCTTCTCCAGCAGCTGAAACTATAGAGCTTGACTTTTGTCTTTGTGGTTCTGCAAGTACATCATCTGCAGGTGCAATCCTGATTTCAGGAATTTGGGAGTGTCTATTTGGAAAGATTTGTGTTGAACGATACCTTGGAGAATGTGCTGATGAGGTTGTATTTACATCTGCTATTGCCTGATTCTTCCAATATGGCCCTCCATGTCCACCTTTCAGTGACTTTAAAGTCATATCAGCGGCCTCTATTGGTTTCTCTTGACAGTCATGAGTATTTTGTAACGATTCTACATTGATCTTTTTTAGCTTGTACACAGAAAAGTCTACAGGTTGTTCTGCTTGGGAAGATAGCGATTCCTGAAACATTTGAGAAAAGCTTTCCAAATTCATGTTCATTATTTTCTCACCCTTTTTGAGTGCAGAGGTTAGGTTCACAGGAGCATCAGAAAGAACTAACCCATTCTGCTGGTCATCTTGAATCCAGAAGCCTTCATTTTCAGTGTAAAAGGGGATTTTAAAACCACAAAGGGTAACTTTATCCCTTTCTTTTTGTTTCAGAATTTTAGCAATATTTTCAGTGATATTTCCTAGAGCTTGTACATCCTCCGGTGTAGCACAGGCATAGAGATGTTTACCAGCTCTGTCAGTTAAAAGAGAATAAATGTAATCCTCATCTGTATAGACATAATATCCACAGTCCCCAGCCTCAGCTGGCCACCACAGCCCTTGTTCCAAGAGTAAAAGCCATTGTTGATACCACTCAGAGTCCTTAAATAGCATTTGTTCTTCTGCATCGCCTGTAATTCCTGCAGATCTGCTTAAATCCAGGGCACCACGTCTTAAATCCATTGGACCCTTTTTTGTGGCAAGTTGTTTTAAAAACTCAGTTGCTGATTTCAAATCAAAGTCTTTATCTTTTAAATGACTAACAGTAGTTTCTTCCACCATTTTGCTAAATTCCTGTCCTCTGCATTCAGTGAGCGACTGGCATCTACTTAACTGGGTCTTTGTTTTTTCCGTAGACAGATTCAGCGCACTGCCTCTAATGATCCAAGGTTTAGCATTTCCAGCAAGATTATTCAATTGGTCACAGCTACTCCAGGATTTGTTATCTCTGCAGCTCATGTCAAACAGAATAACATCTTCACCTGGCTCAAGGAAACGATTTCTGCTTTCAAAAAGCTGGGCAGCAGAATCCCTCCAAGGATGTGAGGGTACATTAAAGCCACTAATGTCCATTTCTTTAGGTTTCAAACATGTTTGATTCTCCCATTGAGGTGGTCTAACTGTAGGAGCCATATGCCCTTCGTATGTTTGGTAGCCTTCCTGGACTTGAGTTGCAAGGGATTCAGCAAGGATATAATCATTGAGTTGTTGCCACAAAAGAGCTTCAATAAGACACTGATGCTCATAGAGGTCTGGTGGAATAACACCATGCTCTGTAAAGTTGTATAAAAGATCCTTGTAACCATACTCATCTGCTGTTCCATACAAGAGACGTTGTATTTCCTCAAGATAACGCCGCGTTGGAGAAATTGTAGGATCTTGCAAGCCCTGAGAATGTGTGGCTTCTTTACATGTCTCAACAGTGGAAGTGACTAGACTGCCACTCGTTAGAGTTGCTGTACTTGAATGGATATCCACCTTACTCTTTGGTAGTAAATGATCGAAGCAACCTTTTTCATTTTCCTTTCCAGGAGCAGAAGTACTGTCATTGGTGCCTGTTTTTAAAATACTTGATAACAGACTAGGAGACCTGCTACTTGCGCTGGTTTTTTGTTCTTCCTTTCCAAGTTGAGGAGTAGATGGCTGCTGTGTTTTTGATGGTGATTCCTCAGTGACACTAAAAAGGCTTTTGAGAAAACCCTTTTGAGATGTACTTTTTAAGTCCTTATCTTTATCTCCCACATCTTGGGAGGAATGCATTTCTACAGGTTTAGTTCTCTGAATCTGAGGTCGGCCCTGTCCTGTATGTGGCTGCTTTGGTTCCTGTATTTTCTGATCAGCAGGTGGGGATGGCGACTGTTCCACAGTACCTGAAATTTTGTTTAAAATGCCAGAGAATAATCCCCCTGATTCAGACTGAGCTGGAGTTTGTCCAGGCTTATCAGATGGCTGACCTCCCTGTACAGGTTGAGGTGACGGTTGTTCCTGTGGTGCGCTGTCACCGGATGCAAGCTTAAGAAAACCTGAGAGCAAGCCTCCACTTTGACTCGGCTGCTGAGTTCCAGTTTGTTGAGAGCCTGTTTTACCAGATTGCTGCTGCTGTTGTTGCTGAGGTGATGTTTGACTGAACAGACCAGACAAAAATCCTCCTTGCTGACCTGTTTGAGATGACTGTTGACCTACAGGTTGGCTGGGTCCAGCTAAATTTGATTTATTGCCTTGTTGAGATGCAGTCTGTGGGGTGGGCTGTTGTGGTGCATTATCACTAGCAGCCAATTTATTAAAAAGCCCTGACAATAGTCCCCCCTGTTGTAGCTCTGGTGCAGAGGCAGCACTTTGCTGAGGTATTTGGTTTTGTCTCCGGAGAGGTTGTCTGTTACCTTGTTGTGGTTGCTGTTGGTTTCTACTGACAGGTGGCTGTTGCTGAGGTGGAGGAGTAGGACCTGTTGAAAATAACCCAGAGAAAAAGCCTCCCTGTTGACTAGATGCTTGTTGAGTAATGTTAGGCCCTGGTCTTTGTGCTTGTTGCTGTTCAGGTTGACTCCCCACTGTAGACTGTGGAGTAGCTGCATCTGTAATTTTGCTAAATAATCCACTGAGCATCCCTGCAGGACTACTGGGGGGTTGCTGTGGTGGGAGTTGGTTTTGCCGTTGTAGGTTTTGCCTATTGGTGGGTTGCTGAATGGGCTGGTTCCCAGGTTTGACAGTCTGTGACTGGTTTTGTGAGTGCTGGGTTTGGTTAGCTGGAGCAGAGTCTTGAGCTCCCATTCCAAAAAGACCAGAGAGGAAGCCACCTTGCTGAGGAGGATGTTCTTGCTGGGAACCAGTTTCTGGGAATTTTAGCAAACCTCCAAACAATCCACTAGGTTGTGGTGTTGTTCCTGTTTCTGTTGGAGGTGGTTTGGGGGGTGTTTGGTCTGTCTGTTGCTGCTGTTTGCTCGGTTTCTGGTCTGAGACTGCAGGCTGTTTTAGCTGTGGGTCAGATGGAGTCCCTCCTGACAAAATCCCTGCTGACTGAGTAGGAGTCATCCCTTGGCTCAAGTTTTGATCAGATCCTTCCATTTTTGCTTTATGGTCAGCCACTTCTGGTTGTAACTCATGGCTAGCAAGATTTGGTTGAGCCCCAGACACTGTGTCTGTGGCTTTTTTTAAGATCCCAGATAACAGTCCTACAGATGATGGCTGTGCGGAAGTAGGCTGTTCTTGCTTTGGAGTTGAAATTTGACTAGATTGTCCTCCTGGTAACGTGGATGAGGACTGATTTGTAGAAGCAGAGACATCAGAGGCAAATTTTAAAAATCCTGACAACAGTCCTCCTGACTGTTGTGTGGCAGACGTTTGCTGTGTTTGGGGAGAAGACTGGGAAGGTGGTGAAAATAGACCTGAGAACAGCCCACCCTGTTGAGGCTGAGTGTTTTCTCCTTCAATTTTCATTACAGAAGAATCAGAATCAGTTGATCCAAGTTTCAACAATCCAGAAAGAAATCCTTGAGTCTGTGAGGCTTCTGGTTGCGATTCATCTTGTTCCACAGATTTGGGAGGACTTTGATTTTTAGATGTCGCAGTTGATTCAGACTGAACATCTGGCTTGGACTGGGAATCTTTTTCAGATGACATTTGCTCTTGGCACAAAGGTTCTGTTTTGCAAACGGTACCCTCTGTGATATCAGACACTATTTGTTCAGTTTGGTCAGTAGGTTTGGTTAATATCACGGTGGGAGTCATTTGTTGCTTCATGGGTTCCTTAGCTGGTTCATTTGGGGTTACTTTAAAAAGGTTTGAAAACCACCCAGTTTCTGTGTTTCCTTTGGGTAAACTTTCAAGAAGTGTTGCACGACTTGGAGAGGGTGTTCTTGTAGGGGTTGGGGTTGGACTCTTTGGCGTGGCACTGGCATCTTCACCAGATGCAAACTTTAGAATCCCTGATAGCATGCCCCCTTCTGCCTTTGGTGGGGCTGTTGTTGTGGAAATATTTTCTGAGAAAAATGGAAGTTTGAGTTTGGTACCTAAAAATGACTCATCTGCAGGCTTGGTGTCACTCTGCTGGGAACTTTCTGGAGGAGTTGTTGACATTAGTGAAGAAAGAGACTTTTTAAAAGGACTGAAAAATCCTGCTTCCTCTGAACTGCTTTCAGGTTTTGGTTCAGGTACTGGTGAAGATTTTCTTTGATGAACATCAGGTAGTTCACCAGAGGACTCTGTCTCTGGAAGAAGCTCTACTGACCCACTACCAGTTTCTTGGAAAAGCTCGATTGATCCACTTCCTGTATCTGACAAAAGATCAACTGATCCACTGCCAGAGCCTGTTCTCATTTCACCTGATAATTGCCGGTCTGTTTGTGATCCCTCTCTAATAGTACTCACCGTTTTGTTTACAGGCCCTTGCTGGGAGTCATTGATTGGAGCAGATGCACTTCTTTGCTCTGATGGCTGAGGTGATGGGTCTCTAGATGGTGGTGCACTAGAAAAAAGTCTCAAAGGACTAAGTCTTCCTAACATGGATTCAAAACCAGATGTAGCTTGTTTAGAACCACTTCCTTGTGAATCTGTACTAAGTGTCGCCGTCTGACTGGCGTCAGCTTGCTGGTTGGATTCGGAAGACTGAAATGGCAAAAGAGATTGAAGGGAAAACTTTTTTTCTGATGTGGATTCCTGAGAGGCAGGTGGAACTATAGCTATGGGTGGGGAAGTACCACCACTTTTGGGAATAAATGAAAGCAGCTTTGAAATGCCCGACTCAGGTTGGGGTGATGATTGAGAGGTAGGTGGTTCTGTGGCAGTAGCACCAGAGGTTTCTGTGACTTCAGTATTCGCTTTGGGGATCAAAGAGAGAAGTTTTGAAATACCAGAGTCTGCTTGGGTTGGTTGGGGAGATGAAGTTGTACCAGTAGCATCTCCCTCAGTGGCAGGCTTTGATCCTGTTATTGTACTAAACAATGAACTCATTGCATTCTTTACTCCAGCTATGCCCTGTTCAACAGCACTATCCTCCTTAATATCAGCTTTGACATCGTCATTACTACTCTCTTTAGGTTGCACAACTTTACCATCAGTTGGCAGTGCTGGGAGTTTTCGTCTAACTGGTTTAGGCATTGATTCGTAGTTGCTGATCTCCTCTTCTTTTACAGCCAAGTATTCCGACACTGAGTGAACTAAACTCTTTAGTTCATCCATTGGATCTATATATTCTTCACCTGGTTCCTTCACCGGCGACAACATAGGATCTTGTCCATGACTTGACCTCCCTTTACTTGAAAAGTCTTCTCCATAAGGTGGCATATACTTGCCAGGGTAGTAATAACTTTCATATTCATAGCAAGTATCTCCCTCAGTGAATGTCAGGTCATCTAATTCCTCCTCAGAGCCAAAGGAATACTGCATCTCATCTGAACCAACTGAGTTATATTCCCCTCTCTCCCTGATCCTTTCAGCCTCTTCTCGAGCAGCTTCCTCCTCACGAAAAGCTGCATAGTTCTCAAGTGTGTCTTCTAAAGCAGTTTTGGCCCACAGTCTAGTTTTGAAAAGTAGACTCTCTCTATCTGACAGCTGTCGTAGCTGTTTAGCAGAGGGTATTATATCAATTTCAGGAGGTGACGATTCATCCTCAAAGCTGCCGGCTTCCTTGTAGACTAACCGCACTTCTCCACTGCCGAAGGCACGCCTCCGTCTGTGTGTCCTGTCATCCAGCTCCAGCAAGTCCTCTGGGAAAAGTGCATCACATTCCACTGTCTGATAGAATCTGCTGACTCTGGACTCGGATGGACTGTCACTAATTTTATAGATGATGCTTTTGTCCTCATCCTCCCACATTTTCTGCTCAGCATCCAAGTAATCGTCCAAGACACCAGAGTCAGGCACTTTGTATTTACTCTCCCAGTCCTCCACACCCATACCTGAATCAACAGGGATTATTTTTACTCCACCCTTACTGTTTGATTTCCTAAAAATAAAGTTAAAAGTACCAAGTGGGAAGAAGCAGAGGACGATGCAAAGAAAAAAAGAAAGAAAAAGATATTAAGCATTAGACATGAACCAAAAGCAACAGATCATGCAGAAAAGAAAAGCACTGTAGAATACCTGTGTAGTAAAAAAGAAAACAAAAGACAAGAAATACAGACAGAGGAAAAAGTATGTGATAGTGTGCAAATTTTCATGGTCCAATTTTTTGTCAGAAAGTTATGCTTTGACATATGTCAGTTGTGATTGAGAAGTTTTCTGTTTTCGCAAAACAAGTTGGGTATAATGGCTTTTCTCCGATTTTGGCAATACATTATATAAAATAATATTGGTTTCCCATGGCAACACACTCTTTAAATAGAATAAAAAATGAGACAGTGTGCATCTTATGAGCTACAACACTCATAAAAACCTTTCCTGATTTCAACCTTTACTGATCTGCCTTTCAAGGTCACCTTATTGTGCGCCTCTGGACTAGTTCCAGTGTAGCTGCCATTTATAGGTCACTCTGTGGAAGTCCTGCGATCACTGTTTGCTCATGCACATTTGCATTTCCATCATAGAATTCAAACAAACATCTGTGTCAAGGGTCATTACAGGTGAGGAGAGCTGTCTACAATGTGGACGCAAAATAGCACAGTCAGGTCAGGAGGTCAGATACACAACAAAAGACATGCTAGGATTTGTGTGTTTGTGTGTGTGTGTAATTCACAGGGTTATGCACCCTCAATTTGTCCTTCATTGTGCCACTGTCAGCTTGGCTTTCTACTGTGACATGCTGAGGCATCCATGGGGAGACATTTGATGAAAACAAAATTAACTGTGGTGCTTTCATGAATGCCGCAGCAACACCATCTTCAATCATCACTGCTGTACTTGCTATAATTTCTTTCCTAGATTTTTGTCCTCTTTCCCAAATTGATATTCAAGTCAGTGGGACGCCTTTTGAGAGAGTGGTGGAGATGCATCTGAAGTCGGAGTGGTCAGAGAGAGATTTAATTGAAAGGGCTACCATTCATTTATATCAGATTTGGCTTTTGATCTTTGGCAGTGAGGTACTCAAACATACAAATGTTCAATCAATTAGACTTAATATACTTCAGTAAAAAAGTTTTGACAGAAGACAGTATTTTTATATATGCAGTGAGAGCATAGTTCCCTCAAAAAGTGCCACTTCTGCTATCAAACTGTTGCCATTTAAAACAGGAGGGTAAAACATAAGGCCCGGGGCCCAGAATCGGCTCAGCAAAAATTCAAATCTGGCCCACTTGATGTCTTTGGAAAATGTACCGAAGGGCATAGACTTTAGACTTTTCATTACAAAAGAAATGAAATAATAAAGAATCAAATTACAGAAAAGTTCCTATTTTTCACTTCATCTACTAGTGAAATGTTTTTATTGTGCGTCCACAGTAAAACGAATAAATAAAACAGGACAATTTCTGTCTAAAGTTCTAAAAGTTTGTTCTTTATAATTACAGGATAATCTGCACAATGAGCTATTAAGAAGTTATTCTGTAATTATTCTGTAATTTTACACATTAATTTCTTATAATTTAATTTAATTTAATAACTTTAATTTAAGCCCAAAAAGTTGTGCTGATGGATTTCTTTCATTAACTAAAGCAGCACATCATTTATCATGCAAAAATAAATAAATAAATGAAAAATAATTGAGATGTACTGTTATAATCCCACATGTCAGGGATTACATGCGCACTTAAACAACTTTACCGACAGAAAAGGGACGTTTCACTGGTCCAGCCCAGTTAAGATCTAAGCTAGTTAACATCCCTGTTTTAAAAACATTAAAGGATTCTTAACTATTATTAATATTAACTAAATCACTAAAACCAAAGGCACAAGGAAGAGTAGTGGATTAGTGTGAATAATTCATTTAGAATTATTTACTAGCTTTAAACTGTATTTGGAGGCAAAGAGTGACCATGAAAATATTAACCTCTAGCAGTGCTGCAGTGATGTGCTTGCTTATGAGTATTTTTAAGTGAGCATATATTTACCTGGGCCCCCTCATTTCTAGCTCATAGCTATGCACAGAGTCAGACTCCTTTGACAGCGTTTGACGTTGAACCCTGCGCATCATGGGATACTGATGCACTGAGGAATTTGTTTGGGGAGTGTTGTGGAAGGGTGGAGGTTTGTTTCCAGTTTCACTGTCCCAGTCGTCCACTGCACTGTCATGGTCATCAAAAGCTGGGTGGAAGACAACAAAAACACAGTAAAGAATAAGATCATGTCCACCCTCTGCAGAATGCTGCCTGCACTTAGAGCACAGCCAAACAATGAAAATATTTGAGTAAATGGCTCCCTCTTGGGGTAACAGGCATGTATTACAAAGTGAAGGAAGTTAAAGCCCAAAATGACGGGAAATGATGGGATATGTTTGCTAGAAAACATATCAAAGTGCCACATAACAGAACAACATGCCAACAAATGAGGGACTCACATTTTATATTTTGACCAAAAGAATTCAAGACTTTTAAATTTCATTTACAGCAATCATAAAGAATAAAGAGCTAACATGCAGTGGTACTTGTTTTCAGTAGGTACCATCCACACCATGCAGTCATAGACAGAAAATACAAGTCACAGAGGGGAGGAAACACCGCCATACGTACTCTGTTGGTCACTCCATCCAAAATAACTCCAACTGCCTGGTGGCATGGAGGCAAAAATTAAACTTTGTTACTGCAGAATGAAGCCAGTAAGTGTTACTGATGATGGCCGAGAGTGTAACATGGTACTGAGCACATCCAAAGAGAGATGGATGAGAACTATGTGAAGAAACGCGGTGAAGACGAAAATGAAGTAATGTGATGACTGAGTTAAATTCACACAAAAACAACAAAACAGAAAAAAGTATTTACAGTCAGTAAGTTCATGTCCGTGTACAAGTAACTACTAATTTATACTTTATTATTTTATACTTTAACTACTTATTATTATCAGGCGGTGAAACGGCTTCACATCCAAAATCCAGCAGAATTTCTCATAGTAGCTGAAAATTATATCTCCACTCATCTTACACAGAGTGAGATGACTTTGTCCAAATCAAAGTCATCCTCAGCAGGGAGTGAAAGTTTAATACTTACAGCACTGGGAAGGCACAGATGGCATTCCTCTTCCCTGGCCCTCATCTTGTGATGGATACTGCAAAGATTAAACAAAACATAGAGGAGAATTAGAAGCATTAAGATATCAAAGAAATGCCTTTATTGGAATATGAGCTTGTCACTGCAGTTCCTATAAACCCCCTGCTACTGTTTCCCATGTTATGTCACTAGGTGGAAGCAGAGAAGCAAAACAAAGTGCCACGTCACTGAGAAGCCCACACAGTGTGAAACAATATGACATTAAAGCACACAGAGTTTGTAGATAAAAACTCAAGCAGGTAAATATCACAGTTGTGCAGAATCATGTGATATTTCTTTATAATACAAACATAAAGATTTACACAGAAGAAGAATGAAAGCTTCATACATTCTGTAATGCGCGCTTGC